>NW_028288727.1:1368333-2052500 GCF_059628265.1 Tinamus guttatus | reverse complement strand
ATTAAAAAGTAGTCTTTGACTAAGGGGTTCATAGTAATTAGCATTGCTTTTCACAGCATCTATTCACTTTCTACAGGAGAAGTGTCTGTTTTATGTCTTCACTATTTGTAGAAATAAATTATTAGAAAGGACTATGTAATTGCCATGATTTATTTTCCTGATATTTTGCCACTACATTTCTTGTGTTTTTCCACCCCTAATTTTTTACATTAATTTAGCATCAGAAAAATATTTCCTATTTGTATCACTCATTTTCACTTCATATTTTCTCCTATTGGCTACTAAAATCCATGCTTCTTTTCTCTCCCTCTAACAAGCCCCTGGTTTTGTCAATGTAAGTAGCCAACAGGGATTTTTTCTCATCCTTCCTCTTCCTCCTCCAGTCGCCTAAGTAACTAACAGCACCATAGTCATTCTTCTCTATGGAAACAGGAGCAGTTTTATCTGCAGCAGTTCTAGCACAGCATTTCCATAAGAATTAAGTACGAACCTTCATCTGTAAAAAGACAGTCTTTTATAAATTTGACTCAAAATAAATAATATCTAGTACTTTTCTTCCCTAAATTTTGGACTAGAGGGCAAGTGTCAACATCATGATGTCACTTTTATATTAGGTGTAGGCTTGCTAGGTCTATTGGCCAAGCAATGCAAATAAAGTATTTGCTACCCTGTGCCTCACCAAGGCTTGCTTTGTAGCAGCAGCAGGTTTTTATCCTGTGCTGGACCACACAGGAGTCACAACAACATTTCCCTGTTGCATAGCACACTTTCATCTTTCAGTAGTAAGTCAAAGACTGAATGAAATTCCATCTTAAATTAATTACTTCTCCATAAACTACACCTTTGTTGCTCATGTGAGGCTAGCTCATAGGCCAGCACTTTGTACTTCTGCAGCACTGAGTCCATATGGAAGGAAACCAAAAGGAGTAGAGCGGTGCGAATACCAAGCAGTAGGAAAGGAAAGGAAGTTCAGTAATTAGGGTAGTATAAACAATATACAGTATAAGTAATGCAGTAACACATGTTATATTTTTCAGCCGGTTACTGTTCTGACTCTATTTTGGTCTCTATATGTATAATTAATTCCCTTGGGTTTACTTAGGCATCTCTGCCACCCTGCAGACACTAATGAATGTATCCTTAAAACTGCCTGGGAAGTAGGGAAGCACCATTAATTCTCATTTTACAGATGGGTGTTAAGACACAGAACAAAGAGATGATTTATGCAGACTCAGGGAAACCTGTGGCCAACCTGCAAACCAGAGCAGGATCTTACACTTTTTTTTTTTTTTTTTTACTCACAAGGGATCGATTTTAATGATAGGAAAGTACAGCTTACAGACTATTACTGTTTTCTTCAAATGATTCCATAAAGTCATTTTGTGCAATGTCCAATTTAGTGTTACTGGCCGTTAGGGGTTGCATATATGACCTCTGGTCACACGTGTGGGCAGCATTCCCAAGGAAATGGTTCCTGTAACAGACTCCACCTGACCTGACCACACTACATCTCCTGTTCCCCTCTGCAAGGCATAGGAGGACGTAAATTTGTCTTCAGGAGGATGGTGGGGACTCTATGCAGTGCACAGTCAGCATAGGCAGATCTGTGTTTCTCCTGTGATGAAAGGGAATGTCTAATGAAAAGGAGAAAAGACAGATGGCTCGGCAGACCCTGACACGTTCCAGATTTGCTAGGTAGGAGCCAGCAGACAGCCACCTTTCTGTCCAATTGCCTTGACAAGATGAGTATAGCTTCCACGTGCCTTTAGCTATCTTACAGTGACTTCTCAGTGCCACCATTACAGGAATTCTTAATGATCAATAAAAGAAGCTGAGCCTCAAAGCATAATTATCTCAACATCTGCTC
Source organism: Tinamus guttatus (assembly GCF_059628265.1). Classification (NCBI taxonomy): domain Eukaryota; kingdom Metazoa; phylum Chordata; class Aves; order Tinamiformes; family Tinamidae; genus Tinamus; species Tinamus guttatus. Next base: position 2,050,633 of record NW_028288727.1, on the reverse strand, counting down.
AATGTTCCTAAAGACAATTACATTTATATTAGGTAAAGGGGTAGGGATAATGTGACTCCAAATTTCCTGTAGGAAGTATTTCACTATACTGTAGTTGCAAAAGTTTAGGAAGTAGAAACTCAGCAAATATATTGGTGACTTAATAAGATAATCACCTCACTTTTTATTTATACATATCACATAGTACGAACACTGTCTTTATAAATGTGTCCTTTGTATCTACTTTCTCTTAAAGGGACTATGACCAACATAACTGATACATTTTGAGAAATATTTTCTTTATTTGTCTTTGAATCACGGAAAGGAGATGACATCTAGTTAGAATAGGCACACTTTTATGTTTTGATCATTGTTTGATAAGCCTGGTTTATTTTTTGGGAAGGAAAACAGTGCAAACTTATTCTGATTTGATCTTCGAATTTTCCAATACAAACACAGAAGGCTAAGAATAAGGACTTGCAATGTCCTATGAGGCTAGGGAAGGCTGATCTCTTAATGCATTTGTGGTCCCTAGTCCCTAAACCTTCTTGTAAACTGTAACCATGGCAGGACATAGGCAGCTATTGAGAGAGATGTTCTTGGGTTTGGGTTTTTTTTTTTTTTTTTTTTTTTTTAAATACCCAAAGTTGATTAGGAAGAGGAGATGAGGAGAGCAATAAACAGATGGATAGGGAGGCAGCTAATGCAAAAGCACACGCCTTGTTTCCTTGGGAAACAGCAGCAATTCAGCAATAGCAACAGGATTGTCAGTCATTAACAAGATTAGATAAATCCCCCAACCTTAAGATCACACAGATGTAAGTCATGTTACAGGGGACATAATACCAAGACAAAGACCTAAAGACAGTCAGGCTAGTAGTGTAAGTTTTGAAATACAGAGTTTGATCTTTTTTTTCTATCTAACTCCCAGGTTCATAAAATAAAACTGTCTTGCAATGAATAATTAAAATATCAAAATTCCTAAATACAAGGAGTTCATCTTTGGCATGTGTAGTGCAGTAGAGAAGGAAAATCAAACATCTCTAGAGAAATAAATTATTTTCTGTGATTTTGAATGATCGAGATGCAGGAGTGATTCCTTCTGTATTGGATGTAGCCTGGATTAACTACAGAGAGACCCAGGGAATGTCCAGAGAAATTCCTTAGAACAAATCATCAGCTGAGGGCAGTATCCCAACATATAGAGAAGAATTTTTTTTTATGGACTTTATTTATGGACTGTTTACCGTATTGTTGGCTATTGACAATTGTCTGCTTTGGTCTAGTCCTCTATTCACTTTCATGCTTTTTTGCTCCCTGACAAGAAAAAGGGACCCTCCGGAGCTGAAATAATTCAGGGGGGCAATATTTTTCCCAGTTAAGGTAGTTTCCTGATCTTGGCCTAAAAAAATGAGAAGTGGAAAATTACCATAATCTGAGGTTACTAGCACCAAATTCTTCAGACTGCATTATCAGTATGGTGTTTATCATTTAGGAGTCCCTGGGACATAGGCTCCTAGGTCACTTTGGTGACCTACATATCTTACCATTAAAGTGACTACTGCCTTCAGACTATTAAAAGAATTTGGACATTTTTGAAGGTAGATCTTAGCCTACTGCTTCAGTCATTTAATCCAAACTTCACTGTATATTTTGATCTGTGTAGCTGATACACAGAGCAGAATGTCTGTGAACCTAGATGTAAAAAGTTACCCTGTCTTTTCTACTGCTCTTCTTTGTATTTTTCACTTACCCTTGAATGACTAGCAAAGGTTTATGACTGTCCTAACAGATCCTCTCTGTTCTGTATTTATTGCTCTTTTGTTTGCTGCCATTTCTTAGCATCTTGGTGGCTTCTGTATGCCAGTAACTAAACATTTTGGAATTTTGCTTAATGAAATAAAATAGTCTACAGACATAATAAACATGAGTTTCATCTTAACTTATGCTGAAAATGATTCTTTTGTCCCCTTAAAATACTAGGTGCATTCACTGAGCTAAAAAAGTGGACTGCCTTAATACAACATATCTTCTTTCCAATATATTTATCTATATTTATCTGTTTTTTTTTTCTCAATTTCACAGTCCTTGAAAAACATCATTTCTTTTTAATTCGTACTCCTAGGCTTTTGGAGAATATTTTCAAAGTATAGATTCAATTGTTTTCTGCCATTCTTGCAGTGAATATAAATAGCTGATTTTGTCTATAATCACTTCTCTTTTGATCCAGCAATGCAAAACAGAAAATTCTTTCAGATATAAGGGTGGGAGAAGGTAGGTTCTTCCTCATTATTCATTTTATATCAGGTTCCAAATCTACCCTTTGTCTTTAAAATTTCTAAGATATCTTTCTAAATGCTCTATTTAGTAAGGCTAACGAGAGTAATATCACATCATTTCTGATAGCTTTTTGTGAGAACGTTTATTTCTTTATTAATATGTCTCATTTCAAAGGTGTTCCTCTTTTAAATCTTTTGCCTTTTTTTTTTTTTTTCTGTTGCAATGTTTGCTTTAGGAGATAGAAAGAATGCTGAGAAATTAGTTCTTATGGTAACAGGAACAAAATACTTCTACAGTTTTAAAGGAGTGTAACAAACCCTGTGGCATTTATTTCATTATTTTTCATTTCTCAGGAAGCATTTTTGCTTTTTTTCAGTTTTATTAAAATAATTTTCATCTATCATTAGCCTCATATAGAAAGATGAATGAATATGCAACTGTGAAATCCTTTTAAAGGGAACAGTTCTTATCAGAGGTCAATTAGAAGTCAAATTAGACATTTTTTAAGCAATTGAATAGGAGAAAATTCCATTATAGATGTCAAGATGAGATGTGACTAATGTCAAAAAAAGCTAAAGGTTAGGGGCTAATCCACTCAGAAGTCATTCTTGGATTATCTTTAAATTGCCTCAAACAATTCTAAAAAGTATATTCCCTCACAAGATCTTTGCTGCCTTACAGGAGTTGCAGCTACATGTGTAGCAGACTTTCCTTCCTATGTATGTTAGCATTTAAATTGCTGAACTAGCCTTTCCTTGAAAATAGAAGAGAAAGATAAAAGACTTTTAAATTAATTTTAAGAAATCTTTAAAAGATACATTAATTTATTAACAACAATATTTTCAAAATCTATTTACTCATGCTAGAGATCTAGAATTAAAGAGGATTGTGCACCTTATCAAACAGAAAGTTGAGTGTTAATGTGATGAACCAGTACTAGTACAACAGAAGACTATTTGCTTTTGACCATATTTGAAATGCAATATCGAAAAACATACATTTTTAAAAATAGTAAAGCTTTTTTTTTTAATTGAAGCTGGCACAAGATCAGTTTAAATAAACAGTTGGCAAAAAAATGTGATGAATTTAAGCTGTTCGTGGTATAAGAGGGAAAAAATCAGAGTTTATTTATATGCAGAAGATACTAATGCATAATGGTAACATAGCAACCGTTTCAGGACCAAGGTATGCCCTCAGATGTCCTTGCACAACTCATACGGAAGTTTCAGTGGGAAGAATGTCATTGCTCAGACTGGATCATGACTGACATATAAAGCATCAACCTCAATTTATAGTTGCAGTGAATTCAAGAAACAATGATGGGAACAAATAAATGTAGATGGATGTTGCAATGGTGAAATCAATTAATATTGTAGATATAGTCTCCACTGGCCTATTTATAGACAGTAGACCAAAATAGATTAAAAATTTCACCATATCATATGAAACAATAAGAATTACCATTTACCCCAGGCCACCTGGTGTTGAAACTGGAAAGGTTCATGAAAAGTAACAATAAAAGTCAAGGTCCACCAATAAAAATCAAGGTCCACCAAAAAGACAAATGCACTGAATAGTTCCACGTCAGTCTTTACTGGAAAGACTGACCTTCAGGAATTCCAATCCCCTGAGACCAGAGGAGTCTAGAGAAAGGCAGAATTTCCTTTGGCAAAGGAGGATCATGTTAGGGAACACTTAAACAAACTGGACATTCACAAGTCCTTGTATCCTGGGCAATGCACCCATAAGTAATGGAAGATGTCACTGCAGTGCCAGCTTCAATTAGCTTTGAAACGCCATGGCGATCAGGAGAGATCCTAAAGACTGGAAAAGAAAAAATGTTACTCCTATATTCAAGAAGGAAGATCCAGGAAACAACAGATCGTTCAGCCATACCTTGATCCCTAGAAAGATCATTGATACCATTTCTGGACACATGAAGCACACAAAAGCTAGATGACTATACGGTGAAGTGGACTGGAAACCGGCTGAATTGCCAGGCTTGAACTTCAGTATTTTACCACTACGCTTCAAGACTGAAGGTCCAGTCATCCAGTCCATATCTCTAGTCCATATCTGCTCAATTTGACTATGAAGATACTGTAGCTAATTCTGTGTCAAAAGTCCTTGTAAGAGAACAAGTGTTGATATATGGACAAAATAACGAACATACGCTGCTCTTCCCTCATCCACAAAGTGAGTTTTCCCATCATAAAAGACAATTGGGCTGGTCAGGCAATACTTGTCTTTGACAAGTCTGTACTGATGGTTCCCAACCACCTTATCTTCCTTGATTAACCTGGAAATGGTTTCTAGGAAGACTTCTTCCGTTGTTATGGCAAAGAGAACCTTGCTGTATTACCCAACTGTGCTCCAAAGGTTCAAAAAACTAGTTAGAAGTGAGATGTTTCTTATGAAGTATTTCATGACTCTGAAACCTCATATGATATTGACACTTGTGCAGCCTTTGGAAGTGGCAATGTTATCACTGAATGCAACTATTCTTTACCTAAACATATATATATATATATGTATATATATATATAAAATGGCACATTAATTCTAAGGATCAATAAATTAAAGTGAAAGAAATAAAAAATAAGGAAAATATTAACTCTTAATTGTTTCCTATATATAAACTAGTTGGAGTAGAGAGATACTTCTCTCAGACCAGAAAGTAAGAAAAACGAGCAAGTTACTAAGACATTACTTCTGGTGAGATTCCTGCCTCCTGCTCTGAATAAAAACATGCTTCCCCATGCTTTGTTTGTGACCTCTATTCATTATTTGTGTTTTTCACTTGGACCACAACTCTTGGGAATCAGTTTTGTGCTGTTTCAGCAACAGTGCATGCACACATACACACACACACACCCATACAGAGAATGGTTGAAGTTGTAACATAATAAAACCATGCTTGTGTGATAACTATATTGATGCTGTGAAACTGCTTTCCCTCCTCTTCCTCTCTTGTTGAGGAGGAAAATTAAGTAAAGCCTTAGCAATGTGTCCCCTCAGCCACTGTGTCTTCTGGTGGGCTCGTAGCCTCCATGCCACGCATGTCAAGTGCCTTGAAGAACTTCCTAGAACTGCTGTAAGAGTCTAGAATTCCTGCAATGAACAATTTCCGATCTCTCTATTCAAAATATACTCTGCTCAGCTGAAACACCTCACTCAGGGTTTATTAAGCCTTGGCTCTGTTATCATGTGTTTCTCAACCAGCAACTATGAGAGTTACAACACAAGAAGAAAAGCACAAAAGCAGAACTGACATTGATTTTCATGTGTGTATGATCTTTCTCCAAAGTTTAGTAACATAGCAACAGTTTTGGATTTTTCCTCCTATTTTATCTGTCTATATAACACTCTTCATGTTTTTTAAGCATAAGATTTAAATTGTATGATTCCTTCAGGGCATTTTCCTTATATTCAAAATGGAAGATATGAACACCTAGTTCACAATGCTTAGTTCCAAATATACTCTGCTTGTGATAGTTAAACACTGAAGTAGCCTCTAGTTTTCATGGAGTTTCTGCTTCTATTTGCTAATGCTGTTGGTCTGACTGGGTCATTTTGTGTGACTTCATCTGATATCACTGTGGTTTAATTGGTTTATTTTATATCTGAAGCTCCCCATCTCAGTAATTATATCACTCCTGTACTTTCCTCAGTGCCAGTGGAGTAACTTCATTTTGAGAGATGTATTTTGTTGCATCTCTCCACTCAGATTCCCTTTCTATGTCAATATACACTGTCTAGGTGTTATCCTCCTCTTTTGCAGAGGAGCAGAGCTATCAGTTTATACAGGAGCATTAAAATACTTATGCAACATGATAATAGCCCCATCTCAGCCAAAGCTTTAGGTATCCCACTCCCTGGATACTTCTGTACTCAATGTAGCCATTAAAAATCAGATATGACAAATTAAAAAAAAGAGTAGTTTAATGTTTATTCTTCTGAAGGATTTAACACACTCGTATGTTATTTATTCCATCTAACTTCACTAATACCCTTAAGCAGCTTTAACAGGGAAAAACAAAACCAAACAACCTACTGACCAAAAAAAAAAAAAAAAAGGAAGAAAAAAAACTCCACAAAAAACAGAAAAAGAGAGATGAAGAAACTTAATTTGGACTAAGCTTTAGTGCAAGAACTAGGTAGGAAACTAAATGCAGTATTGATGTATTGACTAAATTATTTTAGATATAAAAAGTGATTCTGGAATTTATTTATGAAAAAAATCAAACTTTCCTCAAAAAGAAAAAGAAAGAAAAAAGCCCTAACTTTTCCTTTAAATCTAAGGAGCTAAATCTAAATATAGGGTGTTATATAGTTTTTTTTTTTTTTTTTTTTTTTTGACATTAGTCATAGTGTGCTCAGATGAAGTCTCTTCTGATAGAAAAATTTAGTTGTCTTCCTCAGATACTAAGTTTAACTCTTCTCAGGAGAAAATAATTGAACAGATGTTTAAGTTATCAATCATGTTCTTTCCACCAACCCAAAGTCTCCCACCAGAGCCTGACTATACACCACCTCTCCTCAACCAAGTTTTTATGAGCACCAGGTGATCTTCAAACTATTATTTCATCCTTGTTCTCACATGCACAACTGGGAGGTAGTTGATTAGTTGCAGATGGAGCTGGTCTAAATTTTAAGAACTTCAAGAACTACCACCATTTATAGTACTTAATCCCAAATTTCAGCTAAGTGCCAGAGATATGATCACTTCTTTGATCTCCAAATGCATGTGTATTCGGAAATTGTTATTTTAGTGGTTTCTAACTGTCTCATAAACCTTTCTTGAACTCAGGTAAGGAAAAAACTTGATGTGGCTTTCACATAGCTTGATTCTGCTATGGCCACAAGAATCAAAGAGACAAAATATATAGCAGATAGTAAAATACACCTATTACTGAATTTTAGCTGCTGCCTTTGTAAACCAAGACTAATTGCTGAAGTTTATGGAAAAAGAAAAAAAAAAGAAAAAAGCTTTTGTCTTACTACTAGAAATAAACGACTTTTTAAAAGAAGCCTGAACTTAGTATATCAGGTAGCACTATTTTCTACAGAGAGGAAGAATGTATTAGGACTACTTTGGACCTTCACATTAGACATTTGACAAGTGACATCTGTTATTTTGAAGAAACAGATGAGCAGTAAAACTGATGAAACTTTAACACCTTCTTTCTTCTAAAGTATTTTCTGGCCATGAATTATGTTGTTGCAGCCAGAGATGAAGCTCTTTATTTCAAAGGAACAATGATATTTAAAGGATTTTATTATCTTTTTGATTCCTGGGAAATTAGAACAGAAAGACCTACGAACAAGAATAAACTGAGAAATTCAAGCAGACATTTCAGTGTTCTGAATTATTTATTGGTGCTTTGAAAAGAACAGATAAATACACAGGTGGCTAATTTTTAATGTGATCCTCTCAATGATTTACTAAGAACATCTGCCAGTTGTTTTATATGTGTTCTATGCAGTGCTCAGATGCTCATAAAGAAGTTATCCTGAAGGAAGAACCACTTCAGAGCAGGCATGATGGTACACAGTGTAACCGACATGCTGCTGTTGATAGAGAGATTAAGTTTCTCTCAAGGACTGTCATGTATAAAAAGACTTTTTTTTTTTTTTTTTTTTTTTTTGCTTTTAGTCTTGCCAAAATTTAGTGAAGGGTGAAAAATACAGATAAAGGTTTTGGTGGAGATTTTCAGCAGATATATTTTATATAGCTATCCATGAGCACATAGATGAAAAGTTTTTTTATGAACTAGTAAAACTTTCTTTAATCTGTTGTAATTTCAGCAAGACATCTTGAGGGTCATCAAATGCGAGGTTTACTTTGTAGGCGTATGTGGTTCCACTTACTTCAGCTGAATTTAAGTGCAACTCATGAATGAACTCAGCGTGTACTGAAAGTAAAATAAGATTGCAATGATAAGCATGCACATATGCACACTAATTTGAGAATAATAGAGATGTGCTAACTCTTCTGAATATTCACCTGTCACTGGAGTATTTTCATCGTCCTGAAATATGTGATCTTGCTGTAGATTATGGCTGTCAGATGCACGTATTTTGTAAGGGACAAGGCTATTAAAGCCCTAGAAGAAGATGTGCACTGAAATATACCTGTGTTATGAAGGAACTTCAGGGATGATAGCGGCATTCCAGAAAAGCACTTAAATATTGCATAACTTAAAACAAACTGTGCAGTTCTCCTGACTTCAAATGGAGTTCTCTCACGGCTAAAATGAAGGCCGTGTTTCACTGTCTGCTTGTCCTGCCTCAAGGATATCTGAGTGTAGGTGTTGAATCAAATGTAACTTATTGTAAAATGCAGTTAATTATTTCCTTTCACAGTCAATCCTCTTTGGATCATTATTTTTTAGTGCATAGTCCAGCATAAATTCCAGTACTGAGCACAATTATTTAATTAATTCATACAACAACTTTGTGCAACTAGTTGGTAGCATTGTTCTAACAATATTTCTTTGTTTTAGCGACCAGATGGATAGTTCAGAGAAGAGTAATGTAGTTGCACTTAAAACAGCTCCGAGATCTCAAATTATTGTCTTGGTTTTATTATGAATGATGGCTTCCATATTCTTTTGAGCAAAACAACTCCTCTTGCCGTCACTTGGTCTGTATACAAAATCAATATATTTGTCACTGTTTGAAAAATAGCAACATACCATTATTCTTAATTAAAAATATGCACTAAGCAAAGCAGAGTAGTTTTTCTGATGGCATATAAGGCAGAACTCAATTCATCTCATTGTTTTGTTCATTTTGCCAAGTTAACATGAGCTAAAAAGGCCATAGATTTATTTTTATCATTGCATCAAGTGGATATGACTGTTTGCAGATTGGCAATCTGAAATCTTGGAAACTGAACATAAAGTATTTAAACAAATCTAGGGATTCTGTGTATCTTTGGTCCTAAATTCCTTGAAAATATCAGGGGAACAAACTAAATAATCAAATTAACCATTCTCAACCATTCTTCTTTTCTCCTATCTCAGAAAATCCTCCTCAAATCTGCCAATCAAAAAGAATAGCCAGGATGGAAGGTAGGAAAAATATAGAAAACTGTCTTTTGTTCATTGAAGATATGATAAGTCAACAGCTATTTACTTGAACAAAAGGGATCAAAGCTACTTTGCTTATTTTCCTATCTTCTTACAGGAATTCTGTGGGAAGATATTTCAAGTAAAATCTTTCACAGGTAACCAGAAAAGAAAGGATGATACAAATTGAATATAGTGATTATCTAGGTAAAAAAGTGATTTAAAAAAAAAAAAAAAAGAGAGAGAGAGAGAGAAAGGAATCTCTGGTATTATACTATTCTACTCAGGAATGTGGAATAAAGGGACAAATACAGTATTAATATACAGATCAACACCGACTAAAAGTAGTGGTACTTTGTATAAATGCTTCAAAGCAAAAAGGAAAAAAAAAAAGAAATAAATGCCTCAGTATCAGACCCTGAACAGATATTTTTGCTTGCAGCAGGTGTAACATTTAAAATGTTCTTTAACATTTTAAAGTGTTTAACATTTTAAAGAATGTTAAAGTAAAGCAGGCCTCTCCACCTCTCACTCTAGCTGAAGTTAAATACACAAAAAGCTATTTGATGGTAGCTCTTAATGCATGTTGACATTGTAGGTAATGGCTAACTCAACAATAAGAAGCTAATGAAAATCCATGTAAGGATGATGCATGATCTGGAAAATACACCTTTGACTTTTTACTGTATAACTTTGTATTGTAAAATCTTGAGAAACTTTTATCTGCTAATAAATTAAAAAAATAATAAAGTTATTTTTTCTTTAACACTTGGTCATTTTTATATATTCTCTAGTTAGGTTCTGAGTCATCATAGAACTTAATCAAAGCCTTAGCTTTAAGCATAGCAGGCTAAAGCAGATGGTTCAATCTATGTCAAAGTGACTTTTTTTTATTATTAAATTGGCAATAGAATTATTAGGTAGTCTGATGTGATATATGATAGTCCCTCAACTACAACTTTCTTACAGTATGAAACATCTATAACTTTCCATGGTGGTGGTGAGGTGCTGTCCAATACAGTCTTTGCTCTGTGAGGTATATTAGACGTTCTTTTGCACCAGCTACATCAAAAGCAAAAACACCAATATGAGGAGAGACAACTGATACTTTTTTCTTCATTCCCAGATCTTCCTCCCACTCCTCAGTGACTTCATCTGCGTGATCTGTGTTGGTATAACCACTGGGACAAACCTGGCCCCCATACTTTCCTTTCAGGTTGTCACAGTGCGTCAGCACATTGGGACCGGTGTTAGCCAGCTGTCTGAAGTACCAACAGCCATGAACCTGCAACAGCATAAAATAGACCACGTATGCACGTAATATGAACATACGCTACGGGTACAAGGGGACAATAGTCTATGTCCTAGGTGCACATGGAAATCAGTTAGAAGTACTTTAGTTTTACATGTGTTTCAATACCTATCTAAACCATGACTAGATATACCTTGACTATAGAGTATTGCAAAGGATTAGGGAACAAATTTCTCTCTAGAAGATGACAGATATGAGCTGCAATAATGAAATCATAGCTTAAACAAAACCAATCTGCTATGGGTCCAACCCATCATCCTTTCTGCACAAATACCTTGTGCCAAAATCTGTGGGAGAGCTTGCATTTACAAACATGGAAAGATGATGTCAGTTCCTTCCAATATTAGCCATTACTCTTTACAAACATGTAAGGAGCAATAAAGAAAGCAATGTTTAAAATCTAGTGTTACTTTTACCCATAATAAAGGAAATGAGAAAGTTGTATATTTCTTCAAATAATACAGTCATCTCTTTTTCATTTTCTTTTTATTTTTCTTTTTTTCTTCATAGAAAATCATATCACTTGGCAAATTTTCAGGTTCTTTTTCTTGATTCTTGATTTTTGGTTAAAAAACTACAAGTCTTATATGTATATATATATTCATCATATTCCTTAACAATTGGGAATCCAAACACAACAAGACTTTTCTTATTTTATCATATTTTAAATTATTATTAATTGGAATGTTTGGAAATGTAAAAATGTGGAAATGCAAGCTGTGTATTACCTTAAAAAACATGAGAGAGCACCAAAGTCATGAAAATCAGAATGATGGTTCCTGCAGCAACCATCATGAGTTTGAGTCTCTAGTTTGAGTATTTAGGATTCTATCCGATATGATATTATGAGTAATTGAATTTACAAAATGGAGATTGCCCTTCATGGTCAAAAGAATGCGTCCTTCTCATTTTGTCACAGACATTTGAGAGACTTGCAGAGGATATGTGATCTCTTCTAAGCATATGTGTCTATGGCCTTTACTGTCAACATTACATTGTTCGTTTAATCCACTCTCTTCATTTCTATTCTCTGCTTCTGAATAGACCTTTAGTAGGGTTTACCTTGCTCATATATTGTCATGCCACAATATCTTCATGCTAAAGACAAACAGACAAATTATTCTTTGATCTTGAAGTAAGAGCTAATGAGAACGATAGTGACTTTTATACCCTGTAGGATTTGCTCTGTAACAACATTTTTATCCTCACTTGGCCCTAGGTCTAAGGAGACAATCCTTATTTTTGTGCTTGAGAAAAGGATTTTTTTTGTTAAAATGTTAGTCATCTTCCATTAAACAAATATGTGGACTAGTTTGACAGACAATATTGTCTCAAAGATACTAACTGAGCCCAGGCACAATATCTTATATTCTCTTAGGAAGTCAAAGCAGAAAGTGAAGAATAGATTTAATGTATTCTTGATGGTCTCTTATTCAGAGAATATGCTCTAACATTTAAGGCTATTTTGAAATTTCTGAAAGTGGAAAGTTTCATGTCCTACTAATTTTTGGCTGTTACATTGTTACATGATGACATCTCTTTCTGGCTATCTATCTGACATGATTATTTCATGCAGGGATAGTAAACTATAATGCCATTAGTAGAAGATTCACATCCATAAAGATGAGGTTTATTTTATACTGATTGTAGTTCAGCAGGTTGGTATCACATAAACATAGATTTGATCGCTTCTATTTTTGGTTCATGGAGCTTATTAAAAAGAAAAGGATTATACCATTTTCAGACCTTGAGTTTTCTTGCAAAACCATTGCATGAAATAATACTGATCTTAACAGATCTGGAAAGGATAAATTCTGACTGAGCAAATAACATGGAAATCTTCCTGAAGCCTGAACCTTGATTGGCCCATGGTGTGAGTACAACAGTAGAGACATCAGCTTGAACAGTGCAGTCCACTGACACTGGCTTTCTTCTGCTCTCCAGTGTATTGCATTTCAGCACCCACTACACAGTCACCAAGCAATGACATTAACTTCTAACCTATGTTATTTTAATTAGTATGGGCTATGGTATTAACATTTCCATTATAGACTAGCTGTGTAGAAATAGTACATCATTATATGTTATTTTAGATATTTTAAGAAGAATTTGTGCATTGGGAACTTTATTTTAAACTGTGCAGCATTCAGTCTACGTATTGGATTATATCATACCTGTGTTTCATTTAAAATGTGTGTGATTTCAGTACATTTTGTGCCAGAACATGAATTATAACACAAGCAGCACCTCATAAATTCGAGAAACAGAAAATGTTACAGAATGCAGATGCTTTCTGGGGAAGGTGTGTAAACTTCATTATCCAAATTTGTTTTTCTCTTTGAAAGCATTTAAGAAGAGGAGTCATTAAACCAGGTTCTCGGTTGTAATTACAGCCCTTTCTGTTGCAACAATCAGGCCAAAAGGATAAAACCTGGTAAGCACCGCTAATCTGAAAATTCTTCTGATCAAGGGAATTTTGTATTGATGTAGAATGCTCTAATAAAGGGCTGCAACAGAGGCACAATACAAGCTAGAAAAAGAGAAGGACCTAAACTCTAACGTTCTAAAATATGGGCTGGTGATTATTAACAAATAATTTCTCAGTTGGTGAGTGAGAAGGTAATGAAGAATATGGACAGAATAGACTATTCTGAGGAATTTCTGCAGTGTCTTGGAAAACAAAGGTTCCTGAAGCAAAGAAAAGCATCAAAACAAGAGTAAAGTAATTCTCTATTTAAAGGGTCTGGAAAGCTATAAATAATTTAGAAGACCAAATGTGTACAGAAAAGAAACTAACTGAAGGAATTAAAAAATAACCAGACACGGTATCAGAGAACAAGATAATACCTAAGAAATAACTGTGTTTGGGATAAGACTGATTAAACAGATAGAATTTGAGTCTACCTCATTTACAGGTACCCAACAACATACCTTAAGTTTGGTATGGATTTTGGATGAATCAAGGTGTTGATTATGGACATCAACTACTCTTCAAATTTGAGAACAGTGATACGTATTTTTATCTTAGTTACAGAGATGTCATTGCCTCCAAATGGCTCTAAGTATTGTCAAAATCTTGCATCCAATTCTCTGAATTTTATAAAACTTTGAAAAAAAAAGTGTTTTTTTTTTTTTTTTTTTTTTCTGTGCAGGTTTCGTGTGGAACTTTTTCAGGTAGGAAGAATATTTACTGTTCTGTTCCAACTTACTTTATTTAATCTTTCCCTTGGAGTGCTGTCAGAAATAACTTCCCTAATTACCTTTGTTGGCTGAATGATTGAAGGATACGAGCTTGTCCAGGCTTAGCTAGAGAGCTGCAGAGGTGTGTAGAAACATAAGATAAGTTAAAAATAGCGTTAGTCAAAGAATTCCAGCAAAAGTTGTGAAAATTGAATCGACAGCCAAAAATTATACAAGGTTTAAGGGGGAAAAAAAAAAAAAAGATTAGGATCCACACCACAGTGAGATTAGTTAGAAAATTTTCTTTCCTACTTGACTATAGGGAATAATTTTTTTAATGTTTCTCTGTATATTCTTACATTCTCAGTGATAAAGAATTCTTATACAGGAAATTGTCCATCAAAAATACACCTTAAATAAAACTATTTTTCTAGTGTATCTCATAGACAAAATTATACTCATGTAACCAAGTAACCAAAATCAAACCAGGGGAAAATGGATATAAGAATGACAATTACAGAGAACCATTTTGGTTGAATTAGAAATTAAACTTAGGAAGAAATGCTGTTAACTATGTCATTTTTATTTTTATAAGAAATTCAAGTAGCTAGTACTTTGACTATCTCTGTTGTACTAACTTTGGATGGAATTTAAGGCCAGGCAATTTTTAAATGTTGATGATTTAGTGCCTATTTCTAGAATAACTGACCTTGCACGTGTTTTCTGTTTGTGGTAAAAACAAAAAATAGTATTTGAGTTAGAATGCCTGACCTGATATTTGCAACAAAATTTGCAGTATTTTTGAGCCCCTAGAACTGTAAAATAGTGCAACGTGAACCTCCTCTTGTCTAAAGTTAGTCGTTTCATGCAGGTTAGTTTCTGTAGCATGTGTGTGTGCTACATGGTGATTTCAAGGTCAATTCATCCTGTTTTGAAATAGGTTTCTAAATAGGGTGAGAGGAACCACAGCCTGGTGGTTCCCTCTGAGTGCAGAAGAAGATGATGGAATTTCAGCAAGATTTACCTTATCCTTTAGCATTTGCTAAATTATTTATATTATGCTTAACATGAGGTTCTGGGAAAAGCAAAATGATAACTTGCAGTTCATGCACTTCGCTGTGGGGAGAGGATAGTTCTGCATCAAAGCTAGTGGTGGTAGACAGGTCAGATTACTGGATTCAAAGTGGAGCCCCATCTAACATCAACTGCTTTGCACATGAGGGAAAATCAGACAGCCTCTCCCTTCTAACTAGAGCTTTCTAGACTTCTCAGTAGACAGTGTCATCCAGTGAGAACCAACAAATAAAAATAAATTCATTATAAACCAAGGGATTAAGATAATGGTCTCTTCTGCATTGTTTATTTATTGAATATACAAATATATATTAAGATAACAGTATTGAAATAGCAAGCTGCTGGAAATTAAGGAAATATCAGGGTTAAGTTTACTTATGAAAAAATAAATTAAACAACTTGTATATATAGATGAGATGTGTCCTTCGGAAAATGTAAAATGAGTCCTATATTTAAAGTCCACATATTTCAAAAGAAATAGGATGCTTTTCATTTTCTGATTGTTAGAGTTCATTATTTGTTGCCGTGGTCACATCTCACTGCTAAGGCCACTCTGGGGTCTCGTCCCCAAGTGGTGGTTCTTGTTCTTCCTGCGATAGGGGCTGATTTAGCTCGGCCGTCGGTTGGGCCATTAAGCTGGTCGCTCGAGGGGGTAGCGGGTTCAAGAATGCCTTGCTCCATCCAGGGTTGACATAGTTGGGCCGCCTCATGTTCTGAGTGGGAGAGAGCCGTGCACGGCCCAGGCGCCCTCTCCCCACCCCGTTTCCCTGGAATCTGGATCTGCATTCTCTAGCGAAATGTCCTTTCCTGCCGCAGATCCAACATGGCCCTCTGAGTCGATCTTGACATGCCATTGCGTTGGTTACTGCGGCGTGAACAGCCACCTGAATTGGGGTTAAATGCTCTTCCTTTGCAACATGCTTAATCATGTCTGCAACACTTGCCCCCGTCCGTAATGATCGCAAGATTTCTTTGGTTGCCAAATTGCATTGTTGGCGTAAACATTCTGCTATGACCGGGCCTTTTGCCTCCGTAGGGAGGGATGAAGAGTCGACCGCTGCTTGGAGACGATCTACAAATTGTGTAAAGCTCTCACTTTCACTTTGCTTTATTGAGGACCATGGTGTTGATTTGGCGACAACTTTAATGGCTGTGCTAATGGCTTCTCTGGCCGCGCGAGTAGTTACCATAACTTCATGGGGCCGCAGGCTGTGGGCCTGCGTCTGGGGGGTGATCATTGCTGGATCTGCACCCATTAACCGCAGCAGGTTGGAACCGTATAGCGGATGATCTGGTCCGGTTACTTGGGCCAAATACTTTATACAGTTGTCTTCCCATTCTTGTTTGAAAACGATCACTCCTGCTCCATCAAAGATCAGCCTAGAAATTTGCTTTATATCGAATGGGAGCATATCGTCCCCCCCGAAAATACCATCTATGAGGGTATCTACCATGGCAGAATTAATCCCTTTATCTGCAATTGCTTTAACAACCGCTTGTATGTCCTTAGATTTTATCGGCGAGTGGACCCTCTGTTCTCCTTCCATCCGAACCGGGAATGCTAGCTTGGCTGATGGGGCCCAGTCGGCACATGCGATCTTTATTTCCTTCCAGTCTGTGTAAGGCGATTCTTTCCCCCCCGGTTTTTCTTTGAAATGACTGCTCGGGTCTTCTCTCCACTCCTCACTCGGACTTCTTCTGGACCCCTCCCTCGGGTCTGCTCTTCGCCCCTGACTCGGGCTTCTTCTGGACCCCTCCCTCGGGTCTGCTCTTCGCCCCTGACTCGGGCTTCTTCTGGACCCCTCCCTCGGGTCTGCTCTTCGCCCCTGACTCGGGCTTCTTCTGGACCCCTCCCTCGGGTCTGCTCTTCGCCCCTGACTCGGGCTTCTTCTGGACCCCTCCCTCGGGTCTGCTCTTCGCCCCTGACTCGGGCTTCTTCTGGACCCCTCCCTCGGGTCTGCTCTTCGCCCCTGACTCGGGCTTCTTATGGACCCCTCCCTCGGGTCTGCTCTTCGCCCCTGACTCGGGCTTCTTCTGGACCCCTCCCTCGGGTCTGCTCTTCGCCCCTGACTCGGGCTTCTTCTGGACCCCTCCCTCGGGTCTGCTCTTCGCCCCTGACTCGGGCTTCTTCTGGACCCCTCCCTCGGGTCTGCTCTTCGCCCCTGACTCGGGCTTCTTATGGACCCCTCCCTCGGGTCTGCTCTTCGTCCCTCACTCGGACTTGCTCTCGACCCCTCCCTCGGGTCTGCTCTCCGCCCCTCCCTCCGGCTTGCTCTCGGCCCCTCCCTCGGGCCGCCCTCAGGTGTCCGGTCACTCCCATTGACTTCCGGCGCCTCTGTCGCGCCGGGGGCACCCTCGCCCCGCCCTTCCCCTTGTGGCTCGGCGCCATCTTGAGGGGCATAGGGTGGTGGCCTGGCCCAGACGTCATCATGCTCTGACTTCTTTTCAATGTTTCTAGCTTCCTCGGCTAGCTCGCTCCAAACAGATTTCGGCTGTTTTTGCTCCTCTGTAAGTGGGGGGGGGTTCGGGCATGGAGGGGATGTTTCACCCTCTTGCTGACCTTTAGGCTCAGTAGAATTGCGATCATCTGGGGGGTCCAAAGTCTGTGCAGTTGTCCCGATTCCCACTTTGGACGTGGTCATTAAACAGTCTTTTACTGCTACCCAAGTCTCCTCCTCTTTCATAGCTTTCTGTAAGGCTTGTACAACCTTTCCCCACGCCTTAAGGTTTTTCCCACAACCTGAGAACATTGTCTCCTCAGCTAATGCCATAGTACATTTGTCCCACAGTTCAGGGTGGAGAATATCCACCGGCTGGTCTATAGCCTTAATTTTTAAAAGCTTTGTAACTGCAAGAGTTAGATCTTTTGGCTTACAATCAATCCCCCAGTACTTATGTAATTGCGATACGACCTTTATGAGGGCTTCCATCCTCCTTGTTGATTTGGTAGTGTCCCCTTCGCCGGGGTGGTCCACTTCCTCTGGCTGCTGCTCACGCTGCTCACTCATCCAGGTGATGACGTTCCCGGGTTTCGGCACCACTTGTTGCCGTTCTAACAGCGCAGCGACCCGGTTCAAAACCACCCCCAAGCCATTTGGTCCATTAACTAGTTGACACCAATGTGATGGACGACAAAATGGCCTTTATTGATGGGTAACAAGGTGTTATATAGCCAAGGTTTACAACGTCACATCCGTCTGCTTACATCATAAACTAACACTATTGGCTATTAGGGGCTCTATCTTTCCGTACAGCACGACATCTTCCGGCCGCCGGACCTAACTACCTGCAACATTTCCCCCCCCCCCCATGCATAACAAAATTAGCTAAAATATAACTATCTTATTCTTACTTATTTTTTTATCTAATTCTAATTTTAATTACTTGTTCTTATTTTATTCTTACTTACTGTTATTATTACTACCTTATTTTTACTATACTATTCTTATTATTATATTATTCTATCCTTATAACAATTTTAAAATTATGTATCATAACTTTGGCATTAAAAAGCATAAGGCACAAAGAAGAAGGTATGGTGGATATCCACTGAGTGGATATATCTGTTCAAATATCTATTTGAAGGACTGGTGTGACTTTACTTGTCTTATAACTTCCGGAATTAAGATGACGCAAAGACATCGCAGACCCCTCTTGCGGAGGGTGTTTTGTTGTTTTCTGGATTCAGTCGGCGTGGAACTCACAGTCTCCGGTGGGATGTATGTCACTGGGGCGCACGGGTTACTTGGGGCGCCCGATGATCTGGTTCTGTGAACAGAAACTCACAATTTTCATTAGTTTTATTTTGAAGGTCTGGTTTAATAGACTTAAGCGGACACCACTTGACTCTGCCATCTTTCCTGACGGCGGCATACCCTCGCCCTGTTAGAACTAGTTTCCACCCTTGTTCCCATTCTCCCAGTTCATTTCTAATCATAACTGGTGGGCCTTCTTCTAGTGCTCGAGTGGCCCAGTGTTTTTGGGTGGGACTTTTCACTTCCTCCCCCCTGGGAAATTGATTTAGTGCTAACAAGGCAGTCGCTAGTAGACGTGTTTGGTCTCTTGTGGGAATGGCGTTGCTAAAGCCCTCTGCATTTGCTAATACCTCTAGTTTAGACTTCAGAGTTTGGTTTGCTCGTTCTACTATGGCTTGTCCTGTGCTATTATATGGGATGCCATGTGTTAGGGTAATACCCCATCTCAGGGCAAATGCTTGGACTGATTTAGATACAAAATTTGGACCGTTGTCTGTTTTGATCTGATTAGGAACACCAAGCCACGCCATGGCTGTTAGCCAATGTTGAATGGTTGCTTTGGAGTCAGTTTTAAGGTGTTGAGTGGCTACGATCACTCCACTATATGTGTCTACAGTCACCGCTAGCCACGCTCGAGGTTTCAACAACTGGCAGAGTGTAAAATCTGTTTGCCACACTTCGGAAGGTTTAAGACCTCTGGGGTTTACCCCGCTAGACCACAGTGGTGCTTTCTGACAGTGGGGGCACGTAGCTATTATATGTTTCGCGTCAGTGATTGAAATCTCGCATCTTTTTGCCAACGCTTTGGCTCCGATATGGAGAGACTCATGTAGCTGTCGAGCGTCTCTTAGCGTCCATAGTCTTTTTGCAGCGGCGTCTGCTTTATTATTACCGATTTGGAAAAATCCTTTAATTGGGCTGTGGCTATTGACGTGGATGACTGATATGGTGCCCTTTCGAGAAAAAAGTGCTTCTTCCAGCATTAGGGCCGTCGTGGATGTTGACACGCCAGGCCCCAACATGGCCAAGCAAAGCTTGGCCACAAACATTGAATCAGTTACTATGTTGAGGTGTTCTGTTGGGAATAGCCCACACGCTAATACGACGGCCATCGCTTCTAACTGTTGGGCAGAAAGCGTGCGATCGATCACTTTAATGCAATGCCATTCTCCTCCCGATTGCCATACTGCCGCTGCTGTTGAAGTCGCTGAGGATGCGTCTGTAAAGACCGTTGGTCCTTGTTGGGGTCGGTCCATGATTTTCTGTGGGAGGTCCATGTTGACAATTGTCAGCATCTGGGTCCAGGGAGGTTTTGCGGCGTACCGGATTTCTCCACCAAATCCGACGAGAGCTACAGCCAGATATTCTGACATCGCTACTGATTGCGTTGGGAGCTGTTTGCGGAAGGGCAAGTATATCCTGGTAGGTTCGATGCCTAGGTGTCTTAAGGCGAGTTTTCTGCCTTTCATGATGAGATTGCCAAGACACTCGACTCCCGGAGAAAATGCACGTGACGGTTTTCCTAGGACTATCCATTGTATTGGCTGAGCTTTTTCAGGAGGGCCCTGCGCTAGTGCTCCTACCCCTCCTCCTTCCGTAAAGTGTACGTATAGATCAAGTGGTAAATTTGGGTTCCACCTGGCAAGCGTGCTGGATGATACTTGCCGTTCAATGAAGTCGAGAGAATCCATTGCCTCTGCTGTTAAAGTTTTTTGTTCCCATGGGCTCTTTCCTTTTAAAAGATCGTGCAGGGGGGTCATGATTTCAGGAGGGATTAGGACAATATTGCGGAGCCACTGTAAAGATCCGACTAACTGCTGCATATCATGGAGTGTTTTAATGTTTCGACGGATTTTTATTTTGGGGGGGGTTATATAAGAACTTGTGATCCCTACTCCCAAAAAACTTACACATGGTCCCTTTTTGATTTTCGCACTTGCAATTTCGAATCCGTTCGTTTTCAGGGTTTCTGAAACTACTAACACCAATTGGTCCACTTGACTTCCTGATGGTGCAGCGATTAAAATATCGTCCATGTATTGAATAATAGTCACAGTCGGATTATTGCGTCGGACTGGTGCCAATGCCCGATCCACCGTAATCTGACAGATAGTGGGTGAATTGATCATTCCTTGAGGCAACACTTTCCACTGGAAACGTAGGTTGGGGCGCTGGCTGTTTGGAAACACAATAGAAAAAGCAAACCGCTCCCTGTCTTCCTCATGCAGAGGTATTGAGAAGAAACAGTCTTTGATATCAAGGATAGCACAGGGTTGTCCTTCCGGTATCATAGAGTTCATAGGCAATAACGTTTGAACAGGACCCATGGGTTGGATTCTCTTGTTGACTTCGCGTAGATCATGGAGGAGACGGAACTCTTTGCCATTTCGTTTGTGTATTACAAAAACTGGGGTGTTCCACGGGCTGGTGGAGGGTTCTATATGACCTCGCTGTAATTCGCGGTCGATTATCTCTAGAAGGGCATCCATTCGAGGCTTCGATAGGGGCCACTGCTCAACCCACACTGGGTCGGACGATTTCCACGTCAGTTTAATTGGTGGAAGTGGGTGTACGGCAGTGGCCCTTAGAGTAAATTTGTCACCCTGGCTTTTAATAGAGCCAGAGCGTCCCTTCCCAACAAAGGTGGGACTCCTGCCATAACATATGGAAAAAGGGTGATGGTTTTTTCAGGCCCCTTTTCTGTGTGAAGCGTGATTGCTACCGATTGAACACTTTTTCGAGCTCGGGTTAATCCGCCGACTCCACCCACCATGGGTGCGTCTTCCAATTTCCAACGTGAGGGCCAACTCGTCTCCGGAATAACTGTAACATCTGCGCCGGTATCAATTAAAAAGGGGATATTAATAGCGGTGTCGTTAAAGGCATTAGAGAGGGAACAAGTTCCCCACACTACCGGTGGGTGGTCACATCTCACTGCTAAGGCCACTCTGGGGTCTCGTCCCCAAGTGGTGGTTCTTGTTCTTCCTGCGATAGGGGCTGATTTAGCTCGGCCGTCGGTTGGGCCATTAAGCTGGTCGCTCGAGGGGGTAGCGGGTTCAAGAATGCCTTGCTCCATCCAGGGTTGACATAGTTGGGCCGCCTCATGTTCTGAGTGGGAGAGAGCCGTGCACGGCCCAGGCGCCCTCTCCCCACCCCGTTTCCCTGGAATCTGGATCTGCATTCTCTAGCGAAATGTCCTTTCCTGCCGCAGATCCAACATGGCCCTCTGAGTCGATCTTGACATGCCATTGCGTTGGTTACTGCGGCGTGAACAGCCACCTGAATTGGGGTTAAATGCTCTTCCTTTGCAACATGCTTAATCATGTCTGCAACACTTGCCCCCGTCCGTAATGATCGCAAGATTTCTTTGGTTGCCAAATTGCATTGTTGGCGTAAACATTCTGCTATGACCGGGCCTTTTGCCTCCGTAGGGAGGGATGAAGAGTCGACCGCTGCTTGGAGACGATCTACAAATTGTGTAAAGCTCTCACTTTCACTTTGCTTTATTGAGGACCATGGTGTTGATTTGGCGACAACTTTAATGGCTGTGCTAATGGCTTCTCTGGCCGCGCGAGTAGTTACCATAACTTCATGGGGCCGCAGGCTGTGGGCCTGCGTCTGGGGGGTGATCATTGCTGGATCTGCACCCATTAACCGCAGCAGGTTGGAACCGTATAGCGGATGATCTGGTCCGGTTACTTGGGCCAAATACTTTATACAGTTGTCTTCCCATTCTTGTTTGAAAACGATCACTCCTGCTCCATCAAAGATCAGCCTAGAAATTTGCTTTATATCGAATGGGAGCATATCGTCCCCCCCGAAAATACCATCTATGAGGGTATCTACCATGGCAGAATTAATCCCTTTATCTGCAATTGCTTTAACAACCGCTTGTATGTCCTTAGATTTTATCGGCGAGTGGACCCTCTGTTCTCCTTCCATCCGAACCGGGAATGCTAGCTTGGCTGATGGGGCCCAGTCGGCACATGCGATCTTTATTTCCTTCCAGTCTGTGTAAGGCGATTCTTTCCCCCCCGGTTTTTCTTTGAAATGACTGCTCGGGTCTTCTCTCCACTCCTCACTCGGACTTCTTCTGGACCCCTCCCTCGGGTCTGCTCTTCGCCCCTGACTCGGGCTTCTTCTGGACCCCTCCCTCGGGTCTGCTCTTCGCCCCTGACTCGGGCTTCTTCTGGACCCCTCCCTCGGGTCTGCTCTTCGCCCCTGACTCGGGCTTCTTCTGGACCCCTCCCTCGGGTCTGCTCTTCGCCCCTGACTCGGGCTTCTTCTGGACCCCTCCCTCGGGTCTGCTCTTCGCCCCTGACTCGGGCTTCTTCTGGACCCCTCCCTCGGGTCTGCTCTTCGCCCCTGACTCGGGCTTCTTATGGACCCCTCCCTCGGGTCTGCTCTTCGCCCCTGACTCGGGCTTCTTCTGGACCCCTCCCTCGGGTCTGCTCTTCGCCCCTGACTCGGGCTTCTTCTGGACCCCTCCCTCGGGTCTGCTCTTCGCCCCTGACTCGGGCTTCTTCTGGACCCCTCCCTCGGGTCTGCTCTTCGCCCCTGACTCGGGCTTCTTATGGACCCCTCCCTCGGGTCTGCTCTTCGTCCCTCACTCGGACTTGCTCTCGACCCCTCCCTCGGGTCTGCTCTCCGCCCCTCCCTCCGGCTTGCTCTCGGCCCCTCCCTCGGGCCGCCCTCAGGTGTCCGGTCACTCCCATTGACTTCCGGCGCCTCTGTCGCGCCGGGGGCACCCTCGCCCCGCCCTTCCCCTTGTGGCTCGGCGCCATCTTGAGGGGCATAGGGTGGTGGCCTGGCCCAGACGTCATCATGCTCTGACTTCTTTTCAATGTTTCTAGCTTCCTCGGCTAGCTCGCTCCAAACAGATTTCGGCTGTTTTTGCTCCTCTGTAAGTGGGGGGGGGTTCGGGCATGGAGGGGATGTTTCACCCTCTTGCTGACCTTTAGGCTCAGTAGAATTGCGATCATCTGGGGGGTCCAAAGTCTGTGCAGTTGTCCCGATTCCCACTTTGGACGTGGTCATTAAACAGTCTTTTACTGCTACCCAAGTCTCCTCCTCTTTCATAGCTTTCTGTAAGGCTTGTACAACCTTTCCCCACGCCTTAAGGTTTTTCCCACAACCTGAGAACATTGTCTCCTCAGCTAATGCCATAGTACATTTGTCCCACAGTTCAGGGTGGAGAATATCCACCGGCTGGTCTATAGCCTTAATTTTTAAAAGCTTTGTAACTGCAAGAGTTAGATCTTTTGGCTTACAATCAATCCCCCAGTACTTATGTAATTGCGATACGACCTTTATGAGGGCTTCCATCCTCCTTGTTGATTTGGTAGTGTCCCCTTCGCCGGGGTGGTCCACTTCCTCTGGCTGCTGCTCACGCTGCTCACTCATCCAGGTGATGACGTTCCCGGGTTTCGGCACCACTTGTTGCCGTTCTAACAGCGCAGCGACCCGGTTCAAAACCACCCCCAAGCCATTTGGTCCATTAACTAGTTGACACCAATGTGATGGACGACAAAATGGCCTTTATTGATGGGTAACAAGGTGTTATATAGCCAAGGTTTACAACGTCACATCCGTCTGCTTACATCATAAACTAACACTATTGGCTATTAGGGGCTCTATCTTTCCGTACAGCACGACATCTTCCGGCCGCCGGACCTAACTACCTGCAACAATTATTTACAGGGATTTTTGGATGTCTAGAATCAATTTTTCAGGACAAGAAAAGAACAGACTGATTAAAAAACAATTCTATTAAAGTACCAATCTCTTGGTTGTTATTCTTTCTGTGGATGAAATAAATGAGTACTTGTATATTTTGCTGCTGGGCTCCGCAGCAGATGATCCTGAAGCTCACCAACACTGAGATCAAACCTGATGTTTGATCCCTGTTGAACTTTCTTATCTCCTTCAAAGTTCCAGCGCCACGGTCTCCCGATTTTTCATTTCATCAGTGACCCCTTGCACACCCAAGACTCATTTCTCATCTGCAGTATCATTGTTTTTTGTCTCTTTCTTGTTACCAGCCCCCCTGCTTAGATGTACTTGCCTCTTGCCACATCATTCCACGGTGTTCAGATGTGATGGCTTAATTCTCTCAGCTATTTACATGCCCGCTGCAATGCTGGAGTGAGGGGCTCCCCATTCACCCTTCAGGGTGGCCAGGAACAGCCACTGAAGAAGTTTGATTTTTTTCCTCTGCTTTTTAGGCTGAAATATACTCGCTCTTCTCTGGGGATGGTGCATGTGCTTGTTGGTAAGAAGCACAGGGACCAGATGCTCAGTCGGACAGCACTTTGCTCTGCAAATTCAACAGAACTTATTATATGTTGGCTGATTTCCTTAAAGGGGCTTTATAATACATCCATAATCATATGAGTATTCACTTGAGACCAAGGTCATCCTTCTGCAAATTTCCCCTTCCTTTTTGAATGCTTACGGCAAGAGCCTCTCAAAGAGAGGGATGACAAGAAGTCAATGCAGTAGACTTTCTAGACTTATTTTTCATAAATATGTTTTCTGTCCTCAGCAATTTGCAGACTTTCTGTTTGTTCCACTAATTTGGACGTTATGGTGTGACTGAAATCTCCAGAGAAAATGTACAGCCGTAGCAGACACTTCTGGAAGAGCTCTCTGAAATATTAATTTAGTCAAAATGATAAACACCTGAATGCAAGGTCTTATAATGGAAATCATTGGGCGCCCTCAGTAAGCAGGGCTTATTCCTTGGAAGTTTGCTTCCTGCAGTAGCTATTAAACAAATCTGTTCCCTGGTGATCCAGCCTACCTCTGTTTTGCCCAGTGGTGAAACAGCTTTGACAGTTTTCCAGCATACATGTTTCCCTTCCACCTGCCTTCCAAAAACATGCCAGTCTTTCAGACAGGACACTCTGGCCACACACAAACTGAGATTTACTACTGGGAGATTTTGATGCCAAAGCCGGGAATGTTTTTTTTCCACCAAGAATAGCATCAGGTATGTGGCTGGCTTCCTCTCAGGCCTCACTGCTTTGGACATTTTGGACTGAAATAAGAGGCTTCTGCAGAAAGGCTCTGCTCATGAGCTGTCTTTTGTCCTGCTGCCATTTTCCTTTGACTGACTTGAATCTGAAAAACTTGTTCCATTCTGGATGGTTTATTAGCAAGCAGGGCTTGCAAAAAGAGTATAAAGAGACTATTTTTATGCAAGGAAAATGTGCTTATGCTTCCAATGGACTTTTGATATACTGCATAAGTCAGAACATTAACCGTGAAATTTAATGTAATTTTATTACTGTGAATCACAGAATTGTTGTGTTTTATTAAAATAAAATTTGTAGAGAAATAAATTCACAAAAATTGGTATAGTTGTTTGTTTGCATATATCTGACATGTAACAGATCACTATTATCTACTGCATTGAGAACTGGGCTGAAAATTGTATTTAGTCCCTAGTCTACCTTTGGGTTGCTAGATGACTTTACAGAAGAAATTTCCCATTTCTGTGCTATAATTTCTCTCCAGTGTAGCCCTGAAGAAGTGGGAATTTTAAATAAAAATTCAGCATTTTAAAGGGTCAAGCAGAAAAATCTAAATGTTGCTGTTATTATATCCCATGTTCTTTGTGTTGTTTATCACCTGATAATATTTGCAAGTGAAAACATCCTCAGCTGACAACAGCCCTGCATTATTATCTGTATAAAAGGTCCTAGAAAAGTAGGTACTATTTATTTTACTTATTCATATTGGAGAAGTGGTTTCAAAAGAAAGTCACTTAGTACGAGACGTCTGCAGGCCTGAAGAATTTTAGAGTTGTCTCATGGGAAAGAGAAGAAGTAGAGAGTTATGAGCTTAAACACATGGACAAGTTCTCATGCAGTCAACAAGCTGCTGAACAACGAGCCATTTGTCACTGAGCTTGTGTCTTCTTTTATGTTGTCGCAACATGAAGTAATTCAGATCATCCTCATTCTCTTTTAGCAGTTGCTTTTTGTTAGTTAGTTTGTTTGAGGACCAAAGAAATATAAATCACTTTTTGCCACTGTCACAGGCTAGAGCACTGAAGATCAACATTGTTCCAGATCAGATATACTCTGGACATCACACATTGACTTCATCCATTTCAGTCTTGTGTCTTAGAGGTTCTGTGGCAAACACTGAATCTAGAATCCTTGAGGTTTACTCCCATGACTAACCTAAAGAAAAAAATCAACATCACTTTCATATTTTTTTCCATCACAGTCATGACAATAACAAGAATAACTCAAGAAAGCCTAAACCCTAAAGTACAGGCAGCCTGACGGGTTGGGAAAAAAAAAAAAAAAAAAAGAGAGAGAGAGAGAGAACTCGATTTGCAGTCAGCTGTAGATTCTGTAGACTCAAGAACAAGAAGTTTGGATAATTCAGATAAGCAACCTGTGTTTGGAATTTTTTTCAGTGAAAGTAAAGCTGAAAATTTTGGAGGCGAGCCATTCCATGATCATTATTCATTATTATTAACATGGTGTTAGTCCAAACAACATGGCTTTGCTTGAAGAGATTAGGATTACACCTAATAAAGTATCCTGAGGACAAGAGAAAAATGTTAGCAGTGCAACTGTTCAGTTTTAGTATGGTTGCTGTGGTTTTTGATTCTGTGGTTTTTGAATCAGTACTCCCATCTCTCCCGTTTTTTTGTTCTTGTTTTGTTGGTTTTGTTTTCATTTAATTTGTAGGAAATCAAGGGAATACTTTGTGCTATTCTTTATTATTATTATTATTATTAAATATTAGAATTGAGTTTGAGCTTAATGGGAACAGAAGTTGTGATACCAAACATTAGTCATAATATCGTGCTGTCACAATTATAGTTGTTCTTCTTCAGAATATTTGTCAAAGAAGTTACAAACTTTCATATTCTCTAAATTTATGCAGGTAGCATATACATGTTTTTCTTTTCTTTTTTTAGGACACACGTATACATATACAGAGTAAACTACCTCTTTAAAATAAGTTCAGGCCTCACTCCTTCCTGGCAGATGCCTGAGTGACACTCACTAAAGTCTGGATCTTCTGGTTAGTTAGAAAGTACAAGAATGTTAAGGTCTTTACTGTCCATGGCTCCTGAATCAATCCCTGGGCCATTTTGTGCTGGGGAAAGCTTTGGAAGTAATTGTAGTAGCAGTAGCACATTTCCTTCTAAAGAATAAGGAAAAGCCAACACAGAAAGATCACTGACTGTAGAACAACTGTGTTGTTTATTCATCACATCTTCTAATTTAAGCTAAAGGCAGTGTCTGAAAATAACTCAGTTAATTGTCTTAAAAAAATGATTATGAGATTTGATCCTGTGTAAGAGAATATATATATATATAATATATATATATATATATATTCCCAGTGGATACAATCATTTATTTTAACACTTGACTGGTTGTGTTTTAGAGCTCTCCTGACTTATTGAAGATACTTTTACTCTCTTCCTCAAACTTCATCCTCCAAACCACTGTCTCTTATGTGTTTTACTTGTTATGACAGGTGAGATTTGTGTCATATGTGTGGCTGGTTATGTATTATGTTCTTTTCAGAAGATTAGTAGAGGTGGGATCCCCTGGGGGCAAAGAGAGAACATATCAGAGATGACGGGGGTGGCAGGCAAAAGGTCGGGAGTGTGGAACTGGGATATGGAACTGGGAATATGCTGCTCCGAAGTGATGAGACTGCTGTGAAAAGCAGGGGCTGAACAGGCAACATTTGGATGAATAAAAATAAGAAACGCCCTAGGGTCTAGAGACTGTGCAAGGCACACAGCATATCAAAAGACACTGAGTTAATTATAACAGCATACAGAAGCCAAATTCCACCTGCAAATGTCCAGGAGGAAAGTGTAAATTTTTTTTTATTATTATTTCTTGCATTTTGTACTTTTCTTTGTATTTTCTCAGATAAAAGAGTTTTTTAAATACTCTTTTGTTAAAAAGGAATTATAAATTTTAGTTTTCAGTCTTATAAAATGTAACCTTTGTTGATTATAAAAGCCTTGCGGGCTTCTTCAGGGAGCTCGTTATAAGCAAAAGGTCGAGACAGGTCTAATTCAAAGTAGCACTTCACTTGGAATCGTATCAAAGCAGAACCCTCATATGGAGTCTGGGCACTGTCACTTTTCTTTTTCCCTCTTGCTCTGTGTATCCATCTCTCTATATATACATGTGTATCTCCTAGAAGTGCAAATATATGTTTGTATGTATGCATTTGTGTGCATATATATTTGTATGTAAATATACATATATATATATATATATATACACATGCACACATATATGATCTGTGTTCTGAAGAATGTGTGCAGCCTTACTCAACAGAAAGTAACCAAAGAAAGCCTTTGTTTAGGCTTTTCTAAACTGAGTTTAGAAAGTTTTAATTTAATGAAGTTAGTCTTTACAAGATATTCTTGAAAAAAATACATTTATCATATTAATTTGGTCAGAACTGAGCTAGTTAACTGATTCCAGTCATCACAAATAGAATTTCACTCCCGCTGTTTCATTTCTGCTTTTGGAGGGGGTTCTGAAGTTAAAATTGCACATGTGGCACAGACCTTTATTTCAGCAAATTAGTTCTGTTAGCGCAGTCATTAGGGTGAGATTTATGTGAACAGGAGACCAGGAGCGGACTACTGGTCCCAGTGGATTCCTTCAGTTTGGATTCACAAATTGTGTAAGTTATGATAACATTTTAATTAGAGCTTTGGACGTACAGTTTTCCACTTGGCAGATAGACTACAATAGCTCTTTCAGAAACCCTCCTCATTATGTCTCATTAGTATCAGGCAAGACAGTATAAATCTCATTTCACAAGATATTTATAAGAACACCTTCTGGGAAGTAGTTCTTTTTCAAATGACCCCTAGTTTCTACTTGTGTGCATCAGCTAGATATTTCTAGAATATAGTGTTTAATATAAAACATAGTGGATTCAGTACATAAAAACATCAGTGTCTGAGAAAGAAGACTATTTCAGTCTAAAATTCTAACTGGAGGGGAAAATAATGTGATTTTGCCACTGTTCCACCAAATTGTTGTTGCAAAAGTAAAATATCTTTAATACATACCTTCCAATCAACTCCTGAAAATTACTAAATGGCTCAAATAAAAATCCTTTTTTTCTTCATTTGCATATGAAATTGAGAGTGCTTACAACCATTTTGGCTCTGGACAAGATTTGTTCTTGTAAACGAAAGTAGGTGGGGTTTTTGGTCCATTCAATGTATCTCTTCCACTTATTTTTGAAATGAGCAGTTAAAAAATTGACATTGCTTTACACTTCTTGATCTGTTTCTAGAAAAGTGGCTTCTATTTTTTAGCTGTCCTAGAATGTATTCTAAGATTTCTGTCCGCTTTTACAGGAATACAACAGGAATAATACAAGATTGAGACAGCATTCAAATTCCTAAGGTAAGGATCTCTTTAATAATAAAACTGTTTCATACTAAACTGTTGCAGATCTGGATTTCATCAGACACAGTTTAAAAGATTATACTGATTTCCCAATTTCTGGCTAAAACCAGCAGATAGAGTTGCAAGACACAGATGAGCTATCCTTCCACCTGTCTGAAAGCAGATACGTACTAACCTTCCTTACCAACGTTTCACTCATTCGAAAGATCCCTGATTTAAGTCAGCAGGAATCCTAGTAAGATTTTAGGGAGTGTAAAGGAGCTTTCTTCTTTCAGAGAAGATCCCAGCTGAAAACATATTTTGCAAAGAGACTAATTTTCGTCTAAAATAAAATGGCTGTCTGGCTGTCTACCTTGAATGCCTCGCTCTGTGCTCCCCATTCTCCTCCTGTGTGTCCCCGCATCGTGCCCTTGGCTCTGTTCCCCTGCACTTTTGGTTTTCCTTCCAAAATGAAGAAATGAGTTCTTGTAACATACCTGCTAAAGGGCAGTAGTGGAGGAGCCACAGCAGAGCACAGTGGTCCTACAGTGATGCACAGTTAGGACCTAGCCAGAGGTTACTTATGAATACACAAAAAAAGTGGGCAGCGTTTATGCAACAGGCTTTGTATGGCCATGCCGAGCTATGTTGACTTTGGGGTTATGCATGGGTAC
Organism: Tinamus guttatus; assembly: GCF_059628265.1. Lineage (NCBI taxonomy): Eukaryota > Metazoa > Chordata > Aves > Tinamiformes > Tinamidae > Tinamus > Tinamus guttatus. Next base: position 2,019,898 of record NW_028288727.1, on the reverse strand, counting down.
AGAAATGTGGCTCACATAGGATCAAAGTCATTTAGAGAAGGTAAAATAGATTTCCCTTGTTTTACCAGCTGCCTGCAAAGCTTGCTGATTCTGTGAAAACTGAACTCTAAATGTCACCTTCTTTTTCATTACAAAGACAACAATTGAACTATGCTTAGCAAAATTTAAAAATAGAAATCTCTGAAGACAAGATACCATTACTCAATGTCTTGTTAGTAATTCATTTGTTTTAAAAGGAATTACCAAGAATAAGTCACTGTTAATTGTATAGCAGGTTATATTTACTTTTCACAAGAATGTCAGATGGAACTGAATTTTCAAAATCGTTTTTACGAATAAATTTCAAACTCTTGTTAGTCCAAAAATGGAAATTATTTCCCAGTAGGGTGGAATGTGATTTTATGGAATACTGGTTACCCTATATTAACTCTTAGAGTGAACTGTTCAATCCTAGACGTAGGTAGCATGCCTCGAATGTGTATACTATCTGGACACACAAAAGCTTTTCTAGGAAGGCAACATTTAAGCATCGTGTGGTCATTTTTTATCTAACCAACTCCTTCCTTTTTTTTCTTCAATGCCTTATTTTACTGCAGCTTTTCTATGTGTGTGTGGTATAAGCTCAATTGTCAGAGCAATTGTTGGAGTAGTATCAAAGGGAAAATTTAAAAATGAAGCAGAATCTTAAGTCTCCAATTTGAAGAATAAGGGTGTTGGCAATGTAATTTCTCCCATACATAAATATCTCATACGGTCTGATCTAAGAATAATACACAGACTGGGAGTGCAAAGAAAGCCATAGTTGGAGAATAAAATATGTCATTGTGGGATCTTACCTACACCAGCTGTTGCATCATTATTTACCCTCAGAAATATTCTAACGCTAGTAACAAATATTGTATTTACATAACCCCGTCACATATGTTTCATATGGGAAAGTCCTCATTTTTACTTACTGTGTTCATTGCAATTGTCTGCCTGTCCTCTTTATATCTATAGGCAATTACTGTAAATGGATATCCACCTGCATTGGTATACCAACTGGAGCCTTTATAAATAGCCTAGAAGAAAAACTATCAAAATGTAGATTTTGTGCTATACATAGCCATTGTACAGGTAATAAACTAGAGGTACTAGCACTTGAGTGTTTCTAAAATTGTACTCTGAGTGATTTGAATTTGGATGCCAGACTCATATATGAAAAAAGCTATTAACACAATTACAGTAAAAACCTCAAATAACTCTCAAAAACAAGAGGAATTTGAGATTAATCTATAAAGTTCTTCATGACAACCTAACTTTTTATATCAAGGTTTGCATAAGTAGATCTCTAAGACCTTTTCAATTTGTTGAGAGTCGTTATGTTCTCTTTGCTAGCAGTGAAACTAAAGAAACTGGATTCCTTCTACTCCCATCCCACAAGATGGTACAGAAGCAGATGTGGAAACATCAATAACCTATATGATGTCATATGACATCTCATAAATTGAAACAGCCTTTTGTGAAGACTACCTGTTCTGTTGCATCACATTATAACTAATGGATCCAGGCATAAATTAATAGTTCTCTGTAGCCTAAGTAGCAAAACTCACATTTTTAAAGCACTAAACAGCCACTGCTAATTTCTTGTTCTTGAAGTCCAGAAAACTAAATACTGCTTTTTATTTTTTACAGGAGGAATAAACTAGAGGAAAATACATGATATATATGTGTGTGTGTGTGTGCATATATATATACATGTATACACACATATATATACATACATATATACACACACACGCATTATACAAATACATCTTAGGTAATCTCCATCTTAGATTAAGATATATTTACATAGAAATACTATATATAGAATATAGGTATTTTAGCTTAAGATGGAGGTTACCTAAGACGATTTCACTCTTACTGGGAGAAATACTGTTTCTTGGCCTATTCTCTAGTCACTTTGTCACTGCAAGTCCTTCAAATATTAGAAACACAAGTGCTCATCTATTTTAGTATGTATTTTTGGGGGTGTACTAACATTACACCATTGCTAAACTTTTTGTTTTTCTTTTTTATTCCTCTTATTAAATTTTATTAAAAAAAAAAAAAAAAGTGGATAGCGGACAGTGAGGTGGACTGAGAACTGACCTGGATGGCAGAGCTCAATGAACTGTGATAAATGGAGGCCTGTGTCCAGTGGTGTCCCCCAGGAGTCCGTACTGGGCCCAGTGCTGTTCATCTAGTTCATCAGTGACTTGGATGAGGGCACAGAGTGCACCCTCAGCAAGTTTACAGATGATATCAAACTGGGTGGAGTGGCCAGCACTCCAGAGGGCAGAGAGGAACCTCATGAAGTTCAACAAGGACAAATGCAGGGTTCTGCACCTGGGCTGGAGTAAACCCAGGCACCAGTACAGATTAGGGTTTGACCTGCTGGAAAACAGCTTCATGGAGAAGGATTTGGGAGTCATGGTTGACAACAAGTTAACCAGGAGGCAGCAATGTGCTCTTGTGGACAAGAAGGCCAATGGGATCCTGGCCTGGATCAGAAGAAGCGTTGCCAGTAGGTCGAGGGAGGGGATCCTCCCACTCTGCTCAGTTCTGATGAGGCCGCACCTGGAGTACTGGGTGCAGTTCTGGGCTCTCCAGTACAAGAAGGATGTGGAACTTCTAGAGATGGTCCAGTGTAGAGCGACAAAGATGATTAAGGGACTGGAGCATCTATCTTATGAGAAAAGACTAAGTGAGCTGGGCCTGTTTAGCCTGGAGAAGAGAAGACTGAGAGGAGATCTTATAAATATATACAAATACCTTAGGGGAGAATATAAAGAGGATTGGACTAAATTCTTCTCAGTGGTGGCCAGCAAGGACTAATTGAAACACAGGAAGTTTCATCTGCGTATGAGGAAGAACTTCTTTACTGTGAGGGTAACAGAGCACTGGAACTGGCTGCCCAGAGGAGTTGTGCAGTCTCCTTCTTTGTAGATATTCAAAACCTGCCTGGATGTGACCTATGCCACATGCTCTAGGTGTCTCTAGAGCAACCTTGAGCAGAGGGGTTGGACTGGGTCTCTAGAAGTCCCTTCCAATCTCAGCCATTTTGTGTGATTCTATGTGGTTCTGTGTTAATGATTCAAGACAGAAGGAGGCCATGTGGTCCAACACAGTCTGTCCCAGTAACACTTATATCATTATTTTTTTTTTTTTGATTCAAGATGCTCATCTAACACAACTTGGATGACCACAGCTGTGGTTTCTAGTGCCATCTCAGATGATCCATTCTACATTAATTAACCCTTTTTAATCTGCTGATTGTCATAGGGCCTGCTCTTTTCTTGTTTGCCCTTGTGTGTCTCAGTGTTAAAAATTCCAAAGTTCCATTTAATTTTGACATGCTTCCCAGTTGTTTCTTTTCTCTAGAACATTTACAGTACACAGAGAAAAATGAAAAGTGTTTCTACTTCCAACTCTACTAAAATAAAGCCCAATTGCTTGAACATGAATTTAAGATGTCTCAAGATGAGAATAGAAATAGAAATGTGATTTGGAATATCCAGTATAGTTCCCCACAGGCTGACACTAGGTCCAACAGGGCATGAACAGTCAGGCAATTTCTCACTGATAGTCTAGTGTCTGAAGTGGTATACCACAATAAGAAAACATCTCAAGCTGATTTGAAAGAAAAGGGCAGCTCCATCCTTGTTGTGCGGTGCATAGATTCAACAAGGTGATGTCCCTTCACATTTATTACGTTTGAGAGAATCTGGTTGCATATGGAACATTTCAGGATTTACTAGAGCCCACACAAAGATAAATGTCAGGCAATTAACTGCCCCAAGGGAAACAACTGTTCTTGTTCCCATTGTTTTGATGTTGATATAGTGGTACCTGGGTAAGCAAGGTCTCTCACGAAGGCCAGTGATCTGCAGTGACTCACGGCATCTTGCTCACTGGACTCACTGGCCCCACAAAGGCCAGTGACTCACTGCATCTTGCCTCTTTTGGAGGCCAGGTCTTTAGGTTTGGATCCCATATGCTCTGAGTTCTGAGCCAGGCGTTTATTTTCTCTCTGTGAGAGATAGCAGATATGAAGTAAGTGTTTAAAACAATCAAACAAACAAACAAATAAAAAACCCATCTGTGTTAACTTCCTGTTCCCATTTTCCCATTTTTTAAATACTTACTGTTTACTGAATGGTAATAATATTGCTATTACTCAAACCTGCACTTTGTTTCTAGATTTATTTTGAGAAGAAATACTCTATGCGCTCTGCACATTCCAAAAATTCGTTCTTTATGTAAGGCTTCTTCTGTTTGTTTCTCCCTATTTTACTTCATCTTGCACTGTTGTGTTATTTTTGAATATAAATAATGTGTAAAATATTCTTACTTCTATTTCAGTAGCATCTCATTGTATCTTTCCTTGTCTTCATCTCTATAGATTTCTTTGTTGTTCAGAAACCACTTTCAAACATCATTCACTAAATCTTTTACTTTGGATACCTGCTAAACTTTTAATATCAGGAAAAATGATAAAGTTAAGGAAAAGTAAGCTTCGTAACTCCCATATTTGTAATATGCAAGCTTCAAAATCCTTTTCCAATTATGATCTTTGAATCACAGTAAGATTATTACTTTAATTTAGTTTCTTCTTCCTGATTATTAGTTTCTTCATCTCTTGGAGGTTTGTGTGGTTTGTGGATGCCATGGAACAGTTGATCTTTTAATCATATGTGTTTCAAATATCTTCTCCTTTCCTGTCTGGGTTCATTTTGCTTTCTAATATATTTTCCTCGTGTCTTCAGAGCACTTAGTGAGTATGTCTAAATGGTATTTTTGTGTTGGACAAGATGGCATTTTTCCTCTAGATGGCAGCGATAAGCAAATGCTGCCCATCAGGCTTTCCCTCTCTGTGCTCCAAGTCGATCAACAACCGTGCAAACTATAGCCTTGCTTTGGTGGTTTAACTACTGCATTAACATCCTTTATGGTGCTAATCTGTCCCTTGTTTTACCTTCTCCCTCAAGTAGGGAGCCTGGACTGTTAGGTGTCAACAGTAGTGACATTTGACTCAGCAATTCATGATGATGATCCCCAAAAAGTGTGTAGAAGTCCCATCAATCCTTTAGTCTTGGCCTGCATGACACATTTGTATTTCCTTTTCCTTGGAGACTTCAATTCCAAATGTATTTGAATATCTGTTACATCATGGGTAGGCTTCTGGCTCTATCCAAACTCTCTCCAGAATAGACTGCACACATCTCTGTTGCTTTTTGACAAAAAAAAAAAAAAAAAAAAAAAAGCCTCTTAGCAGTGTCCGCTAAAACAGTAATTTGTGATTTCCTGATTTAAGGGCATGATTATGTTCAGAGGTGACCTTCGCTGATTCAGATCACATTTGGACCACCAGTGTTAGCAGCAGTAGTTTACGATGTGTCAGAATTGAGGAGATGTTTTGAGTCTTTCCTATAACATCTATTACATCTTTACATTTCATTCAGCATAGATATGTCTATGTCTCTCTTCTAGCAGTAGTGAGATGTTAAAAATTAGTAGCTGTGTGTATTTATCTCGTGACATTGTAGGAGGCCTGTCTGCTCCACAACAGTGATTTACTAGTGAATCTGAGTGGGTATTATCCAATTCTGCGGAAATAGGAAAGTCCTCTTCTGGATAGCAGCTGTAGGTGGGAAATTCCACCCTTCATTCTCACTTTTCTGATAGTTAGGGTTTGGCAAATGCTTTGACTTAGATTGCAACCTCAGTGATTCACTGAAACTTAGTAGGCTCTTCGTGTGAATTCATGTTTGTTTCCACAGCATGTTTCTCTGATGCTGCATAATGATATTTTTCCCTTCTACTCGTAAGCAAGTGAAAAGTCAGAGCTGAATCAAGCTGAGATAGAGGTTGTTACATATGATGTAAATAGATGTGCTCTGGCAATATAATATTGCCCTTTCGTTTTCTTTACACTATAGTGCTGCAAAAGCTGAATTTGGCAGAAACTATGCAGTGTTCACGGCTAACAAGTCAGCTTGAATTTAAACTTGGTAATTTATGTGGGTGCAAGTGGATGCCTGGGTGTGAGATGAAATGATTTATCTTAATGGCAGTACAGTCTGTGATTTAGAGAACTTTAAGACTTGGATTTGTAACCACTGAAATGTAAAGTAACATATGCTTTACCAATGGATTAATAAACTAAACTAAGACTTAGCCAAATTTCTATATAAAGTGCTAGCAATATTCGTACAGATATTCTCTGTTATAAATATTATTTGAATGATAAACTGAAACCACTGGTGAAAAATTAAAATGAGCCCTGTGTAGTTTTAAACTTCTCTTAAAATATAACATCCTGTTACTAGAGGTTTACAGACAAATTATTGGACTCAATAGAGGGGAAATTCTTTTGCTTGTGTTATACAGGAGGTCAGATTTGATGATCGAATGGTCCCTTCTGGCCTTAAAAGCTATGAATCTACTTATTTTCTACAAGGTACACATAAAAGGTCAGATTTCCAAGGCTGGAATATTTCACTGAAGGACCAGAAGCTCTCTAAGATGTCTTAAAAATAATGGAGAGGGTAAAAAAAGACATGAAATAAAAACAAGAGAAGGAATACAAAATAAACTAAACTAAGGAATCTCTATCTTTCACCTTCCAAATGGGAATAAAATGTTAAATACCAGAGCATGTCATGTGTTCCAGAAGTACTTGTGTGGCAGTGCTTAAAAACAACTCCATCTCTCTAGTCTATTTTGCAAGGGATATTTATGCATAATCTGTCACCTAACAAGAACTTTAAACTCAGGGGTAAAAATATTTTGTGAACTGAATGTGTAACTCATTTCCCCATGTAAATACATAAACATAATTAAGGAGTTGCTCAGACGTACCAGGATCAAAATAGCTCCTGACTGTGCAACTACATTACCACAGTCCTGGTATTAGCACTCATCCTCCCCTGCCATGCTGAAAATGAAATATCTGCAGAGCAACATCTTCATTTTCTGGAGCTTATTCTCTAATCTCAAAAGTGGTTTCAGTGCTTAAGAATTCTCATTGAAGATCACTGTTAAAAAAGTGATATATGCATCTGAGGCATTCTTTAACATTTTAGGTCCCTTTAACATTTTAGATTTCATTTCTGTCTATACCTGAAAGCAATTATATACTAAAAATCATGTTCTAGTAATTTAACTCTGAATACTTATTTGGTGACCCAGGGAAACACTCAACTGCATACAGTGCAAGGCTGTACTGTCTTAGCAATCAGTACACAATTTAGGCTTGTCCAAATATTTGCATTTCTCAGAGATGACTTATCAAATACGAATAGTAATACAAACATTCCTCCTCCTCCATCTTGGTCCTTTCAACTTCTTTGCAATATTGAGAGTTTTCTAACCTGTGTAAATGGATAAATTAAAATAATAAACAACCTTCATGTCCTCCATTCAAGTGACCATTATTTTCCATCCCATTGATACTTACAGCCTGATGTGGTGGTATTCTGTCAAATAATTATAGTAAAATTTAATTCATACTATTCCCTGACAAATTCTGTGCTTGCAAATATCACAAAAGTAGCAAGATGTGATATCTAGAAATAAAAATGCTGACCCGGTGAGCACAAGTAGAGGTGTTTTATTTTAATGATGTTCTTTCATGGAGTACCTCTTATTGAAGGATCCCACCTGAAAAAAGTGCAGAGCATACTTATGAACATGCTTCAAGGTGATGCACAAATTGAGGAAATAAATGAAGAATTTTTGTAGTAATGTAAGAAATTTAAAGGTAGGAGCAATAAGAATAGTGAAATTTAATTATATACAAGAGATGTGCCTGTCTTTCAAATAGGTTTATTGCACTTATTTCTTATTCAAAGAATAATAGTTGCTGAGCCTCTCTAATACTGCAAATTTGTATTTCTTTTTACTATAATACATTTAGCATTCCTATGTCCCATTACTAATAATATTTTTTTACTGCAGATAAATTCCTGGTCCCATTAAATTCATTAGTCATATCAGTAGGTCACAATTTTACTCATGGTGCTATAATTTAGGAAGTTTCTGTAGGATTAATGAATTTCCTACAGATCCTACAGATTAAGATTTCTGTGAACTGTTTGGACTTGGAAAGCAGTCCAAAACAGTGATATGGATCTCCCTTTTTTTCCAACTGCCTAAGCTGAAGTCATTTAGGTTCATATTAAATAGTTTTAAAAACAAGATGAAGAATGGACCTCTTGTTTTGTTGTAATAGCATTCTTATTTTAGAAATACCTGTGATAACATCATAAAATTTCTTGCTGAGTCCCTTTCTGTAAAAACACAAAGCAGGTTTTATACAACTTCTTTTCCCTTCCCCACCCCACCCCTCCATACTTAAAAAAGGCAAATTCTTGACAAAAAGCCTTCACTGGCAATCTCCATCTGTCTTTGTGTTCATTGGGAGGTGCTAATTGGCACAAGTGAAAGGAGGTGGTAATAAACACTTAATACATCCCTGTTTGACTGAAAAAGAAAATCCTTTGAAGTTTTCTGGCACTTCAACAAATACAGCTTTTCAGGGCAACAAATGCAGGATTTCTACCAATGTTAATACAGTCGTTGTGTCTTCAGGGGCATGGAAAAACATACAGACCTGACTTCGTGATTGGTTTTATTGCAAAGGAAGAAGAATTTAAGTTCTGATATATTTTCAATGATTAACATAGGTTTTGTTTAAGGCTCATTGCCCTAAAGGGGCATTGGGGTGCTAGCAAGGAGTATTGGGTGCTAGCAGCCTACTAACAGTGTTATATTTTTAAAGAACAGAAGTTGCAGTATGCCCTAAATCTGGGTATACCCTAAACATGGCTCTAACTTCACTAGAAGTTATGAAACTCCACAAAATGCTTGTAATAATACTTCAAGCAAGTCTTTTTGTAATGGCAATAGGTTGTGCCAAATATTATAATTTGTTCTTTTGAAACTATTTGATAATAGAAAAATTGTACTGCAGCCATATTTAGTTGTACTGATCCCTATTAAAATATTTTAGAAAGCAAATTCAAGCTATAAAATAAACTAACATAGGTAAATAGTGAATTATGAAATTATTTCTCTAAAATATTTCACTAAATATTGGTAAAGTGCATAGCATAAAGATTGTCAGCAAAGCATCTTGGCAGGTATTTTAGATGTTACTATAATAACAAGAAACTAGCCTATATAATCCATTTCACCTGTCATTATGTATCTGAACTGAATCTCCTAGAATTCTCAGTTATGCCTTGATTCAAGGAAAAGATTACAGCACAAAAAAAAGTTTTTCTAAATTTGTTTATTTGCAAAATGATGTCTTCAGTGATGACTTCTTAATGGAGTTGCTAGAATCTAATCATATGTCTTCGGTTGGGATGTTTATAAAACGTGTTTCATCCATAATAAATTTTAAAGTGGAATAAATTTATGTGGGAGAGAGCTGCATGTCATTTTAACATCACTACAGTACCCGAAAGGATCCTAGTGCATGTCTAACTGAGTTTTGGAGGCACAGTGACAACCACCTCCCTGAGGCAATGAAAAGGATGACATAGCTGAGAGAGAAAAAACACTTCATTATGTTCTTTTCTTTCTTCTTCCTTTTCTTCCTTTCGCTTTCCACACACTGGAAAAAAGAATTCACAGACATAGACATAGTCATACTTTTCTATTGATGACCTTGTGATCAGTGCTTGAAAGCTAAAATCATGTTCAGGACTTAGTTTTATGATAAATATGAGCATGATTTTTGCAGTTTTCTTGGAATGCTTTCCATAACAAACTAAAGCCTCAGCTTTGACAGTTGGGAAGAGCATGGACTATTCGAGTAGCTACTATTTTGGCTAACACATAAGATTTAAAGAGCTGAATGTATGAACTTATAAAACACAAGATGTGATAACCAGGCTCCATTGTTCAGCCCATAATATCCTCTTGTCTTCTGGGAAATGGGCAAGAATGAGAAGCCAAGCTTGCACTTGCCAATAACCCACTTTACATAGGTTACTTAAAGTGCTCTGGGACAACTTTGTTGGCAATAGCAGCTTACCTAAAGCAAACAGGGTTATTGGGAGAGCTGTAGTGTTTTATTTCCTTCTTGCTCAGGGCAACAGGAAGATCCTAGGGCAATGTGGAATATAAACTATTTGCTATCAAAATATAGTATAATGCTTCCCATTGGATTCTTGACTGTGGAGTGCTCAGAAGTTCTCTGTCAAAGTGGTGCTTTCAATCTGGGTGGAACAGTTCCTTTCTACTTCCTCACCTGTTCCAAGTTCCCTGCAGGAGATTTTTTTGCAAGCCCACTTTATTACTGTTTAGAAAAGCTGCTGTTATGTGTTTTGCCAAAGCAGTCTTAAATTTAATGTCTCCCTGTGTCTTCCTGAAATACTTATGAGAAAGAACATCTGTTATTTCTTCTCAAATCATGTCTCCTCTCGTCTTCTTTGGATGAATGTATTGAAACACCCAATTGCTAGAGGGTGACTGGGGAAGAGGTTCAATAGGATAGGTTTTAAGGTAGGAACAACTGGGGATTAACAATGACAAGCAGGAATCAGTGCCTAAAAACAGGAAGAGAATCTAGATTAAGTAGGAACAAAGAGTAAGTAGGAACAAAGAGGCACATTTTCTGTCTGATATAATGCAGCATTTTCTTTCCAGATCCGGAGTTTAATGTTTTCGTAATAATTTTACAAAGCTTAAATGAACAGACTTTATTATGTAATATTTATGGATCTTGGCTCTCTACTCTCAATTCATTCTCTCTTTTTTTTCACTGAAAGATTTTCTTATACTGGGACACAATTAGTATCTTCTTGTACCAAGAACTTGATCTAATTGCTAGCTAATTTTATCAACCAAGAATGACTTGAATTAACTCAATCAGGAAATGACAGAATTAATGCTCAGTTGGTGCTTTTAGACTACTTTAAATACTAAAGAAAATGAGTTCAGCAGTCTGCTTGTACCAATAACCTTGGCTATGATTTTCATACTGATATGTTCAGGTATTAGTGAGCTATTTGACTCTTGTTTGCCAGGTAATGCTAGCACACCAGATTTTACTTAATGCTATTAGCAGAAAGCTTAAATAGGACAAAAAGCAAATCGTCTAATAAAAGAGGAAGAAGCCTATATGACATTCCTTAGAATGTTACTGCGGTGCTTTCCTAGCAGAACCTCTTTTTATATGAAAAGTAATCTAACATTGACACTGAACAGAGACATTGGGGAGTCTTCTACACACAATAATTATGCACCAATTTGATGAGGCTTAAAGCAAACTGAAACTATCACAAAAAATCTTATTTCTCGATTTTAGACTCATTTTTTTTTTAACTGAAGCAACTTAAATGTGTTTCAGCTGCTTGGAAAAAAAATAAGAGCAAGCTCATATACCATTGTATGTATGTGGGGTAACATTTACTGAGTTTAATTTACTACAGTCCTGGTAAATTTGTGATTGATATTCAGTGTGCACAGTTCTATCTTTAAATGGCAACAGTACAAACCTCATGTTTTTGTGGTAATAGGTTTTTGCAGCAAGTCCTGTGTTCTGATTTTACAATTACAGCAAGAAGCATAGCATTATAATTGGTATGTTTAGTGTCAGTACTACTTAAGATCTATATTCTGTAAAAAATAAATAAATAAATAAAGTGTCATCCTGAGTAGGGATGTGTCATGCATTTGTATTTTTTTTTCTGTTTTCCTTCTGACTTAAAGTCTTTTATTACATGTTGCTGGTAGCAACTTTAAAGTGAAAGAATGGCTTTGTATTCCACAATCCCTTTGGAAGTTAAGCTCCTCAGAAGGATGACTGGCTGGTAGGAAAATCAGATTTTATATAAATCAATTTTATTAAAAAGGACCATTATTACTGTACCCTCTTTTGGGATATGCTATCCCTTAGACAACAAACAGATTTTCCAGTCACATCTAAGGAAATGCCAGCCTGTCTTTAGTGCCTCTACAACTGTTTCTAGGGAATCTCGTAGTTGTAATGCATGATGCTTGCCAAGAGCACCCAAATCTCTCAGGAAGTAGCTATAGCAATGAAAGAATATGTCAGATAAGTCAAAATCAACTGTCATAGCAAACATTAGAAAAGTTACACTGGATAATGGCCACCGTTAGCCAGTAGCGAGCCTTAGTTGAGCTTCTCTGTGGTAATTAAGGGAAAAAAAGTATAAGTAGGTTTAAATATTGATTTCTATTTTACAGACATTATCACAAGGATTTAGCCTCTTGGAAAATACCTGGAGAACAGAAGACCTGAGATCAACACCAACGCATAAAGCTTTGCTTCCAATTTGGTAAGTATTGACCTGTTCCTATAAGGCAACGAGCATATGCTGTAACAGACCCTGACTAGCCTGAGTGAAAATGATTCATAAATTCTGTTAAAAGTTACTAACTTATATTATCTAACCTCCTGGATAATTCAGGAAAGAACATATAGTCTATTTGTTCCTGTATAGAATCTAATGTGACTAAAGCACATCTGCCACTTAGTTTTATTTGGAGAATTTAAATGTGGAGAATCCAACACATCTTCCTAATTTGTCTTAGAAAGTATAGAGAGGGACCTTAGTTTTATGGAAATTTCTCTGTCTTACTGCTGCCATGGATTCTCATTATGCCTTTCACCAGAAGATTAAGTATCCTTGATATTTTTGTTCTCATTATACAAAGGATTAGCAGTAGCACTGTAAATCCTATTGATAAACAGCCACAACTTATGTGAATCTGTGCTTCTGTCCTGTTTTCACTCATTACTTAGGGAAGTACAAAAGAAATACTTAACTCTTACTGTTGTCTTAACTTTGGAAGTATTAGAACAAAGCAATGAAAGCTTCTCTAGTATTAGCGCTGACTAATAATAGTTCTTGATTCAACTTCTATAGTACATGTTGAAAAACTGAGACAAATGTTACTACCAATGGGACTCTTTTCAAGATCTGTGTTTTCAAACGTAAGATACGTGCCATCATCGAATACCGTTTCAGCTTCCCTTCAGTTGGATATTCTTAAAAACAGATGAATGTCTTTAATTAGACTGAGTGGCACCTGTGTCCAGGAATAGTTTCAGGGAAATCAATGGGATTACTTGTGAACTAAGGATTTAATTTAGGTGTGAGGTGACATAGCTTGATAGTTGCTTTCCCAATTTTAGCAAGAAATATATTTTTGGACTGTTTTGGAGGAAAGTTTAAGCATTTCTATCTTCTTTTAAAGATCTCACAGTCTTTTTTTTTAGTCTCATCAGCAGCCCTGCCCTCTGCCTAAGAATGTGAACTCATGGTGGAGCAAAATCAGTAATATGATCAAAACAGATGCCAGTATCTTTCTTTGGTAATTAATTCAGCTTTTTTTTTTTTTTCTTCCTCTTCTTCTCTCTGAGGCATCTATTTCCTAACTCTTGATAGATTAAGGAATTATCAGTGTCTTAGAGCTGTCAAACTGTGTACTGTAAAGCAAAAGCAGTATTATGTAAGTAGCACAGAAAGGAGCATCAGTTTCTGGCTGACTTTTTCCCCTTGATATAAGAATATAGATTTCATGAATATTTTTATTCTGTCTGATGTAATTCTTATCCACTAAGGTGTCAGGAATACATATCTCCCATGAAAATTAGTTCATATTTCTCTCCTAGTTTTCTTTCATCTTTCTTTGAAGTACCTTGTTCAGCACAGGAAAAGCTTCTAGACTTGACAAGTATGATTCACTGTAACAGTTGGTGTATTTTAGGAGGTTTATTAGTCTTTGACAGAAAATAAATATGTTCAAGATCTTGCCTAAACTTGCTCTTTTTCTTTTCAAAAAATATTTATACCTAAGTTGAGGATGCTACTCAATCTTTTACCAAAACCTTTGTATACTTCAGAAAGACTAGATTCATATCACAATATATTCACAATGTGCCCCTTGATTATATAGAGATGTGACTCTTGCTCTTTCTTTAAATATTTTCTTCTACTTTCTCTTGATACAGAGAAGTAGGCTGTATTGAATGCCCAAGTTATCTAGACATACTCTGACCTTTGGAAATATTTTATTTCATTATAAACCACTCTAAATACTGAATTTCTATTTTCTTAAAGTCATATTTCCCAAAATGTAAATACAGAGGCTGCCTACAGTATACTGTTCCTATTACTTGTTGGTTTAGTCCAGTATACTACTCACGATGTTAAATCTGTGCAAATGCTTGATTTCTTTTTATTTTTTTTTTCTTTTGTCCATCATCTATTATGTCTATACATAGAAATTACACAAACAAGGCTAAGCTGCTCCTTCTACATCAAGAAGTGCTTATTCACTAAGGTGGAGAGAAAAATCTGCGCAGATTAAGATATCACTGCCTTTAAATGACCAATAACTGCTAACTGAAAACAAAGATTCTTCCCGCTTTGTCTCTTGCCTATATATCAGCTATGCAGTTCCAGGGAGGACTGCTAAAGAAAGTGAAGGAAATACCTGCTCTAGTAGCAACTATCTCATGAAATGACTCTTCTTTTATGTTTCTGATTAAATTTCCACCCCAAGATAAGTGAGAGAGTGCTGTTGGTATTTTTCTGTTGCCTAAAAATAATAATAGTAAAGAAGATAAAGCATAACATTAAAGGCTGCTGATGAAGCAAAAACAAGAGAATGAAAATGTCATGTCAGCTCCCCATTAAAAAATTCCATCAATTCATATTACATTTCATGATCACTGAATAAACATCACATTGCCATTTATGCATAGCAACAAGGATAAAATATTCCAAATAACTGTAAATAATTTTTTAAAATGCATTCCAATAGAGTAATAAAATATTAGGCTACAGTTTCACATAAATGTCAAAATTTAACACACTTAGACCAAAAATCTGGACTCCATCTGAGCTCTCTAAAAGACACAATCCAGTGAGATAAAAATTAAAATGAACCATTCTGGGCTTAAGAGGTTCACCATAAAAAAAAAAAAAAAAAAAAAAAAAGAATGGAATCTTGATTGACCATGTGGAAACTGCCTGCCTGCCTATAAACTGGTGTTTTCAACTTTTTCAACTCATGGAAATTGTCAGAAATAAATGAAAGATTTACATTTGCACAGTATTGATTGCTGGTTCCTTAAAAAAAATCAATTTAAGACACTTCATAGAATCATAGAATGCTTAGGGTTGGAAGGGACCTCTAGAGATCATCTAGTCCAACCCCCCTGCATACGCAGGGACACCTAAAGCACATGGCGCAGGACTGCATCCAAGCGGGTTTTGAAGATCTCCAGAGAAGGAGACTCCACAACCTCTCTGGGCAGCCTGTTCCAGTGCTCTGTCACCCTCACTGTTAAGAAATTTTTCCTTAAGTTCCTATGGAATTTTTGATGTTTCAGTTTCCGGCCATTTCCTCTAGTCCTATCAGTGGCCACCACTGAAAAGAGACCATGACCGTCCTCTGCACTCCCTCCCTTGAGGTATTTATATACACTGATTAGATCCCCTCTCAGCCTTATCTACTTCCGTAGATGTTTTCCAGTGTTGGAACTTTTTGGTTGAACTCAGGCTTCCATCAAAGGTAGAGTACTTTGGCATGGTAGAAAGAAGGAGACCTTGTTAGCTGAGCTCCGTGAGACATCATTATATCACTTTATCTCCAGAGCAAAGGAACTCTCAAAATCCTTGCTTCTTCCAAGTAATTCTGGCCCCTTCAGCATCCTACCTAGTACGTGTTCAAGCCTGGCAGTCTGCCTTTCTGCCTTTAGAACAGAGCTAAAAGCAGAAAGTTTGGAGAAATTAGACCCCAAGTGATTGATTATTTACATTAATGATTTTATCCTCTTCTCATTGCTGTATCTTATAAAAACATATTTTAAAATAAATAATGTTTTTATCTGTTATGTTTTATTTTAAAATGGGTTTAGGGAAACAATGGCCTATCTGCATAACCAGGGTAAACCTGGTTATTAAAACATGTCTGGTGAGGAAAATAAAAAGATCGTGAAACATATATATATATATTTAATTTCATCACTGAAGACCCAAAAAGTTTGATGGGGTTTTTGGGTAATGTATCTGCATTCTATTCCCTTACTGTTTAAATGCTTTCCAATTACTCTATGTGCAAAATTTAGGTACAATTGAATAAATATTTTCAATTGAATAGATATTTTAAAAGAAAGATCAGAATGTTGTGAATGAAATAATTACTTCATCCCCTCTGACTGCTAGTTTCTAATGATAAATAGAATTAATATTCAATGGAACTTTCAGCTTGAGGACTTTTGTCTAGGCATAAGTGACTGCCCAAGGAAAGATTCCTGTGTATTATATTAAAAAAAAAAAAAAGTGTTCTCTGTTAAAGAAGTTAATGAAGCTACTCATGTTCTTCATAATTTCTCATGGGATAATTTCAGATTTCAGTTCACCATGTCAAATGTCGAAGATCAGCTTGGAACTAAACAGTCTTGAATAAAAAAGTAAATAGCATTATGAGAGAATGATTAAAAAAATTAAAACATATGGTGGTGCCACTTATTCCAAATATGAATAACTTTCAGCTAAAGAGTGAGAGTTTCCAAACTCGGAAAGTGAATTCTGTGACAAATTAAAACCATTTCAGCAGTAAAAATTTTCATCTAGCTTTGACTCTAGCAGTTAGCTGCTTTCAATTATTTTCTTTTTATTTTAGGCCACACAAATACTGTCTTTTGTTAAATAGGTTATTGCTGCAATTAGTATTTGAGTATACCCATAAAATTTTAAACATTGTAAAACCTTTGTGCTATGTGTCAAACCTTAATACAAAAAGAAGTGTCAAGACAAATTAATCACAAATTTAAAAGAGCACAGGCTGCCCTCAGAAATACATCCTCCTTAGCATATAACAGTTGCTCTAGAAAAAGAAGTAGCACAACTGGATTTCAGCACACTTCAAATCTTGGGTTTTCTCAGCATAACTCTGTGTGAAAGAGAATAAGGAAAAATAGTTTCCACCTACTTTTATTCCATTATTTGAAACTGGGGCTTATTGTGCTAGTCCACATGGATGTATGACATCAGATATCCCAGAATAGGCAGAATAGAAGAAAAAGAGAGAGAGAAAGAGAGAGAGAAAAAAACCTTCCAAACTTGCACAGCTAGCCATGGGGCAGAACCATAGGCCACTGGCTTTTTGGACTGTGCTGCAAACAATTTGTTACTCATCTTTGATCTAAACTTACAGGAGAAAGAAGTGTGAAAGAAAAAGTCTTTCAGTTGAGTTGTAAGGGTAGATGGAGCTACGCATAGACTTCCTCTCTAACATCTGCTTTTAAATGAAGAGAAGCATTCCTTCGTAGAGAATATGATGTTAGTTTTACCACCTCTAGCAAAAAAAAAAAAAAAAACCCACATTGTAATTTTATGGTTCACTTAAGGTGCTACTATGCTTTTTATGTTTTTGTACAGGAGTATGATCACTATTTTGGTAACTAATAGTATCTGACTCCCTTACTTGGCAAGATAATGTTTCTTAAACCCAAGCTGGCCTTTTTTACCACAATTTTAATGGGACTCCCAGGAAAAATAATAATTAAAAAAGTTTAGTTTTGTGGACTCTTCTAAATTGCTTCAAGCTCCTGTGAAAGCAGATTCTCTCCAGATTCTTGAGTCTGAAAAATGCAATTTATTTGAAATGCATGTTGTTTCTGTTGTTGTTGAAGTATGGAACATATGAGAAGGAAGAATTAGCCTTATAGTGTAATGTGCAAAATATTTTGAATTTAAGCATGTTACATTTTTGTATGATTTTCTAACTAGATAATGGTTGCATTCCCGACTTGGTATCTGAAGACCTCATAAGTATTCAAAGAAATGTATTTGTTATATGCTTTTGACATGAGAAGTAATATCTCCATTTTTCTGAAGAGGAGCCTGAGACATGAAGACATGAAGAACTGAACAAGTATTGCAAAAGCAAAGTCAGAATTCAAGTGTGAATCTCTTGAATATTAACTATATTTTAAGGCAGTAATATTGTATTTGCTGAATTAGCACTTTAAGAAAGAAATGGCATGTTGCTGTTCAGCATCATCTATTTGACATTCCTGCAGTTGTTCTTTTGGCTCGCAGTAAAGTGGTCATGTGCTTTAGAAAGCAACAAAAAGCTGCACATTCATCTCAGCAATTGCTGTGAAAGGACACAGGTGGCTAGTTGTTATTCAAGCAAGTTACAGTTTTCTGGACTTTGAGACTAACTTTTATAGCCAGCTGATGAAATAAGAAAAAAAGAGTTGCATGATTCATGGTAATAGCTGATAGCTGCCAACTGGAAGAAATGGGCTTGCAACTAGGAATCATGTTTATTTTGTGCAAATACACTGCAAGAGCAATATTTTAGTGGAGGTGATTGCATTCTCTGTAAACCTGAGTAATTAAAAATAGGTCTTGTCTCAGTTAAATTTAGCTGTTTAAATGTTTAAAACATATATGTATAAACTTTCTCTAAAGCCAATAAAGAGAAGTACTTTCACTCCATCCTAAGATAAGTTTCTAAGAATTAACAGTATATGTAGGCACCACATCAGAGCCCCATCGTCTTCCCATCAGAGGAGAGAGGAAGCCACAGGAGGATCAAGACATGTTGCCAGTCAGTAGAGCAACGAGTAGATAAATGAGAAGTTATATTTATCCTCTGGGAATTATGATGTTAGCCTGTTTAGCTATCTGTTTAACTGTGTTCTTTTCTTTCTTTAATGAAAATTTTGGTTTTGAAATGATTTTTGACAGGTTTATAAAGTTCATTGAACACCAGAAGAATTGTATAATCTTTCCAGGTTTCTGGATGGTACCCGTAGTTTGGTTGCAGCCACAATGAATTTTCAACCCAACTCTTGTCACTGTTAGTCAAGCCATGACAGAAGGAAATATTACACTAATATTTAAGAAACTTCACACCAAAGAGGCAAAATCACTAACCTTAGACCAAAACAGAAGCTAGCTTTACAAAATCATTTTATAAATCTTAGTTTGAATGTGATCATTATTTATCTGGGGAAATTATTCTTATAAAGATAGAAATGGAACAAAATGGTGAGAGGATATCTGAAAGAGAGTAGAATGTAGACCTACAAAAGTGCAATAAAAGGGTAATGATAATTAATTAGTCCTTATATAGGACATTTTACCCTTATTATAATTTTACTAGTTGGGAAGTTAATCCAAAACATTCAGTGAGGGCTGGAATAATATTTCACTATCTGTTGCTAATACAATGATACCTTTAATACAGGGACTTGGACCAAAATGCTGTGTGTTATTTATAAGGTGGAAAGATGTGAGGAATTTCATTCCTAAAAAGATTTGCATTTTAGAGACATTATGATCAATGTAGCATCACAAATGCTGCTATAAGCTTTTGCAAGAAACTAACAACCAGGAAATTTAAATGAGCCTTCTGCTACCAAGGGGTCAATTTAACATGGATGACTGTAGGAACCCCACAGGGACAAAGAGCAGCCTGAGTTTGGGGAAGATCCAAAATAAAACCAGGTCCCAAAACTGTTGCTGATTGTTATTTTTTATTCTTCCTCAATGGTTTGCATTCTCTCTGTTCCAAGTAGCACTAATTAAAATTTTATAAAGAATACGATTCCAAAGTTAATACAGTTTACAGGGTGCAACTGCTGATTAAAATTCACAACTTGCAGAGCACCAAGCAGTGCATGGATTTGTTCCAGTTCAGATCCAGTCCAGAATATTAGTGGCAACCACTTGCTGATTTCTGATTTTATTGTTTGGTGGTCAGTGTGAAACATTTGGGCTGAGTCTGACTTTCAACACTGTAAAATCACAACTTCTCTTGCTAGCCTCATTAAAAAAAAAAAAAGACAAATATATAGATTTAATTTTATAAAGACAAATCGCTTCCAAGGTGGTGGTATGTTTTCTTCCCACATCAGTACAAAAGTATATCTGGACACTGGGTTTCTGTGTGTGTGGTAGCCCTTCTATGATTAGAGAGAGAATTTTCAACCCAAAAGCTGACAAATGAACAAACGGCTCCTCCTGCAGCTGTGACTGTGATGGCAAATATGATATGATATAAAGATATGAGTCACCCATGCCCATCCTTCTCAAAGTCCATAGGTCCTTTGAACTTTCTTATAGCTGTATAGGACCTTCCGACAACAATATTCTTGCTCCTGTGAAGTCTCGACCTGTACTTCACTTTTCTCACATTCTATCCTAAAAAACTTACTTGAAATAGCACCTCTCAATTTCATTAGCAATCTACGTTCATTTCATTACATTTGTTACTCTTATTACTCATATATTCCAAGCAGTTTCTGGTCCTACAGGTCTCAGTTTCCTTCCTTTATCTAAAGAAATACAGCTTCTTTTCTGATTAATTCTATCTGTGCTTCTCATTTCTTTCATACAAGACAACATTACTGGTAGGTGCTAATTTACCACAAAGCTGACTGAGAAAGGTGATGCTGATACATAATTGTATGGTTAATGTTAGAAATTACCGAATGCAAAAATTACAATTGGTCATTCAATTGCCCAATTTGTAAAATTTGTGAATTAGCTACAGAAATGATTTTTGAATAATTAAAAAATCCTGAGAGCATTAACATTTTGACAAAAGCTTCATCCAAAGCCAAATACCTGATATTTGCAGAAAGAACTAGTTCAATGATGCAAACATAGAGTTAAGTCTTTCCTGCAGTTATATGTGAGTGAAAGACACGTGATTATGTGATTTTATTTTTAGGGAGATCATTTAAAGATATTTTAAAAACAGGATATTAGCTGTGGAAAATTACTGGCCCTTGAACTGAAATAAATAAAAAAATGAACTTCGGTACAAAATAATTCCTACCATCTTACAGCTATTCAAACAGTGAAGTCAATCGGTCATTTGTTAGGGTGTTTAGTCCACAGAGAAATAAGCTCTCAGCTATGGCTGATCAAGATTTATGTATTTATAAATACATATTTTTAGTTGGCAGGCTCTTTTATCAAGCACACCCCTTTTTTAGAAGAAAATGGCACATTTCCATAAAACTGACAAGTAATAGTAATCTTTCTCAGACAGGCTTCCATTCTGCTGAGTGTTTTAGTCTGATGGTCAGAACATGGGAACAGAGTGCCAGATCTGCTGTCCTGTTCCAGATCTGAGGTCCTGTGAATAGTGTGATGTGAATAACAGTATTGAAACACTACTTAAAAAGTGAAATGGAAGGTTTAGGTTGAATTTAATTTAAAAATCTTTTTAAAAGTAAAAAGTTGTATGTATGCTGAATGAAAAATTCTTTATATATTGGACGTCAGAAAGTAGATCCAAGTAGTTCTATGCCACCAGTGTTTTATCTTGAGGCAAACATGCAGAAGCAAAGAGCTACAGTTCAACTTTATTCAATTCCTGATTAAAAAACAAATAAATAAAAATAAAAATAAAAGACCTTTAGATTTCTGGATTTAAATTACATTATAACAGTTTTAAGTTCAGTTTCTCACATCTGGATACCTATTCACTGGTCTACTGAATCAATATAGGTATGACACACACTCTTACTTTAACAGGTTTCTGAGCCTAATCAATTCCTCTGTACTTCCATCAAAAGTAACAGTATCTGAAATTATTCAGAATTGACCTATATTTGTGAGTAATCAGGTGACAACTTAGCTATGTTTGTCAGTTCATATATGATTAACAGCACCTGACATCCATGCTATGTGAGTAGCAGGAGTTTAATTTCGGATTAGTTATAGTCTGATTCTCTGGACTGTTGCCCATTAACAGTTGGAGCCTGTTGGGTGCAGTCCTGGAATGCAACTTCTAGTATAGTTTCATCAGAAAGGAATCCAGCTTGCATACTCTCCAATGGCTCTGCAACATTAACCAAGGCACAATTAGACAAATCAGAAGATTCCTTCCAAAGTCATTGTTCTGATCTGAACAAATGTGCTGGTGTAGACAGAAGCACCCTTTTCCTGTTTTCTTGTCTTTTCCCAGGCCAACAGTTAGTGCAATCAAAACAGGCTGCAGGTTATATCGTTTACCTGCTTCTCTTGTATATAAAGATATTCATGATATTCTCTTTTCTTTGAATTCATATCAATCTTTTTAATGCAGATTTCAGCTGAATCTTTTGCTAATTCAAACTCAAGAACACTTTCACCTTGAGAACAGGAATGACCTACAGTGTTTGTTGATTATGGCACTAAGTAGAAAAAAAGAAGTTGATCAAATAAAGTTCCAAAGCTTTCAAAGAAGAAAAGAGTAATTTAAATTAACTTTTTTTCTTCCCTTTTGCTTTCACTGGCACAGAAAAAGAACAGAAATTCCCTAGAGTAGGAAATATTCAAATGGCCTTAGAAACTGCTTACAAAGGTTTGGTCAGAAATAGAGAAATAGCTAGGGTGTGTGATGGTAAAAGTAACAAACCTAACCTCCTAAAGTGAATTTTTTTTCCCAGCAAAGCAAAACAACTGGTAGAGACTGGTCAGAACTGTCCTGCAAAAGAAAGGCAATGGACAGCCCTCTTTACCTGTATCTGTGGATATAGGAAAACCTTGAGTATTAATTTTTCTTATCTCTCTGTCCGTAAATTCCTGATTCCAGACCTTATGAATATGAAAACACCGATCCATCCTCACTCCATGTAAAATCGGCTCACTCTTCTCATCAGCCCAAGAGACACTAGAAGGTGTGTAGGAGAGCAAGGCCCAAGAGTGAGTGTTTACTCTGTAGCACAGAAGAGAGTGAGCCGAAAAGGATGTAGAATCAGGGAAGAGAGAGGAGTTTGTGAATACTGGGAGACGATAATGGATGCTGTCACCAGATAAAGCAGGATCCCACAAGGAAAAGCAAGTACTGTAGAAGAAGATCCTTTCCCTCAGAATCGCAGAATGTCTGAGTTTGGAATGGACCTCTGAAAATCATCCAGTCCAACCTTGTGCAAAGGAGAATTCACTCTAGCTGACTGTCCAGTCATGCTTTGAGTATCTCCAAGTCTCTACAACTTCCCTGGGAAACCTGGCCAAATGTTTAACCAGCCCCTCACAAAGAAGAACTTTCTTATAGGCAGATGGAATTTCCTGTGTGTAAATGTGAGCTCATTGCCCCTCGTCCTGTCACTGGGCACCACTGAAAAAAGTTTGACTGTCTTCTTTACACCCTCCCATCAAATATTTATGAACATTCACCTCCAGATGCGTGTCACTGAGACAGGTTCACCTCTCTCAAGTTACTGGTAACCCTTTGCCTATCGTATACCGTCTGCCACAAGAGCATATTGCTGGCTCATATTCTACTTGTTGTCCACCAGGACCTCCAAGTCTTCGAAGTTTCTTTCTAGAAGACTGACCAAGAGCCTGTGCTGGTGCATGGGTTCTCAGTCCTGCAGGACTCACTCTTTCCTAGGATATGTCTAAATGGCTTCTCAGTCTTCTTTCATGCAGAAGACCCAGGACTGGTTAATTATTCATCTGCTCCCTGACTCATTTTTGGCTGTTCCAAGAAGTTCTCTCCAGCTCAGGAGCCAATCCCTCCCAGGGAATGCCTCTCAGCAGGTGGCATGAACAAAGCTGAAGCAATTTTGGCTCCCTTCATTCTGTGCAGTCTGCCAACACCATCTCAGTAAGCTTTGCATCCTCAGAAATGCCTGCAAGCATTCATAACTCATCCAATGAACTGTAAGTACAAAACCTTAGTTTTCTTTTAGAAAAAATGGCAATATGGTAGACTGCAACACATCCCCCAAAAGGTTACACAGTTTGAAACAAAACAAAACAAAACAAAAAACACAAAGAGTGGTAATTGTGACTCTGGACCTAAAGACCAGAGGAGAACGTTAACTCCAAGTACTGTGTACAGTGGATGGAGCAATTTTTCTGTAGGATGAATTAGCCCTAAGCGGTATGGCCACAAGTCAGTGTGTCCTGCTCATTCCTACAACCACAGAGCTTTCCCCAGCCTCTCAGTGGAGAGGCGCCTCTACATCCCCACCTCCATTCCCAACCACTCTCACCAGGAACCGGCTATACCCAACACACTCCATAAAAACTCAGTTTTCCACCACCTTAGAATGCAATTTTTACCATAGGAAAATAAAAATGTGATCTCTGACCAGAACTAGACTAGCAAAAATTATCTTCTTTATATAAGCAATTCCTGGAGGTGAGGAAAAATTCCAGAACTAAATCTAGTGATTTTTATTTTCTAACACTGTTACCAGCAGTGTATTTTTTCTGTTTTATTTCTGAGTTTTTAATCCCTAAAATTGAGAATTGTGAGCCATGACCCAGCAAATTGCTTTGTCATGTGCTTAACTTAAAGCACATGAATGCTACTATTGAAATCAGTATAACTGCTTATGGTCCGAAAGGTAAGTCTGAAGTATTGCCTTGGGTCATTGGAATGGAGTTTTTTTTTTTTTTTTTTTTTTTTTTTTTTTTTTGCTGTGTTTTGCTGTGTTTTTACTACTCACAAAAAAAAAAATGCTGCAGTTAACTCCACTAATTGCAAAATTTCCAGTTTGGAAATTTCCAATTAATCCTATAAAATATATTTTATTGAATAAATGTTTTCAACATTCCTCACCAATAGAGTCATAATTTCGCTTTTTTTGCATAATTTTTGCATATTTGCTTTTGCTAGCTGACCCTATTAGCAGAAATGGAATCAAGTCATTTTACACAGATAATGATGCCATCCTGTTTTTTTTTTTTTTTTCTCTCCTTTTTGGTAATCCAATAGTTTGGCTCTGAAAACTTAAGAAAATATAACCGGAGGAATAAGATTTACACATACTACAGAAGTGATACACAGAAACCAAAATGAGAGGGTTTTGCATTTTACAGCCTTCTTCCTTTTGTATTTGAGATGACTTAACATGTACTCAATATTTTAATTATTATTGTTTTAAAACTTTATCATAGCAACTGCTATAGTAATTATGCTGAGCATCAAATAGCACAGCAATGCCAGACCATATAACTTGCTGTACTGTAAATCAGGGCTTCCCTGAGGCAGCTATAATTTGTATGTCCTTTGGTTTTGCCTACTTTAACTTTTCTATTTTAGGGAATATACATGTGCTTTGTGTTAGAGCAGGGAAGTCATAGCAGACTAAACTACCCTCTATGGTGACATTTTCTTTTGGGTCGTGCCCTTCTGAGGCGTTGGAGGAAGATGGTCATTTATATAAAAACAAATTATGATTCAGAGTATCCCCATACAGAGTCTGCTTTAACCAGAGAGGTGTGGTTTTCACGGGGCCCTCACAAAGTACAGCAACCCCCAATATAAATAGGCTTGTGTTGGTCTAATTAATCACCTCTAATCCTTGCCTTGCCCATTGCACATAAAGTGGTTTTGTTCAAATTAAAATAGACATGAGTCTGAGCCACAACATTCATTAGATCATAGCATGTAGGGATGGAAAACAACTAGTACATCATCCGGTACACCTCCCCAGCAGGGCAGGGTAGTCTAGTTAAAAATGACCCAAATAAATAACATGTCTCTGACCACATCCTGAGACAGCTAGTCCACTGTCAAATTCAGCCTGTTGCCAAAATGATTTCCTCACTTTTTCTTGCTTGATCACCTCTTTCACAGTCCCAGCCTCTCACTATGACTTTTCTCTGTCAGCTGTCACCAGGGAGAGAACCTGCCTAGCCCCCCAGGAAAGTTCTCCATATTTCTACAGACGACCTCACACAGCTGGGTTTTGTTTGCTTGTTTGTTTGAAATTGGAAAAATCTGTGTATATGCAATTTCTGCAGTGGCAAAGACAGTTTTATGCTTTATTTTGGATGTTTGGATTTTACTTTTGCCTTGTTATTCTAATGACTGTAACCACTGATTTGTTACTGTAGCAATGCCCAGTGACTATGAAGACAGCAATATCTTAGACAATTCAGGTTATACAATAACTTATCCACCCTTAATAATCATGTAAATGATCTCAGCAGGCAGACTACAGATTTCTCTGAGATAAAGTGTTCACATATCTAGTTCTAAAATATACTGACGCTCCTTTCTCATTTCCTCATGGTTGTAATTTAAAGGATTAACTTAATGCTGTTTGATATCCTGTCCAAAGCTGAAGTTGTTGGCTCTTCAATAAAAGAAAGTGTATTAATGCCTCATTTCTCTTCTTTCTTTTTCACAAATATGTGTTGGTGATTTAAATAAATATCTGTCTAGACTAATGTCAGAAGTGAAATTCAATGATAATGAGTTTCTTCATCATCATAATAAAGCACATGGAAAAAAAAATGTTTATGGCGTAAGGAACACCCAAGATCAAAAATGCAAACCCAGATCTTTTTGTTTCAGATAGTGTATAGCAAAGGGCAGTAAATCACTTAGACAAGAAGTTCTTCTACATAGAGATACTCTTGACTATGAAGAAGCGTGTGTGTGTGTGTTTGTATTCTCAGACAATGCAGTCACAAACATTACAGTGGATTTTGGCAGTTTCTCCTGAAAAAGTGAGGATTCGGTTGATTCTTGGATTTCAAACCTGCTTAAGGGAAATAAATTGCTCAGTTCCCACCTCATCATGCTTCTTATTAAGATGTTTTGTAGAGAGAGGCATGAAAGGTCCTGTAGTTTGAAAGCTATCTGTAGCTACAATATCATCACTGACCAAGAACTGCTATCAACTACTGGTGATTTTGGTCCTTCAGTACTCAGAATCATGGTACCAAAATGTTAGTTGCCTAACATCTGGAAAGAAGTTCTTGACCAAGATGAACATACAGGCCCTCTCTGAAGAACATTTCACAGGCATGAGGACTCACGTCCTCGTTCTCACCTGTGAGCTGCAGTCATGCACTCATCACTCTGAAAGCAGCTTTATGGCTACTGCAACCTCTCACGACATTCACATCTTAAAGATATCAAGGAGAAAATAAGTGTTTTAAAGACTATAAGTTAGAAGAAACTCAGGTTTCTTCTGTTTTGCAGTTGAATATAGATCTCTCATTTCTACATTTTGAATTTCTGAAATGGATTTCCAGGCATGCCTCTCTATTCGCCTAAAATTGTGGATCTACAATGTTGTTTCAAGAAATGTAATTCATCTTTAAAAGCAGATTGGGTCCCATCAAATCAAATAGGAGCATGCACCAATTTATGCTCTCTGCTTATGGAACCCATTGTGCTGTTTTTCTTCCACTAGTAGCTGTAAGTGAAATGTGAACTAAGGGTAGTTCAGGACTTGTGTCCAAACTAATGATGTCATCACCGTGATTAAATAGGAATGTGGAATCCATTAATTAGCAATAAAATCAGAACTTATTTGCAAATATCTTGCATCAAAATGCATTTGCAGCTTCAAAACCTTCAACTCATTTGTGGTTAAACCAGTTTATTATTTATGAATGCTTTCCATTTCACCTTTAAGATAATAACTGCATTAAAAGATACCTGTAAACTTCAGAGAGAAAATTTGAAGCTTATATCTTTATATGCGTGATTGAATTGTCTTTGTTGATGGCCAAATCACTTCATTCCTGTGTAGAGGAATTAGTTACCAAGAACTGGAACAATTTAATGACACCTTTTATGAATATAATGCTACTCATTTGGGATGAGAAAAAGCCATCACTAGCTTGACCTTCTATAAAAGTCTATTCCTCATGCTAAGTTAATAAGGAATATCTGATTATTTAAAACTGCACATTTTTATTTTGTGAAAATGTGTCATGCCATACTTCATTTTGTTCTTCTTCAAACAACTATATGTGTATATATATTTGCTTTGAAAGAGTACAGCAATGTTTTAGTAGCAGAAATATCATCAAAAAGATATTCCCCTGGAGAAATCAGTAATTTGATTTTCGTCCATAACTAACCATACAGATTGATGTGACCTATGTACTAATTGTAAAAGTCAGGCACATGGAGTCAATTTGAGGAATAGGATACTCTGATATGCCTTTCTTTAGTGCAACCTATAAAAGAATCACAGAAGAGTGTCTATATTTGAAGACGGAAACATTTATTGCACCTGTTTTTATAGGTTAACCAAAATATGCAATCTGTGTCCCAAGTAGTATTGACATTCACCTGTAATCAGTTATAGTAATGATGTTACTGCAAACAGCAATGTCCCTAGGACATAAAGTTTTAATATCTACCTGTTAAAATTCAGTCTTCTTGGAATTAAGAGGAGCGTAACTTAATTGAGAATTCTATTTTTCCTACAGATGATTAATTTACCATGCAATTTTGTGGTTAGTTTGAAGTAGAGGTTCATGTTCAGTCAAACTCTTTTGCTTAATGAATACTGTCTAAATTTGATCCTGGATCAAAGAGAGAATGCAGTGTGTATAAAACAAGAGAGAAAAAAAAAAAAAACCAAAAAAACACTTCCCTGTCCCTGAAATATACATATAAACACATTTACTTTCATGCAGGATGAAGATCCAACTTCAACAGAGAGAAGCAAAGTCCTGCGCCATTTTCTTATCTGAAAATTCTATGTGAGGACTAAGTTTTATTAATACATCCCATTTTATTAATATAACATTTTATTTATGTATCCTGTTATCCCCTTGCATGAAACAAGATCTAGGCACATCCATTTGCTGTCAGTTAGGATGTCCTCCCTAAGGCCAGGGGGTTCATCCATGTCGTTCTACACCTTTCTTTGGGTATCCCAGAAGATACTACAGAGTGATCACTCCCCTGTTGGGTTGGTTTTCCGCTGCTCTTGTGTCTTGTCAGTGCTGGAGCTGTGAATTATTGTTAGTACCTCTGTACAATAGAATATGAGAGCTGAAATATCAATAATAATTGCAAAGCTCAGTGGATAAGCCTGTTGCAGTAATAATGAAGATAAAGGCATTGTTCACTTCAGTGAAGAATACACAGCTCCTTTTGAGATAGCTTACCTTGGTTTGATCTGAAATATGTTTCAAAAAGGAAAGTGAGAATTCCTACCATGGATCACTCTACTGTATTCACAAGAAGGAGGTAGCCTTGCAACTTTCAAACCCGGTTTTAAATTATGTTTATGACAATTCTTGGACCACCCTTGCTTTAAAATTTCTAAATGCTTCATTTTACTTTATAGTTATAATATTTAGAATTTGTTACTAGTCTTAGTAGGTGCAGGTCTTCTTATTTATATCATGCTCTTGCGTTTACATTTCACTCTATTGGTAAAACTTAAAGTAGTTCATATAATATGTCAGAAAGACCTTACGTTAGTATTTGGATTTACAGACTTTATGACTTCATTAGAATTGCTCTGCATTTACAGTGTTTGCAACACCTCAGAATAAGGCTCACAGACTTTATATTACAAGTCACAGTTAATTTGTAGCTCATTTAATGCACATCTTAAATACACATACAGAGTTAAAACGTACACACCAACTTTATTTTTCCATTTTCTATGTGAATTACTTCATAAAACATGTAGTCTTCTTCCTTCGAAGAATGTAATTATAAGAATTCTACCCAGGCAATCAAATACACTGTCCGGATTTGAATTTTCAAATACTCCCAACTTATAAATTTCCAGGCATGAATTCTTATTTATCTGTCAGCATTCACTTGAATGGAGATTTTATTGCTGAAACAAATTCAAATCTGAAGGAAAGGATCTGTTGCCTTTGCCTTATTAACAGAAAATAGGTGTTAAACTCACCTTATTTATAACATACTTTTCAGAACTGTGCGACACGCAGGTTCTACAGCCCCGGGGCATGTGTGCATGTGCTGACCTAAGACTACTCCTGGTATATGAAAGTCTCTGTTGCCATCCCCCTACCTACTGTTTAAACTCCTTTAGGAGCAAGCCTCTCCAAACACCCCTTGAAGGAAGAAAATATGTCTACTTAATTGAAAAACACCAAGGCAAAAAGCTCGGCTGCCTTGCCTGAGGCCACGCATTTCTCTTGACTTAAAATTGTGTGCATCGTTCCAATCATAGTTTTTGCACCCAAAATTGATATGCAGGGCTATGGAGTGCTGTAGTGTTTGCAGTCCTTACTCAGCAACCCAAGAAATGTGGCCCGGTGCTGGCCCTCTGTGCAGGATGAGAAAGGAGCCCGGGGCACCACCTTGTTGGAGAACAGCTTTCAGACAAGAAGAGATTTGTCCTTGGGCCCAGATATGAAAATCATCCTGCTGAAGTATTCTTGATTCTTTTGGAGCTCAAACAATGGCTCACATTATAACTCTAATAAGCCGGGGCGTTATGTAATGGCTGGGGTTGTGCACAGTTCGCAGGGCGAGTGAGCACATGCAAGCTCACATTAGTGGGGCTTTGCCCTTATTCAACCACATCTCGGTTGAATAGATGTGCTGCACCCTACGTTTTATCTAAATACAAAATCAGAATTGTAGTTTCGAGAAGCTCCCTTGTCCCTTCCCCCAATTCCCTTTCCCTAATCACAAAGGAAAAAAAAAAAAAAAAAAAAAAACACTTTAAGCTAAAGGTTGGTAAAAATCATTTTAAATTTATTGCACCAGATTTGTGGTACCACCTCAGGATACCTTACCTAAATTCTAACTACCCAGGTCTCTTCAGCATCTTTCATATCTGCTGCAGCCTGAGAAAATTCATAAATACACTATATTATATCTTGGGAGGGATAAAATCTTCAGAATTTGCTAGAAAGTTTAGTTGTTTGAATACAGTTTTAGTTTTCATACTGTGTGCTTGCATTTGTATTTTTGTGTCTTTTGGAAGACAAATAAATTGGAAGGAGCTTTAAGCTTTCTGTATCAGGTTCTTCAGCTCTTTAGAGTTAAAATGCCTTTTGGATTATCTCAGACTTAGAAAGGTTTAAATTTTGCAGACTTACATTTGAAAGAGGATGAGTCATCTAGAATTATTTTAATTCAGTCTTTATCTGGAAAAAAAAATATAAATATTATAATAAAAAGCCTCACAGAACCATATCTAAAGTCCACCAAATTTTTTCAGAGAGGCTTCACTGACCTCATTGGGACCTGGCTCATTTACAGAAGATTTTAATGGTCAGTCTCAGAACATTTGTATGTCTCAAATACTGCTGAAAAGGTAAAAAATAATCATTATGCTGTTGTGTAGATGATAAATGGATCTGTGTTGAGGTGTGTGCTCTGGGGGAACACCTGTAATGCTTTCTTTGTGGATGGTGTCTCAGGTGCCACCCGTTGAGACCTTGCTCTGCAGCCAGTGCAGATGTATCAGCAGGAAATTCAGTTCACCCTGCAATATGTGGGCCGGAAATAGAGCAAAGAGTGGGTGACCAAGCTCTTGCCACAGTTTAACTGCCCCAGCACCATTTCTTACTGATTTAAAGCAAGCTCAGGTATGTGCACATGACCTATTGTTGGAGAGCTAATAGGTAGTAGGTGAGACCTCCTTCTGCCTCTGACTATACAGCCTGCAGGAGTCCTTGGGCATCTCATGATTTACTTCTGTCTTTTCACCATGATTGCATTTTTTTCCAGCCTAGTAATTCATCTATTTTAGTCTTGTTAAACAGGTTTGTCTCCTATTATCTGTATGCCCTGCCACCTCAATTATTAGGATTTCACTATATTACTGCAGATTTTTTTTTTTTTTTTTTTTTTTTTTAGGTTTGCAGGCATATAGAATTTTCTTATTAGACCTTTCTCTCCAGATACCATTATCTTTTATTGGCTGTCAAATTTACCATAATGCATTATTTTCAAATGCATGTAATGTTTTAATTTATATTTAATACATTA
This sequence comes from Tinamus guttatus, assembly GCF_059628265.1. Classification (NCBI taxonomy): domain Eukaryota; kingdom Metazoa; phylum Chordata; class Aves; order Tinamiformes; family Tinamidae; genus Tinamus; species Tinamus guttatus. The sequence goes on along the minus strand of NW_028288727.1, from coordinate 1,988,173 downwards.
TATTCATTTTTCTTCCTTTGTGATTCTTTTTTTCTGTACAGATCAACAAAAATTTCAAAGACTTGACATGAGGTTAGTGTCCCCATCCCATAAAAAATACAGTGTTTAAAATTTCAAATAAGCCATGCAACATTCTAAGTGATTACGTGCATAAAAGATCTCAGGTACTGAAAAGGTAGGCTAGTCCTTCATTAATGTATTGCATAGAAAGCTCAGTGTAGTCATTATGCACAAAAACGTAATTTATATCACAGGTAAAATTTTCAGCTGAAGATGATATGTAAAACAGAAAAAAAAATCAATTTCTTAGCTGCAGCTTAAGAAGCAGCAGCCTGATACTTGTAAATCTGATGCTGTTTATCACCACTTTGCTCTTTTTTTAGTTATCATTCTTATTTTTATTATAGCTGATCCTACATGTACCTATCCACATAAGTACTATTACTTACATGTGTAGCTGAACTAAAATTCCAACCTCAAAGACATTTCCTATGCAATAAGAAGAAACCACTGTTTAGAACCATATCCTTAAAAAAAAAAGAAAAAAGGAAAACTCCATCCCCGACCCCTTATTTTAATGTAAAACGTGACATACAACTGTCTTCTTTCAGCCTGATCCACTTAGCAGCATGCTGTTTAATGGCTCTAAGTGACGATGCACTTAAATGGTTAATTCAAGGGCTAATCCTGCCCTAATCCTGCCCTGGCAGCACAAGCTGCCCTGACTTTTGCCCGGGGGAAGGATGGCAGGGATGCTGTCCCACGCATCCTACCGAGCAGTGATGCAGGACCCAGCGCTCGGCACGTGGGTTTGGGCGCTTGCGAGCAGCAGCGAGCGCTGCACAGTGCCTCAACCCTCCCTGAACTTTCCTGAGTAAATAGAGCAGCCTGACAGCCGCCTTCCCGCTGGGTGGATCCTGCCGCTCCAGGAGGGAATGGCACTTCTTGTTTTTAATTAGCAAAGGTGAAAGGTGAATTAAAACTAGCTGCTTGGCAAGTCGGAGCAAGGGGCTGACTTCTGAAGAGCACCAAGGAGGAGGGTGCTTTCTTTTTTTTTTCTCTCTCTCTGTCTATTTTTTTTCCTTCTTCCCTCCTTCTCTGAATGAATTGCCTTGCAGGAGGGACTGAAAACACGGCTTCTTCCTGAATCCACTGGCAGAGTCACTAAGAGAGCTCAAGACACAACACTGCAGAGTAACGCCTGGGAATGTCCTTGCACTTTATAAACAGTTGTCCTAGGGAGGGAATATTTTTACATGACATTTGCACAGCTTGACAAATGACCAGCTGAGCCTGGGCTTCTCCGAGCAGCTCCGCATTTCCCATAGAGATACCCTGCAAACTGACCAAAGGGAGAGATCCATCTGCTCTGGGATAGTAGAAGTGGAACTTGGACCCTTAAAAAACAAACAAACAGCAGCAGTTAAGTGAAGAACACAAGAATTTGATCTTGGCCAGGATGGCATCTGCCCAGGACCTTTTAATCCTGGCACTGTGTGGCTTCTTACTAGACTTTCCGGCTGGATGTCACGCAACAGATACGAGGCAGCCAAGGTTGCGGCTGTCACATAAAGGTAGGTCAGCATGTCAGGTTTTTAAAGACTTTATGCTAATGTAAGTCCATTGGCTTCTCTGGAAGTATTGCACTGGGGTTAAATTGCTGTCCTCTGGCAGACGAAATATTTCTATTCAGAAATTTTATGGATTATTTCCTTGTATTAAATTGCACCCATAATTAAGTTTATTGAATTCAGGAGGATTTGAGGCACTTCTACTGATTGATTTTTGGCTACTTAAAACACTTTCAGGCAGAAGAGTATTTAGGCTTGTTTGTCATTCTGGCTTTATTCTATCTCCTGTAAGAAGGATGTCCCTAACAAGAAAGAAATGGAAAAGATAACCTGAAATTATTGCAGAATAAATATACTTGTATGCATCAAGTAACCCTTAAGCAATTAAATGTCTGTTTCACTTTTAGATTTCTATTTATCTACAAATATAGCCAAGGCAAAAAGACTGAATTCCTGTGCAACCATATGATTCATTTTCTAAACTAGCAAGTGTCATCACACTATAATTAAAATGACTAACTGGCAGTATAAGTCTGCTTGCAGTTTAACTGAGTTACCCAAAGAAAAAAGTGCTATTTGCTATAACATATGTGTGTACAGTACTTAACTTATTTCTTTTTTCAGTTTCAGTTTCCCTGAAGCCTGCATCCTTCTTAGTTCTTTCAAAGTATCCCCTTGTTCTGTTCTGGATTGCCTATGATTTAAACTCTTTCCTATGTTTCTGTTTTAATCTTGCATATATAAATACTGGTGCTCAGCCAAGACATTACAGTACTCTACAGCAATACTTACATTTGTAGATGATGTACTTAGAAATAACTGACAAGCAGTTATTGCAGTGGAAGTTCAAAAAATCAAGTGTTCAAGACAAAATGATGACTGATCAATCAGTAATGTTTTAATTTTTCCTCTTGTGCAGAGCTAAAAATAAAATGCCTCTTTGCTGACATAGGTGGGAATGAGAGAATACTAATTTACTTGAGAAAATGTCTGTAGTAGTTAAAGTGATAACTAAGATGCTTCGATGTGAAATATGTTAGAATATCTATTTTATATATGGCTAAGATTGAAGTACTGGCATCAACCACAGCTCCATGTGCAGAGAGCTTTAGTCTAAGCTAGTTTTAATGGTATTTTATATGGTTAGCTAAATAATCAGCTATAAAGAATGGAATGAATAAGATAATGGATGATTAAGATAATTGATCTGAATGTCTTGCTAGAAAGCCATTAGAAATGGATTTTTCTTTTATAGAGCAGTGAAATATGTTTTAAGGAAAGAAAGATCTGTCATAAATTCTGTCTTGCAAGTAAACAGCTAATTACTGCTATCAATGAAATAAATTATATGACCTCTTTTAATAGATGAAGCACTTCCTTTTCAACCTGTGGTTTCAGGGGAGAGTAGGAACAAGAGAGAAATGCTGATTCTACAGTCTAGTCACTTCTCTTGTTGAAAGTGTGTATTTTAATTTAAAATTTATTTCTGGATGTAGTTATTAAGACTGTCATTTCTTTTGCTTGTGATGGGGTAGTGGGGAGGAGAAAAGGACAGTAAATGATTTAAATAGACCCGTTATGTTGGGTCAGGATGCTGGCTGTGCTGCCAGTTTTGGGAAGTGCCCCACGATGGTGCTGTGACCATTAACTGCTTCTGTTCTCACTTGTTGCGGTAATTGTTTTTCTGCTGGGTGGAATCAGTGCACATTTCTCCACATGCTACTTTCCTCAGCAGAGAGCCAGCAGTTTGATCATAGCACATTGTAACTCTATGATATGTGCAAGGAGAATTTAAAGCACGCGTTTCTCGCCAAGGGCCGAGCCTCCTCTGCCTGACGTTGGCTCGCTCAGATCCAGTGACTCAGGAAGATCCAGCCCAAATCAATTCTCTGGCACAAATACATGCATCACCATCTTACACTTGGCCAAGCATGATAAGCCAAAGCATTTTTTTTTTTCTTTTTTTCCACACATACAAAACGCGGCTGGTTTTCCCAGTGCAGAGCCCGAGCCAAAGGCTGGAGACGCATACCTGCCTGCATCCCGGAGCAGCTCTTGTCATTCTGCTCCCAAGGAATGCAGCATTCCAGCATGGAGACAATGACGAAAAGTCGCTGCTGCATTCCCTAATCAAACACAAACTGCAGGAGGGTCTCTCATCTTAATCACATTTGCTGCGGAGAAGCACCACTGTGGTGCCAAAGAGGTACCGGGGCAATAGGGCAACTGCAGCAGCAGCACTCGCTTTGCATCAGCCCCTTGCCAGCTTGGTATGGGTGAGGAAGCCCATGACTAGGCTTTTTCTGTCTGGAAAATTCTTAATTTCCCTTCCCAGCTCCTGGCACATGAAAGTGAGCATGCCTGCTCCCTGCTCTAGCTGTGGGCTTGGCTGCTAATTGGAACTGAGACCCTTGCAAGAGCAGCCAGCATCAGCTATCTGATAAGCTAGAGGGGTCTGAGATAAGTGAGATGATGTTTAGGGCATGCAATTTTTTGTAACCACAGAAGAGCTGTTTGCAACTAGTCTATGCTAAAATCATTCTGCTTTAAGAGCCAAGAGAGAGCTTCCGCAGGTTAGAAGTAGAGACACTTTGATTTTTGTAAATTCACAAATTCTCTCTCTTTTTTTGTCTTTAAAAATGATGCTCAGTGAAAGTGAAGTGAACTGCCAGAGCACGAGCACTTTTTTTTTGCCCACACAGCCAACTCGGCTTCACCTGCAGCACACATATGTCTTAAAGGCCATTGCAACAACATCGGGTCCTAACCCTGCTTGGAGGGGTCACCTGATGGATGGGAATACCGCAACCCCCCTGCTAATTACGGAATATACGGTGCAACCTCAGCCTGACTCCAGGGCCGTTTATGCAGCTTCAGGGGGAGTTAAAGTCCTGCATTCTTGAACTACTGTTAAACCTGTCAGGTTAATGTAAACCGTAACAGAGATTTTTCGTAACATAGAGAATCGCTTGCAAGAAGCATCGTCTGCCAGTTAAATATACACGAGGCCTAATCTTATTCACATTAAGCACAAGCATGAGCATTTTTCCATTCCTTTAAATGGGATTAGAATTAATCTTACAGTTGCCCAACAGTCATTTGATGGTTCTATCTCTGTTCTTAGCAAGCTGAACTATGTTAAACCCAGGATTTAAAGGTGCTTTCCTCAAACCATCAGCTTTGGTTTATCAGCAAATTCACACCACAGTTAATACTGTTTGTGGTGTCTGTTGTACAGCCCTGCTGAAGGTCAGTATTTGACGATGACCAATGGAGATCCTGCTTGGGGTAATAATACACCCCAACAGCTTCATGCTGATTTGTAGAGGTAAAAATATATTATCACTCGCTCAGTATTAGAAAGAAAAAGAGTTTTTACGCTGTTAAGTTGTAGTCTGACAACTACATTTAAAACTCATTAGCCCGTTTTATGTACAATACAGACTCTGCCTAATGAAGTGTTAATGGAAGCCAAGCTTCAGCCCATGTTCTTTATAGGCTGCTGGCTAAATTCTTTCCCAGTATCCCATGGTTCAAGTTCTCACAATGGGACATATATAATTAAGGTGAAATCAACACATACCACATGTTAAAAATAAAGTATTTATATTACAGGTTGGAAGGTTTAGGTTTCTGGAGGACACTGAGGAAACATTTACATAAAACCAGTAGAATTGCATTAGAAGAATGTAGGCCTGGAGAGCCTAGAAAGGATGTAATTATATGAATCAGGATTTGTGCATGGTTTGCAATGTATTTCTACTTTTTTTTTTCCTTCTCATTAGTAAGTATAGTAAAAAGTAAGGGTAACGTCATATAGACATTGATATGTTGAGCTGGTATGGTGGTTTGTACAATTTTCTTGGAGCAGTGGGATCTGGTGTAGCTGGTTATGGATAGAGACTTGCCGATCCAGAGGGATCTATTTTCTAGTTTATTCGTCTATATTATTCTTGAATAACTTAAAGAATTTGGGCAATACTTAATATGGACACTCTTCTTGCCTGGAAAATACATGGTTAAACAGTTACAACCTTGAGCTCCAATCCAAATATCATCCTATCCCTGCTGTCAGATCCACTTGCTACTGTGTCAGAGTGAAGTTGCAGCAGGTAGAAGGAGCAGACTGAGCTGAGGAAAAAATAAACTGGGTTTAGAAAATTTATTCTCCAAACAAATAGGAGCTCCAAAAAAACAGCAGCAACTGTGGAAGAAAAAGCTGTAATCTTGCAGAGGAAAAGTGATACTCGCCATGTTCATATAAAGCTTTTAATACATACAACCTGTAATATAATACTTTCAATTCATAAGAATTTCAGTTTGTTAGGGCTGGCTGATCATTCTTGAGAGCTTCAGGGGTTTGGTACAGCAGTGAAAAAAAAAAATATATATATATTTTCCTGGCCATTTGCAGGAAGCAGAGTTCCAACATACCTGATTTAACTTTCTTGATAATCCTAATTTATCATTTTTTTGCCTTACTTGAAAAAGTAATTTTTGAATTCAAAGTATGGTTTTGCAATTGTTCTTCCGATGTTTTGCTATTCACTATTCATGTCATAGAACTGGATACCTTCTTTTCTTACTATGTCTATTTTCTAGCTAGATGGCAGCAAAATTTATCTAGGGACTGATGACTAAATCAAAGTGAATAGCAAAAATCCAGGGAATTTTCAGACAAGCATTCGTGAATTCTGAAGTAGGCAAATATATTTAATGCATATATAGTATTTCTGATTAGTAGTCACCTGGACATGTTAGTCATGGCTAATTAATGACTAGTCACATAACTCACAACTGAATCATGACTGAATCAGTTTTGCGCACAAAAATGTTTTCTTAACAGCTTTCACTGTTATGGATTTTTGCTTTTGAATGGTTTTGAAAGAGTTATACTATCAAGGCAAGTTCAAGTTTGAAAAAGAAGTTAATTTATACTTGATATGAATCATCTTGAATTTATAGTAAAGTAAGGTTTGTGATCTATGTTACATGTCTGAATAGGTGGTTATAAAAAGCTGATTGATAGGTAAGTAGGTGTGTAGATAGGAACAAAACGTGTGTGTGTATATATGTATATATGTAGCTATAGGCAGTAAACAACTATGGAGAAACAATATTTAAGTAGTTTTTGAAATAAACTCCATCTTTCAAATATATATATGTATATATGTATGCATGTGAAATCTATGTGCAGACATATGATGGACTGAGGTTGTATTTCCCTTAGAGTGAATTAAAGAACAGTATAACATGTGGGTTTGGGAACCAAATAAATGTATTATGGCTCCAGATTTGTGGAACAGGGCTGGGAATAAGGGCTGATGATTCAAGTCAGGAGTGTCTGGGCAATGCACACAAGCAGCCTCTTCCAGTCACCCAAATTCCAGAGGCCAGAGGGAAGCCCATGTCAGAACTGAAATGCCTCAGCCACAGAGACACAAATGTCTCAGGGCCTCTCATGGGGTAGAGATCAGAGGTTTGCTATCCACTCTCCCACTGATGAGACCACAGGTTCTTCACACAATAATGACAAAATTCCAGTTTATTCTTTATGCATCTCACAAGAGGTGACTGGCAGCAAGGTCAGCATTTCCAAGTAATTCTAGCAGGACTTGTTCCCCACGCCTGGGATTTTTTGGCAGAGAATTTGTGCCTCTTCCTCCCTTTTGTTGACCAAGACTGCTGGTAATGACTGCTGCAGAGCATTGAGGCGATAAGCACCATTCTGGGCTGCACAGAGCAGACCGTTTCATGTAACTTCAGTCACTTCACTGCTTTGGTTTAACAGAACAAAGCATCATCTGAAATTGCAAGACTCGAGTAGCCTGAATGCTGCTCTGCAGCTACCTCCCTGCCTTCAAAGTGATAACACCATCTGCTCTTTGAGATTCTTCATCAGATACCAATTTATTATTATTTCACTGAGAGCAAATGCTGTATTTTACTGCAATGAATGCAGGATTAGTACTATTTGTATGATTTACAGTATGTTGTGCAAGGGTGAGCATCTGTTTCAAACCTTTTGAAAAACTTTGGGTCAGTAAATATTCTAAAACTGTGCCACGGGAATGCTAAATATTATTAAATCTGCTGTCCTGGTTTTCTTCATGTAGTCAGGCAAATATGATGAAACTATAGTATGCAGCCAGCATTAATTAGAAAAATCTTCATTTCTTAAAGAGATTCAGAGCCTGTAGGGATAAAGATAATGATCTTTGTTTTACAGATAAAACCCTCTTAGCTTGAGTATACTATTTGAAATATTTTGTGTTGGTTAGATAATCTGCCTGGCATTTAAAAAAAATCAGTTAAGTTTTCATGACTAAACATGAAGGAAAATGTTGAAGGAGGAAATGAGTAAAAATATTACATTATAAAAAGAAAAATTGTAGTGTAGTTTAGGCATAACTTTAAACTCCTTTAAAGTGAGGATGTAAATAGCTATGCAGAAACAGTAGTTGAATAGTTTTCAAAATAAAATTCATATTTAAAGGTGTGAAAAAATTTATTTATCATCAATATTCAATTTGAGTAACTGAGTTTACTACAGAGATTTAAACAAATAAAAACATTATAATTTACATTATAATTTCAAAAATAAAAGTCCCCAACCTCTCTTTTGTCATTAACAAATGCCTTTTTTCCTCAATCTAGTTTTCTGTGATCTTCCTCAAGGATACAAGCTTTCATTTTGGAACAGATATTTCACCTTGTTGATCAATTTAATTGGATGTTAACATAATGCCATTTCTCCTCTACATGTCCTCATTTGGTTTTGATGAAGCTAAGCACTGATATGCTATCACTTTGGCAAACCATTTTATAGAACTCCTCAGATCTTTATTTTCCTTTCAAAAAAAGCTACACAGCGGAAATACATTATTACACATTGAATTTTTCTCTTACCCTGTGTGATTTGCACATTTATAAAAATCAGACAGGCAAAAAAGGTTTGAGGGTCTTGTTGGGATTTTTTGCTCAATTACTTGTTTTCAAGGGGAAAAAACGCAAACAGAAGAATGGTCTCCATTTGTTCTCACACTTGTCTGTCCACGTCATTTCTTGATGCTAGACCTTTCCAGAGGAGATGCAAACTGAGCACACAACAGTCAGACATCTGGATGCACAGCTTAGCCACAATACTTCAAGCGAATAAATCATCTTGCACCTTTGTTTCTCCTCTAGCCTGTTCTCATTTTACCTGTAATTTGCAGGTCATTTTAACCATATTGTCATGTCAAAGGTTTCAGTTACAGTTGCTGGGCAAGTATGTGCAGGAGGTCTGTAATCACAAAGATGTCAGCAAAATGATGCATGCCAAACATCTCGGCCTGGCATGATGCACAGGCTGTGTGCCTAATGAAAAGCTGCAAAACTTGGATTACTCAGGCAGCTAAAACAGAATTTTTGATGGAATAAAAATTGGATCTCATCTTTAAATTACTCTTTATTAATCTCATGTGAAAGTAGATAATTGGTAGCTTGTTGTCATGTCCTGTTACTCCTTCTCAGCATAGTACTTGATATGCTTTATGAATCTGCTGAATCTGCTCAGTGCTTGTTAAAGTCAATGGGAATCTTCCATTTACATCAAATGGCCTAAGAATTACCCTTGGATACAATGCACTGTTCCAAACTGAAGCCCATTTGCCTGCTGGAAGTGCCACCAGTTTATCTTGGACACTTTAGAGACCACTAAATGAAAGCTGCCAGAAAAGAGAGATGCACTCTGCCATACAGTCACATAGACTCATAGTGTGATGCTCAGCATTATAGCAATGTCTGCAATTCATGCCTACCCATGGTTGATTCCCATCGTGTAGATCCTCCATGAGCAAGGAAAGGTTTCAATATGGGGTTTTTCAATGGTTATGAAAGCTAAAATGTCAGCATAAAGGAAACTCTGGAACAGTCTAATGGCAAAGACTTGTCATGGACATGTAGCATTTGGGTTCTAAAACAATGTTACATTTCTTAGCTGAATTTGATTGATATAAACTTTTACATCAGAAACCTAATTACATGTAATGTCTTTCCAGTCAAGGAAGATTATATGACAGAAATGAGATTTTGTGCTCTATGTGATCCATTACAATATGATTCAAATGACTGAACTGAATAGTAAGAATCAAAACAGAAGAAATAAAAGGTCAAAACCTTCATTCATATAAAAGCAATGAAGCAAACAAATGAAAAAGCCTATAAGCTTGTTAGCAGACAACACACACACACACACACACACACACACACACAAAAAAAAAAAAAAAAAGAAAAAGAAAAAGAGACTTCTTCTCATATCCTTTTGGCCTGAGCAGAAGATGTTCATTATTTATGATGAGAATTTGATGACAGGAAATATATAGTCCTCTTTAGACTGATTTGGCAGCAGCAACTGAGAAAAAAATGCTGTTCATGATCCTTGTGAAATCATGCTGGTAACATTTCTACTTCATCAGCACTGAAGAATTTCATGTTTCAGGAAATTCACTCTCTCAGTGAAGCATCTGAATTTCATCTTTTGTTTAAATCCCCCAAATAGATTAACAAACAAATTTAAAGGAGTCTTAAATGAATCCCTCTGGTTTGGTAACAATGTTTATTTTTGCAAACTATTTGTAAAATAATTCTTCATACCAAGGAATCGGTGTTTGGAAGAAAGGCATTCAGTGAAAGACTTCACTTCTCTTAATATCCTTCGTGTATCTATTCTCTACCTCTGTGTTTATTTTTATCTAAAGGATTCCTGAGTTCATACTGTGAGGCAATTGAAGCTTCTGTAGGGAGTCAAACAATGGGCTTTTTGCTGTTGCTAAGTTTGCTTTATAGGCTTTTTCTTACAACACATTTGTTTAATAGGCCTAGTAAAACAGTGAATGCAGCTGTAAATACATCTTTTACTCATTGATGTGCAATAAACATCACAGGGATGTTAGTCTTTTCTTATTCTGATCCTCCTGACACTGGTGAAAGGAAATTTTACGGAATGAATGAGGAGTGACTTACAACGGTAGAAGAAAACACCCGCCTCAAATACTTTAGGGTCAATACTTTGTTTCTTTTTTTAACTGATGGTTTCTCCCAGCAGTGTTACTAAAACTAAATAATAGTGAAATAATAGGTTTTTTGATGGGAAGGAGTTATTCCAGATGATAGCACCATTCGCTGGAGTCACCTCTTAAGGTCACTTTTCTGTCAGAAAGCTGAAGGTTAGCAAGTGTTGTTCAATTCCATAAGCTCCCATAACTTTTTATTTATGATTAAGCTAAGTACTTTCCTGTGGGTATGTGGTAAAAGCCAAGACTAAAGGAAAATAATATTTCATCTCAGTTGATTGAGGATGGTATGATGCAAATCTTGAAAATATGTGTTGTCTTGGAGCCCAGAAAAACGTAATCTATCCTAGAAATCTTTTTCTTATTAAAATTATTGCTGCAAAATATCTTGTCTTTATGTGCCTGTGTTTGCATGCAGTAAGCAACTATTTTCTCTTCTTTGCTTATCTTAGGCATGACCATGTCCTTCCACATTTTTTCAGGTTACACAAGCCCATGGGATAGTAGTCATTTCTAAACAACCTGTTGAGGAGGTATTAAACATTCAGCAGGTTGGGTGTTTGCTGTAGCTCATATGAGTACATAAACACTGCCAAACACTGATTTCTCAGTATTTCTTACTAAATACTTTAGTCAGCACTAAAGCACGGCAATGTGCTATATCATTTCTAAAATACTTGAATCCTTTTGGATGAAATGCTTCATATTTAGAAGATAGACAGTTACACTAAAGAGTGGTTCTGCAACAATAGCTTTGCATGCAGTACTCTGTCCTTAAATTTTACCACTAAATATATGAGATCTTTGACATAAAAATAGAACAGAGGCTTTACTTCACTTCTACAGAAGGCAATGGCAAAGCTGTCACCTACCCCTATGACTAAAGAGTTTATGATGTATTTTCTAATTCCAAATAAAGGAGTTGAGCATCTCTCAGACACCTTTCAGTGTTCAGCTGCTCTTTAGCTACAAAGAGTGGTTATATAGTAGCTAAGTTATCTCCACTTGAACACTAAGCAGCTTTATGTACTGTATCCTAAAACTCTGATCCTTTGAATATTTGATCATGTATGCATGATCAAATGCAAAAGATTCAATTGATTAAGATTTAAGTTTATGTTTGTTTTCAAGTCCAAACTCCAAGACACAGATTCTCTGTGGCTGTGCCTATGGATTAGAAGCAAACACGAGAAAAGTTGTTCTATTTTGTCCATTAAAAAGCAACACGAAATTCTCTGAAAATATTGCTATATAATTTTGATATATAATTTCATTTTCCATTTCATTCTTTGTCTAAAACACCTATGAGAAACCTCAAGAACTATAACTTGCCATCATGCTCTGCTATTCGAAAATTTTATGATTTTTCTTTTTGAGTATTTTATAGAGCACCCTAGTTTGTAGTGAGCTTGTCATTTAATATCGTGAAATAGATACTGCAAATGCCAAACATGGTCTTTATAGTTTTATTGACACAGAACCACCACTCAGTTTGTTAGAAAATGCAACAAATTGCTGCATATTATCAGGCTAATGGATTGGAATTTCTTTCTGGGTTCACATTTACTGCATTAATGTGTAATAACACTAAAACCCTTGAGCTGTAAAATTAGATCTCTGGGCTCTTGAAGACTCCTTGTACTCTTAATTTAAAAGTAAAACAAAGCAAAAAAACTTACAGCATGGGGATTTGAAAATAATAATCAATGATGTTTATATATGCTTGTGAACCAGCTCCTGGAGCGTGCTGTGAATTTGATAGTAGGATGGCAATGCTCTACATCAGGATTGCTGAAAGGTAGTGGATGCATTGACACGTACCGACACCTGATACTATTGCCTGGGAGTGCTGCAGGGCCCATGGGGGATATCAGGGAGTTAGAGTTGTCATGTCTTAGCATGTTTTATATTTTGAATGGTGTAAACTATAAATTAGCACAAAGAAAAGAAATTTCTAATCTGTAATGAAAAGTTGCTCCAGAGTGGTGTTTTTTTTTTTTTTTTTTTTTTTTTTTTTTCCCCTGAATTAACCATACATGATAACCATGACTGTAGTCCTCCTACAGCTCTGCTTCTGGATTTCACTGTTCAAAACATGACAATAAGACAAAACATGACACGTCTATTTCTACAGATGTGGATTTCTGTATAAATCCTGTTCCAGTGGTTTTCTTTTATAAGTGTTTGGTCCTTTAGTCTGTAAGGTCAAGTCTTACTAGACAGTGTAATTTTGGTGGCAGAGGTTAGCTGCAGATGCCTTCTTCAGAGTCTCATATTTATGGCTGTAAGTGCAACACAGTAGCACAGGGTAATAACCTGTTTCTGCTGGCATCTTGAAGCCCTGCAGTTGCTTTAGCAGTGGGATACCATAGTGCTGATAATTCATTATACTTCTCAGTTACTATAGGGTTGTCTAGAGACTTTCAAAAACCCGTTTCAAAAACCCCCTGAAGAGTGCAGGTAGATCCTGAGATCTGGACTTGCACAACTGGCTTAGAAAAACTTGAGGACGGCTATAAACATTGCTGATTGGACCTACACAGTTATTGATTTTGCCCCTGGAGATTAAAGGCTTTCAACTAGGGTAATTGTCTTGTAACTCTTGTAACTTTTTTTTTTTTTTTTTCTCCTTTACAAAAGAAGAGAGAAGAGGTACAGTCCTTTGGAATCATTGGGATTTCTTTGTTTTTCTTTTTTCTTTTTTCTTTTTTTTTTGGTAGAACTAATTGGGTTGAGACATCACCCACTATGTGTCAATAACCCTTTAGATATAAGAAACCTGGAATTGCTTTAAAGTTGTATGAGAAGTCTTTTAGATACTCCTGGTATTCTTAAGCGTTTAAAATTCTTGTTAAATACATTTTTTTTTTCTTTTCTTTTCCCCAAAATAACTATCTAGCATAAGTTTGAGAATAAAGTTTTCTTCCAGATACCTACTGTTTTGGCTAGTTAGACTGATCAAATATTTGAGCAGTGACACAGGCAGCAAGAAATATTCACAAGAACACTTGAAAAGTGAATTAATATTTTCTAGATTTCCATGTGTTTATATCAAATATCCCAAAAATTTCTTCTGTTCTTTCCAGTATGTTCACTTCTTAATATATCACTTAATCCTTCCAGAACACCCCCTGTCTTTTCTCTTTCCTAATACTTTCCCATTGCAGCACACATATTGGTAACTCAGGCTGTAAAGGCTTCCACATAATAACTGTCTCCTTTCCTGTAACCTTCAGCAATGTTACTGAAACTCTTTGTATTCGCTAAACATCTTAATGGCTCTCTGGAGAAAAAATAGCTCAAACCATGATTATTTCTACTTGTGCTTATTAACTGGTCAGATTGTAATGAATTATGACTTAGTTCTACCTTTTTGGCTAAGGTACTATGAGAGTATTTCCAATTTCACTGCTGATCTTAATGAAACATGGAAGAATGTTTTTGAGTGTGCTCTTAATCCCTTCCTTTCTTCCTTAATGGGTCCATGGGTTCTCAGACCTGTGCATCTCTGCGTATGCTGATTAACAGACTGTAGGGTCCCTGACGCTCTCTGCTTTCAGATTCCCCTTCCTTGTAAAAATTTATCTCGATCTTATTCCAGGAGAAGTCTTGAAGAAATATATGCACTTTGAGCTTGCCAAACAAAGCATATTAAAACAGGAGCTAAGAAATGAAGACTGCCCTGATCAGAATAATGCCAGGGTCTAAAGAAAAGAATATCTGGAGGAAACAATCATGTGGGCTGTGGTAGCTGGAAGGATTCTTACTAGAGAATATGATAGTTTTGGGAAAGTAAGGGAAGAGCAGGTGGCTGGCCTATTGGGCCATCTAACCTAAATCCACAGCATCAGCATCAGCTAGATTTAATCAGAAGACCTGGTAATCTGAACAGTAGAAAATATCTTCTCAAACCAGAAGTTGAGTAGTTGGTAGAGAAAAAGAAAGATTAAAAGCAAATTTGAAAATTTGAGTACTTTATAATATTTCAGTTTAGGAGTAATTACAAAAATATATTGTGTATTTGCTTCACATAATCTTAGATGGTGTCAGCTCTGAATAATACACTATTAATAAAATAGTTTAGATTGTGCTAACAAGCAGTATTATTTATCTGCAACCTCAAAACTACTTAGTTTAAAACCCCTTTGTTTTAAGTGTCATGAGATACAAAATCAAATAAATTAACATTAGTCCTTTTATTGACTGAGTTGTAAATGCATTCCAAAAAGTCTAGTAGGCTGATGAAACACAAGTTCTTTTTCACTTGCAGTTATTTATTCTTACGTAATGTTCATGTAGATACTTAACTTCAATTTTGCAGATTACTGAATGTAAGTTTCCTGAATATTAAGATAATCCATGTTATCCCACAGTTCTCAGAAATGGTAGCAACATTTTTTAGGAGAGTATGACAGGTGCTCTCTTCTAATAGTAATCTCCAGAAGAACGCTTATTTTTGCTAGCAGTTAAGTATTTAATCCTAAAATTCCACATGAACTTTTTTTTTTTCTTTCAGTGCTGCTGAGGTTCCCATTATTGATTAATAGATTATTGAGCTACAGTATTTTTCTTTGATGTTGTAATTCCTGAAGACTAAAGAATTCAAGAATATTTAACAGTGCCTTGGTTTAAACAGTTTGATTACTTCAATAAGCAATAATAACTTCTTACTTACATTACCAGTGAGTTTAAGTGCTACTTTGTCTCTTTGTCTATCGTTGTTATCTGAATTGAGTGTGGTTTGAATAGATATTTGCTAAAATTATTATAGTGAGAAAGAAATGCAAGGAAATAATATTCAGTGGCTCATTCCAGTGGCTTTATGACCAGGAAGACTAGGTCACACAGCTTTTTCTGAAGACATCTTTATTGTATATCTGCTTTGGAGTGTGACTACTCATTTTTTAGATTTTGTCATAGCTTTCCAAACCGCAAAAACGAGACAGAGGAACACAATCAGTTTACAATGGGTTAGCAAGTCATGCAGCAGCCAAAGACCTGGGTTCACATTCATAGCCTGCAGCAAATTTAAATCAATACAACTTAATGGAATCATTTTAATTTGGGGATAAGGTTACATTACTTTGATTCTGAAGCAGAATGGAGACATGCACCCAGTTATCACAGCTCAGCTGATACATGCCAACTTGTTATCTAATCACAAATTGTTCTTCATCAAATTCTTATCAATTCTTATGTCAAAGTTGGTTCTCTTCTTTGGCCTCACTGGGCTGAGTTTTTTCTTTGTTCATTTTCTTTTCTTTTCTTTTCTTTTTTAATATCTTCTGCTTGGATTAAAAAACATTTAAGACATTTACTGCTTTGTTTCACGGTCTGTTTTTATTCATTTGCCCTCTTCTTCAAGGTCCATGGATATGTATGATAGGTATCTTATGCCTATGCAACTGCCAGATAATGAGAAGGATTCAAATTAACTTTTAAATTATTTTAAGTAAGTTATATTTTCATGTTAAATGATTCCTTATTAGAATTGCTTATTAAATAAAATTAAAATAAACTTCTTTTTATCTATTATAACATATATAATATATCAGTTTGCAGAGCAGATTTCCAAGTAATTTTCCAATGTAGTTTTACTCTTTTGTGATGCCTCATTGACTTCAGTCATTAACATTTTCTCTAGTGGAAGTGGTACCATATCTATATCACTACTAACATGAGTTTAAGAGATAATGTATACCTTAATACAAACAAAGCAGTTTCTCTCCTGGATGACTTTATTTTTCTGAGTAGACTTTCTTTTCCCCATGTTTGAATCTGAATTTGAGAATCCAGAAACCAGTTGTGCAATTTTCTAGGTAGAAATTTGTATTTGTTTTGATTTACTAAACCAATTTTGTGCTAAGGTGTTTACCTCACAGAGTTATCACACTTTAATTTCATATATTCAGAGCTTCTGAAAACTATTGCTTCTGTTCAGGGTCACTTTTATTTAGAGTTCAGATAAGGAACAAGTATACAAAATTGAGTTGTGTTTTGTTTATGGAGGGCACTGGATTTTGACAATGTGATGGCTGGAATTTGTTATTCATGTACAAACACAGATGCGGCAGAGAAGCAGCATCCCTGATAGCCTGATCAACAAAAGATCTTCAGTGTTAGAAGAATTTGTCATTCTTTACACAATTAAGTCTTTTGTTACCCTGCAGAGAGATTTTTAAGCAACATTACTAAAGATTATGAAATTGTGTTTAAATAGAGCTTGACTGGTTTATTATATTGACTCTAAATAATATTTGATTGGTTCAGAAAAATATGTAATTAAATAATAGAAATCATGAAAAAGTTGATTATATTTTTTTATTATCAGTCTTTGCATACCTAATGTTTTACTAAATTTCATAGGACTTGAAAGGACACCCCAAGGCAAGCCCTCTGTTTCAGCCTTGTCTATAATACTCTGGTCCCAAGTTTCAGACTTTGAATACTTTTTGAGAGCTAAAAAAGACTTCTCTTGATTCATAATTTGGTTGCTTTTTCGTTAATGTTGTTGCTGTTGTTCTTATTGTTGTTTTCCTGTTTGCTTGTTTTCCAGAGCAGGGTACTTTCTTCTCATTTTCTTGGAGAAAGATAATAATAGAGACAGACTTTGTGTTCTTCCTGTCATTAAATTCTCAGGTAGCCCATCTCACATACTCAGGATTAAACAGATTACCAGATTTGAGATCAAAATAAATATTTCTTTCTTTCCCAGTATTTTTCTTGTCCTTTATGATGTTTCCCATTTATCAATGCACAATGAATTCATTACAATCTGCTGAATAACACATTGTATTATATGTAACAAGAAGTTAATCTTCAAATATCCTCTCCCGGGGCTGGAAGCAGCTTTCTCATTATTTGTACGTCCAGGTCATCACAGCAGGAATTCAGAGAGCAGATACATAAGGTCTTTGGACAACAACAGATTTGGCAGTGGCTTGTGAGGTATTGGGAAGGGTGAGGAGTTCAGTTCCTACAATTTATCTTATTTATGACTTAGGAAAAAAGAGGAAGAAGCTTGAAGAGGGGATCCACCATTGCTCAGTCAAAATGTGTTGAGATAAGTTTAAAAAACTGAAACTAACTGAAGATGCTGGTTGCATGGTGCAACCTGACATCCTAGGAAATCTTCTGCTGCAGATGGATCCATTACATTACTATAAATATTTCACTAAGAGGATGGGCAATACCTAAAAAATAGCCCTTCCTCAGAATTTTCTACTTCTCATGACTCCAGTAATTTTTCTTTTTTCTTTTTTTTTCTTTCATCTGCATTTTCTCATGCAAATTTCTCTCCATCTCCCCATTTTTCTTCTCCCAACCATACTTAATTTACAAGTATCAATGCAAAGCTTTTCCTCAGGACTGGAACTCAACATCTTTTTCTTATTCTCCACTATATTTCTCAGCTGTATTGAGAATTGTGCTTCTTTTTCTTAGAAGCTAAGGTTTAATTTTCTTTCTCTTCCTCTCTGTCAAGCAGACCTTCTATAAAAAAAAAAAAAAAAAAAAACCTTTAGTTTCAATAATACAGGTGTTTTTACTGCCATTACATTCTTGCTGTAATATCACTAGAGCTTTCATCAAAGAGCCTGATGGCTTATGGAAGCATTTGTTTTCAGATGTGAACCACTAAAAATGCTTTCAGAATATCGCTCAGTTGAATTCAGACTGATGGATCAATATCAGTCACATAATTGTGAGTTTTGGCCTATGACAGCTGTATTTTTAAATGATGTTTCATGTTACAGTGCTAAGATGCAAGGCACAAAAGGTCATTCTAATCTTTCAGATCTTTAATAAGTGGGGCGGCTAGCTTCTCCTCCTTAGAAGTTTACTTTTGATCTGAGTAGAATGCTAATGGTCACCCCTGTATTTGAGGTGGAAATATAAAACTTGGGAGACATATTAAAAAGATATGGTATCTGAAAGCTTGTCTGCTTTTTCCTACTGCTTCGGCTGCTAAAAGCTATGGCTTTTTTGATTGCTTTGCCTACATACTAATGCCCATTATAACCACAATTAAAAATGATTTACATATCTCTAATATCTCCTTGTTTTTATTTTTGGAGTTATAACTAGGATCAGAAATGAAAGTGTGACAATAGTCTAGAGGAAAATATAGGCTTACAGAAAATCTCTCAGATATGAGTTCCTTTGTATAGTCATCTACTTTTAAATGAGGCCCATAACTGAATTTAGTATCATTAGTACCTTGGATTAGGGGATACAACTCAAGATAAGTATTTTCAGGACAAATTGGCTATTTGAAACTTCTGGAATGGAAACAAGTTTCATTTTTCCCCATCTATACCTGGGTCATATGTAGCTGGCATGCATATCCACATTGAAAATTGATTTAAAACAAAGAACTAGATTGCACTATCTTACATTATGCTTTGATAGGGTGTATGTGACACAACCTTAAATGCCAAATTCAAAATAGGATTTTTGTTTGTTTTTTATACTGCTTCAGATTTTGAAAAAAAAATTGAGTTTCTCATCATTTTATTATTGCTATATAATCACTTTATTATTATTTCAAATAGTAGGATGCAATGCAGATAAAAGAGACTGTACGTATGTAGCTGTGTCAGTACCTTTTTGATTATTTATTTATTTTTTCCTATGAACAGTTTAGCTTATGGACAATGTGCAATGGGATAAACTCGCTAATTATCTATGAAAAATCATTCAAAAACTATATACTTGCTCCAAAAAATCTGCTTACTATAAGTCAATTTTGTTTGTTTTTGGAAGAAGTATCAATAATATATATAAATGTAATATATTTCTTCATTAAAACTATTTTCACTTTTCAAATTATGTGATTAAATTGCAGAGCCAAAGTGTTACTTGAATATCTTATCAAATATTACTCAGTCTCTGGATGTTTTTCATTTCATAACTAATTAAATATAATGTGGAAAATGGAAAGCAAACACTGTATTTTACAACTACATTATTTTGATTTGAAATCAAAATTTGATTTGAATAGTTTTTAAAAATAATTTTGATAGTTTTAAAGGATAACAGCAGCTTTCTTTCCAGTAAATATCTTTATATGCTGCTTACTGGAATGTTTTAAGAAGGCTTTCTAGTTATTTTAATACCACTTGAACTTCTAAAGCCAGCTACTCTCATCCTCCAGGACTATTATAATACTGTGATTAATAAATCTTCCTCTGAATAAACTTTGTAGTTCACCCTGGCAGGAAGAGCCATTAACCACTTTGTGATTCTCTCATCAGTAAATCCAGACTGCCAAAAGACACCACAGACTACTCTGCCACTTAAGCAGCAGATCTCATGTTTTTAATTTTCTCATCAAGGCTTCAATTCCGAGCAGCCTGCGGGACACTGAAATCTTGCTCATAGTGTAACAATTCACTGTATGTTCTCTATATGTAACTGAGAACCAGAGATCCCTGGTGTTTCAGCTTGCCAGGAAGCAGATTCATGGAGTATAACTCGTTTCCTGGACTATTAGTTAAGTCAAGGAGAGCGTTTGCCTCTTCACTGTGTTTCAGTTTGGCAGTTTATCACTTTTGCAGATCCAGAAAGACATCAGGCCACATCTCTTGGAGCCATATTTTTTCACCCTTTGTATTGAAATAACATGTGTCTTTTTCCCAGTAGGCAGTCCTCTCAGGCACCTACAGTGATAAGTAGCTGCATTTATTCCAAGAGAACGTGACATAGACAGTTGTTAAAGGCTTTCCGGATTGCTTCTCTCCTACTCAGTGTATTTAGTTAGCTAAATGAATTCTGTTTTAGCAAAAGGAGTTGTAAGGCCTGCATTCCCCAGAGTAGTCATCCAACGCTGGGACTTCTGCAGCAGGAAGTCAGTATCTCACATTTCACAACCTGGTTTGCAGAAAGAACATACCTCGTCTCAATGTGTATGTCTTGAAGTGATTGATTGTTGAAGTGATGATGTTTGAGCAAGTGTGCAGTAATAAGCCCTGAGCAAATTTTGTCTATACTTGGTTGTTTCTATATCCTTCCTACAAGAGAAAGCTGAAGTGTCTGAGTCAAAGCATATGGTCCAGCTAAGCTATCTGTTTGTATTGCTGGCACAAACACAGTTTGAAACTTCTGTGAGATAAGTCAGTGTAAATTTAATAGCAGTATAGTAAAAATCAGGGCTGCTGCTGCTGCTGATTTTATTCTTTAGTTCATGCTATTATGTAAAATGAGACTAAGCTACACTTGGCATTTCAATCAGTGTACTTCAAACACCTTTATTTCTGGAGTGTCTACACACCTATTCATAAAACAAATATTTCAATAACATCACACTTTTCTTCTCTCTAAAAGAACAAAGATTTCCAACTTGAGATGCTGGGTAACTGGGGTTGCAGGTGTTGTATACCCACCACTTGATTCCCTTAATAGTTTTTGCCTGGATACACCCTTTGCCTGGGTCAAGAAGAAACTTGTTGATCTCTACTCATTTAAAACTTTTTAAAGATTTTAAACTTTTTCTTGTTGTGCTGTGTCTAATGTTCTAGTTATTCTTTCTTGGTTCTTGCCAGATACAGGGCTTTCCCAGAATTCAGTATTAACATAATGAGACAATCTTCCATGGATCAATTTCAATTAAATGTAAATGGATGTAGCTTCGGTGAACCTGCACTGATTTTCACTGATTTCACCTGCTGATGCAAGTTCAGTAAACCTATTGCATCCTTAGATTCGCAGAGAAGTGCTAGGCTAGCCCAGATGAGGAATGACCTTTTCCAAAGGTTGGCATCTGTCTGACATTTTCAAACTCACTTCTACTGAGGTAGTCATCACACCTGGCTACCAAGTGCATCATTGTGTTGTTATCTCCACTCAATCTTTGGCCTCTCCCATGAGCCCAACAATGAATTAGAATGATTTATTCACAGAGTTTAGTAATAACTTGAGTAAGTCAATTAAGGATATGTTCTCCTTTCTGGTAGGCATTGCACAGACATGCATTACAGAAAACAGAAAAGAGAATGTTCTAATCTCACCTGTCTCCAATTTGGATGGAGGTGCCTAGACATCTACTAGGAAAGCACCAGCCTCCATTACCTACCTAGAGGACTTTTTCACACCTACTGAAGTCAAATTAGAGTTACCAAATTAAAAGCCTTCACCACCTAATATTTCTATTTATACCAATGGATGTTGACTTAGGATTTTAGATGGCTTTCTATGTCTTGTTAGATGCTGAAAATTGTTCTCATTAATTGATATATGTAAAAATATGCATCTATTTAGTTGATATTATTCAGTCTTTGGGTTCTCATTGGTATTTCTCTGCACGTTTTGATTAATTAGTGTTAAATTTTTCCAAATAAACATGTGTGCCTAAATACATATATGTGTCTAGGGTACTTATAATATGGTATTTCCTATAACTCAGTTATAAGAAAGAGTCTTTTCACATCTCTGACTACTTAAATAGTACAGCCTGTACTGTGCACAGGGTCACAGAAATTGTTATAATGTTCTCTTATATCCTTAAAATTTCTGAGACATTTTTTATTTGGCACAGTTTAGTGCAGCTCTGCTGAATATATATGCATGTATAGGCTTAGTACAATTTCACTGTCAATAGATTCCTAATTTATAAAAGCAGTTCTGTAACCCTTTCATTGTTAATGTTCGGTTTTCATCTAATGCACATTTTTTTCTATGAGATTTTGAGAAAACCTGAAATATATCATTTTAGCTGCTACTGCATACCTGAATTTAAAAAAGAAAGAGAAAATCATAGGAAGTTTTATCCTATTTAACCACAGAATATTTTTTTCCATCCTCAGGGAAAAAATTATTCTGGTTGAAAAGGATACTATGTTATATATGTCATAATGTTTTCTCTGACATTAATGGATTTCACTGTTTTAGAAAGCACTAGAAATGGAAAACTTTAGACACTAACTAAAATCACAGCATATTGCTTTTATTAAAAGGAAAAAAGACTTTGAAAAGAGAGAGAACTGAAAAATCTGGTTTTAGCTTTTTTTTTTTCTTTTAAAATAAAGAACATTAAAAAGATAATTTTTCTTTAGAAACACATAGTTATGTTTAAATAACTTGCCTAAAGGACATAGATTTTTAATAATGAGTGATTAGTTTTAAATTGAAAGAGCAACTATCAGTTTAATAGTTTGGTAATGCAGTTTATTTATATTACTATTTTCTATCCACAATACAAAACAATGCGCATGCATTAAAATTTCAAAAAGGATTAGTACTACTTTGTGTTTAATATAACAACTAAAGAACTTTCTGGAATCCGTCCAACTAAACTACAACATAGTTTTTAGCACCCTTCCTAATGATCAGGATCCTAAATTAGAGTCTTATAGATACATAACTACGATATAAGGTTTAAATACAGATTAATACTAGTTTAAAGTGCAAGAAAAGGTTTTTCTAAGATAAGTTAAACTACAACACATCTCAATGTCTTCAGTTAGTAACCTTATTTGTATTACTCCCATGCATATAATAATGATTTAAGTGCCATTTGTGTGAACACAGAGCAAAGTTCTCATACTCCCAAGGAGCACTACTTGGCACTTGTCAGAAAACATCTGGAATATTATGCCCAGTTACTGATCAACACAGTCCTGTGGTGACTTCCCCAGGCACAATAGTGATCAAAATCTAGGCAATCAATGTATAATTGTACAGCACAGAAGATCAGATATGAACACATGCATGGTTTCCCATAGGAAGCATGGAGATTTAAATTCAACTGGCAACAAATTTACTGAGTAAATTACTTTCTAATTTTCTTTTATTGAGAAATAAATCCAATATTAGAAGCAGTTCATAATCTGAACCTCTAATCATGGCCTTATTGCTGGGTCATCAAAGTTATAAAGATTTTGGTAGTATTTAAGTGAATTAAGTTTATTTTTAGGAGGATGGTATGAAAGTAAAATTATTTAAGTTATACATTCAGTCTCATAATAGCTGATTGTTGGATTCCAAAAGAAATGGCCAGTTTCACACTTAATGTTCACATACTTGTGTAAATAAGAATCTCATGTTTTAATTTTATTTCATTATTTGTAGAAGAATCATAAATTGTCAGGAACAATAGAAACACTACATAGAAAAAAAATATTTATTTTAGTAACAGCCTGTATGTTTAAATGATATGTCTGTATTCCTACATTTTACTCTTCAACACCCTTCACAATTGTGTGATGTCTTGGGAAGAAAAAGATATCTTCAAATTCCAAAAAAAAAGAAAGAAAAATATTTTACAGAGGTGAAAAAGGGTCTCTACCTACTTTTCTTTACATATATAGGTATTTTTTCTCTTCATCTTTTAACATAATCAGAAAAGCATGATTTATGAAAATGGAAATATGTGTATTGTTTTGCTAGTGAATTCAATCTTCATCTTATCTTGGGCCTAAACTCCACCTGAGAGTTTGATTTTGCATTGGCAAGCTCACTCTTTGCAAACGCACAATGAATGTGGTGGGTTGTTCATACTGGTGAAAGAATCCTTGTGAACATTTGTTATTATTTTACATATTAACTTTATGCCTGAGGCAGTCACTTTTTTCCAAGAATATTCTTGAATTTAAGCTTAGCCCTGGAGTCAAATGGATCCATGCAAGGTCTTGGACTTAGAAGTTCTCCTTGGTATCAACACTTTTAATACCTTTTTCGAGAACTGTTCAACTAACTGAGTGCTTTTTTTTTTTTTTTTTTTTTTTTGTCTAGAAACTTTAGAAAATGCACAGAAAACTCAAATTCTCTGCTATTGATTATACTTCTAAGTCTTCTCTTTACTTGTTGAATACTTCCAGCTACCAACCACATTTGTTTTTTTTTAATTTTTGGGGGGTGCCTTACTTAGATTTAGAAAGTTCTAACCGGGGAGCTGTCACAATAAAAGTTTTCCACTTCTTACATATTGATAAATGCATCTTCTCTTAAAAATATTATCTTTAATATTAATTTGGAAACATATTCTTACATATTCATTAATATTTGGTGTTTAGATGGGGAAAATATCTTTGGCTGAAGTTTTTTGACTTTCTCACACATAGGTCACTTCTAGTATTTTTCCAAACTTATTCTTATATTGCCATGAGCTCTGACTTGGGAGTTTTCTGGCTGTTAAGTATCTTTCTAGCTTTGCTTTCAGCCTAAGCTTCTCTAACTGGTCGTTAACCACGTGGAAGTAAATCACCAGGAGACCGTCTGCTAAATTCTCATGTTGCCTTAGTTAGAATCACTGAGATGAATATAAGAAGCCAGATTAAAGCTAGACAATAATGTGAGAAGGTGATAAGACAAAGAGAAGAAGAAATGAGAAGTCATCAGAAATTTAGCCATTATAAAATTACTGGAACACCCACTATGCAAACCACTGCATACTCATCATGGGAGTTACTCTCCTTGGTGAAGCAGGCGTGTTAATTAATCTGATTCAGGTAACTCCTAAATACCAAATAATTTGAACTGCAAAAAAGAAAAAGAAAAAAAAAAGTTTTTTAGTATTGGTTTTGCAATACATAGTAGCTCCATTTAGTTAGGAACATAAAAAGACAGGCAGAAATAAAGCTTGTCTTCTACTTGGAAAACAGCTCAAGTCATATCACCTATCTCTGAAAGAAATACAGCCTATTAAAAAACCACACGAGAGTAAAAGATTTCAAAACTGAAGGGATTTTGTGAGTTTATTACCTGCTGTGGTTAGGAGCTAGCTGGAATGGAAATTCTGTGAGTATGAAAAGTGAAGATATAAAAGGAAAGTGTAAGATTATACATAAAAAGCCTTATTCAAGCAAGAGAAAAAATTGAAAAGTAATTTAATGTTGTCAGAATGACAGAGATGCTTATGGTTGGAACGGTAGCATAACATTTCACAGCGCCATGCTGTGAACCATATGTGGTAACTGAGATAAAATTATTTAAAATACACTTCCGGATTTTAGCTATTAATTCCTGTATCACAACTATCTGCATTTTTTGCCTTTTCACTTGGAGATCTCCTAATACATTATAAAATGTACAACCTTCATTAAATATGTGGTGCTCATCTGATCAGTGATATGCCTGTTTTGTTCGTTTGGAAAACACAGATATGTCTTTTACATTTACACACTTTAATTTTCTGGTCCTCCATTCTAAACAGAGGTGACACAGAAGTAGCAGGATTGTGCAGAGCAACTGTGGGAATTTGATCTTACTTTGTTTCAGGTTAAGCTACCCATATCAATATCTTAGCTGAAAACTGAATAGTAGCCACTTGTCCAATTTAGATAGATTTAGGCAGATGAAGAGAACTTAAGGATCCTGTATCCCAGACGCCTTCCTTTCCTTGCTAAAGCACTTTTGCATGCCAACAAATTCTCCCCCACGCTACCCCCACCCCGTGACATCCTCCAAGCTCCAGTAACTCTAAGGCATACTAAGTTAAGCAGGTGTGTTTCTTATTATAGTACTATTTTCTGGTAGAGGATATAAATTAATTGAACTGGAGCCATTTCCAGTTTGCAGAGCATACAGACTTTGCCAGCAAAGGCATCTTTAACAATTGTATTAAAAATATCAGGGAGACATTCTGCAGTGTCTCCGCCGAGTTCCAAGAGCCATAATCTTAAAGCTATTCAGTTGTTGGTCTTCAGATTTAATTTGATTTTTTTTAAGGCTCAAAGAGTTATTCAAAAACAAAACAAACAATGCTTTCTTTAGAGGTTTATTTCATCACCAATTTTACATAAAAAACAGACGCAGAAAATGTTTGGTGTTGTTTTATATTCCAGTCATTTATTTGTTTGTTTGTTTAGCTTTCTACCTCATCAATCTTACACAATAATCATAAAGAATTTACAGCAGGGAGAGATGATGAGTAGCAAATGTATATATATACACGCATGCATATATATATCATAGATATAGATCTTAATGGAAATAATTTTGGAAAGCAATTGTCCAAAACAAAATAGAACAGAGGTATTTTAGAGTAAGCAGCACTATCACTGAATATGTATCATCAAATTTATTATACTTTTTATTCTATATTCTTTGCCTGGAAGAAATGTCTTTTGAGGGCCCATGGCTACCAGAAACTGGATTTTAGATGGAATTTAGACAAATATGAATCAATCTGAGAATAAGATAGAAATTTCCTGCTTCTGTCTTGTCATATAAATAGAACAAAACTGGAATAACTGGTCTCTAGCCAGTATGAGATGTGAGATAATGAACCAAAAAAAGGAGACTCTCAAAATACTGATTCAATAGGAATTTGGACAGTCCACTACTAATTTTTAGACTCTTGCCCTCTGCTGTGAAGTCTAAGGCCCTTTATTAGTGTACAGTCTCCCTTTGCATGGGGTAAGCAGATCCAAAACAATCAGCATGCTACAATAAGCTCTCAAATATACTGTTTAAAGACAGAAACAAAAAGACTGAATACTGACTTTCAGTCTAAATGTCTAACTTTGTTTTAACTGCTGTTGTCATTGTTGAATTTTATTCTGTAAAAACTACATATATCATTTGTGCTGTAGCACTTAATTTAATCTTCTCTGATACTTTTGTTCTCTTGCCCTGCTTTTCATATCAAATCCTGTTTTAAATTCTAGACAGGATCCCTTTCACAGAAAAGTGTGCTAGAAATGAGGGATATAAACAAAGACATTAATGTATTATTAAGTTGTTCTGCTAGGTTAGTCACATAGTCCTTAAAAATCAGCATTTGCAAAGAAAATGAGTCTAGGAGAGGCAAATACTGCCTACTATCTGGTTCAGTGTGGGGACATGGGGCTTTAATAAGCTCAATTTTAATTGCTTTGAAAACTTTACAAGCCTTTTCTGGAAAAGGAAATTTGTTTTTGCTGGTAAATGAGAAAAAGCAACAATGGCCTGGATCTCCATTAGCTAATGTCAGTCCTTTTGAGACTTGCTGCTGGTAGCTAGTTCTATTTGTTTATTTATAGATCAGCAATGTTTTTACTTCTTGAATTGCTTAAAACCCATGGGTCATTTAGAGTTTCTAAAGCGGGGTGCGTTGCCCACCCAGGCCAGCTATAGATGCACAGATGCAGGATCAGCACTGCCCTTGCTCAGGTCTTCTGCTTTCTGGCCAACATAGCTGAGCTGACACAGAGGTGGGATCGTCATTTATTTCTGGTAAAGACCATAAGTAAATGAAAGTCTTGTGGGAGCATGGAGGAAGCAAGGGAGGAATTATGACTCATGGCAATGTCTCTGAGTCACGGTGTTTCCCTGGGCTGCCCAAGAGCTACCCACAGCCTCCTGCTTGGAGCCAACCGAAAGACATGATCTACATCAACGCAAAGCAAGCGCTGAAAACTCTGATTTGGAAGTGTGGCTTTGCAAAGGGCCGCTTCATAGTGATATTCATGGCTAAGAACTTTTGCATGGTCTGAGTTATCTGGAGTAACTGATGAAGTCACTCACCATCTGAGATCATGATTCTCCTTCATTTCTTTCACTGATTTTTATTATAAATACCAAATTAGGAAATACACCATGAACATCACAAAAAAAAACTACAAATACATAGTTGCCTAGGCCAGTGTTTATAGCCTGATGAGTGGTCAACTATCAAATTAAAATTCATCCACATTCATTTATTGAAAGTGTGTGTTAGTGTTTCCTAGGAGCTAGAATACCTTTCTCTAGAGCTTTCCTCTAGTCTACTGGAGGCTTTCACATGTCCCCATGTATAAAGGTCCATTGAAACACATTTATGTCCAAATGTTCTAAAATGCAGGGCTAACATTTCCTTCTGAGCGTATTTCCATAGAAAGTACAATTTGCTCACATTTATCTCTAATAAAACACTTCAGGTCAATATTAAATTCATTCCTCCTGAAGCGGGCAATTAATTACATCCAATGAGTGTCATGAATACCCATATGAGTTAGGGACTGCAACTACAAAAGATCAGAGCATCCCTTCTTTTTGCTTGCTGAATAGCTGCATTGTCAGAAGAAACAAAACGGGAATAGTTTGTGTCTCCCTGCTCCGATACCTTATTGTCATAATGCAAAAAATATATAAATAAAATAAAATAATAAAAGTTTACTTGCTCTGTGTACTTAGTTTACTGCTCTTGCACAGAGGTAGGGGAAAGGTGGTTTAGCAGCCTTTGCTTTACTCTCTCTATGGTCAGAGACTGAGCATAGATGCTTAGGACAGTGACTAGCAGACTTTAGAGCATTAAAGCTTGGGTAAATAGCTGGAAGAATCCATATAAAAGCCTCTAAAACTTCAGTTCATATCTTTCTACTTAAGTAGGAGGAAAGTGTGTCCTTGA
Source organism: Tinamus guttatus (assembly GCF_059628265.1). Lineage (NCBI taxonomy): Eukaryota > Metazoa > Chordata > Aves > Tinamiformes > Tinamidae > Tinamus > Tinamus guttatus. The sequence continues at coordinate 1,959,242 of NW_028288727.1, read as the reverse complement.
ACTGATATGATCCTGTGTCCAGTAGAGTAGAGTCTTGAAGTTCAATGAAAGCTCTGCCAGCACCAGGGAAGGTAGCAGCCCCTTCCAGGGCACTTTGTTTTTTTAACTTGGCATTAGATCAAGGACATGCAATTGGCAGCTTATCTTCTCTGTGATCTTATAGTCTTGTGATTCCTTAAGATGAAATTGTGTGTGCGTGTGTGTTTATGTGTTCATATGTATATGGATGTAGTGTGTATGTGTGTGTAAATATACACCCGCTTTTTTAATCTCTGCCTCTCTCTCTATATATATATGAATATATATACACATATAAATACACACACCTATCTCAACACTCTTGATTTATAAATTTCATTCTTGTTAAAGTATACATCTATCATAAAATCTATCAGTAGTTATTCCTGTGCTATGGCTTACTGATGTATAGTATTTGCACACATGCATAATCCTATGCATAAGTCTTAAGGAGTTTTTCATTCACAAATAGTGCATAAGAGATATTTAACTTTAAGTTACTTTTCTTATTTAGTTTCGTGTACATTTATTTGTTTTTATCATCGGCATGTCTGTACTTAAACAAAAAAGAAATAATATATGCAGCAAAATTTTCATTTAGAAAAAGAAACAGAATCAAGAAGTATATAGTTTTGCATATTCCTTTATGTGCTTCATTTAAAGTATATATGATTTAAAGCAGACATTTTGTCTTGTGATGTACGTGCACTCAAAAATGTTTGTACGTGAAAGGGGCTTTCCTTCCTAACCTGAGACAAGAACTGAGGTACTCGCTCTACCCTAGGAGCATTTCCTGAAATTGTAACATGTTATGATTTGCTAAGACAAAATTACTAAGCCTACATTTTTTTTTATTTATTTACATTACTGCAAAATCAATTTACATCAACCTTTAAGGTGTAAAAGGAGAACAAATTCCAGTTACTTGTTTTTCTCTCCTTTTGGTGTAACAAAGAAGCTGGCCCACACTGGCTTTAATGGGAGAAAAGGCTTCCAGGTCTATCCTTTAAGAAACCTTGACATACATTTTTCATCTCGTCCTCACATTTTCCTGTGGCAAGTCTTCATGATTCAGGTATCACAGTGCCCTAGTAGGGTGGGCTAGGTATGCTGGTTCACATGGCTACACATACCAGCACTGCAAGCTATCAGAGCTTTAAAAACGTTGTTTCAAGGAATTTTAATTGAGGCACCCAAGGTCACCTGTGTCGAGAGTTTATATCATGGGCCAAACTTCAGATCTTGGTGAATGAGGCAAGAGGTTAGCGTGAGTAACTTTATCCCCAGCCCAGAGTTCATATGCTGCTCATTATAAACTTGTAAACAAATCCTTTCATATCTTTCTGCTCTGAAATGGCTTTACAAGGGGATCATTTTTTAGAATAGTGAGTACAGGTGACAAGGACAAAGTATTCTGAAGTACGCGCAAGCATGATCTCTAAAACCCCAATTTATGGCTAAAACTAAAGTATTATTACTCTATAAGATCTCTTTAGACTACGCTGGGTGTACTTAAGTCACTTCATGGTTTTGCTGTCTATTATTTTCTGTCTATCATCTCAGTGAGATATCAGGGGTCCGCTTTCTATTTTTCTTATCATCTGGACCTTATCTTTTCCCTTTCTTCTCCGTACAGACATAGGTTTTATAGGCTAGATTTGAGTTGAAAGCACTGGATCAAAGTGTGCTTATTAATATATACCCCTCTCAGCAATTCAAATAAACAACACGTTTGTCACACTTTATGCAGAAAAAGACAACTCTGATGGGATTTCAGCTCATTGCCTGAAATGTTGATTTTTGAATATAAAATTTTAATATAACCTTTGTTTGGCTAATTTAGCTTTGCATAAATCAAGGTCGTAGTGCTAGTTCTGCTATTTTATCCTTTTAAGACATCCAAGTATAAAGTTTATTTGGTCAGTTCAGAAAAGTGGCATTTATGTTTCGTGGTTCTTTTTTCTTGAAAAGCAGCATCTTGGCTCATCTGCCACTCCCACTTAATTTGACATACATCACTTCTCTGAGACTTAAGAATTAATTTGACTCACTTCAATAATTTGCTCTTTTAGCCTTCTTTTATCATCTTTGCTTCGGAGAGCATTTATGTCTTCAACAGAGACTAAATTGTGTTAATTAGGAAAGTATCTAATGGCATCTTGCCCATCACTTTGCCTGAGTGGTCATGTAAAGTTAAATAAAAAGCAGTGTTTCACATGTATTTGTATAATGTCCTTCCAAAAATGCCAGCATTCAGTAATTTAAAAATGCAGTAATTTTTAGACACCAGCAATATAACAAAGGACTAATAAAACAGATTTGGATAGGAAATCGGTTAGGCTTTTATTTCTTTTAATAATGAGATTAATTAATTATTGGAATAATTTTCTAACCAAAATAAAGCAGTCACTACAGCTGAATGTCTTTCTAAATCACATACTTGACTTCATCAGGAAGTTATTAGCCTTGATGCAGAAATTATTTAATTAAATTTTATGCCCTGTGTAATGAAAGAGGGCAAACTAAATCACAATAATCGTTTTTGGCCTTCATTTACAGGTGAAATTGTGGTCGAGTAAAGACAAGGCCTAACTCTAGTGATTTCAGTAGGGAAATAGTTTCCTCCAATAAACTTACGAACAAAATTTTCATTTAAACTGTGAAAACATTACAAAAATAATTTTATGGTTTTTGCTTTTAATGTAATGATATGACAAAGTGTTAAAAAGGAGTATTACAAAGGATATGGGTAAAATGATATACATTTATATATTTACTATGACAATAAGAAGCTATATTCTTAATTCCAGTTATCCCAGAGGACTCTACTGTTTCACAAACTGATAAACCAAGCTGATAATTTTATTCAGTAATGAAAAGAAAGTGTCCTTTGGGTAAAACTATTTTGTTTCTGTTAATTTTCTTTTGTTTTTCTTTTACTGATTGAGTCATGCAATACTAATAACTGGATTACGAAGTGTTGCCTGGTTGGGTTAAAAAAAAAGGGGAAGAAGTCCACTTATAAGAGATCCATAGACTTTTTTTCTAACAATCATATCAATTTGATATCATGTGAACCCTCCTCAGTGTAAAATATAGGGCACGACAATAGATATTATAAAATGCTCAGAAAAAAAAATGTACATGTATCCTGCTGTTGTTACGTTCAGCAGCATTTCTTGATCAGGTGAAGTTCTAGACCTATGCAGAGGAACTCTAAGATAAAACAAGGAGGTCTATAGGGGGACTATGGTAGTTTTAATTTTGAGGAAAAAATCTGGCCAGTTTATATTGAATTGCAAATAGATGTTTCCAGAAGTTTTGTACAATTTGCATGCTCCAGCCATCAGCAACAGTCTCTGGTGCAGAATATTTCAGTTTACCTTTAATTTTCCAACTTTAAGTGACATTTTTTTTTTCTGGTATCAGTATTCCGTTTTCAAACAAAAATGATTAAAATCTGGGGATGACCCAAGTTTGAGTTTGACCAAGAGCACCTGTGAAAAGCCAATAGTTTATGTTTCTCTGGCTGTATACAAAGTTTTATGAAGTCAAAAAATTACTAGTCATTAAAAACAAAATAAACACAAACAAAACAAAATTGTTTGGAATAAGTATTGATATTTTCATAACATAGTTTTCATAATTTCAAAAGTTTTCATTTTTGTGGTTTACCTGGCAATTTATTTCATTCTTGTCGAATACTGAACTACAGAAACCTTCAGGTGTTGTGTTGAAGCTGTAACTTTGACTCTATCCATTGAGTGTGGATAGATCTATTGAATTTGTGCACATTTTTCCTCTGAAGAGCACCAAATGATTTTATGATCAGCATCTTGTGTGCCTCATGAGAGAGTCAAGAGACAAAAGTATCTTCTTTATCTATATAGATACTATATCTGTAAAGATACAAGCATTTATAGCATTGACTATACAATTTCCAATGAACCGATGTTTTAACTTTAGTATTGAACATTACAGTAACATCTATGTACATATCAGACTATATATTTATATTCTGAGGAGCAAGGCTTAAGCCTCTTATTGATAATGAATTCCCTGAGACATCGACTTAGGTTCCTGCTGCTTTTTCTCATTGCGAGTTAATGCCTGTATTTTCAGCTCCTTCAGATAATGTGGTACAGAGTCTCATGTAATTGGGATACTAAAGGGGTCAGTCTGCTGTTGTGACCCCTAATTGCTTCTGTCTTAAAACATTTCAGTATTTCTAAGATGTGTAATTCTTTTTCTTTTCAGTGCACATGAAAAGGGATAATGTTAGCATTTTGCAGTTAATTCAATTACTTTCCACTTGTGAAAATGCTGACAGGATTTCCGACTGCTGGAAGAAGTGCCCTGGCTGTTAGATATGATTGGCAGCCCAGACATAACTTATAAATTGCAGCTGAAATTAAAGCATTTTATCTTCACTCACGTATATCCTTCATGACAAACCATTCCACAATACTTTTAAGCCATTTTTCCAGTGAATTGATTTTCAACAGCAATTAATGACCAATTTGCTAGATAATGTTCTCAGTCATATTGCAGAGGAGTCTGGATCTGCTTTGGTAATGGACAGCAGACTTTATAGAATTTGTCATCCAAGTCATAGCTGTTGTTTTTAAATGCTATTGCTCAAACTTTTTTTCAGATTTACGCTAGCTGCAATAGCATTATTGTCCAAAGAATTGGAGCCTATGTATTTCATATAATTTAAAAATACACAAAAGAAAAAAAAAATCTTGCTCAAAGAGGAAAGTGCCTTCATCTGGATATTTGTGTATGTTTTTATATGAGAAAATAGTTTCTCACATTAAAAAGATTATTATTATTGCTATTGTTATTTAATAATAGCAATAACAATTTGCCAAAAGCATGGTAGGGAAGTAGTTAGAAAAGCAGAGTACGTCAAAAGGAATTATTAAACATATAAAGGGAAATCAACTCTGTTAAAATAGGACTAACCAAAGTTCGTATTCACAGAATCTACCTTTAATCATTTAAGGAGTCTGGTTAGCTCACTTATTCTCTATATTCCATGGAAAGAATGAAAGGTCCTTGAAGAGTAGTTCATGTTTTGGTGGTCTGAATACCAGTCTCCAAGACTGTACAGAAACATAGGATCACTCCTGGCTTCCCTGGCTTAAATAAAACACCTGATTTCTAGGCAGCTGACATTAAGGGACATGAGCCTTCATTAAACCTCATCTAATGGCATTAGCGAGAGAATATAATCAATAAATGTGAAAAAACAGAGAAGAAATCAGGAAGTATAAAAATTGGACCCAGCAGCGGTCTAACCACAGTACAGATTTTGTAGACATATACATAAATCCTACCTTGAAATCAAGAAGCAGTAACAGCCACATGTTACTGAGTATCTTAAATTCTTAAACCACAAACAAACTAAAAAATATAAAGAGCAGGAAAACAAAAGAAGGAAATCATTTAAAAAAATATGATGACAAAAATTTGTCTTAAAGAAGCAAAGGAACACTCGTGACATTAATGAACAAGGATATTTCTTTTCTTTTCTTTTTTTTTTTTTTTTTTTTGGTATGCTTACCCTTAGTTTTACAATACTTCCAATTAAACAATAGTGTGAAACAATAAACAAACTATTGTTAAACAATAGTAAGAAAACAATAGTTTTCTTACTTATAGATGCATTTGTTCTGCTTGCTGTTTTTCAGAAGCCGATTTATCCATCTATTAATTCTCAGTGAGTGATTAGATAGCTAGGAAAATTAGAAGTTTTTCAGGGAAACTGAGGTCTCTTGTTGACTTCTTGTCACTTCTCAAGGAATATTGGGAGACTGAATCATCTTCTAAAATTAGGAAAGAAGGGATGAGGTTGAGGGTTGCTGTTCCTCTCTCTTCACGTAGAGAAAGAATATTGGCTGGAATTACTTAGACTCTCAGAAGTTGAGTATGCTTTCAGCAGTGAATATGCAAAATATTATTTCAACTGAATTTGAACTCAAAAGCAGTAGCCTAAGGATGTGAAAGAAATGATTCAAATCATATCATATCTCTCTATGGTTAAACTTAAGGAATGCAGTTACTGTTTTTTTTTTTTTTTTCAATAGAACCTCAGTTAATACAAGTCTATACGAGATATGAGAATTAGAAGTTATTAGTTAAACTGAAGGAAAGAACTATACTTACATGCAGTTTAAACGTCCCTTAGTACAATGAGAAGCGATAAGACATTTTTGTACAATTTTAATGAAATTCACTTTACTCTGTATCCTTTTAATTATTGCTCTCTTTTTTAATCCCATGGCTTCTAGAATAATTAAAAATACACAATGTTTCCTCACATTAGAAAGAAGGTAAGATGATTCATTCCACTCAGGAAAATCTCAGTTACTTAGAATGCATTTGCAGTCAGATTGGTAGTTTGTTCTTACAACATAAAGTCTAGTCTTTGTCACATATCTTACTTTTTTTTTTTTTGTAATTTTATTGCTTACAAGCCAAAAAAAGTAAATATTTGTATAAACGTTTCTTTGTTATGTCTCTATTAAATTTAGAGATATGATTTTCCTCCTTTCATCATGTGCTTTTGATTACAGTGATACCTGCATAAGCCAGAACTCTGGAGGATTTAAGTGTTGAATATCCACCATCTGTTAATAAAAGAGATTATCTCACTGCATTTCAGAACAGGTATAGACTAATTAGAACCAATTTGTTCTTTTTTTTTCTCTTTCTCAGAAAGAAACTCTTCAACACAGGAACCACAAAGCCATAAATATCTCTTCTTTCTGAATGTCCTTTTATTGGATCATTACTTAATCCATTAAGCATGTTGATTATATCTTTTAATAACTGGAATACTCAAGACAAAAAAAAGACAAAAAAAAAAAAAGAATGATTTAATGATATGGCATTTCCAGCACAAAGTAGACATTTTAATTTTAAGACATTGCCTAAAAGGATAGAAATTGCCTAGAGAGTAAGGAGTACACATGATGGTATTTCAGAGAAACCATTATGGTATTTTCACTGACATATTTCTTTACCACTACCTCAGCAGAATTTACAGCTGTTTGCATCAGTTTGTGCTTGCAGAGGCTTCTAAGAATTATATTATTTATGCTGACTAAAATAAAATCAGATGAGGCTTGAGATTTTTGTACAAACTCTGAATGTCTAAAATTATAAAAACAGTATGTATATCTTTCTACTGCTAATTAGCAGAATCAGCTGCCATAATGATACTAGTTTTAAGATGTATGTGGTGATATAAAATGTTGCATGAAGAAGCCCTAAGCCAACCCTTCCATCTGTAGTAAATGCATTCTGACTAGAAGAACAACAATATATCAATTTAAATTATGATGAGGCGTTTATGGACCTCGTTTATAACAACTGATCTCTTGGTTAGACCTATAAAATCGATAAACATCTACTCAAAAATTCCTTTCAAAAATACATAGGTGGCCAGATATAACTTCTGCAGTTATTAGAAACATATCTTCAGTAAATTTAAATAGATGGAGTGTTTGGTGAAAAATGACTGCTGCATAGAAATCTTGTAGACTAAAATGTCAATGGCTATTAACTGCTAAAAAATCCATTATTTTGCACAGAAACATATGCTATATCTGTACAACCTATGCAGCTTCATCTGTATCTCCCTTATTCTCCCTTTTAGAAGGTCTAGTCATAGCAACTGAATGAAAAGTTTTTAGAAATTCTTTAGTTAGTTCAACAGGGATAGTTCTAATTCTGAATTCACAGCTATTTTTTCCTTAATTTTTATGATGCTTGATCTCTGTAGCCTCCTAAATATTGTCAAATCTAAACAATGATCACAAGGGCTCCATGAATCTAGATGATCATTTTGTTAGATTTTCCAAAGGTATTGGGAGTGACTAGTAATTTAACGTGAATATTTTCTGTAATTAGCTAAAATGCTAGCAGTTTTAATAATACCTTCTCTGTTGTGGGATGTGAAAAAGCACAGGGCATTGCCTATTTGATTTCAATCAGCTTTATACAACGATTTTCATGTTTCAGTCAAATAGGCTTAAATTTGGCCTCAGCGATTTTTATTTTCCCCTAAACCAACAGAATGTTTTCCTCTCCTCTCCTCTCCTCTCCTCTCCTCTCCTCTCCTCTCCTCTCCTCTCCTCTCCTCTCCTCTCCTCTCCTCTCCTCTCCTCTCCTGTCCTGTCCTTTTTTCTGCTCAGATAAGATCTTAGACGCTGAATCATCTGAAGAGCCAGCAACAACTGCAGTGTTAAGATTACAACACAAAGTCGTCAGAAAATATGCAAAACTTTCAACTTTTTTTTTTCTTTCTCCTTCCTTTCTTTTGGCAGCACCTGGGTAACATGATTTCTTCTTGAATCTTCTGGTGTTGATGGACAGCTACCTAATTTCAGGCTAGGATTCTATCAGTATTCTGACATGTTAAATATTTCTACCCACATTGCTTTTTGAATAAAAAAAATCCCATCTGAAAATTATTCAGATAAGGCTAAAATATTTGAAGCGTAAGGAAGGATGAGATAAAGAACTTTTAACAATTTTAAGATCACTGGATGAGGAAGATGTTCAAATAGGGGAAAAAAAGAAGAAGAAGAAGAAAAAAAAAGCAATATCTATTGAAAAGAAGAAAGCCCATCAAATTCTGTTTGCTTATGTTGCATTTCAAAATCATTCCTTCCTAATTTAATGTTACTCTGTGTGGACCTTGTGGCTAGTGAGTAACTATCAGTTCAAGAAAATCACAGCAATCACAATCCAGAATCCATTCTCAAAGTACAAATTTAGAAAACTGAGGCAAAGATTTCATTACAGGAGTCCAAGATCTGTCTTCCTAGCAAGGCTGTTTCAGGAAATAAGGCAGAATAAAATGTATTTTGTCCCATTCTGGAAGTCTGATTTAAATTTCAGAGCAGGTGCAGTTGTAGGCATGGGTGGAGTACAAAATTAGATCATTATCTCCTAAGAAGGAGAAGTAAAAGGAGGATGGCCCATCACTTCAAAAGGATTTTCATTTTTGTTTGCTGTCTGTTTATATATTTGTTTTGTTTTCTGAACTATTCCTGAGCAAAAGAGTTACACAGTGTCATTCATGCTACGTCATATATATTTGTAAATATATAGGTTGTGTCTGGTTGATGTGTTAGTTATATTCATTAATATATTCTTTATCCAGATATTATATGATAGGAATTTGGGGAGATATCCTAAAGAATATAATCTGTAATAGTCTTTCAAATTTGCCATTGAAAGACTGTCCAGTAGTCTGACTATAGAAGAGCTAAGAATTACTAAGCAAAAGAGGCTTTCAGCCTGGCTTTAACCAGGAGACTGACTGTATATAATTTCCCCGGAGCAAAAAGAAAAAAAGAAATCAAACAAAACTGAAGACTAAAAACGTGAATGTTAATTTTTGTCTCCTAAAGCTATCAGCTAACACACTGATATTTATTAGTTTATTTCAATCTATTGAATCAATTTATTTTCAGACCTTTTGATCTACTCATAACCTGTCAAGTCTAAGATAACTTGACAGTAAAACATTTGTTTAGACACAAAGATTGTGCCAAATAATAGAGTAAGAGAAAGTGATAACAAAAGCTTAGCTCCAAACATTTCAAAGGAGGCGGTACTGCAGCTCAGCCATGCAGGAGGAACAGATAATGGAGCTTTAGGTAAAACTAAAGTTTATCTGTAGCTAACAGCATAGTTCTGTTAATCTGAAATTCTTCAGATGCTTTGTATCTTTTTATATATGGTTTGATATTGTAAATAATTTAAGAGTACAAAATAATATATATATATGTTATGTTAGCAAACAGTCCCTTAGGGAAAAAAAAAAAAAAAAGCAGAGAAACAAATACAACAAACAAAACCTGAAAACATAGTTTGTGCACCAAAATGACAATATTCCTATAAATGAGTTTTGAGCAAATTCTGAAATGAAAAGTTATTGAAGACAGATGGATCAAGACTCCTAGACAAGGAGGTTTTAAAGGACAATTTCTACGAAGTATGGAACTGCAAATGAATAGGATAGCTGGGAGCAGGGAAATTATCATATTGGTAATATACTTGTAAATAGGACTGTCAGATTCTCATGCTGGCTGTGATGCCAACATCTACAGCTTATCATATGGGTTTCCTTTATAATCAGTGAGAAGAAATAAACAGTTCTAGAGTGCAATTCATTTTGCAACATTGGATACATGTATTATGATGAGGTGCAATGTGCTCCAGGGTCTCCAGGCTTGATCCCTTCTGACCTCAGCCATTCTGTGAGACGGGGTTATTCTCTGTACAGTCGGCACCCCACAAGAATTCTCTGTGCTAGAGGGTTTACACAGCTAGATCATGCATAGACATCCACCTATCAGACTTCTGAATTTGGATGGGAGGAATCTCACCTTTGCTGACAGATTTTGGAAAGTTTTAGGCATATATCTACATTGTTAGGCACCAAAGAATCTTTTTCAGCTTGCAATGTGAGACAATGTCAATAATTGATCCTTTAACTGTGGCCTTGAGATCTTGTTTGAAAAGTGGTATGAAAAAAAAAAAAAAAGCATTTTGTTAATGCAAAAGTGAAGCTGACTATCCTGGCTTCTTTATCTATGCTAGTGTTTATGAATGCTTGCCACTCTGGAAGATTAACAGCAAGTGTAGCAGTTTTTAACACATGATTGAAAATTATTAAAATTGGAAATAAAGAAAAGTTGACTTAACAGTGCAATTTCTGTGGCACTTAGTGAGCTTTTGAAATGTACCTTAGTAGAAGTTAATAGAAATAATAGGGTTTTTGCATTTTTCTTTAATCCAGAAACAAAATATTTTTGACTGCTTTCATCATCATATATGCTAGAAAGATAAGTACAAACTTTTTTTTTTTGATGAAGAAAATAAAGTTGAGTGACTTTATTAGAGCAACATATGAAGCATGTAATTATTTGACTAGCAGGTTAATAGTAATTGGCAAACTGCTTACACAATCTTGAGCTCAGATATTTGGAACATCCTGGTGAACCCAGAGTCTGCAGTGAAGACTAAGTGGCAGAGTGACTGACTTATTCTTGCAGCTGTGTGGGTGGTTCTCTTCAATGCAGAGCTAAGACAAATAACTAGCAAAGGCAGGGAAATATTTACTGCCACTACCCACTAGCCATACTGCCACTAAACATAATGTACTAGTATTGAGAGTGAAAATAACTTTCCTGCCTCAAGGACTAACAAAGTAGTTCGTTCTCCACCAATAATGCAAGACTTTTGTAGATCAAAAGATCAAAAAGCATAAATGCAGCATCTCATGTGACCTCTACATCGCTGCATTTGGCAGTGGGCATCATACCCAATGTTCATCTTCCCTCTACCCAGGCACCTGCCATGCCTGTCATTAAGATCTTGGGTCTAATTAGGCAATTCATGCAGTAGGAGAGAAAGATGGACCACTCTAAAGAGCAGATCTGATCTTAAATAGGTTGAATCACACTTTGGAGGCACCTATTTCTCTCTGTTAATTGTTTGGGTAATTTAGCCAATGGGTGCCACAGACAAGCTCTTACTTAGGGTAGAATGAATGTGACTCTGCAGAATTAAGGACGTTATTAAGAAGGGTGCAAAAGAAATGATAAAAACAATGAGGATCTGGGTGGTTTTATGGGTCTTCCCTGTAAAAGTTCTCTTTTTGAATAGAAATGGTCAGAAAAAAATGTATTTCTTTCCCCTACTTGAGGAGAAGTTTCTGAAATTTAATCAGGCTCTCAGGCAGTGCATTACTGTATTCCTTGTTTAGCTTTAAACATTTGAACTGTCTTATTAACTTTTTCTGTTGTTGACTTCTATCATCAAGTAGCTAGTCTTCTGTTTTAGGAGATTATGTGTAAAATAGTGTATAGTTTCTAGCGCAAAAAATTATCCTAGTTCAATAAAATATTCTGTCGTTTCATTGTGTTCTAATCACAAAAAAAAATCAGAATGGACATTGCAAGGCAAACAATAATGGTAAGTGACTGTTTATCTGTTCATGTTGCTTCTCATTCTTAGAATGAGATATGAGTCTGTCTAAATCATACCTACTTTGGATTTTGGAAGGTTAAAACTCATCTAAGTTGCAAATAAAAAAAGTAAATAATAATAATAAAAATAAAAGATTGATTTATACAATTATCAAGGAAAGTCCCTGGATCTTAGATGCTGGAACCTGAAAGGTGTCTGCAGTCTTTGAGTTTAAAAAGCAGAACCTGTCCTAGGAAGCAGGAACCAGAACCTTAGAACCACCGAGAACCTCCAAGATAGTGAATGAACTACTAGGTTAGGATCAGCTCTTTCTTGCTTCTTTGTACGTCTGACTACACAAGTCTTCTTTCTCTTCACCATCTCGAAAAGCTTTTTAAAACCCCGGAATTTCATTCTGCCTCCCTAGTGAAGCACAAGTTGATTCCACTGAAGTCTCCTAATCAAAGGTTAATGACAGATAAGAACATCTGAATCAAGATAAGGGAAAACTGAGAGGTGATTTTTAGGATTTGCTTTAAGGTATGTGACCTGATTTTATATATATTTTGAATTAAAGAACTTTTCTGACGAAGCCCCCTACTAAAGCTTTCAAATCTTACATGCTGGAACATCAGACTAGCTGTTACTGACATTTAAGGACTTTATGGTCTTCATTTTAAAGCAGGAGTATATATTTATATATTTACACCCTGGAGCTACACCATCAAAGTCATCTTTGTAAGCTACAATTTTTAGTAAAAATAAATTAAAATTGCTCTGAATGCTACTGAAATAATAAACTGGGGCAACCCATCTGGAATTCATTTTACTTCATATTATGGGCTTTGTGTCACTGCTGTCCAATTTGACATCGAAAAGCACAAAAAATAACATTGACATAGGATATAGTTATGTTTATACTTACCGAAGAGGATTTTTTCTGTTCTTTTCAAAGTAGTATCCTTAGAATAGGTACCCTCAACTGGCTTTCAGTGAAAAAAAATGTAGCAGGCATGCTAAAAGGCAGCAGCAAAAGCCTATGAAATGAAAAAGCTGTCAGTTCAGCTCATGTTTTTATTCAAGTGCTTCCGTTGAACCCAATAGGAGGCTGGAAGACGGTAATTGAGAGATTAAGGCTTTGTTATTTGCCCAGATTTTCTTAGAGGAAAAGAAAGGTTGAAAATATAAAGTATGTCTACTGGCTGCATCAGTACTTTTTATCTTAGTGTCCATTAAGCTATGTCCATTATGTCCATTAAAGTCATTAAATTTCATTTTTTTCCCAATACACAATATGCCGAGCCTTAGACTCCAACACTGAGTTCTCTAGGTGACTGAAAGAAAGAGCAAAAAAGTAGAAGGAATTATATCTCTGTTAAGTGAGAATTTGGCAGAAATTAGAGATGGCCTAAGTAGAACCCAAATCTAAATGAACATTTGCTTTAAAATACAAAAACAATGTAATATAGAATATGTGAATGACAGATGATTAATAACGACGGATAAATAGAGGGGGAAATGCAACATCTGAAAAAAAAAAAAAAGCTTAAAGAGCTTGATGTTCTCAAGCCAAGAGGATAAAATCCTGAGACAGTTATAAAATTATTTTTCAAGTTCAATAGTAATATTTAAAAAATCAAATATAAAGTGCAATGGATGGATTTTAGCAAATATAATTTACAAATATTTATTTAAGATTCTCATCTCTTCAGAAATTTATGATGAGGTTATTTTCACTTAACTCTAAGCTTGCACAACTTTTTAAAGCATGGCTCTCATTTTATTCAAGAAAGAAATATTGATATCTTAGTCAATTCTAAATATGCCTATGTACATGTATGGGTATGTAAGTCTGTGCACACAGAAGTGAATTGCTCTTTGTGTGCACTGTGTCTTCCTATTGATTACGAAGAACCTAAAAGACTATCCTAGACCAGATGCCTAAACGTAAACATAACGTTTGCTAAACGTAAAACAATTTCTTCAGAATTTAAGGGTAAAAAAATCCTTAAAATGTGGAATTAATTTGCAGTGAGATGACACTGAAGACAACTTCATTAAAGATAAATGTACTCAGTTGTGCTATCTTATTTTTCTTTGATATATGATTCATTTCTCTAGATAAATGAAATGTAGTAGAGGAAATGTATCTACTGACTTCAGTAAAATATTTAACATGGTGTTATGAGCTGCTCTTTTACTCTGTTAAAGCATTAGGGTTAGGGAGATATTAGTACACACCTTATAAAACAAAGTTACTGGACAGCAAGAAAGGCTTTTCACTGAAATTTCAGAATGTTTTTTCATGGTATGCATGTTACTTAATAGGCACATTTATGGACTTTAGCATGAAAATAAAAAGCTTGATAATGAGATCTGAAGATAATGCAAAAAATAGATGACCTTAAGAAAAAATAAATGGTAGACTGAGATAAACTGAAAGAAATTTTACTAGTACAAAATGCTTGATTGGGAACAGAAAGGTTAGTAACAACAAATTCTGTTAAAAACTGCAGTCAAGATTTTGGGGACACACAGGGAAGGAGAAAACAAAGGTTTAAAGCTTCATCCCAGAGTGATTAGTCACTGTCCAATAGGATTGGCCATGAGAAGAAAAATGTGATCCCAAAATCTATTAAAGTATCTTCAAAGGAACTGAGGAATTCAGCCTTATGTCAGTGAGGGGGCTGAGACCTTCTTCCCACATCAGACACCATCCCATGTTGGACAAGCCTCATTATTAAGGAGGAGCCAGGCCCATGGCCCTAGACTTTCAGAGTGATATAAACATTTGTGTGTAGTGTTGTAAGACCTTTCCAGCTTCCTATGCCTGGTGCCAGAACCCACAGGAGAGCTCTATGAACACACCATGGCCCTGCCAAGACTCAGGAGCCAGAGTTATTGAGGGAAATCTTCACTTCCTTTTTTATCAGAAAAAAAGCTAAAGCATCACGATGTGATAGAGAGATCAGTCTGGTAGTGACGATTGCTCAGGTGATGCTGTACATGTGTGGCAGTGTATCTTCTCCCTTCCTATCCACGTAAGTAATCTTCTGCTCATCAAAGCTCATGCTGCAGAAAAAAATCCTGTTTGAGTTGTATAAAGGCACGGAAGTAGAAAAGAGTTGCAAAACTGCAGGTAGACAAATGAAAGCCATAAGTCATAAAAGAAAATGAACTTCAAGGAATAAAGGTGAGCTTTTTGTACAAGAATTATCCAAGAATAAGGTAAGGGGGAAAATGAAACAGGAAATATATTCTATTGCAACAATGCTTTTCCTAAATTGACTCTCAGAGTTTTCCACATAAACCTTGATTCTAATATGATATATATTCATGGAAACATAAGTCCATTTATATGCTTATCTAGACTGTGAGAGTTGTCTTTTTCTGTGCACTAATGAGCAGCAGATGAGAAAATGAGATAATTTATTCTTTGTTCCTTTTTATTTTTTTCTTTTTGTTCTCTGTAGCGTGTATTTAGAGTCTTCAGTCTCTAGAGAATTTTTTTCCCTACAGTACATTTTTCTGAAGTAACTGTAAAAAAGTCATAACATACACTTTCCCAAATATCTACATTTTTCTTTTCTAATTTATAGAATTATATAAATGCATTCTTAAATGGAAATGTTAGTGTAAAGTGAAGAAATACGTACAGCACCTTTGGATCAATATATATATATTTTCTTTCCTTCTTTTACACTTGGAGCAAGATTACAAAGTGTAATACAACGAAAGGGTTGTGTTTGAAGAAGACAAAAGGTAACAGACTTCTATAGAATCATGTTTTATTTGCAGTCTTAGTATTGTATTTTTGTAATTAATCCAACTTATTTTTTTATTGGAAATGTTTTTCAAAAATATTAAAATGAGAAAAATACTAATATAAGGTCTCAAAAATATTTGTGCATTTCCCTGAGAAGTCATCTTTCAAATTTATAAAGAACTTCAGTTACAAGAAGATGGGATTCTTGAAACATATGCAGACATTTTAATTTGTAAAAATACGCTCATTATTTTTATAAAGTTCCAATCCAAGAATGAGTGCTAGTGTTGTGTGGAAAAAGTAGGAATTTTAAAATTCTGCATTTATAAATAAAGTAAATGTTACATTAACATTTCTGAATCCATAACAAAATCTGTATTTATCTCCTACAGAGAAAAGATTGAAAATGATTTTTCAGAAACTTGGATATATGCTAATGTCCTTAGAACTGAGCTTCTTGTTAACTCACAAAAAGAAAAAGAAAAAAAAATCAGGCCCAGAGGTTAGTGTAGGATAGTTTCTTTATCACAAATTGTCATATTTCTCAAAGGAATTTAGATGTCTAAGAATGGATCAAAGAGATTTTTAGAATGCATCTGGCTAGATGATTGGAATTGATGATACGTAGTCGCCTAATGGGTGCTGCCTTAGAAAACTCTGGCAGATTGATTTTCTAAACAATTGTGAAAAATCTCAGCTTTCTCTGTTTTTTTCACCCAAAACTCTGTTACCCAGAGGAGTATACAAACTGTAACATCTGAAAGGGTGCAGTAGCACTTTTGTGCCTTGTTAATATTTACAAATCGTGAAGACGAGCTGACACTTAGTCTAGATTTATAATGTTGTCTTTTTCTTATTTAAGAATAACTACTGTGGCTTTTTTTTTTTTTTTTGTCTTAATGTTATTTGAAAGTATTTGAAAGTATATATGAAAGTATAAATGTAACCAGGTTATAAAGGACCTAGTTAAAGATAACATTTAAAGGGAAGTTGGGGAAGATTTTGTGTTCTCAAACACACTGGGTAAGTGAATACGTAGGCATGCACAGAATGTTGCTTTAAACTTTTATATATATTATGTATTTTCTGCAACCTGTAGGACTGATACCTTACTCCTATACCTCAATTTACTAATAAAATTAGCTATGAGTTATTAATGTTATTGACATTGGTGCATCATAGTACTTATTCTTATGAAAGAAAAGAGCCACCCATTTCTATGTGTCTAAACATGTGTTACGCACCAGGAGATTCTGGACACAACAAATGTACCGTGCTGCTCAGTCAGGATTAGAATTTTTCACATTTCCTGAAGCATCAGATATATGCCAGTGTCAGAAAAAAAATGCCAATCAAGATAAGTAAATGATTTAACTTAAAACTAATCTTACATTCTCCTTTTGGTATGAAAAATGTCTCTCAGAACAATTAGCTAAATGGACTTGAGGCAGTGGAAACTATACCTGTAATTCTCTTTTGGGGCTGATTATTCTTTAGATGTCTTTGATGCGGTTTTGTAGCTTAGATTTGTTTAATTTTGGATGACACTATTCAATGTGTCTACATTATAGAGTGGAAAATGTGGCACTATGTCTGTAGCTAAAAGTGAGCGAGGATGTATTGGCATGTCAAGCTCGATCCAGTAGCACACTGAAGCTTATTTTTCACTTTTGAATTTTAAATGTTGGCCTTTTGGAAAAGGTGATGATTTCTTGGATCATTGAATTGAGAACACAAAGGATAGCAGAGGTATACCGATATTAAAGTTTTTCATTCTTCACTTGAATAAGACGCTGTCAGAGTTATAATTACTATGGTTTATAATACAGATTTTTTCATATATGTAAATACATGAAAAAAAAGGAAAATTCTAAATAACATACTAATAATCATAGCAACCATTTGCAGATTTCTCTCAAATTACACGTAAGAAGTAGCCAAAAAGAATTTAAAAAAACATCCTTTCAGTGTGCTATGTATGTGAAATTCTACCTAAGGCAAGAATCTCTGTGATCAGGAGTACATAGTACTAAGGTTTCTGAATGTGGTAACAGAACAGAAAACAGAAGCACAAAACTCTAAGAAAGACCTCTGCATTCTGCTCTTGGCTCTAGAACAAACAATAGTTCCCAAATTAGAACAAACAATAGTTCCCAAATTAGTTATCATATTAGTATACTCTTCATGCTACTCCACTATGATCTTTCAGGATTATAGTCTGTGAGAATGGACAAAATCATAGTACTTCACAAACATATATCTTCTGTTGATCATGGTTTGTGATGAGGAGAACATGTTGGATAAAAGACACCTATGTAACTTCACTATTTTCAAAGCAGATATAGATTGTAATTTTCATAAATTAAAGCAATAATTTGAGAAAGGACTTCTTCACTGTTAGAGTGACAGAGTATTGGAACAGGTGGCCCAGAGGTTTTGTGGAGTCTCCTTCCCTGAAAATATTCAAAACCCACCTGGATATGGTGCTGTGGAACGTGCTATGAGAGGCCCCTGTGTGAGCAGGGGGATTGGACTAGATGATCTGTAGAGGTTGCTTCCAACCTTGATCACTCTCTAATTCTGTGAATAATTTAATCTGTATTTGCTATTTACTGTGAACCTGTCTTTATAAATGCTAGAGTCTTTTTTATGGACAAATTTTTAATTGACATAAATTTTCTCAATTAAACATGCCTTTAGGAAGAGATCTGGAAAAATTAAAATGGATTTTATTTAGTTATTTTTACTTCAGTACAAGTACTCCTGGAATTAAACAATAGTAATTTCTTCAAACTTAAAAGCAAGGAATTCATCTTCAGAAAAGGGCCCATAACTAACTAAAAATGAGAGATGTGAACAGCAGGGACTCACCTCGCTCAGGGCTGCTGTTTTGTGTCAGTTAAGTAATCGTAATTCTGAACTGAATCTCAATTATAGAACTGAATCTCAATTCTTTACCTGCACACTTACTATAACAGAGTATATCTTAATTAAAACAAAGCCACCAGGAACATGTATAATAAAGAGGAAAGATTACATTTATTGTATTAAAAAGAAAAGAAGCAGAGCACAGGTAGCCACTGAAGCATTGACCTGTGACTGCACATACCACTTACATTTTTTCATGTGCTTCCTGGCGACTGTAAAGACTTGCATTCTGCCAAATAACATGTGGCAGGCTTCAGGAGATAGCACAGCAGTGACCATGGCTCTCTTGGATAAAGTTATGCTCTTTCGGAATGAGAGGGGCTGTGAGTTTAACTTTATGGATATATGACACGTGGCCTCTGAGCCACAAAATACTTTGATTTAGCAACACTAAATCAAGTAGTAGTATGTGGTTTCTATGGTCTCTAAGACTAACAATGCCTAAAGCAGCATTAGTATCGCCAAAGAGAAGTATTAGTATTTTCACAACTGCATCAGCTACAGCTCTTTGCTACTGGTGCATAATCTTATTTGGAAATAAAAGCGGCTAACCATGATTTAGATAATATTGATACTTATCAAACCTTTTTTTTTTTTCTAGAAGACTGTAAACACAAGGATGATTACTCTGTTAACTTTTTAGCACAAATTAATTTTAAATCAGGCTCTGAAAACTACTGTTTGGGTTGTTCATTGAGGTGATTTTTCTCCATCTTTTTTTTGTTGAATCTTTGCCAAGATGATGAGTGCCATACTTGAGTCCAGATGTTGTCATTTATTATACTCTTGTTTCCTACATTCATCAGCATGCAACAGAAATAATACCATCTGAGTTTTTTGATCACATGATTTTCATTCATCAAGCTGACATTTTGGCTGCTTCACAAAAATGTATGAAGTCTATCAATAGTGCATAAAAAAGGTATGAATTAAAGCTATCTTTATGCCATTCTGAGAATTATGATTTATGGGTTATATTCTAGTTGTATTAATCTGCGCATTCTTAATATCTCACACTTGACATTCGTAGCTAGTTGCTTCTTTTATCATTTTTTTTTCTAATTTCATTTATATACAAAAGGGAATTAATCAGCCTTCCAATTAATCATCATTTTTGTCAGTTAACCAACAAAAAATCTTGCTGCTGTAATATTTGGCTACCCTGCCTCAGATCCCCTCAGTTTTTCTATTTATTTGCAAAATTGTTTTTCATTCTATGTGATGAAAATATATGATGTGATTTTTACTGTTAACACAGCATATGAATATAAAAAGCCATTTCTAAGCCATTTTCCATTTCACACATAATAAAAACAATTCACATCTGAATTGTCACATGTGCACAAATGGTGTTCCTGCAAGAGGGGGAAAAAAAAAGGCATGAAGAATGCTGGAATGCCTTACTTCCATTTGTCAAACATTTTCAGTGCTCAGTAACATAATATATACCCAAATAACATGCCTGAAACCAATAAAGAATGAAAATACAGCAGTTAAGTTACTATAAGTGCAAGTATTTATTTATGTGGAAGCCATTAAGTGTCCGTCACTAGACTGTTCATTTATTCCTTCATTTTGTGTTGGATAATGTTATAGAAATCTCACTCTTCTCACTTCTACATGGAGAAATGTAGAAGAGTCAAAAGGACCAGTAAAGATCTGTAGTCAGCTTTGGCTACAGATCAAAGAACCATCATCAAAATCATCAAAGAACCTTGAGGCTGTATCTTCAACCACCAAATTGCATTTGAGGGAGGATAGTTCAGGTCCACACTCCGCTCCAAATCCGCATCTGGGGGTGTCAGCACCTGTCATTAGCACAATGGGGAGGATGA
This sequence comes from Tinamus guttatus, assembly GCF_059628265.1. NCBI lineage: Eukaryota > Metazoa > Chordata > Aves > Tinamiformes > Tinamidae > Tinamus > Tinamus guttatus. The sequence goes on along the minus strand of NW_028288727.1, from coordinate 1,938,701 downwards.
AGAAAAATTGCTGCCTGATGTGTAGAAGGCCTCATCCCTGTACTAAATGACTGGACAAGGGCTAATATGTTGTATAACTGAACTATGAAAATTAGCCTGTGGCTCACTAACTAGTTCAGAGGAAAAGAAACATTTCACAAACACTGTGAGGGAACTAATTGAAGTGATTTTTAAGTTTCAGGAGAGAGGACACAAAACACTTCTGCTTTGTGAGGGAGCAACAGTATTTGTAACTGAAATGATCTCATTAAAAATCTGCCACTGAAGCTGTCTCTTAAAACATGTGATGCTATATCTGTGAGTGTGGGTGCTTGTTAGTAATAATAATTATTGCTCACAGTAATAATGATTAATGATTTTCCAGTAGTCAATGAGCATTCTTTTCAGGATATGAAAAGTTTTAGACTAGCCATCTTCTACTTTCTTTATTTCCCTTGCATTCTGGGAGGCAGCATCCTCTCTCCCTGCCTTGGAGCTCAGAAGTTCACATCTCCTGAACCTTCTCTAGCTCAATAAAATTCCCTGAAAGCAAATTGTCAACAACAGGTCAGCTTCCAGTTTTAAAGTAGACTTTTAAATGAACTGAAATGCCTTTTAGAGAGAGATTATTAACTCACTGCATCTGAACGATAGAAGTGCAGAATATTGCCGAGATCTGTGCAATTATCCAGCACAGCAGCCCTATTTTGTTTATAGAATTCACTGACTTTCTGTGCAGTGCTGCTTGTACTTACTCATTTAGCATATTTCTTAGCATATTTTTGCTACTTACACTTATATGAACATCATCAAATACCTTTCTCCCCATGCATTTTCCTCAAGAAAGTAGTTTAAGCAGGTTATTGATTATCAGCAGCTCTGAAAATAAAATCTGCTAATAAACCTACAGTATAGAATGAATGGCCTAAATGTGAACATCAGTTTTAAAATATTGCTTTTTCCTGCTCTGAGATGTAGCTTACCTGTACTGTCCTCACATTAGCAACTGCATCAATCTCTGTGCACCCATAATTGAGTAAATTAAAATAAACTCCTATTAACAAGAACATAGAAATGACCTTGTTGAAGTGACAACAATGCATTTTATGCCATTATTTCATTTCTTTAATTGAAATAGGTCTCCCTTTAACATGCTACACTTACTTACCCTCATTGGTACAATACGGTGTACAGGAGTCATGAGCTAGTCACACATTAAAAGTGTGTAGTTAGGCATAGTGCCAAAGCTAAGTGCTCCTAGCTCCTGCAGAGAAGAATATCCTCCAAGGAATGCAAATATTTATATTCAGAAGGTATCCTTAGTAACAAATGATTCAGCCCTCAACAGTCTGCAGTTCTTCAGGAGAAGGAAGTAGATTATTTTATAATGTTAATGACTGATCATCACTCTATTTCAACTGATTTATATGCACTGATTTATATGCATGAGTAAATAAGTAACTAATAAGTAACTAAACATCCATTTTTTTTTTCCAATACCATTTTGCCTTGCCCTATGATCTATCATGATCTATCAAACAGAAAATCTCTGTGTTTTAAATTAATTTCATATAAACTAGTTCAGCCTATAAAGTAGGCAGTGGATTTAGACCACTCGTCTATTACTTACAATGAATACAGCTCAATATTAAAAATGTAGCTTGTAAAATGAAAAAAAAAATCTCAGTTCTCAAAACATTTACCAATAGTGAAGTGAAATGAAATATATATATATATATATATTTTGACTGCTCAAGACCTTTGCTAGATTGGACTTTGCTAGTCATTAAAAAAATTCTAAACTTCTTTGGCCTCTTCTGCATGTCTTTTGCTTGTCTGAAGCAAAGGCTACACATAGCTAGTTACATGTCTAGGAGAAAATTTGCTTTCACTGGAATTAATTTAAGAAAGGAACAAAAAGATAATATTAATTAAGCACTGGCCAGGCTAAAATTCAGACGTAGGTGCTGAATCGTGGAGTCAGCCTAAAAATTACAAACATCAGTTTAAAAATTCTTTGAAAGCTAAAAGAAATGAGATGATGGGATGGGATGGATTGCATGGGATGAGATTAGATTAGATAAGATTAAATAATAAAACAGAAGCAGAATCTTTTTTTTTTCAGTCTTTCCCCCAGGCTTAAGGTCTTCATGGTTCTGACATGTATTCAGTTTTTCTACACATGAACAACCAAAATTTGCAGTTCTAAAGCAACATGAGATACTCGTGTAATCTCATCATTCCAAATGTAAGGTAAGCTAGGGCTGCAACAGTTACATTAAAATGATAGAGGTCAACAATTTTGTAAATCAGGGTATAAATTGAGTATAAGCAATATATTTCACCTCTTTGGCAGTTTTGCTCTGTGTGACCAAATCAATGCATATGAAGAATTCCGCATAGCCTTAATAAAATTGGGAAGGTCAGTAGGCTCTAGTGACAAAGAAATGGGAGATATGACATGCTAAACATTTTTGATTTAATCATAGAATCCTTTGGTTGGAAAAGACCTTCAGGATCATTGAGTCCACCTGTAAACCTATCACCACCATGCCTGTTAAATCATGCCCCTAGGTGCCTAATCTACACATTTCTCAAGAATTTATATCATTATAAATACATTAGCCCTTTCTAAAAATTAAAATATAGTTATCCTATATCTATATGGTTTTGAGGAGAACAGTTTATAATGCAAAAGAAAACATTCTGATCTGAAAATAAATAAGTATTGACATTTCAAACACTCTATCCTATGCATTTATTGAAAAATACTGAGTAAAACACTAAAATTCTAACACATTATGAACAATGTGTATGGTTTATTCATATAAATATTTAAGTTTAAAGGAGTTAAGTTTAAGCTTATATTTAAAATTTTAAGCTAAATATTTAAGTTTAAATAAGAGTTAAATATTTAAGTTTAAATTCTCTGACTAGAAATACATAAAATTGAGAAGTAATTTTGAATATAAATGCACTCCTTTGTATCTTTCTTGTGCTGAGTGCTAAGTGCCTGGTTCCTCAAGGAATCAGAGATATTTAATGTAAGCAAGGATGCAATGATGAAGAAAACATTTCTAACATTGCAAAAAATAGTTTTGCAATACTGTTCAGTATTCTATTCAACCAATATTTAAATCTTTCAGATATTGTTCATAGTCCGTAAATGTTGAGAAAAAATCTATACATTTACCACAAGAAAAGCTTCCAATCTGCAGTTACAAAGAAAAGAGGTAAAGCAGGCAATGCCTTTCTCCTAGTTCTGCATGTCTTTTCTAATAAAGACCAAATAATAGAACTTCATGGTAAAAACTAATCCTTTCTTTACAAAAAGGAGACTCTGTAGTTTAGGAAAAAATATTAACTTTATGGTCTGGCCATTTCTCAATCAAAGGGCATATCAGTTACTGTATATTATTGCAACATTCCAAGCGTTAAATTAAATTACAGACAATGGAAGCAAGTACAGTTTACATCTGTGGAGGATTAAAAAATAAGGCACGTTTAGCAGCTTTATTTATTCCCAGTAGAAATATCTCTGGTGAAATAATGCTCTTAAAACATTCCTTCCTACAAGAACCTTGTTGTTTCAAAGGCAGTCCTAAGGCAATGGGCATATTTGCTTTTTAAATGTGACATGCAAAAATCAGCCTTGATTTTTTTTTGGAGAGTTCGAGTTTCGTTAACTGTGATACAGTTTAGGCAATTTTACCTCTCCTAAGTTATTACCCTGCTACTGAATCTATGCAAACAGCCCGAGGCATGCTCTAGTCAACAGGGCTACAAATAAGCACCAAAGGTCCACCTGTGTTAATAGATTTTGTCGGCTTCTGCCACTTACTAAATGTGATTAATGTTATACTCAGGAGAGGTCAAACACTGTGGAGACTGAACCTGCAATCTCTTTCTAAGCAGATGAATCTGCACTATCCAAACAGAAAATTACACTGCTTGTTCAGCAGTTTTTTAAGCTCACTGCAGTCATTAAAAGAGAGCTGCAAACACTGCTGGTGATGTTTTTAAAACTTATCTTAGTATGGTTTGATAAATCTGAAGCAATTTAGATTTTTATATTATAAATCACATCTTCTTGTTTCTAAAATTCTTTCTGTATTTAGACCAGGAAACTATATAAATACCTTGAAAAAAATAAAATTATCATGTCAAGGGCCAGATTCTATACAGATATAAATACGTATAACTTCATTTATGTCAATGGAAATAGGCTAGTTCAAAAGCACCTAGCCTTTATCTGATGAGGCCACAGTTTTGTTTCAGCAGTACAACATTGCCTGCATTTTATGCTGTCCTCCTTTATTCCATCTTCCTTGAATGTTACAGAATTTGTCTGGAGATACTAACACTAAATGCAATATTCAAATCTGAATCTCTAACTACATTGAATATATCCATTTATGGATTCGTCATAGACTTTACACTCTATTTGTATAGAATACGAAGACTCATAAAAAGCTCAGGAAAATAAATAAATAAATAAATGACAGTACTTGCACAGGCTTTGTGGCTTGATGAAAAATTTAGTGATTATATCTCTGTGTTGAGTCCTGGGATCAAAAGTCAAAATTGGGTAGTATTGGAAGACAAATGAAGATGATTAAATGTAAATGATGCAAAATTCCTCAGAACTTTAGGATAATTAAACTTCTGAATATTTGCAAGATTATTCCAGACCTTAGCTCTTGTTTTTTCATTTAAAACTCTCTAGTACAAGAACGTAAAAAGAAGCTAGAGCAAATATTTAAGATGAAGAGATTCCTTAGATGTCTTTACTAGAACTTACTCAAAGCAGAGGATGGTATTTCAAGACTCATAATCAGTGTAAAAGAACTGAAGTATATATATATATTGATATAAATGTGTAAATGTTGGCATAATTTTTATGTTGGTCACTAGAACACATCCAGGATATTTGACTGAGGAAACGTAGGGACAGCTAAGCTTAGCTGAAGTAAAAAAAAAACTGCTGTGACAAATTCAAGTATATATGCCAAAAAAAGGCATTCTAGATTTCAGCACAGACATTCCCTGGACTGCTGCCTTAAAACCACATGTAAACCCTTACTGTAGTCAACCACAAACAGATATACAGTGAAAATAAATTCTTTTTAGGTACAGCTTCTGTTCTACTCTGATGTTTATAAACCTTCTAAAAGCAAGGGACAGTAGGTTAATTTTGTAGTGAATTCGGTACGTAAGACTAGTACTGAATTCACTAGAAGATCCAGAGATTCTGAGAATTTCACAGTAAAGGAAATAGAGATTTCAAACTTTCAAGTTCTCTGGAATTATTTAATTATTGAGGCAGAGATACTAAAAAAAAAAAAAAAAAAAAAAAAAAAAGAGCTATGAATTACCTCAAGCTAAATTTTATTATGGAAGAAAAACTGTTGATCTCAATAATTACTTAGCACTTTCTAAAGCTACTCAGATACTGATGATGACTTGCAAAACAACTGATAGAGAAAACACAGTTGTTGCCAAATGGCATTGATTTTAGTACCATCAGTATTTTTTGTCTTACCTTTGGAAAGAATTATTTTACCGAGAAAGATATAATGTCCAGCAAATGGCCTTGCATCTGTTTCACTGTGCGCATGTAGAAAACTGTCCTGTAAATTGTATAATGGAAAATGAAGATGGGGTGGAAAACCCTGAAGTATAGCTAATTCTTTTCCAACTAATTCAAGGCTATTAACAAAAGCAGACTGTCAAATGCTTCCTCCCATTCTTGTTTAATTGGAGTTCTGGTGCTTGCCTTTGCAGATTACTCTGTAGCTGATAGATGTGGCTTTCAGATTATTTGTCAGATGACCTTACACAATTACAAAGCTTATTCTTGCTGTATTGCTTTCTCTCTCTCTCTCCTTTTTTTTTTTTTTTTTTTTTTAATTTCAAAAACATGGATATTGTCCTCCATTTTAATGACTTTAGTTTCCAGTGCTTGTAACAGTTTAAAATGGAGACATAATGATTTATAACTTGCACTCAACTTTCACTCAACTTGCACAAGTGCAAGTAATTAGAGAAGATGAAATGAAGATCATTTTCATGTAGTTTTTTATGGCATACGTATAACACATCATGATCCATGTTCTTTCTTAATGTCAGCCATTCACTGGTATGTAAGAGTCATTTATGTAGCTCTTATGTTGAGAAATATATACTTCTGCAAGACAGTCTGTTGTAAACAGAAACGGTTCAGGTAGACAGTACTTCTGTGAGTAAAGCTGGCATAAATAATGTTGCATATCCATCTAAACAAATGAATATGTTCTGATGTTTTTCCTACTTTCTTTTTATTCTTATTCTTAAAGAGAGAAAATTCCCATGAACTTCAAACTTGTATAGTAAATGGCAGAACTACTTAACTGTAACATTTTCCACTAAAGTATTTATGAAATATAATATAAACAATTAAATAGCTTTCAGTTAAATAATATATGTGTAGGAGCTATTCATTCCTAAGTGTGCTTACTTGTGACAGTTTTGATAAATATATTATTCCATGACAAGCTAGTGCATACAGTTCATGATACTGTTTTTACATCTTTCCCATAGGAATGTAGAATTGTATCCTGAGGTATAAATACTGAACCAATGTGCATCATGTATTATAAAATTAACTTATCCTCAGAATTCTTTTGCTCATTAATAATATTAAGAATATACATTTCTTGTTTACATTGCCTTTTAAACAAACAAACAAAAGTCTGCTGTCAGACTGTCATGTAATATGGTACTTGGCATATTTGAAAATCTACATTCTTTTTTTCATCTTCACATTAAAACTATTATTGGACATAATCATAACACCTCAAAAGAGGCCTTGTACACCCTGTAAAAAGTTTCTGAATTTTGTCCTCCAGATGTCTTTCTTCTCTACATCTTTTCACCTCTACATAGTACCATGAAAAAAATATTATTAGTTGAAATAATGAAACACCTTATTTTCATAAGTATTTTGGTCTCACAAGTAGCTAAGAATTTTAAGAGAGTTTAATTATTACAAGACAAATAGCCCTAGGTACTTTACTATATACAGAAGTTCTTTTATGATGTTATTGATCTTCTTTTTCTTTTTTATGAAACATTATTGTGTTATCATGCAAATTGAATCTTATCACTACAAAGATTATGTTTTCTTTAACTGCTATTTTGACAGAAAAAGGGAGATTTGTAGGTTTTAAATTGAGTACTATTTTGATAAAATAGCATCTTATTTTGAAATTGTAATTAACATAAAAACATGAAGCAGCTTTTATCAAAACAAAATACAGCAAAAATATCAAAATAATTACATTAACTTGAACTGAAAATAACAGGCTTTCTCAGTACTTCAAAATGTTCAGTATTTGAACATTTTGTTGCAGTTTAGGATGAATAAATTTTTCAAAGCTTCAAAAATTCTTTCAGCATCAGAAAAGAAATGCCTTCTGTTTCATGTATCTTGTGTGTATCTGATATCTTTTGTTAAAGACAAATTCTCATCTCAGGTTATTAGTCATGCAAGCCCTCCGTTGTGCTTGCATTCAAAATATGATGTTTCCAAAATGTTTTCTGATTGATTTGTACAAATCATGCAGTGCTGAATCCAAACCTTGTGGAATATGGTGGAAACTGAAGCTGGCCTTCCTATTTTCCCAGAATGGAAATTTTCACATCCATAACAAAAATACTGCTTTCTTCTTATTTTTGTGCCTGTGCCTTCCAATTAGATTAGATTGAAAACTCTAATTCATAGACCATTATGACTTTCTACACATTTTTTTAATACACAAAGGTGAAGCTGCTGTATCAACCTCTATAGAATCTCTGAAATGTATAACAAAACAGCCTTTGTGAGAAATCAGTATTTTAATGGCTATTAATGTTAATAACTCATGTTTTACCTACCATAAAATCATCTTTAATATCAAAAGATAGGTTGATCCCCCCCAAATCTGAAGTTGAGATTATGAATCAACCAAACACTGCAATGAATTTCTAAAGGTACAATAAAGAAGGAAATAGCAGAGGTTTACTAAATGTGCATAGTGTGTATTATGTGAAATGAATCAGGGCAAGATAATACTAAAATGGTGTTCAGATTTTTTTTTTTATGATTGTCATCAGGTTGAATGTAGGCATACTTGTAATTTTACTTGTAATTCAAGGATATTTTCATAGTACATGTAGATTTCTCTGTATTTTGACAGCTTTGACTACCTTAGAGCATTCTTTGAAAACCATTGGAAGGGCTTAGGAAATTACACCTGAAATTCAGTGGGAACTGTTCCCTAACACTAGTAGGTGCTCTGGCAAATTTCTACCCATTTTACTGCGCTAACTTACTGACGGTCACTGAGGAAAAATATTTTTTATACCAAAAGTCTGATAAACTGTTAAACAAGAAATTATTATTTACCTTGTTTACTTAACAAGATAAAAATAGATTTAATTGGATTTAACTCTTAGGCAACTAAATCCCAGTTTAGTAGGCTTTGAGCATAGGCTTTGTAGGATTTTCTCTATGCCTTGAAAAATTTGCCAGAAAGAGAAATGAAAAATGTGTGGGAGAGGTACATATATCTGTGAAGGTTTAAGGATAATATGCAACTGTTCTAATAGAACTCATGATAGTTATGTGACCATTAATAGCTGCCCAAAGTTGACATTTCTTCTCCAGTTACACTGCTTTACATCTACACTCTTGAGCTGTGCTGGCCCAAAGTCAAACAGCAGAAGCATGTCTCAGTTTTCTGATTGCTATTATTTGCAAAGCCCTATTGATTCTGAAATGTGTGTCCCAAGTTATTCAAATAAAAGCATTCCTCTCGCTCTTTCTTCCAAAGCATTTAACCTACTGCGCATTTTGTAGATAGGTATAACGGGGGAGAAGAAATAGAGACAGCAAGGATTCTTAAGAACAATTATCTCTACACATTACTCTTCTCTGCACTGCTTATAATTACCAGTCCTTAAGACAGAACACATAGAATACATTTGGGGACAGAATTCACCTACATTTAATTGTCTAAAACCTACTAGGCTTCCTCAAAATTCAGGGTATAGAGACGGCCACTTTTGGATTCTGTATTTTAGATGTTTATATGAAGGAAACAAAAATTGCTGTTCAGTAATGCCAGTCTCTCTCATTCTGACAGCTGGATAAGTATCTCTAATTAGGCACCTTCTAAACACCTTCTAAAGAAAGCAAAAACTGAATGGACATCTAGAGTATAGGAAAACTTGAATCGCTTCCTTGAAAAAAAAAATTTAAAAGTCAGGTTAACAAATAGACCTTTGATTTTCACAAAATAGTCAAAGGTAATAGGGATACATCAGAAAAGCAGAACCAAATCACATATACTTCAGGGCCAAATGCTCAAATTGTTTAGGTCTTCTGAAGATGTTGATGTTTAGCAGCTGAATACCTGGCTGCTACCTGTGAATTAAGTCTTTCTGGAGAATCTATGCTGTTCAGTTGAAAAAAAAAACCCCAAAAACCTAAAGGTGATTTCTAGTTCCTTTCATTTGCATAAGTGAATATTTACTACTCTTTCTCTGTAAAACAGGAGCTTATTTCAGTGTATGAGTTGTAGTAAATCTCTTTAAACTCACCTTTGGGAATACCTCAGTATGCCAATATCTCAGACTCTCCTGTGAGTAATTGATTTGGCAGAAAAAAAATAACTTAAAAGTTACCTTTCATCTTTTCAGTTCTTTCCCTCTGAGTTTTCCCTCTGCTTCTGCTTGCCTAACAATGCCTCCTCTCTCCTTCATTCTGTTTTTTATCATCCTGACGGTTCCAGATAGCCTTACGTGGGCTGTCAATCACATGCCATCCTGCCCGAGAGCATATGCCCCTGAAAAATCACTTGGGTAGATCATTTTTATCCATCTTCTCAAAGGAAATTCAATTTAACAGTCATTTTGAATAGAATAAAACCCTGACTTTTGGCATCTTCATTTTAAATGAAAGCACCAGATTCTCTTTCTGTCAAAACACTGGAACTGTCTGTAGAAAGATTTCTACTGTTTCTAGATTGGTGTGGTAATAAGCATGTAGTAAGTAAGTGGCACACCTTAATAAATCAACTCAAGAGACTGGACTGTCTGTGTTTCATCAGAAGAGGGCTGCAATTATTTGAACCATATGTATCTTCTAAAACACAAGAGTTTTATAAATTGATTCTTTCACTTGTTAACACTATTAAGATATTAAGCATAATGTAAAACATTTCTGTGAGTATAATTTAAAGAAGACTTTGGGATATGTTTATTTTTTTTCCTTTTCCTTTTTTTTTTTTTTTTTAAGAAATGCTTTGAATGATGTAGGTAATGTGCTCAAAGACTGTTTAAGGAATGTTTGGGTTACCTTTAGATAATTTCATATTGTGTATTTTCTATTTATATTACTTAAAGGGAGTTCCTCAAAATTTCTAACATGCATTATTTATTAAGAAGACAGTCCTGATAATAATAATAATAATAATCTATAACATTATTATTACCATCAGTTTTCAAAATGCTTTATTAAAGAGATAGAGTTTAAAAAGATCAATTGAAAATTTTACTTAGTTACAGTAGTTTAATATTAGTCACATGATTTAAACATTTACTGTAGTTTGGACAGAAATCGGAGGGCTTGTAACATCAATTGGGTTATTTACTATGAGCAAGGAATATAGTTTTATATTTTCAATCACAACCATCTTTCTAAAGTGCACTTGTAGAGAACACTCTGGTGTTATGTGCGTATATTTTCTGAGAAAAATCACATTCTAAAATCAAATCTTTTTTTCTTCCTCTGAGAAGAGAGTCCCAGGTAGTATGCACAGGACATCATGAATGTAGAATCTGGTTTGGACACTTGCCAGCATTTGCTACCTACCTTTGAAATGAATCCAAAACCAGAATGATCCATCAGTATGCAAGGAATATCCACATAACTGGAAATAAATATGGTATCATTATAGAAAGTTTCACTTAAAATCTCTGGGAAAAAAAAAAAAAGAGTGAGTTCTGAATGCCCGTCCACTAGAAATGTGCTGCGAATGTGTGGATTTTATCCTCTATGTAGTTTCTCAGTTTCAGACAAAATAACAGGAAAACTTAAGGGGTGGGGAAAATATACTATTTATAGCTTGCTTCATAGCTATTTAATATATTGCTGTGGTTGCCTTGCTCAAATTAATGAATTTAATTAATGAATTTAATTTAAATTAATTAAGAATCCAGGATCTGGATCCTTATATCAGATGCTACATGGCTTTGTACTGATGTAATTAAAATGAAAAATAAGATCCAGAATCTGGTAGGATCACATATCTTACTGTCACAAAAAAAAAGAAAAAAAAAGTCCTTCAACCTACACTGACATTAAGGGGTCATTGTAAATGCTTTCAGATGGTTTTAGAAAGAAACGTTCTTTTAAGACATTTGGTAAATTGGCCATCATTACTAGATAGCTTGGATTGAATAACAATAATAATTTATTATACTGCATTCAATTTACTATTAAGAATTAGTAAAATTAGGTCAAATAGTAGATATTTTTATAGCCCTAGAATGTGCTTCTGCAAATATGTCTTAAAAATGCAATATATTCATGTTGTACAAAGAGCAAATGTGATATTATTTTTAGTTTGATGTATGATTTCATTTTGGAAGTTTCTAACAAGAAGCAGAATCATCATGAAATGCTGTATAAACATACATTTTGTTTTCCAGCAGTATGTGGCCTATCAATACTATGTGCCTTGGTAGATTTGTAATGGTTACCTTTGTTTAAGAACAAAAACTGAACAGTTAGAGTGTCTTTTACTGACTATGATATTTTTCCACTAGAGAAAAGAAAAAAATGGTTCCAAGATACGGCATATAAAAATAGAGCATCAGATGGGAGCTAACAAGATTAGACATGTTAAAGGTTTTCACATTCCACTGAATTTTTTTTTCTGTCATAATCTGAGCAGCAGTAGAAACAGAAATATGCCCAGTGATTTATTATGTGTCCAAGTTAAAACATTTTCCAATTTGCAGAAAAATGAAGATGGTTGGACTCAATGATCTTGAAGGTCTTTTCCAACCATAATGATTCTATAATCTGGTTCAGACACCTGAGCTAGTGCCCATCTTCACTGCGTAGCACCCACTGCCATTACCCTGCAGTTCTTGTGGCAGCAGGATAGAAGAGTGTGAGCATCCCAAAGGACAGGACATTGCTAATGCCTTAGCTCATATTAACCAATATAGTTTTGAGGATGAGGGTTTTTTTTGTTTATTTTTTTTTCTTCTTTTTTGTTTTTCCCAGAGAGGAAAACTGCTGCCTGCTGTTACTAATTTTATATGGAATATTGCCAGTTAGGGGGCCTAACCTTGTCAGAATGATCTAGCCACTTGTAAGATTATATTTTTGTCCTGATGATGGATGAGTCGTTAGAGTACCCTTGAATCTGCCTTAAAATACTGGTGGTTAAAAACTGAAGGATACTTGCATTTGCTGATCTTACTGTTAACCTGTAATTCATAAGCTGCATTACTGATCTTTCAGACTGATTCACTATGCAACTGGGGTTTTTATTTGTTTGTTTGTTTTTTCTCTTTCTGTTTCTGTCCCTGTCTTGTCACGCGTAAGCAAGTTTTCTTTATCACTTAGTTATGCAAAAAAAATCAAAAATTACATAAGGTTTGCCAAATTATCACAAAATCTGATCCACTATAATATCTATATTCCAGGAATATGCTGACAGTTGATAACATTAAATGTCATTGAGGTGTTCACATTACTCAAAACTTATATCCTGTAATCTGTGCTCTTTCACATTATTGATGGGGCTAGAAAGGGTAAAGCAGCTTTGACATGTCCACCTTACATACTCAGCATGTTAAAAGTGCCAGACTCATTTGTCAGTGCCCTGCATCTGGAAAACATCTTTGCCGGAAGAATGTTCTGCAGAATTAAGTAGTGTGGGAGGTGAGACTATATTTCTATAGGATTTAAAAGGGGAACCAAGGATTTTTATGAGAGGGCGAAAAAGGGCAAAAGCAATAGACCTGTGCAATTGTGGTGATGTAATGCTTTTAAAAAACAGAGCAGAGCAACAGCAGCTTTAACTCCCTAGGGAGGGGGGGAAAAGAGTTTCTAATGATATTTTTTAATACTCAAATTTAAAGCCTATCCTCTTCACTAAACACTTGATTTCTGAAAATCTGCTATACTGGAGAAGTAGAACTCTCTATACTCTGGCTATATCTGAGTATAATTCCACTATAGACTGCTCTATTCTGCACCAGGAAGGTTTCTGCATTTAATATTCTGAATGTGTTTTAGTTTTCAAGAATTTAAATTTTTAAAATCTTGAGATAGCATAATAAAAGAGTGGTCTAGTTCATTATTTTCTAATAGAATTGTCTTAGGAGCCTGAAAGAATTAGATGCTGATCATAAAAACGTTTGAGAAATCAGCTATTATGAATGTAAATAACATAGCTTAATGAATCCTTGTCAAAGAGGATACAATATGAACAATGGAGTAGATTGCAATAAAAAGTATGGTAAGTGAGATCACTATGAATATTTGACAGCAAGCTCTGGCAGACAGATAACAAACGTGCAGATTTATATGCATATAAAGAAGAAGAAGAAAAAAAAAAAGCAAGATTTGTTCCATTTATAGCTCTCTTATGAAATATAATCTAACAGCCCATACTCTACTTTAAGGCTTTCTTTGTAAGTGAAGTGGATCAATTAGGAATATGTAAATATTGAAACGGTCGTTTATTTTTTTGAGTAAAATATTGTTCATACCATAAGGGTGCATTTTTACTTATGGTGCACACCTCTAAAATAAGAAGGGCAAAGCACTCAGTACAGTATAACAGAGTAGCTAAGTATCACTTTGTCAAAGTTACTGATCAGTACACTGAGGCATTTAATTAAAACACAGAGTAGGGTTGATGGGTTTTCCTTTTCTGCCTTATGTGTTAAGCATGGTCTATATACTCTCCCTGAACAAATCTTCCTCTTTTTTCTCTTCCTTTTGATTTCTTCATATAAGATTTTTGTAGAGTGTACGTTATGAGAAAAACAAAAGTTTTTGTCTCAGAAATCTATAGAAACTCAATAAAAAGCCTGAAATTTTTAGCCACGGGAGAGAGGAGCCCAGAACTTCTAGCCCATGTTCTGGAATCGTTTGTATGCTTTATCCATTGACTGTTAAATGAATAGACTATTTTGAGAACAAGGGCCAGAATTCATTTCTTCTTTCCCAGTGAAGCAATTTAACTACTAAAGTAGAGTCATGCTCCTGCTTGTTCACTTTTCCTGAAGCCTGAATACTTGTTATTTTGTTGTAAAGCTTTGACAGGAAACGGAGAAAGCATCCGTTCTTCCCTTCCATTCTAGTAGCTAATAGCTTGTTATTAAGAGTTCTTTATGGCAAGAGAAGGATCTTGGTTTCAATCCATTTAGAAAAGGAAATGGAACCCATGCTTGCCATTTCTCAGGTGACTGATTAAACCACTAGAATATTCTAAAAATGTTATACAGCACTGGGCAGATTCGCAAGGAAAATTGCAGTTGCACCTGGTCTCCGCATAACTGAAGTTTAGGATTAGTGAGAAGAATTTCTTGGCTTTCAATTACGCTTAAGTTTGGTATGATCTAGGAAATAAGTTTTTCGAACTAAGGATATGGACATGGCCAGGAGCACAGCTTTTGCCACCTTGAGAACCTCACAGTTACAAGGTGACCCTTGTGACTATAAGCATCTTCAAGGTCAGACACAAATTGAGAGCAGATTTGGGGGAAAGTTGCTTAGCTGCAATTTTGAACTTAAGTGCCTCATTTCCAATTGTATCTTGGTTTTAATGTCCCAAGGTACAACACTGCAAAGTGCAAAGGTCCATGAGCTGACACTCCCTGAAATAAATGTGAAGTCTATGTGACCTGCGGCCACAGCAAGTCTGGAAGCTATACAGCTTAGTTCCCACAGTGCTTCCTCCAAGATAACTAGCTTTGCTGAAAGAATATAACACATGAAGGCAGTTGTCTGAGGTCACTTATATTAAACCAAATCATGGTGAAATTCAGTTGCCTGGACATAATAGTTATTTAGCACCATTATACACTATTTGAGATAGTCCACATATTCTCTAGATGAGTCCTGACGTTCAGAAGTTTCCTTGCGCTATTTTTCTACACCATGTTAATATCACAAAGGCCAGAAATCCACTGTACATTTGTGTTTAGGTAAAAAAAATAATAATAATAACATTCTCCAGGTCCCTTGGCTTGATGTTTTTCTGCCTTTGCAGATGTCAGGTTCACATCTGTACTGGTCTCTACACTCATTGCAAAAACATGCCTGTATACTGAGGGGAATCCTAGAAATACTTTCTTGCAGGTCTGATCTTGAAAGGTGTTTAATATTCTCAACTTTCATTTAAGACAATCAGAGATGCAGGTGTACTTAGCAATACTGAATCTTAGGTGAATACTTTCCAGTTTACATGATTAGGTGCAGAATTGTTCATCATGCTTCTCATTGCAAGCAGATGACTGATATCACTGATGTATGTAAAGAAATATTGCCTCACTTATGAAAAGTTCATCTCTAGGACAACATGAAAATAAATCAGCAATAGCCATCAGGGTGTCTCTTCTTTGACTGCTGTATGACTAAAAGTTTAAAATTCAAATTTCCTAAAACCAGGACTGACTATTAAATGAATCATAATGGATGATATATATTCTTACAAATAAAAACAATTGGTGCTTTATTAAGAACAAAAAGAATATTTTCAGTGCTGCTTTTATCTCCTTTCTAATCTGATCACAAATGAGTAGTGCTCTTCAGAAACAACTATTTGCTGGATTTGATAGGTGAGAGCAGCTTTCTTTGAGAGCAACATCTCCACATAGCTATGCAATGCTCAGTGTATCTCTGCCAAATATATGCATATATATTCTCTGGTCAGTATATTACATGCAGACAAAAGGGATTTTGTTGCACTCTATCGTGATCTTTCTTTATGACTTTCTCCATATCCCAAGACAGACTAATTGTATCTGGTTTCAAAGTGCTTTGAACAATATTGTAAAAAAAAAATGCTATGGAAAGCCTAGACTTTATTAAAATTAGACAGCTATTTAACCCCCTACAGTCTCTGAACCTATTAAATCTCAGAAATGAAATTAGTTGTACGGCTGAATTTCTGTTATCACTCCTTTCAGGTAAATTTTATTATCTAGGCAAATAGCTTTCAGAAATTAGCTTGGACTCTGACCTGAATTAAGAAATAGGCTGATTTGTTTTATTACCAAATTCTCTTATCATTTGTATAACACCAATAATAATTTCCATTTCTGAAAACCAAGCCACACAGATTATGATCTCAATGGGTGCCGTAATGGTGTATCCATGTGAAGACTTCCTCCAACATGCAAAACCAGCCCCTCACAGAGCAGCTGTGGCTTGTGCATGGTTGAAAGGGTATCACGTGAACGCATGAGTAGATGCTGATGTGGCACCACCAAAATGATGTGCTCTTTGGTGTCTCCTCTAGTTCGTGGATATCCCACATCTTCCATCATCAGCTGCTAGGCCACATCTAAACAAGAGCCAAAGTTAGCCCCAGGCATAATAGCTCTGAGGACCAGCCAATGGGAATTTAGTCCCTTTCACCAGGACTGATTTTTGTTTTTTTCAGAGAAGCAAGTCCCCCAAAGCCAGCTTTGCTACCCCCTTGATGAAGTCCTAAGGCTGCTATTGAGGCTTGCAAAAGGCAGCAAAATGGTTTCCAGGCTTTCAGACCTGTTGCCTGGCAGACCACACCATCTGCCTGAGAGTGAAGAAAGACTTCTTTGCTGTGCTTGCTCCTGTCTTTCTTCCTGAGACCTGTTTCCAAGTTTCTGCAACATTACCCAGGATGAATTTCCCTTTCTCTGTGGAAGCAACTTGAGCCTGGATCATGTACAGTTAAGCTCCAGTTCCCCTTAACTGCTCAGCACATTTCTTGGACAAATCAGCAATCACTTTGAAAAATATGAATATTAATTTTACAGGATTTATACTGTTCTTGCTGATTTAAGTGCTAGTATGTTCAGAGAATTTAATGGAGACAATGCTGGGCTTAAGGCAAGCAATCATATAGTCCCATAAACAGACCCAGAACAACACTGAGACTACAATAAAAATCTGTAGTTTGCCAAGCCTGAGGGAAAGACAAGGAGATGGTTTCCAGTAATTTTTCAATTTCCCTCCATTCATTCTTTGATTCCCATTTGCATTAGAAAACATTTTTTTTTTTCCTTTTCGGAAAATGTTAAAAGAGGAAACTTATCTCCCCCTATCCCCGTCTCCTGATACACTGAGCACAAAGGTTATGATGTAAAGACCCACAGACAATTCTTGTGGAGAGTTGGCTGGTTTTGAAAATTGCTCCCAGGTGTTTTGTGTCTCTTTCTTGCTCTAAGATTATACGATTAGCATTTTAATGTCCCACAAGCTTTTGCTGATTCCCTGGGAGGATAGGAAAATGAAGCCATGAAGCTAAGCTGTTTGGTATTTATCATGCACACTCTGATTGTATTTCAGAGCTCTGGGATTTAAACAGGACATCAGTCTTTCACAGCCCATTTGGATATCTGGGTCTTCACATCATGCTCCTGGATGAGTATCAAGAGCGCCTGTTTGTGGGAGGAAGAGACCTCTTGTACTCCCTCAGCTTGGATCGAATCAGCGACAACTACCGCGAGGTGGAGTAAAAAAATACATGCATTATTTACTTTATGGCACAATGTGTAGCACAGAATACATGGTTGGAGAGGAGCTGATGGGTCTATTTGTAGACATTGAAGTCCAAAGATTAACATAAAAGTCATGTTTATCTTTAAGAAAAAATACACTACTTACTGTGGTGCTCCCCCCCCCCCCCCCCCCCAGTTATAGCCTGTAAGAGGCACTTTAGGTGAAGAAGTCTGGAGGATTAATAATATCCATTCCTCAATATTTTTTCAACATGCTTACTAAAATTTAGAGCATCTCACAGCATTTGTGCTTATCTGATCTCCTATATATAATCAAGGAATAATTTCTCCCAGTTTTCTGTGTAGCATTTATTTCATATAATCAGAAAACGGGAGGGTTTTTTTTTTTTTTTTTTCAAAAAAAACCCCTTTGAGTTCATAAGCTATAAGAGGTATTCAATGGTAGCAAATAAAGAACAACATCTAGCTTTTATTACTCTTTGGAAGCTGCATTTTGCATCACTGTCTCAAAGCTGATTCTATTAAGTAGTCACCGAAAGTGTCATTTGAAGTCTACTCAGTGGTCTGTGGGATGGCTTAAGTCATAATCCTACTGGAGAGCCTGGCACATTGTAGAAACCACAGCTGATTGACATACTGGCAATTGAAGTGAACTGAGTATGAAAAGGGGAGATCCCTGGCTTCCCTACTGATTTATGTCCTTGCTAGCTAATTCTGGAAGAATTCAGCAGCAAAGGAAGCTGTTAGAACTACAGCTCCTGCCTCAACCATCCTGATTATGGATAAAGGATGCTTTGAAATATTTTTTTGAAATATATTTGAAATATTTCAAGGTTTTCTTTTTTTAAAAAGTTTCCTCATATATTTTTCATTTTTATTTCAATGAAAGAATAAACAAATAAATAAAGTCCCTCCACAGAAATGTGACTTTCGAGTTCCACAGTGCACTGACCATCTTTCTTGTAAGTGAATATCACTATCCCTATGCCAACAGCGTCATAAACTTTACCATAAGCAAGCTTCCCTATTTTCAAGTGCTTGTTCCACTACTGTGAATGGATATAACACTTTTTTTTTTCTTCTTATGGACAGCTTGGGAAAGTCTATCCTACATAGGAGAAAATGGATATAAATAGTCACAGAGGTTATTGGAGAATTTATCTACATAAAGGGAATATTGATAACACTTTTTAATTCTTCAGAGAGCAATTGAACCTACTGAGCTTTGTTCCTTTACAGTGAGATATGAGTTAACGGTTTTTCCATTTGATAAGAATTGTCCTCTAATAATTTACGGATGTGTAAGGATACAAAAATATTTAGGAAGCAGCTGTTTCTATAAAATGACTTCTTTTCCCTCTTCTTCCTTATTTGGCAATAAATTAGTATGTGGAACATGACAACAATAGAGGATTTTATGCTTTTGCCCAACTGTCATGATCCCTTCTGGACACACTCTTGAAGTTCATTGCCCTCCTTGTTGTTTTTACATGGAAGATCGGACATTTACTCTGAAACTATACTCTCTGCCTTGAGACCTGTGTGTATAGTATGATGAATTAGTGGAAGCACTTCTTGCTTGACTGTTTGCTTGCAAAGGATGAGAAACTAGAATAAATAGGGCTTGACCTAACACGTTTTGAAACATGACCTCACGGGATTAGCTCCTTAGCTCCTCTGAATACAAATATCAAGGTCCCTTTCTTGTTTCTTCAGGACTGATTTCACTCAGCAGCAGCTTGATGGGCCCACAATGTTATCAACAAAAGTGGGGAGTAATATATTTCTGTTATATCAAAGCTTAATTACTGAGATACAGAGTGAAGTTTCTGGAATCAAGAGACTCATTATTACCCATTTTCTTCATTAGGTTGCCTTTGTATGCTGATTAGCCTTTGACCTTTCCTTTCAAATGGAAGTCTTTATCTTATTTAATCTAAGGCAGCAGCTATAATATAGTGAAAGTAGGAGTGGAGGCTAGTTTCTGTTTTTTATTCTCTCTCCAGTAAACAGGATGAATCACTACATGCAAAAGAGATGTTTCACAGAGTTGATAGCTTTGGGGCAGATTTCATAGAACTTTTTGCTTTTCCAGTCTAGAAAATTGTTGGAGCTTTAATTCATTTTCATTCCTTTTTTTGTTTGTTTTTTTTTTGTTTGTTTGTTTTGTTTTGTTTTTTTTTTTTGTTTTTCCCAATTTATAATATAAGTATGCTGTCTCAAAAGAAATAAAATTAAACTCAATCAGAGATATATCCCTTCTGGTATGAAATCTCAGTCACTCTCCATATATTCAGTACTAATTTGCATAGTAAGAATCCCTCAAAGAAAAACAAGTTGAGTGGACGTAAAATATCTTTTGCTTTGAGTCCTATTGACAGTCAAAGTAATCAAAAAAAAACCCTCCCAAATCATCTTGTCTTGCACATGAGATGTGCATTCTAAAAAGAACAACATTTAATGGACCATATTTTTTCCTAAGGTCCTGTTCTCTTCCAATTTCAAAAATCCAGCAACAATCTGAAGGATAGATTATACATTTTCTGTGTGTACAGAAATGCAAAACATTTTTATGTTTAGCAATATACAGCATATATTATTGTAAACACCTTTCACATAATGCAAATATGTGAAATTGCAAAGATCTCTCAGGAAATAAAGTTACTTTTGTCATTCTTTTGTTGGTTGGGGATTCCAGAGAGCTGCGTTTATCCCACAGATGTTCCATAAACTTTCTATGGCATCTTAAGCAAACATACAAAATCTTACTTCTCCATTGACAAAGTGAATAGCAATTATAATTCCTTTGTCTATTTTTTTCTTTTCTGTCTTTCTCTCTTTTTTTTTTTTTTTTGGTATCCTTTGTACCTCTCTCCACCTACCACAAGCACGGAAGTTTTGTTGTACCGTAAATATTTGAAACACTGTTGTTCTTGTGCTTTGGCTCCAGTATGAAGAGAGCCCTAACACTACCACTGGCAGGAATGATGGAGAGTATGAAATGTGGATATCAATATTTACACAAAATCATAGCCATACAAATACTTACAGTCTTCTGTAAGTCAGAGCTTTGGAGGTAACCTCCATGTGACCTTTGCTATCCCTAGGGATCTTATTCCCTTTGATACCACATTTGAAATCAAACTTTGCACATATTTGGGACTTGATCCAAAGTCTTTAAGGCTTGTAACGATCTAACACACTAATAGAAAACCTTCTTTGATGTCTGGTGCCAAATTTACTTTAAAAAGTATTGCAGTTCATTGTAATTGGTGCCAGAGCAGATCTTTCTCGACAGCAAACTTGAACTACTGCCACTACTGCCAGTAGTTCACCATCCCTGATATAACAGCTCATAGAGAAGGACAACCTTTGATTCTATTTTTCCATTCTTGTAGAAGTGAAAATAGTCTGCACTTCCTACTTGTCTGAGAGCTCCTTACAGATATTCATCCTTCCTAGCTTATTGTTCAAAGTGCTAGCAAAGAGCTAACTATGAAAAGACTTCATCTCTGTGTCAGTAGGCTTGTGCAAGGAGATTTCAGTGTTTCATCTGTCTCTGGTCTAATGCGAGTTAGCTCCAGATTAGGACCTTTCTGTTGTGATACAGCGTAGAGTAGTGATAACATACACTCCTTCTCATACCTCTAGTGAAGATAGATACATCTTCACTTCTGCGATAACTTAACAAAAGTTAACAAAAACAGTGCTGGCTTGCAGGTCCTTTGAATATTATTTAAGAATGCATCTATATTCAAATTTTAATGAGAAGTACATAATTTAGCATAATTTTAGTTTGATTAACTATTGAAATATCTCTCATTAGCCAAGTTTTGTCTCCATCTCTTGATAAATGCATATAATATCTTCCAGTCATAACCAGATGCTTTTGCAGAAGTTGTGCTTCATCCAAACATAAGTTATACAGAACAGTAGAATTAAATTTAATTGCCCTGACATATACTCACATCTAGACAGGCTCACAAAGTGGTCCATTCTGGCCTGAAGTTATGACGCTTATATCATTTCCTGATAATAGTTTTCAGTAGACATGCTATCTCACTTTTTTGAGGTTAGTGACTTCACAGTGAAGATGTTTGGAGATACTAGTTAGGATCCCAATGACAATTAAACTGTTTACTTCACCTGAATTTGCTGAGTACCTCTCAACTACCTTATAATTCCATGTATTAAGAGTATATTCAAAAGTAGCTTTTATTTTTCTATCTTTTCAGTTCAGTTCAGCAAGTTATATCATGAAGGTCTTCAAGATAAAAACATTGTGATGCAGGATGCAAAACCTTAACTAAATATGCAATTTATAATTTTGTTTCACAGTAACTCGCACTAGTGACAGGCTTTGAAAAATTATGTCAAATCAAAAGGTCAAGCATGCAGTCACACAGCTGGGATACTAAACCAGTCTACATGCACAGGAGCAATTTCCCAAGAATGGTTATTGACAGCTTGCCAAAAGACTGTAGTCCTGACCAAAAAAAAAAAAAAAAAGGAGTTAAAGCTGACAGTTTTCATAACTGTGAAAGTACAAGCATCAGGAAAAATAACATGTCTCAGGTTAAAGACTACTGTTATAGCTGATTGGTTTCTGGATTCTATGCGGTGCAGTTCTTCCCATTAAATATTGCAATAATTGCACAAAAATAATTAAAAATTCTTAACAGTGAGGTTGACAGAGCACTGGAACAGGTTTCCAAGAGAGGTTGTGGAGTCTCCTTCTCTGGAGATCTTCAATACCCGTTTGGACGCAGTCCTGTGCCACGTGCTCTAGGTGACCCTGCGTATGCAGGGGGGTTGGACTAGATGATCTCTAGAGGTCCCTTCCAACCTTAAGCATTCTATGATTCTACAAAACATGGTAAGCGCATATTGATAAAATTCTACCTATGTCCATTTATCAATTTCTTTGAAATCATGGCTGTTCTCCATTACATAAACCCATCTAAAAATGGAGGATTTTTTTCTTTTTTTTCTTTTTTCTTTTTTTTTTTTTTTGTTTTGCTATGCACATAGAATGTTTGATATCATGTTTAGAACCAGAACACATTTAAAAATGAATCTTCAAGTTTGGTATAAAAGCAAAATCTGATGTGCAGGATCTATTTTGGTCTCTAGTCTGAAAGAATCTTAAAGATGTTTCAGCCTCTTTTAGCGTCTATGCTAGGACTCAGGAGTTTAATAAGAGTTATGAGTCTTTAAAAATCAGTTCTGTATAGAGCTTATTCAGGAAGTTCATGTCACTAAAATCATAATTTAAACCCATCTACTCCAAGCAACAAGCATGAGCTTGTCTTAGAGGTAGGTAGTTCAAGCATCTAAGAGAGATGCTCTTTTCCACAGCTGGTGGAAAAGGTACAGAGAAACGTCTGTGTCTCTTATTTTATTAGGAACCTTTCCATAAAATAAGTCATGAGAAGCATCCTAATAGGAAACAGATATGTAACTGAGCCACTTTAGGTCTGGGGTTTCACCTCAAGAAGAATTTATGCAGCATTCAGTTTGGAGAGCAGATATCTAGCAACTAGATATAATACTGGATACAGTGACAGAGGGAATCTTGCATTGTATATTAGCCTCTTGATGAGGTTAACTCACCCAGGAAGCAAAGACTTCTGTCTTCTTTGCAAGATGTTTGTGCACACATCCCCTCTCCTCATTAGCGTATATGAAGGACCAAATTATTGTAGCTTACAAGCAGCTGCTTTTCAGCCTTCAGAAGAAGAAAATGGGGAAAGTGGGCCCCCTTTTTGTTTTTTCTTTCCTAATTCAGTTTACGCATTTAATCCATATCTCTGAAATGAGCATGAGTATATAAAATCTCCTGAATAGCACTGAGACTAAATACCAAAATACAAAAATAACCAGTTACACACCTTCAGTATTAGGTTACAGAGTCGAGAGTTTTTATTTGTTCTCTCTGTGGTTTCCCAGTTCCTAATACTGCCTTGAATCACAGATACGGCAACTACTGGAGTGAGTAAAAGCTCAGTTCTAACCCAGTTGTTAGAGCACTCATTCGAGAACTGTAAGCAATGGGAACAAACATCTCGAGGCTCAGGAGATCCAAGAGCTCACATCTCCTAACTTGTAAATCAATGCTTTGGGGTTAAAAACAAGCTAATGCCTAGCTTTGCATCGAATGAACCAGAAACACTTTGAGTGGGAAGCTAGAGAAGTGTCCTCACAGGTCTCCAACAGAGTTCAGGTCTCCCAAGCATACTCAGAGGAAATATATAGCCTAAACAAGGGTGAGATATTTTCTCCCCGTGGCAGAGAATGGCCATAAACAAGTGACTATGAGACTTTGGAACCCAAAGCAAGTGTTCTTGATATCATATACTTTAGAGCACTTAGATCCTATCTGAAAGCAGATGGTTCAACTTGGTCACTGAGACCAATGCACTTACGGGTGCTGAAGTTGACAGTCACACACAGCACATCTGTTGCTTTTAATCATTATCTGATAGGCCTCTTGGATTTATGATTTATCCCCATGACTTAGTTTTTCTCAGATTAAGATTATTTTAAATTCCATAAAACTAAGATAATTAAAATTACCTTCCTCCCTCTTTCTCCTTCTCTCCGCCCCCCCATCCAATGTTTTCCAGACAGAAATAATTTCTGACAGGAGTATTGACAAAATTTCTTAATGATGACAACCATTCTTTGATCCTGTCTCTTAATTTCCAAGTTCTTCTGCTTAAGCTGGACCTGATATCACCAAGTGATGCTTGTGTTTTCACTTTTAAAAGTTCTAAGAATTCACCATACCAGTCCATTTAGTCATGGTTTAACATTGCTCTTATCAAAACAAATCATGCATCTGGAATGACATATAAATTTTACGCAGTAGGTAACTGAAAATTAACTGAAAAAAAAAAATCCTGCTTGTGCAATTTGGCTTCATTTATAGTAATTGACTGTGAAAAGCTTATCCTACTTCCAGGAGGTTAATCACTGACCCTCATTAACTTTGCTGTAAACTATCTTCTTCCTTAAGTGTCACTTAAAGCAGGAAATCACTGCTTCGAAATTAATATTTTATGGGAAATTGCTGAAAGTCACTTTAAATTTATCAGGGCTATCAATGCTGAGTTTCCACAAAACATTTATTCAGTCCTTCAGAATTCCATTGGCTAGTATTGAGTTTGCCGAGTTACCCAAAAGAAAGTAGCTACATTTCAGGAACAATATTTGTTACGTTATTTAACTTTTATAAATATATAAGAATAAAACCTGAAAATAGTAAATCTGAATAAAATCTGAATAATACCTGAGAATTGCTCCATCATAAAAAAGAAATATTAAACTGTATTGTTACACTGTAACAACAATGTATTTTTGTTTATATTATATGTATTTATATATAATATATATAAATAAAATGTTATATATATATATATTTATATATTTTTTGTTTAATGTATTGCATATACATTAAATAAATATTTCACGTGAATAGTAATGGAAAAGCTGGATTAACCTTGAACAACGCCTGGTCCCAGCTGTATGATTTTCTATGCATTTTTTTTCAGATCCATTGGCCTAGTACACCTCTGCAGGCAGAAGAATGTATAATTAAAGGAAGAGATGCTGTAAGTATCATTAATTACGAATCAAATATGGTTTAATGATACCAATAATTGATCTCAAACAAGGGTTCAGTCATCCCTAATCTTCAGAGAGATCAAAGCACAGACACAACTCTAAGCGTTGCAGCTTAAACATGTAACTACTATGAATACACTAAATGATTATCTTGATTGCTTTTCAAAACAGCTTATAAGTGGGCAATGAACATTTTTGAATAATTGAACTTTCTCTTATCTATCTTATTAATTTCCCTCTTCCATATCTGTCCCCATTTTTTTCCATAAACGTAGGATATCCTCTTTGCTCAATCTTTTTATACATTCTTCTCTTTAAAATGTAAATTCTCTAGAACGCCTCCTTTCTAAGATTATCTTAAAGGTTTATTGCATTTTTATGGACCTTTTTTGGATCTTCAGATTTACAGGTGGGTTTGATAGAAAATTATTTCCTTTTTTTCTGCATTATTCAAACTCAAACTATGACAAAAACAATTATTAAATAAGTCCAAAACTTTAACGCCTGAGCTTTATCTTATACTACCCCCTAGCATAGATTGTTATCACAGTTAAATCTCCACTACTTTTCCATAGCAACAACATGAAGGGATGTATTTTCTGATACTTTGCCTGTGGTAGTATTGGAGGGAGGTCACTGTGAAAACAAATCCTTAACATCTTACAGAAATAGACACTGAGACTCATAAGATTGCCCCAAATCATTATATTTTATAACCCAATCTGGTGTAGTAACTTGTCAAATTTGTGCTGTGATGAAAGTGAAGATTTCAAGAACTTATGGTTTTCACATTCATTCAGCCCTATGGAAGTCTTGTGTCTCCAAAGAAAAGCAATGGATCCTTACATAATCGCATGACTTCAGAAAATGAGTCCATAAGAAAAATATCTTAAAATGTGAAAGCTATGAATATTTCAATGCCAAATAATAGGAATTATTCTGATCCTCACATGAAATCTAATTATGTGTGGGACCCGGCAAATGGATAATGCTAATTAATTCCAGGAAACCTTAATAATTTTCATTAGTGTACTTAGTGAAATAAATTGCTCAACCTGGAAGGAATCTAAATTAGAATCAAAACCATTTGTATTACATTTTTATCTCTTTTTTTTTTTCCTCCATAAACATATATTGTTTAAGGGTTATGTCCTAAAATTGGTATCATTTCTAAGTTTGAGATGCTGTTTTTCATAATTATAAATTATCAGAAAAAAAAACTTATCAGTATTATTTAAAACTTTTTGATGTTTCCATACTGTTTCCACTTTCATTTTGCTTGACAAGATATCTGTTACTCAGCTCATAAAAGAATTAAGCAGAACTTTAAAAGGTGTAATAAGTACTCCAGTGTTCAGGTATTTTGCCTTTTCTTTGCTTCTCACTGTGTATAACACAACAAACCATTTTTACAAGCT
Organism: Tinamus guttatus; assembly: GCF_059628265.1. Lineage (NCBI taxonomy): Eukaryota > Metazoa > Chordata > Aves > Tinamiformes > Tinamidae > Tinamus > Tinamus guttatus. The sequence goes on along the minus strand of NW_028288727.1, from coordinate 1,911,903 downwards.
CTTTGGAGGTTATCAGCTCATCATGTAGCAGTAAAAGGTTAAGCACTGTAGTCATAAAAACAGTTTCAGAAAGCTTATAACAAACTAAATAGGACAATTAGAAATGCCTAATCTTAACAAGATGTGCATCACCTTATACTTGGGCCCTACTTTTCAGATCAGGATCAAGCCAATAATGAAACCCCTCTGCTCTCATCCCATGTGCCAAAACCAACACCTGTTATTCTGTTCTGTGAGAGCTTTTAATTTGTGCAATTATTTTATCAGCATTGGAAATCACTCAGAAATAGAAATCAAATGATGCCTAGTTCCTTCACACTGAGAAGTTTCAGGTGAACAAAATTCTACAAATCTGTTCATATTTCTACTGGACCTGCAGAACAATTAATTATTCAATATAGTAGGAGGATAGTTTATTTTAACAATCCCCTGATGCATTTTAATGACCTCTTTCCTTGCTATATGTATGGGATATAACGCCTGGGGCAAGCAACAATTCCTCCTTGTCTGATCTTTTGCAGAATAACACCCTCTTCCACTTTCCTCTGATTTTGATAAAGTATAGCCAAAGATCTGTGAAACCCACAGGAAAGAGAAATGTGTCTGCCTTTGAGTGATGACTGTCTTTAGAACCCAAGGTCTGAGTTGCAGAAATGCTGAGCAATGGAAATGAAAGAAAATTTTGCTCCAAGCATAGAAATTACTGTATAAAGCTAATACTGTGGAGTGCTGAGTCTCAGGAGTCCCCAAATCAATAGATACTTTTATCTCATTCGTTCTGCTTCTAGCTAGCACAAGTAGGATAATGACACCACATCTCAAAGGAATGTTTGAAAAAAATTTAATTGTAATATTTATGAAGCTGCAAATACACTAATGAGTCCCAGAGTACAGCCCAGGGGAAATGAATAATTTCTTCAAAGGAAGGTTTGAATAGTGAAAGTAGATAAAACATGTGGCTATACAATAAAAGTAGATATATATTGATTAGCTGTTCATTACATTACACATGAAATTAATGGCGCAGAGGTCTTGTGAAAAGATATGTAAGTGTTATTTCTCTTAAGAGAAACTTTGTTTAACTTGAGAGGGAACTCATTTGTTGAATGTTAATATCTTGTGCTCTGAGTCTAATGTCCAGTGCATTTAATAAGATTTAGTTGAGCAAATTTTCATTTTCTTAGAATAACTAATAGATTGAAGAAGCACAAAACTGTATTTTATCATTTAATTTCTCCTAAATAGTTAAGTCTTTAAAATTAGTAGTAATAAGTCAGAACTCATGTTCTCATGTTCAGTAGCAATAGGTTAGGACAATATTCATGTGTGATGAACATGTGAACAATTTATGTTCACTCATGAATTCCATTCTAGCCAGAAGAAAGAGAAACAAGATTTTATACATAACAGAATAGAAATTCTCAAAAAGCATAATATCATCTGAAGACACTCCATATATTTTATTTTTTTAAAAAAACAAACTGTTTTAAAATGTTAAGATTTGCCTATATTTTTTATGCAAACAAGGATGAATGTGCAAATTACATCCGTGTCCTTCACCGATACAACAGAACACATCTTCTGGCTTGTGGAACAGGAGCTTTTGATCCACTCTGTGCTTTTATTAGAGCTGGGCATTCATCCGAGGTAAGAAATCTGTTTTACATATATGACTTTTGCTCTGTATTTTAGAAAGTCCTCCCTCGCTAAAAATAAATGTTTAAATTCAAATGCTCAGAGCTCTTAAGCAAAACATTTTTACTGATGAAATCTAATGATGGTCCAAAATTCGGTCTCCCTAGTAACGGAAGACACAGTCTAGATAATTATTCAAAGAATTAGAAGCCCTTTTCATCCTAGAGTTTTATTACTAGATGAACTGGCATAACATTTCTTAAAGCAAAATTATTCTTTTTAGGTAATAATACAGTAAAAACCCAAACGTTGAATGTGTTTAAAGATGGAACACTTTTTGATCCTTTTTTTTGTTAAATTCACTTTCTTAGTTTTGTTCACATTCAGCAAGTCTATACTGCTTCCTTAACAACACTAACAGGTGTGTGAAGTAGTACCATAGCAAAAGTCATTAAATCACACATATAATATGTATTGTCAATGTATTTTTATGCAAAAACCAAGCTTTCTGAATTTTTCAGAAATGTGGATCCTTGCAGTCTGAGGTTGGGGTTTAAGAACTTGACTAAAAAGTGCACCAATGTCTTTCTTACTTTAAATTGGTATATAAGCTTCCTCAAGCGCTGGACTTGCTCCTGAATATATAAAACCTCTGTGCTGCTACATGGAGTCCAAAATGTTGAACAGTTGGTCCTGCTTAAATCAGCCTTCATCCTGCTCTCATTACCACTCTAAAAATACTCACAGAATTTATGAAAGCATTTTGAAGCTCCCTACATGCCTTCTTGACAGTCTGAATTTCTTCAGTTGTTATTAGATTGTACATGTGGTTGCATTAACTTGCATTATAAAGTCTGGACCTTAGAAGTCCAGATGTAAATATCCAGTCAGAAGTTCAAGGTGAAAATTGGCCACTGAGGGTAGGCTTCTATCATATACTTAGCAATGCCAGGGAGATAATTTATTTTATTACAATACAGAAACAATGGAGCTTCTTTGGCCCTTCAGTCTCTTTTCATTAGATTTGTTCATGCTCCAAAGTCTGAGAAGAAATGAAAGCGGACTTATGTGTTTTATAGTCCTCAGAGACAGTTCTGTGAAGTCAATGAACTTTGCCCTGTCATACTGAATGAGAATAAAAAAGTGAGACAGTGAAAGATGTAGGACTCCAGTAGACAAAAGAAGTGCCACTGTAGGAGGTGCCACTGTTTTATCTGGGCTGCCCTGAAGCTGGAGGAGGGCTTGAAAAGGCTACTAGAGTGGACCACTATCTAGGAATCTGGAGAAACCCAGTCGTGTCATTTGCATAAGGGGACAACACATGAAGACCCAGGGTAAGAAAGAAGGTCTTTTCCTGGCAATTTCAGGAGCAAATGATGGATTATAGACTTGCTTACTTGGGTAATGTATGATGAATTCTCATGGTAAAGCCCTCCTTGAGGGCATGTCATGGAGGTGGTACTGGAGCACCACCGAAAGGGAATTCTCGTATATCCTAAGGCAAGAAAAGAGGGGATTTCAAACTGATTACAATTATATGAATACACATTAGAAGTGGGTTTAATGTTGTATGTTATTTGTATAATAGATGTAATGTATTTTATAAATGTATTATGTAATACATACAGCAAAAAACATAAAGACCTGCTGTTCTGATGGATGGTCAAGGTGATAGATGAATATGAGAAAAAGCAGAGCTTCAGAATAAATGAAGTTGCAACTGTTTTTCTTTCCATTTTCCAAAATTTCAGAACGTGTGCCAAAAGTTTAAAGCTATGTAATAAACAGTCAATTGATCTGTGTAAATGTAATGAAAACAGGAAAAAAAGAGAAAAGCATTGTATTTAAAGTTTTCCGCAGCTGAACTGCAAAATAAACTGCAAAATCTCTCCTATTTGCTAAAAAAAAAAAAAAACCCTTGAAGCTTAGTTTCTACTTATGTTGTACAAGGTTAAGGTCTATGTTATTTTCTTGTGCAAAAGAAACAGCGCAAATATACATTGCTGCATTTTTGCAAAAGCTTTGTCCTTACTTTTAAATGTGGTTTTAGTTAAGCATGAGACTCTGAAGAAGACATCATTTTTTTTTTCTTGGTTATCTCATAACAGTTTTTTCTCTCTTTTTTTTTTTTTCCATTTCTCACAGATTTCCAGTTTACTTTCTCCTAGCCTGACTGGTTTTATCCCATGTGTTAATTTTTAAGTGCTATGATCAATATTTAGTTGACACTTTTGTATGTAGCGAGTTAAAGCAAAAATTCAGATCCAAACTCCAAACTCATACCTATAGTATTACTTACTGGGCTGTGTTCATTGGGAGAAATAGGAAAATTGGAGCTGTTTTAAAATAAGCACTTCACTAATTAGATAAATATGAGTGGAATATATAAAGTTTTGTAAAGGGTATTTGTATAAGTCAATGAAGGCATTTACTTTAGTAAACTGATTTGAAGAAGTCTTTCTGAGGAAAAAGACATTCCTTTTTTCCTGGTCATGTGGTTCTAATTTGCCTTGTCATGCTCTAAGGTCCATTCCATGCTGTGCACCTTCCTCAACTATCAGAAGTACCTCAGAAATTAAGACCCCAGAGCTGCTACTTGAATTTATTTGAATTGCAAGAAGACACTGTCTGCTAAAATGGAGGAAGGAAATATGTCATCAGCAATTATTTTAAAAGAAGGCAACTTTGCTTGTCTTCATTGCTCTTGCCATGAACCTCCTGTCAGACTTCCTGCTACAGTTTAAAGGAAGCCATGTCTGTATATTTAGGAATGCTATTCAAGAAAGTATAAGCAATGAGCTGATAAAAATAGAAAACAAGCAAACAAAAACTAAGAAGCAAGATTTGTATATAAGACTGAGTATGGCCAGTGATCTTCCTCTTATGTATCACTGTCCTTCCTTCCCTTCTTTCTGTTTTTACTCTCCCTTGTTAAACTGAACTGCTAGAATTTTATGTACACTAAAGTCATGGGAAAGTTACCACTTTGCTGTCTGAGTAGACCAACAGAAAATATATTTGCAACAGTAAGAGTAGATATACCAGTTGCCAGTCTGTGAAAAACTGGCCATCGGGGTTAAAAAGAGACAGGTGCCATGGGTATGGAAGGTTAAAAACAACATATGGTATGTGATAGAGTGGGCAAATTGCAGTCTTGTTTCCTATGACTGATAAGGACATCGTGTAACTGCAGGAACCGAGTATACAGATCAGATCACCAAACTGCAGTTCAGACTCCCACAATTGCTTTCTCCTTAGAACAGTCTCCTGACCAATGACTGCTCATTATTTTCCACTAGTTTCCTCCAGCTCAACTCTTGCCTCTTGCTCCATTTCTGACTTTCCCAGAAAAGGGAAAATAACAAACGATTGACAGCTGCTCCCCAAACTCATAAGGTTTGGGGAAATAGCCTCATCAGGGAATATAGAGATTCTTACACAGTGCAGCTGGCTCACAGTCAGACTCAGCTGGAGCAAAGAGATAACATCATACTCCTTGCATTTTTCTGAATTCATTTTTATTACTAAGGACAGTTGTACAAAAACAGGTTTTCTTTTCCTTAAAAACTTCTGCTTTCTTCTCAGATCATGTCACAGTTCCTCACAGCTAGCTTGATAGTGTTCCACAGCTCCTAAGATGTTGCTAATAAACAGAAAATTTGGTTAATGGAATTTTAATATGAGGTGGAGACAGTCCTAAGGAGAGGAAGTATCTACATAAATATCTGAAGCAAAATAAAATAGCAGCACAAATGGATAAATAGGAGATAAACACAGAAAATGTCAGTAAAAAAACTTTAAAAATATATGATGAGGTTATCCTGTTGTTTATAAACAAGACCAAAACATGTTTCTTAAAAAAAATAGTGAGCCCCAGACTTTTTCATAGAAGGGCAAATGCTTGTTTATAACATGTAGTTACCGTGTGAAAATAACTATTTTTTTGAGATTGTTGATATTTTTACTAAATATATTGAACTTCAGCATAAGTAAAATCTAATTTTGATTTTAAAACTAAGTAGCTTCTGGGGAATCTCTTTAAATAGCAGAAGATGTATTTGAAGTTTATACACCTATTTGAAACAATAACAGTTTCCAGACATGTTGAGGTAGGAGGAGAAGGGAGAGCTGTTATAGAGGACTTCTGGGTATCCAGATATATGGCAAGTGAAGAATATAAAGCTGGATTCACTCTTCCATATGGATCTATGTATCAATATCATCAATAAAAGGAAAATACTTGCTTTCCTTAAGCATATGTTTCATCAGTGTTTCTTGAGCCAAGAGAAGATGTAACCACCTATGTAAAATTGTAGGGTTCTTAGGTTATAACAAGAATGTTAAAAAAAAAAAAGATATAAGAGTTTAAGAACTTGATAGAATAACAGGACTCTATTATTTACAACCAATGATTGAACAGGTCCAATTTGGTGTGAGAAAATATCCATTTGACATTTCTGTTCTTGGTGGGTCTCCAGTCCTCTGTTGTGGGAAAATATGTTTCACTACTGGCTTATAAAAAAGCCCTAAAAGCCATTAGGTAAGAAAACAGAACATTACAGTCCTTCATTTTAACTATGATAATACCCCAGAGCCATGTTCATATCCATACTTCATGGCATGCTGTATCCTGATTATTTCAATAAAAAGGCAATATTTTAGTGAAAAAAAGCATTCTGCCACCTGGATAAAGCCTGTCTTACATTCTTACATAACTACAAATCCATCCTTTCCCATCAAAAACAGGTATGAGCAGTGTCTTGCAGAACATTGATCTCTGTCACCTGCCACTGAAGTCAAAAGGAGATTTCAATTTGAAAAAAAAAAGGATAGAATTTGGTTGCTTAATTGGCCTCCCTGGAACTTAGGGAAAATTAGAAACTTTAAGCTTATCAAAACATAAAATAAAAATGTACAACCCCCAAATCTTCACTCTCTATTATATAGGAATCGAAATATACGTTAAAATCCTTAACAATAAAATTGTACCATGATACATAACTCATGTTTAAATCTTTCTTTCTTTAAAACACTTCATGGTTTATAAAAATATCTGATACTATTCCTTTGGATTTAATATATATGTAGTTATATTTGAATATAGTGGTCATAATAAGCAATATTTGTCAGATTTATTGGATTCTGCCTCAAGCTTGGGCTGTACCACCAGAGTCAAACCAAATACTTTTTTTTCTAAAACTAATTACATTTTTTTGATACACTTTATACCCATCTCCAGGATTAATTATAAGCAGACAAATGTAGAAATATTATTGTAATATTGGTTTAAATGATATAGCTTTAAAATTCCAGTCTGCTTCTATATAGCTGTTGTTGGGTATTACCTTTCTAAAAGCATAAAATTATAGTCACTGAAAAATATGCAGATTTTTTATCTTTTTTTAAATCTCTTTCTAATTACTATGGCTCTGATGAATGTTGCTTTCCCACATATAAACATTTCAACTAATTACTCAGTGTCTTACTGCCATTTAGAAATAAGTTGCAAATTGGTAAAGTAGGAGTGCTGATTTTGCAGAGAAAACAAAAAAGTTGCTGTTTGCAAAAGAGTATGCTAAAAAATCTTGTCCAAGAAAATGCAAGCAAATTAATTGCGCTACTGTAAATGCCTTAATTATCACAGACTTTATGAAATGCTTCCAAATGTCAAAAAGGCCATGCAGATCAGAAAAGGTTGGGTGCCTCCAGTGTGTATTTATCTATAATGCAGAAAGGAAAGATTGTTTACTGCATTAAAATCAATGTTCTCTTTAGGAAGAAATCAAAATTCTCCTACTCAAATCTTGTATGAATTCCACGAGCTAAATCCTACCTAAGGGATCTCTCAGAAAAATCTGAGATAAGTTTTCAAAGCAAATAAAGAAGATGAAGGAAGTGGGGAAAAATAATAAAAAATAAAAATAAAAAAACTGCATCCAATCTTATCAAATGCAGTTGTATCTGCCAACAGCAGTTGTCACTCCTATTACTAATGAAGTCACCAGAAAAGAAAAAAGAAAATAAAGGGTCTTCATTCAGTCTTTTCCTTTTGCATTTGCACAAATTTCTCGGTTTTATTATTATAAGAGTAACGAAATAAGTCATTTCTGTATCGGTCTATGTCCTTTTACCACTAATTGCTAACAGTCAGCATTTCTACACTGTCCTATATAACTCAAAATACCTTAGGTGATTTATGATGATCCTTAGGGAAATCAGAGGAGCTGCCTACAGTCAAACACTGTGTTTTATCTTAATGAGTTATCTGCTCACCAAACCAATATGTTTATGGGGGAATTAGGAGGCCTTTCAATGGTCCAAAGTGCGAAGTCCAAGAAGCAACTTTAATAAATTCAGAGAGGAGTTCCAGCATATACAGCTAAAATAAATTCAAAAAGAAAAAAAAAACAGAAATTTTATGTGGTTTTTCTTTTTTAATAAACCGTGTAGTGACAAGACACAGATGATTTCTGGAGAAAAGGACATCTCTGCATGAGTAAACATATAAGGAAATGGAAGCTGTGGAAAAGAAGAGTACATTAAGAATTTTTTCAGTTGTCCACTCTTCCTAAACAAAAGTAGACAAGTTCTTGCTGAAACTAACTTAAATAGGAGTTAAGCAAGAACATTCCAGTCATACTTCAGTTTAATTTTCATATGATGTAATTTTTGTGTTCTTGACTAACAATTTGGCGCTCTTTCAGCTACATCTAGGTTTTTTTTAAGAAAATGGTATACGTATTTATATTATCCTAGGATATTATTTCTATCATATCTTTTTATAATCAAAGCAAACAATGATCTGCCTAGTTATTCCCTCTCCATTCTTTTTTCTATTACCTCAACTCTGCTCTCAGTTTGCAGAGGATTAAGGAGCAACATCTGGTTTCACTGATCAAACAGAAGTGGGTGTTGGTCTTTCATTAGATAAAATGTGTGACATTCTTACCATAGAAATATTTGTTCAGAGACAAAATGTCAGCCACTGGTTAGGATGTCATCAACTGAATCCTAGCATGTTTATCAATTCAAACCATTTATGCAATTGAATATGCAATCTAAATGCTATAAAATTGCTTATTGTGGTCTTCCTTATCTACAGTGCAAGCAAAACCAATGACTGACCTAGATGGTCTTTAAAGTAGTATCAAGAATTCATGCATATAAAGTGACAATGGAGAAGTGTCATAATTTCACAGAATTTCACAGAAATTCACAGAAGTCATGTTTGATGAACCTGATAGCCTTCTACGATAAGATGAGCAGCTGGATGGACGATGGGAGAGCTGTGGATATTGTCTACCTTTATTTCCACAAGGCTTTTGACACAGTCTCCCATAACATCCACATAGGGAAGCTCAGGAAGTATGAGCTGAATGAGTGGACAATGAGGTGGATTGAGGACTGGCTGGATGGCAGAGCTCAGATGGTTGAGTCTGGTTGGAGGCCTGTGGCCAGTGGTGTCCCACAAGGGTCAGTAATGGACGTGGTGCTGTTTAATTTGTTCATCAATGACTTGGACAAGGGTACAGAGTGCATCTTCAACAAGTTTACAGATGATACCAAAGTGGGAGGACTGGCTGACATTCCAGAGGGCTGTGCTGCCATTCAGAGAGACCTAGATAGGATGGAGAGCTGGGCAGAGAGGGACCTTATGAAGTTCAACAGGAACAAGTGTAGGTCCTGTACCTGGGGAGGAATAACCCCAAATACCAGTACAGATTAGGAGTTGACCTGATGGAAAGCAACTCCACAGAGAGTGATTTGGGAGTCCTGGTTGACAACAAGTTAACCATGAGGCAGCAATGTGCCCTCATGGCCAAGAAGGCCAATGGGATCCTGGCCTGCATCAGAAGAAGCGTTGCCAGCAGGTCAAGGGAGATGATCCTCCCCCTCTACTTATCTCTAGTAAGGCTGCACCTGGAGTACTGTGTGCAGTTCTGAGCTCCCCATGACAAGAAGGACATTGAGCTTCTAGAGAGGGTCCAGTGTAGAGTGACAAAGATGATTAAGGGACTGGAGCATCTATTGTATGAGGAAAGACTAAGCGAGTTGGGCCTGGTTAGTCTGGAGAAAAGAAGGCTGAGAGGAGATTTGATCAACATGTTCCAGTACCTGAGAGGTAATTGTAGGGAGGATGGGGCCAGGCTCTTCTCTGTGGTGGCTGGTGACAGGACAAGGGGTAACGGGTGTAAGTTGAAACATAGGAATTTTAATCTCCAAATGAGGAAGAACTTCTTTCCTGTGAGGGTGCCAGAGCCCTGGAACAGGCTGCCCAGGGAGATTGCGGAGTCTCCTTCTCTGGAGATCTTCCAAACCCTCCTGGACACCCCGCTATGCCATGTGCTCTAGGTGTTCTTGCTTATGCAGGGGGGTTGGGCTAGATGATCTCTAGAGGTCCTTTCCAACCTTAACCATTCTGTGATTCTGTGAATTTAAGACTGGAAAGGTTCATTACACCATCTACTCTGGACATCCACTTCACAGATTGGTAAATTGTACTAGAACATCCTAAAGCTCAAATGTGAGTTGAAGGAAAGCATTTCAGACTTTGCAGGCTAAAATATGTGTGCATTTCAAAAGAAATTAAAATGCTGCCTAAAGTCATAACAGGCAGGAAGTTATTTAGGTGAACATTACAATTATGCTCATGGCAAAAGGCAAATGTGTTTTGATGGAGGGTTGGGGCAGGGAGAGAACAGGAAGGCCCAAGACACCAACAGTCTAACCTGAGCAAGTATTGCTGTTTCAGCCCAGAAAACTTAGCAAGTACTAGCCAAGTAACACATGGAAAAGATTTTCTGCACCAGCTCAAAGAACAATCCTATCTCCAAAAGTAGCTAATCTCTGATCCTTCAAAAAAAAAAAAAAAAAAAAAAAAAGATAAACATATCCAATTATGACACAGGGTAAACACTTCCTTCCTAACCAAATGTTCTTGGTTATGTGAGAACCTGAAGCATGAGATTTGGTTACGATAATTATCTTAATGAATAGTTAGATATGTGACACTCAGTAAGGGTAAAGAAGTAAGGGCAGTTCTATTCCTCACATGCTTTGTAAAAGGAAAGGGATGAAAGGCTATTGCTTGTGCAGAAACGAAGGCCAGAAGGGATCACTAGGACATTATATGCTGTCAGTCATACTGATGCATTGATAATTTCTCCCAGATACTGAATTAAAACATATTCAGGAAAATATATATTACCATTTCAAAGACTCCAGATAATGGTGACTCCACTCTTTCTGTGGTAAGATGTCCCAATATTTAATGACTTTCAGTGCTAGGAAATTGCCACTTACTCAAGGTTAAATTTATCTAACTTCAACTTCCTGCCATTTAACCTTGATATATCTTTGATAGCAAAGTTGAAAAGTCTCTCACTATCTTTTCTGCATCTTTTTCATATATAAGTACCTACATACAAAGATCAAATCACCTCTTCACTTTTTTCCTTTGATAAGCTGAATAAATACAGCTCCTTAAATCTCCTCCCATAAGGATTCCTCAATAATATTTGTGGCCTTCCTGTGAACTCTCTGCAGAATTTTCACGTGTTCTGGGAGTTTAGACACTAGAATGAGGCAAACTATTCTATACTGTGTATATAGGTAAAGTCACTTTGATATTCTTCTTTTCACGGATTCAAGAGCACATTAGCTGTTCTTGGCACAGCATCACACTTTTATTGTAGTATTTGTCACTTAAGATGTTCTTCTCTGAAGCCCAAAATCATCCCATTTAAATTTACGCACTGAGTTGAGCCACTAATCGAGGTACTTCAGTCAAGTATTTGGTAATTTGAGTGAATGTTGATATGAATCTCTGCCTTCTAGGGCATTTTCATGCACTTTAGGTATAAACTGTGCTCATTGTTTCAAGATATCCCACTTTCAATATGGCTCTATTAAGAAACAACCTTAAAACCTGACCATCCCCTTGATATTCAGAGCAATCCATAACCTGAATGCATTCAGAACATTTATCAACCTATTCTCTTCATTATTTATGCATTTATGCATCAACAGTCCTTTTGTGTCATTTGTAAATTTTACTTGGAAAGAAGTCAGATGATCATTTAAATCAGCATTAAATTAAGAATTTATCTATTCTGTCAAGAACAAAACTCAGGGAAGTTTTTGAAGGAATTTTAGTAAAGAAATATTCGCTGAAGCATACCTAATAACAACTATGTGATATGTCAACAGTTTATTTTTACCTTGATAACTCACAATGTGCAATGTCTCATCAAATAGCTGTGCTCTAATTCAAATGTCCTAGACAAAGCTGGGTATTCTGTATCAGCACAGTTGCTCCCATCAGTTTTATACACCATAACAAACAAGAGATTTGTTTGACAGGACTCTCCATCCATAAAACAGAGTGAATATCATTAATTAATTTTGCATACTATCTAAGCATGGTCATACTTGAAGTTTAAGATCAATTTGGCCTATTGGTAGAGATTATGAATTGATCGACCATATGAAATGAATTTTCCACTGTATTAGATCTGCCCTTTGCAAGATGAAAGACAGATGGTCAGGAGAGAATGAATCAATAGGGAGGAATAATGCTATTATCCCAAAGAGAAAGAAATATTCCACCTGTGTGGTCATGTGAGGGAGGAGGTAGAAAACTCCAGTTCTCATCACATCAGTGGTTAGATTCTGCCACTTTCATTTACGGTGGAAAGTTCTTTTCTAAGTGAGGACACCTGGTGAAATCTATGGGACTTTTTGAACAGCAAAGGTACTGTGCAATAAGGCATTACTCCTCATAGTAAAAAATGTTATTCCTCATAGTAAAATATTGAAGAATTAAAAGTTTGGGCTAATATTTTTGCAGGTTTACAAAATATCCCTCTAGTACTCTATTATATTTTTTGACTAATAGTATTCTATTTGACTGAGATATATCTAACAAAATGGTTTCAGATTAAAATGTGAGCTAAATCTTTTCTTACATTTCTAATTTATCATTAAGAAGAAACAGCTGAAAGTTTCACTAGCATTTGGTCCACTTCCCTGCCCATTTTTCTGGAACATCCCACATTCGTAGGTGCTGTTGAAAGATCAGAGAGCTGTTGGCCACTTAGGCATCCCTCCATACAGGCAGAGAGTCTTCCCCCAGGCCCTTTCTTTTCTTTCCTTTTGAAACTCTTCCTCAGTTTAATGTGTCTTTTGTCTTCTTTGGACCAAACGCATCTGTTGCTCCATCCGTCAACAAAGTCTAGATTGTAAACTCACACTATAATTATCTTTCTTCTTTCAGTGATTCCTCTTTCTTTCTTCCCTTATGATAGCAATCATCGAGTGACAGGAGTTTAACATGGGATTCACTCTGATGGGAACCTTACAACCTCAAGATAAGTTTAGCCTGCCAAAATCAAGGACACCGGATGCTCTTGGCTATCAAGACTCAGTTCTCTGTAAAGATAATGCAGTTCTCCACAAAAAAAAATCTTCCATTTTGGGTAGTACTTCTGTACTGCCTGTTGCTGCTCTTTCATCTGTTTTTTGGACTATATCTCTATGCATAGCAGTTTAAGCCCTTTAATTGTAGAGATCCCTTATTCAGTCCCTGGACCTTTCATAATATCAGTCATCATACTTTTACAATATAATATAATAATTATTTATATTGCTAATAGTTTTCTACAACATAGGTCCTTAATGCATTCCTGTCCAAGTAAGGTCATGCAAAGGTGTGTTTCCTAAAATCCTAATGAATTCAATTGCCTCTATTTAATAGCCCAGACTCCTAAGGATGTATACCTGTGATTTCTATATGCACTTATTATTATTGCCAGCATATTTCACAAGTATTAAATCATGGAAATATATTATTTCTGTCATGTTAGGCTAGATATTTTGACAGAAGTCACAAATTACTAATCCTTTAGCAAACCCAGACAGCAGTCTGACACAGTTCCAGATTTTAAGCATGCTTTTACATTGGAGCCCAAATGTCTTAGTCGTTTAACTGTCGAATAAAATATATGGACCTGAAAAATACATCTGAATTTTCAGGGAGGGTTTAATGTCCATAATATTTTATTCACTCTCATCCCAAAGTATGATTGATCTTTTCAGTATGTCATTGAATAGTAAAGAGGATTGAAAACAGATCCTCAAAAGAAATACTATCCCCCAAATAATCTCATTTATGTCAAATAGCGGAGAACTGACTATTTCAGCTAGTTCTTTGAGGATTCTGCTCCTAATGCTGAATCCCAATTTCAGCTGGGAAAATAAAATGTGGAGAGTGTAATTTTCAAAACTAGCAACCCTCTAACTATAGACAGAGCAGTGTTTTGCCAGTGCTTAGATCCATTTAGAAAACTAGCTGCTATATTTTGAAAGGAGCCTTTTTTTTTACAGCTGGAACATTCAGTGTTACTCCAACATAGCTCTCTGCCTGTGTTATTGCACTCATGTAAATAGGTTAGTAGGTTTCAAGAGTAGCATATTAAAATATTTGAAGAATTTGAAATCTAAACCATGAGATTAGGTTTTCTGTGGGGAGTATTGATTCATTTTCTATTGCTTTTAGAACATTTTTTCATTTTATATTCTTATTTATACCAAACTTATCTAATACCCAGGACTATAATTACCAGAGTGTTTATGCTGCCTATACGTTTTTTTATAATAGGCAAATTTTATCTGTTTATTTACCAGCGGCTGTATGATACAAAAGATCTTTTCAGGCCTGACCCAGTATTTTTTTTTCTGTTGTTACATAAAAAAATAAATATTTGACAATATATATCTTTTACCATGTGCCTTGTGATGAGGCAGATTAAATGTACAGATTAAGAAATGTCACGCAGTTAAGAGTTCACTTTAGAGTCTTATATTTTGATTACGTTGTATGCTGAGTTATGGATGTGTCCTGCAATTTTTCAGATTTTTTTTTTATGGTGAAGTCAAGATTCATCCCGCCTAAAAGAGAAGCCTTTGAATAGTATAGTCAGCATGTCTCCACTTGACAAAATATGAATGCAAAGATAAGTGAGTATACAAGAAAAAACAAGAAAAAAGTTTTGATGGTATACAAAAGGAAAGAAAATTTGCAAAAAGTGTCATGTGAATTTATATAAAAAGCATGTAAGTGCAAAAAATATAGTGAAAGTATTCTGTGAACTTCAGTAGACTTCACTGTCTACTGGGGTCCCGAAATCTCACTTGGCTCACTCAATATTTAATTTTTCACATCAGAAAACAAATCAATTAGTTAAAAAATGCTCTACAAATCTGTTACTTGATTCATTTTAACAAAATCACATTGAAAGAAGTTCTTTGGTTCCTTAGGTTATGTGAGTGTGTATGAGTGCTCATGGTTCTGCAAATTGCTAAGTTTTTGGAAGTGCAGTTTTAAGAGAAAACCAGCCTTAAAAATTATATAGAGGATAATCAAAATGGGCAATATTTTTTTTTCAAATGGGAATTGTGCACCTGCTATATTAAATGTTTTAAAATAGTCTTTATATATATATATAAAACAAGGTTTGTTACTGTCTTGGAGCTTTCATACACTCCATTACTTCCTATGGAAGTAAAGACCATCAATGAAGCTGTAAGGTTAAATTCCTGTTGGGTGCCTAGCTTGATGAAGTTTTTAAATCACAGTCTTTCCCATGACTTGCTTTATGGTCTTGTTTTTGTTTCGACAATGATATTTAAAAGAAAATAAATTGAGTATATGGAACTGGCAAACCCAAGGATAATGTCTTGGCATAATTATCATTAGAAACAAATGAAAAATTGTAATGGGCTTTGATGTATGTGCTCTGTGACAGGATATAGCCCTGCAACTGAAAGTTAACACTTTATAACAGAACCCTTTATATCAGAAACACTGATGCTCTCGTGCATAAGGGCACATACATGAGGAAAATCTTCTGACCACAGTCTCTCAGAAGAAATGTGTAAATGCCCTTGGCAGACCTCTTCCTTGTAAACCTCCTCTGTTTGCAGCTCTCCCTCTCACTCTAGGCTTCAGTCTCCAAGTCAGATGAATGTAGGGGAAAGACCAATCCAACTCCATCTTCGGAGGCCAGCTGGTTCATTCCAATGTTCTTCGCTCTCAGGATCAGTCATCTATCTCTGCCCAGAAGTCTTTCTTCTTCCTCAAACCAGGCAGCATGATTAAACACAGTCAACTTTGGCTATTGATGATTTCTTCTTTCTTGCTTTAGGAATTATTTGAACAGAAAAAAAAGAAAAAAAAAAGATGGATAATATCACACTAGCATCCTAGCATCACATAGTCTTTTTCACACTTTCAAAAAATTACTCATAATTCCTTACCAGTGATGCATCCCTGGCTTACACTGAATAGGATTTGTAGGTTAACATTCTTAAGGTTCATCATAGTGCTCTTTAAAAATGGGTAATCTGTAATATGCAAAACACAGAAACAGCTCTTAGTGTCTGTATAATTATGAAAACATATCTTCTGAGTGAATTTTTCACAGTGAAGTATGTGAAGAATAGTGAATAGTATACCTATATAATATATAGTGTTAAGAGTATTTCAAGAACTGTATTTGCAAAAATCTGTCTAGATATAATGCTGTGAGTTACTAGACCTGAATATAAATTACCTGAAATTCTGAAAAAGAAAAAAAAAAAAAAGAAAAAAAAAAGGGAGAAAAGACACAGTCTTGCTGGAGTGCTATGAGTATAGCTCCTTAGCCATACTGTTCAAGACTATTTATACATTATTAACTACGTAATAAAGATTTTGAAGTGTTTAAAATTTCCTTTAAATATGCCAGTATGATCTTTTACTTTTTTATTTACCTGGAAAATATTAAAAAATAAAAATGAAAAAAAATCTTTTTTTTGTCTTAAAAACAATTTCAGAGGAAAAAAAACAATCAAAGGCCCTATAGTTTTAAGTCTCTGTTTTAGTGAGAAGACATAGAAATAGTTGAGAATAGGCATAGGTGCTTTGCTGAATAGGAGTGAAAGTAAGCATATGTTTTAAATTAATCACATGCACAAATGCTTTCTTAACCATAGTGAAGCAGCCCTTGGAATGAGAAAAAACAATTTTCTGCAACAAAAGTTAAATGCAGTCTTTAAATTTTAATGGCTCTGATTGACCTTCTTCTTCATTACTATTTATAACCTACATTCTTCTTCATTGTCTAAAATTATCAATTCACATTGAATTAATGGTAAAACAGCTGCTGCCCTTGGACATATATTCTTTTTCTTCTTAAACTACATGATTATTTTAATAATAGTTGAAAGTGTATTGGGTTTCCTGAGCCATAGGCATCATAAATCAAACCCAGAGTGCCATTTTTTTCCGAACTGCAAGTATAAATTAGCAATTCCACTCCCAGTCCCCCATCTGTCTCTTTGCGTGACTTTCACCCTAACCACTGAAAAGTGGCAGTAAAATAAATGGCAATGTTGAATTGCTGTGTTGTATAATCTGCGAGGAAACTGTCAGTTTACTTCTGACATTTCTCAAAGGATTCCAGTGTCACAAACAGCAAGAAGGGTTAGAATTATAGTATTAGCCTTCAAAGCAGATTATTAATGTGTAACGCTTATTTCGTTTAAATTGGCATCCTGTGGAAGCTGACACATCTAACACCTGATCTTCAGTTACTTGTCCCAGCACTAGAAATAACTTACTGCAACCATGGAATATTTGGTATGTTGTCTTAAAAGGTGAAGGTGGAAAAACTCTCTTGGAAGGAGTCATTGCTTACATTTTGTAGTGACTTTTCAGACAGTTTCATGCATCTGCAAGCATTTGTGGGATATACATCCTGCTTTGTGTCAAAATTGGTGAGATCCACTTCAAAACTTCTCCAAGTTTCACTAAATCCAATTTTGTCTACCTTCCCTGTTAGTAGTGGTTTATATATTTAAGAATCAGTTCTTACTGAGAAATTCCTGCTGTTAAAATGTAGATAATGGAAGGATACTATATATAATAACTAATATTTTAATTTTATGTTATATAGTTAACTATAAATATATTTGCACCGCAAAGGAGATGGGTTTATCTCTACTATTGATTTCGTTATGATTCTCAGAAAAAAAAGTTTTTCTGTAATAGTAGAGGAGTTAATTGGTTAGGGATGATAACAGTAAAAACCCAGTTTTAGTAAAGTTGTGCTGTGTGCAGATTTCGTGCCTATAATAAGGTTTGTTATTTCTGATTGCTCCTATGGCATATGCACTCATGTGCTTCTGAAAGGAGTGGGTCTATAGCAGGGAATCAGCATTTGCAGTATTGTCAGTACTTTAAGGATACTACATATTTGTCTGGGTATTTGCAGCTAAAAAAGGCAGTGCACATATACTTGGAAAAAATTGATCAACTTCCCTTGGTAGTATAGTTTCCATAACAAATCAGGCATGGCTGATACCAGAGAAAACATACCCAGTAGTTCCACAACTTCCATCTATATCATGGATATGCCCTGTACTTCCCTTTGTGGAACTGCATGGAGAACTATGTGGCTTCAGGTAGCACCTTTAGCAGAAAAATCTTCTGTTATTTTGTGAGTTTGAGCTTTGAACTTGCAAACTCATCTCAACATCTTGGTGAATTCCATTGTTTTTTCCCTTTTTCATCTTGATACTATGCCTTGATTTAAAGTGACACAAAATCCATATCTTCAGGAAAATTGTCATAGTGGGTCAAGTTTTACTGATGAATACTCCTAGTGGAGTTTCATGTAGGGAAGATCTGAAGAGGAAATGTGGTTTATGCTATATAGGTGGGATCTATTACCATTTAGTACAAAATATTCAGCTCTTTATATAGGAGAAAACATGATCCACAAAGTAGGAGTGATAAAGCCTCTTCAAGCTTTGATTCAAAAATTGCTTCTGAACTTCATCTTGCATATTTGATCAAGAATGCTTTTCTATAATCAGTTTTTGTGGAGGTCCGCCTTTCTTTGCGTTTTCCTTTCATTGACAAGTCCATTTTTCTTTCATTTTGGGAAAAAGTGATCAGACGGCATTAGGACTAGATTAGATTAAACTGTTAGATTTGTAACCACTCTCCACTGAGTTCTAAATCTTTACTTCAAAAAAAAGTTTTTTATTTATTGAACTGATATATAAATAGCTTACTCAATACCTTAGAAGAGAAGCTTTTTCATAAATCACTTTTATTTTAATGCCTATTTATTGAAGAAAGAGCATCAGGCAGTCAGGTTCTTTTTAGAAATACTTCATTAAATCACATTCTATAACAATAATGACTCCCCAGGCTATTTGTATTCTTTCAAATGCTTTTTCCTTTCCCATTCTGAGTTCTTCTTACTGTTCTTTTTCTACCATTGACCCAAAATATTACAGTATTTGATCTGGAAACAGAACTCGTATGCAATGTTTAAAAAATATGAAATGGTGTTGAGATTTCCACACTCAGGGAGATATTTCTTCTTTTGTTGACCAACAGCATAGTGGGAATAGTTATTACTGATGTGTACTGATGTGTTGTGTACTGATGTGTGGTTACTGCAGAAAACAATATGCTTGCAATACTGGTCTCTTCCCAGAAAGGCTTTAACATTAGCCACCATACAGGGTAACAGGCCTGGATTTGACAAACAGAGATCTTCTGGAAAGGTGAGATTCTGAGTGCCTTCATGCATCAAGGGTTTTAATACTGTTATGAATGTTTCCTTTATATATGTATCTGTATATATATAACATTTTTTAAAAATTTTATATGAAGGAGATGTTTCATTTTCCTGAAGCTGTACATCCCAATTTTATGGAAACTCTCCAACTAACATGATCCTCACTTTTCGAGCAGAAAAGTTGCAATGAAATGGCATGTATTATTTAGGCAGATGGGAATAGAGAATAGACAACAGGCACATCAGCTTGGCAGATCTGGGGAATAAGGACTGAACAATGTTGAAGTTTTGGAGTGGAGGGGCTTTTTTATTATTGTTTCTCCGGACAGTTTTCCATCTCATGCAATGGACAATATCTCTTGTTTGTTCCTAGTCTGTATTTCATATTTGTCTTAGCAGTTCATAACTAGCACAGGCAAAACTATAGGAGAGAAGGAAGTATTACTATTGGTCTGGGAGCAACTGCACTTTCTTTGGAAGGGGCAGGATTTGTAAGTTTTTTGGTGTGATGGGTAGACATGAGGTAAGTGATCTGAAAGGAGAGGGACATTATGGCATTACAGAGAGCAGACACAAAACCACGTTTCTGTGAATATTAACGCTAAAACTGCCTTAAAATGCTAGATGACTTGGAGTCTTGTCAGATAAAATATTATGCCTGACAAGGCATTTGCCTTTAGCATATTAACAACCTGAGTCTAAGATTAGTTTACTTGAGTAGCTAGGTTGAATTTCTCTGATATGTTGACATAATCTGTGTTTCATTAGCCGTTGGAGTAAAACTGTGACGTGGAACATGAACTGTCAAAATATCATAATGTGTATTAGTCACAGGTTTGATGGGTGGCATACTTTTATGCTGTGTTCATAGGTTAGCTTTCTATCTGTTTGGCTTTATTCCTCTTTTCTTTCCTCCATGATTTTTTTTATATTATTTTTTATTTATTTGTTATCATATAAGTACAAAAAATAATAAGACACTAATTTCCTGGTAAAAAAAATGTAATTGTGGATTAATTCCTAAAACATACTTGCATGGAGAAGATACATAAAAGTCTCACAGACACCAACAGAATATGACAGTATGATATATTAAATAACTACTCAAAATAATGTTTAAAAGGGAAAATACTCTCCATGGTTAGATATCTATCTAATGTTTAGACAATTTGGAGAAAAGACAGAGAAATCTTTACTCCTTATTGTTATAGAAACTAAACAATAATTTTAGTGTATATTTTAATGACTCTTTTGGGGCAATGTACACACAAAGGTGCTTTGTAGAAATTTTCATGACAACAATATCCGTAAGCAATTGCAATTTTGTTTTCTCCCTAATGAAGTCTATCTAGAACAAAGCTAAGCTAAGTTAAACGCATCTCTAAGGACTTTTTTTCTTTCTTTGCCTGTAGGGTTTATGCTGTTTTCTGTGATTTTTTTTTAAAGGATCATCTGTTTCAACTGGAATCGCACAAATTTGAGAGAGGACGAGGCAGGTGCCCTTTTGACCCCAGTTCTTCCTTCACCTCCATCTTAATTGGTAATGATCTTTATGTCACAAACTTCATGATCCTGTCAATCTGTCATCCCAAAGTCTCTTTCTTCAGCACTCTGAGGTATTGTCAGCCTTCCGTTGCAATCTTCCACTTGTCAGACTTAATCCTAATGGTGCTGCCCGCATTAATTTAACATTCCAGCAGCGATAACTTCAGTAACCATGTCTCATAAAAGTGAGTAGATGGTATATTATGTGTGCCATTCTACAGGGTAATTGGTTGTCGTGTACTTTTAAGGAATAATAATTTCCTGCTTTCCTTCCAATCATAACAGTATGTTCAGCTTAGTCTTTTACACCTGTGAGAAACACAAAAATAATATTTTTGATCTTCAGAGACTTAATCTGAATAGCAGGCACCCTATAAAAATGTTTGTGGATTTAATTTTTCATATCTGAGGCATTTGTTTTTTATGTAAAGTAAAACTTTTTAAAATTCAAAATAGAAGATTCAAAACTTCCTTCTAATAAAGCCACCCAAAATAGATTATTCAGTTAGGAGGGCTGGTCTTATGCTTGATACCTATAATAATAAAGTTTGGTCTAAGTTTTTCTGTGTCAGAAAACTGTGCAGAGATAGCACTCCACTGTGTTTTGCTGGTAAGTATCTCATAGAAGCACTCGGACCTAATAAGTTGTAGTATAGCAAAAAATATGATTTTTCTCCCTACTGTGTTCCTGAATAAGTTTTGTGAGATAAAGCAAATACAGACATGGTGATATTATAGTACATTGGCTAAAAGTACCCTGGAATAGCAAATAAAGGGTGAAATTTAGATGCACTTAGGGAGTAACACATTAGCTTTGCATTTTTAGGAAACACAAACAAGGTGAAAACTGGGCATTCAAAAGGAATAGTCACTGACAGAAAGAGCTGGAATAAAAGAAAAAAACAAAACCAAAGATCAAAGATCAATCACAAATTTTCAATTTTTCAGGGATAAATGGTTTAGGAATTCAAGACTCCTTGACACTTACTTTTGACTTCAAATCTTAAATTGGATCTTAAAACCTGACTGCTAGTCTCCAATTATGAACAAAAAAAGATAGGTCATGCAAAGCAATAGCGAACTATTGGCCATGAGTGACAAAGATATTTTTACAGGCAAAGTTTATTCATTCCTTTATATCACCAAACACAAGAAGAATCTCCACTAATAATGTCAAAATTCTCGAATTATAGCAGTTCATCAAAATATTGCTCATTATCAAACATTGTGCCTCAAATTCTTGGTTAAATAGACATGAAAGAATTAGAAATAAAAATGCACTTTGACTAACCTTCCAAAATCCATGAAGTAAAGAATTATTATGCTTTTCCTCCAGTCTTGTTTCTAAATTGTTTCAGTGATTTTTAACAGGTTCCAGTCTTAGCTCGACATGAAAACAAAGATTCATCCCATGGATTTTGCTGTAGGCCTGAAAACATCATGGTCTAATGTTGAAGTCCTTCACAACCTTCACATAGATATAACTAAGCAAATAAATTAACCCGATCATGTTCCTACTGTGAGATCAATGTGAATTTTATTCACTTAAATGCAAGCCAGATTGTCCCACTGAACGCTTCAAGACTGATGATTAATATTCCTGTTTCTGGCCTATTCATTAGTTTGCCTGAATTGCAGGAGGTCCTATGGATACTTATAGTTTCACCTGAAAGATGTTTATTATATAAGCTGTTTCTCTCATATATGGTGGTTCTTGGGCACCCACTGACAAAAGGTTATAAGATCTAGCTTAGAAGGATAACAGTTTTGTAATGCAGCAAGATTAGCAGGGTTGCCATATTTTTATCAGATCACTAATACGATTGTAAAAACAACCCAAAGTTTCTTCAGTTTTCTTTAAAAGGTTGCTTATCATTTAGACACAAATAGGATTTCAAATCAAGTCAATGATTTTTCTGTGAAAAAATTGTGGTTTCTCAAGATGCCAAGTTCCTTGAAAATGTATTTTCTGCTAGGAATACAATTATATCTTCTCCAGTGAAATCATCTTTCAAATATTTTGGTTACAACTCTTTCTGAGAAAATTCAAGTGATCACAGAATGCTATTTAAAAATATCAACTTTCTTAATGGTATTTCTTTTCATTTCTGTTGGAAGTAAATGCTACTGAAGAATATGCAAAAGAAAATTGCATTTGGATGTATTCTACTAACTGGAGATGGACTATTTATCAGATAAACAGAATTAATTCCTTAAGCTGTGCTTCAGACTACAGAATGTATGTAGCTCTTTTAGCTTTGCACATACAAGTTTGAAGAGGATGGAAAACTTAGATGCAAATATGGCATGTATTAAAGACTTTTTTTTTTTTTTTAAATGAAGTTGCGCCTTCTAAGGCTGAGTGGGCTTTAAAGGAAAATGATGCTCCTTCATACGGCCAGAGGTTATGCTTCAGCCCATGGTGAGCATGTCCCCCTCATCAGAGCTGCCACTGTACTCAAGAGTGCTGGTCCTCCAGACATTCTCTCCCCAAACATAGGGGTCTCCTTCCTCTTTGTGAGCTCCACTTAAAAAATAAAAATAAAAAATAAAAAAGAATCTGTAGCCACAGGAGACTGAAGCATTTCCCCTAAGATGGGGGTAATACGTCCCTGAAGCCAGCTCCAAGGTCTGCCGGTGGCCTCCAGTTTTTACATAAACCTGTTAATGCAGGCTTTCACATCCCAGCTTTGCCTTTTGCGTCTCTAACAGAATGATTCAAAATCTGGTTCCAGAACTAATGCAGGTTCATACCCGCCAGCCTACACCGGGTTGGCAAATGATAGAGAGTGAAGATTAGACTAACAAGGAAACTTTACATACCTTCAATACAAGTTTAGAAGCTATCCAGCTTGAAACATCATCTGTATCATACCTAATTAGAAGCAGATATAGCTATAGATTCCTTTAGGATGAAAGAGAAGTTTTTGGGCTGTATCTCTTCATGTGTTTCAACACTTGAGTTAAAATGCCTACTTCAACAGAACAATAGTTTGTGACTTGGCTTTAAAACTAAATATCCATGCTCTAGTAAGTTTTATTACAGGTTATCTGACTCTCTGGTAAAGTAGCTTGTGATGACTTCTTCAGTTTATGTACAATTAACTTCTGGTAATTTATTGTCAGTATCAGGAAACAGAACGGATGTTGGATGGCAGACCAGTTGAATAAAATGTACGTGTTTAGATAAATTGAATTTAAACTGCTTGGTTTTCATTTCTAATGAACTCTCCCATCTGCTTTCAATAGCCAAAGCTGCTTTTGATATCAGATAATGCACACTGATTAGCTTAGACCACAGTAGTTCTTGAAAACTGATAAATTATTTTATGCTTTGAAAGCTGTAATATTTTCATCAGAAAGTAGTGTTAAATTTCTATTATATATGAATATTTTTCAATCAAGAGAATCTTGCATCTTGTCTGATTCAAGTATCTTGTCTGTTTCTTCGCTTTATTCAGTCACAGTTAATGACACTAGACAGGGAGCATAACATTTAAAAACAACCTGAGCGTCCAAAAAAGCTCCATGCAAAGCATGCAAAAAGCATGCAAAAAAGCATGCAAAACCATGCAAAAGTCCATGCAAAGCATGCCTTCTTAATTAGTAATAGGAACCTCAATAATGCATGGATTTTAAAGTGAGAATAATACAAATGATACTTTATCTACCATATATGATGCTGAAAATATGTTTATGTTTTTACAAAGTAAACTTGTATGTAGTGAAAAGAGACTAGAACAAAATTAAACTATTTTATATATTCTATTTAACTTTGCATATAAAAAGCATTTAAATGTATTAAAAAGGTAGGTAGGAATAGAGGTAGGTGTGTGAAATACTTCCCTGAATGTTTTATATGAGGTAATATGTACCCTATGTACTAATTTGATAGACTTCTCTTAAACTCTTCACAATAATCATTTATACTATGATTGAAGAAACACCATGAACTCACCCACCATGAATAGCATATATGCTTACAGTGTATGACTACAATAGCTAGATGCTTCATTAAACAATTAAAATACAGAAAATAGAGTTCTATATAATGTTTGAAAAATTATTACTATTTTGTAAGATTTTGTGCTTCAACCTGTTTAACACTCATCATCTAGGAATTCCTGTTGATTTTACAGGAAAAAACACTGTGTTTGATTTATTTCATTTTCCCTCCAAAAATTAGATAAAAGATCTCTTAAGTGTTCCAAATTAAATTTTGGTGTACTTGCTTTCTGAAAATTAATAGTAGCCAAATGAATACCTAAAAAGTCTCCTGTTATCACTTGAATTAAAAGCATAGCATTAGGGTATTGGAATATTTTTTTTTAGCTGAAGAAATCAAGATGTGATATCAATTAGATTTTAGCAAGTAATTCTCAAATATATGTTTATACTAACCCTCCTGAAGTTGATCTTTTACTGAAAGAGGTAAGAACTGGTAAAAGGTCTGTGAAATTGCCCCATTTACAATAAAATTTTGCTAGAAAATATTAGTTTATTACCGTGATTGACCCTCAGTATAAAACCCTATGACCAAGATAGGGGTAAGGTGTTCGTATAGTAGCTAGATCTTTTCAATAGATGGGGAAAAAAAAATAGAAATCTAGCCAAGATGTTTCAAAACACAACCTTAAATAACTTCTACATATTGAAGAACCTACCAGGGTTTAAAATTTTAAATACAGATTAAAAAGACATGATTATTAGCCTATTGAAGAGGAAAAGCAAAGATCCTCTTAAAGACAAAAGTGTAAAAGTTTTCAGAATTATGTTGAATGTTTTTTGTGTTGAGATCTTTACCAGCCATGATTAGGATTATCTCATTACTTTCCTGAGTACTTTGCCTCTCTGTTCACATTTGTTACTTGTCCTGTGTTTAGTCGCATTCCAGGATAAAAATCAGATTTTTGTATCTGTACAATATATTTCATGGAACAATACTGAGCCAATATTGAGATGTTTAGAGCTGCTGCCAGGATGTCGTAGATAAAATTAGCAATCAGCTACTCTGATGGTGGAGTGCATCAACATTGGTGCTGCACCAGCAAGTTAGTCACATACGTAGTTACACTTTTTACATGAGTTAATCAGAATGAATAAGCACCATGTCAGAACTTCTGAATGTCAGGACTCCTACATGTCCATCTCAACCCATAGCCTTATGTGAAGAATCGTTACTGATGTCTTTTCATGTTTCATTATCCTGTTGAAAAGATAGAAGCATTATGTTTTGGTTTTATTGCACCGTAATCTGCAATAAAACAAAAAACAGTCTGATATATTTATGCAATGGAAAATTTTAAAGGGAGTTTTATGACTGATGTCAGTCATTAGTTTTAGTTGCAAACATTGTCTGGAACATTATTCAGACATTGGCAAGTTTTGCTGTTTAAGCACCTCTCAGTTATTTAAAAAAGAAAAAAAACCACTCTGTTAGTTTTGGTTAACTCCTACTGATGTAATAATTTACTTTTATATTTATATTTACTTTTAATTTCACTTGCCAATATTTTACAGTAAGTCACAACCATATATTTTATAAGGCAATATCCATTCTTCGTGAGGTGTAACCTAAGAGAAAACCATGCTCAGCTCTGTATCAAGAGGTCTGTGAACCAACCCCAGCAGCCAAACTCCTCTAAACTTTTCAGAATTATTATTTAGACTTCCAGTGTCCTTAAATTCACATATGTCTCTTAGCAGAACTAAGATTCACCCTTTGAGGGGGACCAGTGAGCAAAATTTTTACTTTTGCTCTAATCCTTAATAAATGACAACCAATGTTATTTGAATTGATCAGTCGCGTTTATTTTGATTAGGAGATAGGAAACTGTGTCACTGAAACCTTCCCTCAGATTATCCAAAAACTGGAAATACTTAATTTCCTTCTTTATATGCAGTTTAAGCCTGCTGTGTTATTTTATAACATAAGGCTGCCACCTAGTGACCGCAACTGTCTACTTTTATTATTAGGCCTAACATTTTTGATTTAATCCTGCATATATATAAAATATATTATTCCTAATGCTTGGTCAGTTAATGCACCCATTTATAACTACAGGGGAAAATTGCTGTTTGTAATTTGCTCAGAAGCCAAGCCAGAAGCAAAGTGAGATCTTTATGCTCGTAAATGCTTAGGTGCTTGTAAATGGTAAGTGTTGCTAGGACTAGTCACCTAGGCCATTTAGGAGCCAGATGTTGCAGTTAGATGTTACCCTTTGTGTGTGCAAATCTATCCCTAAGTCATTGAGTCAGTTTTGGAAATAATGGTTGAGGTTGGCAGGAACTTCTAGGGATCATCTAGTCCAGCCCCCTGCTCAAGCAGGGGACACCTAGAGCACATGGCGCAGGATCGCACCCATTAATGAACTTTTAAAACCTCATCCTCTTCCAAAAGTAAATGTGTTGTACTATAGATTGGAGCAATGTCTGCCTGTTCTTTAAAGAATGTACTCACCTTCTCACACTAATTTCATCAAAGGCTAATGAGCCTTGTATTTTCCCATCATAGGTAATGGTGGTTTTTTTTTAATGCATGACCATAGGTGGTGAACTTTTTACTGGACTCTACAGCGACTACTGGGGAAGAGATGCTGCTCTGTTTCATACTATGAATCGTATGTCACATATCCGAACTGAACCGGATAATGAACGTCTGCTGAAAGGTACAGGAAGTAGAAGAAGGAAGAACATGGGACCAGAGGTGTTTTATATGACTAGAAAACTTCTGTTAAACAGAAATTAACAATATGTTATCCATGCATACATACCCAACTGTAGATGAATTTGATTAAATCATCTTTTTTTTTTTAATTTCAGCAAAACTTGGCTCAGACATTTAGTTTCTTCCATACTTTAAATTTTGAATTTGCAACAAGAGAATACTATTAAATACACTATGAAAACTCCTTCACAAAATGATCAAGCAAAGGTTCTCTAGCAATATATTAACAATAAGACTATTTTCATACAGAAGAATAATTTAGAAAATGCTTGTGTTATTCACTGCTTCTTAACAACTCTTGCCAATGAAATGAATGCCATTCTCATTTAACAAACTAGTAAAAGCTCCATCCCAGTCCTGTGGACGGAATTGTTCATTGTTCTGCCTGGTTTTACATTAAAAGGCAGACAGCACAGACTACAGTTCAAACTTTGCAGTTTCAATTTAGCAGTGAAAAGTTAAAACAAGGAAAATTTCAGAAGGTTTTTATTTCACAACAGAAGCACACAAACAGTCTTCTGACTATGAGACAGTACACCATCTATTGGCTGAACTATCAGACCTTTTTCTTTATCTAACAGGCTGTTTGGCTAAAGTTGAGGTTGGCATTCCTGTGTCTGATCGGTATATCAGTGTTAGTGAATACACTGCCAGATTTTATTCTAACCCAAATTAAAATACATAAACCCCAGAGAACAGGACTGGAAAGAGATTATTTTTTGTTCACATAAAAAAAGAAATATTGATTGTGAGTTGGAACTACAAGAATAGTTTAATACTAATATTTTCCACATGTTACATAGGTATTTACACACATGATTTTTTTCCTGTTTCAATCACCCTGTTCCCCAATAGTTCTCTGACTAGCAAATATTTCATTCTTTCATTTTGTTTTCCTTCTTGCTACTAATTGATTTTAAAGATCGAAGTAAATAATGTTTTAATTAACTTAGTCCTCTACCCATCTTTATTTTCTTTTAAAGAACCAAAGTTTGTTGGCTCTTACATGATTCCTGACAATGAGGACCATGATGATAACAAAGTATATTTCTTCTTCACTGAAAAAGCATTGGAGGCAGAGACGAGCACCCATGCCATCTATACCAGAGTAGGACGTGTGTGTGCGGTAAGGCTCTTTTCTTTATTCGCTAGTTGAAAGGGAAAAAAAAAAAAAGTTACTTTTTCAGTCCTTTACCTTACCCTCCAGGCAAATATAGCATCAGTTAACGCATGTAGTCTATGTTCTGTTAAAACTCAGAATATATTATTTTAACAGTTCCCTCTTTTCTGAAATATATCCACCTGAATTTTTTATCTCTAAACATGGGTTAATCAAAATCCTAAGACCTTTATCCTCCACAAGTCCAAAACTCTGCATGCATTATCATCTAGACCCTAGCTAACTAAAGCTAACTTCCTCTCTGTATGCTATAAATAAAATTTAACTAATACCAAAAATACAGAGTATAATAAGACTACTAATAAATGTTTTTTCCAGCTTTTACATTTTCAGCTGAGTTGTTCCAGACTTGAGAATTCAGGAGCTGCTAATCTATTTCTATTTTTCTGGTTTTGTAAGATATTGATGTAAAGTTGAGTACATCAGTTAATTTCAGTAATGTTTTGAGAAGAGTCTTGTGAACTTAAAACAGTTTTATAGTTCAGTTATACAATCTACCTGAGTATAAAGGTTTGTATGCTTTGGACGGTGCTACCTGAAGGTTACAGAGCCCTTCTACTAAGTAGTACTAATCCTTCTCCCCTTCTTTATAGTCTCAACAGTCAGGCACAACAAAGGACAAATTGTTTTGAGTTTCTGAGACATTGTTAGAGCACCATGTAGATACTTGCATTTCCTTCAGTCACAGCTGTACCTACTGTATAGACAGATTCAAGACACCAGTGAAGCATTGAGTTTCTAAAGCAAAGCTAAGCTTTGCTGATGTGCAATGTAAGCCCAGTAAAGAAAAATATAAAAGGGTTATAACAGTTCAAACTACTCATTGATATGATATGGCTCTTTATGAACAGCTGGACATGATCATTGTAATCTTGGTGGCAACTGACTGCAGAGAAACAGTATCAGTAATTCACATGTGTTTTGAAAATGTATGCTTTGCCATTGCAATATATGAGTGGGTAATTCAGCAGAGCTTTTTGTGCTTCTGGACTTACTCATCAAATTACAGCATTTGCTTCTTTCTGCACAGAATGATATGGGAGGACAACGGATGCTGGTGAATAAATGGAGCACTTTCCTCAAAACCAGGCTAGTCTGCTCTGTGCCAGGGAGAAATGGAATTGATACACATTTTGATGAATTAGGTAAATATCCTAGTCTGAAATAGAACAAAAAAAATCATATGATATTATGATAATTCATCTTACCCTTAAATACTGTACTTGTTTTCATTAAGAAAAAATAGTTGACAGTGTTTTGATTCCAGGATATATGAATCTTTATACGTACAGAGTTGACTATGATCAGTTATGCCTTTACTTACTCTTTTTTTAAGATTTTTTTTAAAGATTTTAATACCTGCATGAAATCAAGTAACATATATGAGTCAAGAAAGACCACGCCTTTAACAAACAACAAACTGTCTCTTTTGGGACTGAGAAAAGCACTTTGCTATCAATAACACTGCATTTACATTTTACAGAGGATGTGTTTTTACTACAAACTCGGGATAACAAAAACCCAGTGATATTTGGACTCTTCAACACTACAAGGTAAACAACTAGAATAAATTATAACAGCAGTAGGGGAAAGTTTGAACAACCTAGTGAGGAGATAGTAGCTGCACCATATGTGTTAGCATGCTGCACTGTTTTGTAGTGATCTAATGGTTAACTTAGGCTGCTACTGGTTGAGGGGAGCAGCTGTGTTATTGCCAACATTTTGGTCTCCCGATTCACATTTTTGGAAGTATGGCAGATCTGGTCTACTAGGGATGCAGGTACCTAGCATTTCTTACTGCTTCACTATGCAAACAATATGAATTAATTAGATCATACCTAGTTAAAGTTCTGGATTCCTCAGAGATGATTGTTTTGTTGGTATCATTAATGGCTACATAAAAAAAAAAAGAAAAAAAAATTATTCTTGGAACTTGGAACAAAGATGCTTTCATAAAGGTTGATCTATACAGTGATCTTTATGGTCTCTCCAATATTCCTGTCCAATATTATAGAAAGATTCTTGTTCATTTCTGTCAATATCCTTTCCAAGAGGCAAATAATAGGAAAAAGTTAAGAGAAGGAAAATACTCAACTGTTCAGATCACTAGTCAAAGACAAAAAGACCTGAGTCTTGTTGCCTGTTTTTGTCTGTCTGTAAACAAGTAATTTAGAGCTAGTATGTCTGTTTACCAACCCCAAATTGTGGTATAACAGTACCAAGATGTCTCAAAGAAATGTTATAAATATGTTAAATACTGCATTAAAGAACATCAGACACAGTGGTTATGAGAAAAGCATACAGGAAACATGAAGATTTTTTTTTCCCATCGCACCATTGAAATAGGCTTAATTACATAGTAACACCATTATTACATGTAATAAATGTGTGATATACAGTTTTAATAATGTATTTGAATTTTACTTTACAGCAATATATTTAGAGGATATGCTATATGTGTCTACCATATGGCAAGTGTTCGAGCAGCTTTCAATGGACCATATGCTCATAAAGAAGGACCAGAATACCACTGGGCTCTATATGAAGGAAAAGTACCTTATCCTAGACCTGGTTCAGTAAGTACAATCTATTCTCTACTGTTTTGTTAATGTAAGTGAATTTGGAAAGAAAAAAATAGCCTAGTACTAATGTACAAGTCTTATTGATTTCACAGTTTAGGATATATATACGTAAATACAAGTATATTCTAGTATTTGTGGAATTGTGTGAAATGGCAGAAAGTTCTATCAGTCACTATAACAATAGATTTTTCACAAAGGAAATCACAGGAGTCAAGTACATAGAGTTTTTCAAAATCCTACGGAAGTTCTGTGATAAGTTCCTATGATGCCAAAGTTAGGATCTTAGGCAATAAGCAAAGGAGAGGCATCTCTAGAAGTTTTATCAGATACAGAGGAAGATACTTACACAAGGCAATTCTTTCTATTGTCTGCGAAACCATAGAAGTTTGTGATTGATAGAGTGAGAAAATGTTAAAGCGAGGAGGAGGGGAAGGATAATTTTGTGTTGTTAAATTACTTGGTTCTGATTCCTTTTTTTCACCTCCTTTTTGAAAACATCACATTTCAATAACTTAGATCAGTGCAAGGAATAGAAATTAGATGCAGATCTTAACAAATGCAACTAACCAGAAGAATCATTTTCTGAGGCAAATCCTCCACCATTGGAGAACCTTTTATCAAGCTTGGTTCGTTCTAGAAGTAATGATCCAGCATGCTTAAATATGTTGCTTTGCTCAGAGAGATCAGTGAGTTAGATTTTATGACCCCCAGATCAGATTCCTGAGTGAAAATGCTCAGGCTTTCCATAATTTTCACATATGTTTCTTTATAAACATTTCTCTTTCCTGAGTGGAAAGAAGTAAATGAAGAAAAGAAACAAGACATATTTTGAATATACAATTCAGCTGGCATCTACTACAGGATACTCTGAAGTTATACAGGAGCTGTCAGCAGGAGGGTTGTTCTTTTTGGTATTTATGTGCTTCAGTTGTTGAATAAAGTTTCTGGAGCAAATCACTGACATTACTTACAGAAGTACTGAATTTCTGTGAGGAATTTCTAATGTCTATGTTGATTTTTCACAGGTATCACACATAATCCTCATCTCAAGCTTTGTTTCTATTTCCCCCTCTTTTCAGGTGTTTCTGAAGGTTTTATCACAGAAATATCTTAGGCAGGGATTTTCACCAGGTCGGGGTGTGAGGAGAGCAGTCCCGCATGCCACTGCCTATCAGTGGTACTTGAGCATCACAGAGACCTGTCTCGCAGGTCAGGCACAGCCAGGGTCTCCCTCACCTTTCACATCCTGCTCCAAGTCAGGAGGAATCCTGCCGAAGGCAAAGGAATCACAGTAGGCAATGCCAGGATAACCCAGGGAAGGATCAGATTGGAGATTTCTTCTTCTCCCCACACCTTTTCAGATTCTTGACTTTGAGGCGTTGAGACACTTCTCATAGCTCTAAAATCCGCATACAACTTTCACACTTCACCTCTTTATCCTCTGTAGGCTGGGAGTTTGTTCTCTTGATCTTAGCAGTGGAATAAACTGTTGCTGGAGCTTTACTATTGATGTTATTTTTTGCTTGCTAACTGAATCAATATTCTCCTTTATAATAAAAACACTCATATGCATAATTAAACATTGTATGCAATTCATTTATCACTGAATCACAGAAATGAGAGGTGAAAGCCCTATTAACTTATCATGACAATATGGCTTTTCTCCCTGTAGCATGATTTTAAATACACATCCTCTTTCACTTTAAATTACGATTTTCCTCTGCTTCTCTTGAGGTTAAAGGCACAAGTCTAAATGCAGAAGAGGATGCTTCATAAAAGAGCTTGTCTTGTATTTAAACACTCTAAATATGATTTAACCACATTGACTAGTTAATTATCACTATAATAATGCTGATGTCAATACCAAATGCTTTTTCTTCCCTTGTCTGATGTGGATCAAAGTCTGTCATGGGTATTGAGTCAGGATAGAAAAACAGATAAGTAATATTTGAGTGAAATAGGAGAATTCTTTCCTGTTTGATCATTGATATAAAAATTATAACATTTATAAATGACCAAATAAAAATGAGACAATCCCATGCCTGAACTGTAGAATCGCTGTGTATTTCAGAGGGAAGATGTGGTCCAAATTCTCAGTTATATTACTTTTTTCCCCAGGTAGTAGAACACATTAGAAATCTTACCTGGATCAGAGATAAGCATGAGCAGGAATTCAGTATTAATCACTACAGTCATCATATATTTGATATCCATTAACACTGAAAGTTTAAATGGTGTTCTTTAGGAAGAAAGATAGATGTCAAACTAGAACTCCAGCAGAATTGACAATGATAAAACATAAGAGCTGAAACACATATGAAAGAACAGAGCAATTAATTTTCCCAATATCAGAGAACAAGCTAACTGTGGAACTGGTTCTGTGCCAAGTGGTAATCAATTTAATCCTATCTGTCTCTGTAGGTTGGAGAGCACACTGGAGGCTGGGCTAGCTCACTAGCCAGCCTTAGTTAATAGAATTTACATTTGTTTTTCACTGCTCATTCAGGGCACTGTTTAGAGGTTTTTTAAATCCAGTAGCATGAAAATATAGTTTGTGTTGGGCTTTAGACCACAGTGCTGGCTTTCACACTTCAAAGAATAGTCAGCACACAGGTAAATGGAAGCCTTTGCCATTGCCAGTTAAATATATGAGTGACAGGGACAAAGAATCAAAAATAAACTATGGTTAAGTACCTCCAAGAATCATCTTTCTTTGATCTTAATGATTGAATGGGGAAAGAAAAAGTCTGCAAGCAATGAGAAAAGAGCTTGAAGCTAAATAGATTGAAAACCACTGTTAGACAGTCTTTGCAATCTTCCACTCTCTAACGTCTGCTGGAAGCATTACTTCTCCCATAATCCAGGTTCCTACTCTGCTGATTCACTTAGTGCATTAGATAGTGATGCTTTTGAGAATGACATTAGCCACCTCAAAAATGATGTTAATAGACTTCAGGGGCAGCTGCTGGTTTCTCTCTGGAAAAAAAAAAAAAAAAAGATTTATTTGGTTAAAAATGAAAAGTCTGTGAAGGATCATTTATATTAAATATCTCCAGGGCTAGAACTTTGCAAGGGAACTTGGCAATGCATGTTCGTTTAACAGTGAACATTTTGAATGCCTATTCACTGTGTGGTGCAGGAAAAGCAGAGATCTAGCGTGTTTTAATGTTCAAAACCTGTTTCTTTATTGCAAACAGCCGGAGAAATTCCATCACTAGGTTGGTTAGACAATTACTTCAAAGTCAACAGTGAACAAATACTTTCCTGTAGCTAAGCCCCAAAAGTAGAAACAAACAGAGCCCCACTTGACAAGTGCAGGAGTTTGTTACTGTCAATTACAGTTGACCACAAGTTTAAAATTACTGTTTCCAGTAAACATAAAGAGTATTTTATTTCATTTTATTGATTGAAAACCCAATTTAAATAGGGAGAGCCTGCTACTGTGGCTTTGCTTGAAATGCTTCTTAAAACCACATTGTAAATGTGAACGTAAATAGTTACTGAAATATTTCCAGCTTGATCATAAATGGTTTCAATTAGACATCATGAGGCAGATTGGAAATGTAGAATCGATGTTCAACTGGGAACACTATATCCTGTCCTTTACAAAGCATCTTAAACTAACTTCTATGCCTAACACATGAAATTATCCCTAAATTGCACATTTGACCAAAGGAGTAAACCTCTTTTAATCAATCAATCATTGAAATAAAGTGTATTTGTTTTACAAAATGGTAGGGTGATCGAAGCAAACACTGGGATTTCAAGCTAAACTGTGATACTGCCCTCATGAGTTAGGAATTGGCATTAAATGTAATACTGTTAGAAGTCGTGAGATCAAGAATTATTGTTGCTGTGGGCATCATTTTAATTTCTTATGGTGATACATTTCACAGTAAAAACTAACTAAACCAGAGATTGATGTCAAGCATTGCTATTCTTCTGTCTTTACACAACTTTCTCCTTTCCTAACGGATTTATGGTAAAAAGATTTGGGGAAGAAATAAACATTATGGCTTTTTTTTTTTTTGTGAATATTAAATGTTTCAGTTTTCAAAATTTCACCCCTACAACCGCTTCATAAAATAAAAATTTATTTTAAACAAAAACATCTTTTTGAAAATGTGTCTGACGTTGTTGTACAGACCTCACTGTCTCCCCAAGATATCAATAGACCTTGCGTATATGATTAATTTTCCTACATAAAATTTTGGCTTTTACATTTGATTGTATTCATATCATTCACACATATGCATCAAGAGTGTGATAATATTT
Organism: Tinamus guttatus; assembly: GCF_059628265.1. Taxonomy (NCBI): domain Eukaryota; kingdom Metazoa; phylum Chordata; class Aves; order Tinamiformes; family Tinamidae; genus Tinamus; species Tinamus guttatus. The sequence goes on along the minus strand of NW_028288727.1, from coordinate 1,876,326 downwards.
ATCTGTGTGTAAACTCCATTCAGGGAGAGATATAACTGAAAAAAAGAGGTCAAATATAAGCTTTTAGCATGTCTTAGGATGGCTCTCCCTGGACATGAGAATGACAAGGTTCAACTCCTTTCCCTTCTCTGCTTCTTATCATTAGTAACCATACATGCATATGTACATGCATGTACAGTGGACAAAACACTATCCCAGATCCTACTGTAGTTTTCTGTAATTTTTATGCTGGGCTTTGTGTAGAGTTGTCTTTCCCCTGGAAACCTGGACTCATCTCTATTTCTTTACCAAACCACAGGGATAATCTGTGTTTTATGTTTTTGCAGTGTGCCAGCAAAGTAAATGGCGGTCTGTACACTACCACCAAAGACTATCCTGATGAAGCTGTCCATTTTGCAAGGAGCCACCCACTCATGTATCAGCCCATCAAGCCTGTTCATAAGAGACCAATACTAGTTAAAACAGATGGAAAGTACAATCTTAAGCAAATAGCAGTGGATAGAGTGGAAGCTGAAGACGGGCAATATGATGTCTTATTTATTGGCACAGGTAAATTAAAGTTAAGAGAAATACTGAGGTAATAACTTTCTGAACTTTGTAATGAATGAAGCTAAGTTGTGTACAGTCCAGAAATGATAAAGCCAGCATTTATTTTAAACAATCACCCTTTGCATGACTAAGCTACTCTTCATTGGTAAACGACTAGCTGCCTTACAAAAGAGATCAGTCGTTCCAGACATACATTTCACCACAGTGATAGCATGCAAAAAAATGTTAACTATATATCTAAAGCTATACATAAAAAGCAATGGTAGAAAACAAGGGTTGAAAACAGCTGAAAAGACTGGGAAGATATATTTAAGTGTAGAATTAAGATTTTTTTAATATGATATTTAAATTCAATTCCTGAACAAATGAACTTATTTTTAAAACTTAAGAACACAAGCAGTTCAGCAGAATTGAGCATAACTCAGTTTTGAGCTGAGACTCCACCAAAAAAGAAGTGATACAATTTTCAAAAATATAAGTGCAAGATACTGGCTTTATTCCAAAGTTTGTCTTCCCCAAGTCTGATGATCTCAAGTCTAGCTGATACTGTTAAAAACAAAATGCCAGCTTTTAAACCTACATTACGTACGACATAGCTCAAGGAAAGAAGACGATCCCCAGGTTTACAGTTCAAAAGGAAATTGTTAGAAGCTTTCTGCCAAGATTTCTTTTCCTCCTCTTCCACTGTTTTCATAAAATGTATAGTCTTTGTTTAAAGAGGATTATTCTTAAACATTTACCAAACAAATATGAATAAGCTCAAATATATCACAGAACTGCCCTTATACTAAGCAGTCAGCAAAGGTATGTGAGAAAAATAAATAAATAAATAAATAAAATAAGAGAAAGACTTGGAACTAGATGTGAATTTGGACACATCTAATCTATCTGGAAAGTATCCAAGGATTCATACATTCACATTTGACAACAGCAATGGTGTCACAAATCCCTTTGTCAAGGAACACTCCTACAATGAATTATTTTTTACTAATGAAATTTATCTGATAAGCACATTTCAGTGTTGAGAACATTCAAAACAATAATGTTTGCGAAACAACAAAAGCTTATATTAGTACTGTTTTCTAAGCTTTTTAAATTTTGAAATCAATATGTGATCTAAAAGATTAGGCCATCATTTGCATCACTTATGCCTCTAGATAATTCCTACAGCAGATTTTATAGTGGTCACCAGATTTTTCGTATTTTGCACTTGCATTTGTAACTGGGATATTGTATCAAATACCTGTGTACAAGTCCTCTTTTGAGCAAAGCTGAAACCAGTAGCACTACTCTTTACAGTTAAGTAAGTACTTTAGAGTTGTGTTGGATTGGTGCCCAGCAGCTGCTTAGACTTCTTGAAATGTCTAATCTCAGGTGACAAGAAATTCTAACATAGGTATTCTGGCTTTAGAGAATCTAATACAAATTCCCCAATCTCTACACCAGCAAAACTCTTGTTCAAAACAAAACAACCAAAACTGAGAGGTTCCCTTGGCATTAGAATGTTGGAAAGAGTTAATCTTCTTTCATCTGAGTCCAAAACCTGCAGTGTAACATCAATGTACAGGCTCTTCCAGCATAGGAGGAGTTTCCCTAGGATAGCTGCGTAGGTTAGAAAGGTTTATGAAAGGAGAAGTCTGCATGTTAAGCCTAACATTCCACATGTCTGTCAACAGGATTTGAAGAGGGACTTATTTATGAAAATCTGAGCCCAAACTGCAATTTAACTGTCCCCTCATGAAATGGATGCCTTTGATTACATTTGCTCTTTGAGCAGTGGTATATGACCGCACTTTTTAATGGTTCTTCTTTAGGTTTGTCCCTTTGATCTTTTCCTGAACTGTTTCTTCCCAGTGCTTGTCTGCTGAATATTTCCCCTGTAAATCAAAGATGACTGAAAATAGCAGAAGAGAGGAAGCGATATTTGCCATAGTTGATGACAGATTTTCAGATTAAGGAAAGCAAGGCTATTCTAATAATAGTTGGCAAGACAAAGATGAAGTGGTAGAAGACCAGATGCTGTTCTTGTTTTTTAATTTCCTGTAACAGAGAAATTCTCTCTGTAGTGACAGAGAGAAAGATCCAAACTTCAGTGTTTCTTAAACTTTTAAAAAGTGCAGCCCTTCTCTGGTCCATCTTCTGCTGACTAACATCCTCTGCTCAATAGCATCTCAGTGGTCCATAGTGGGGGAGTGAGAACCCCCTGTAATGAACCCCTGAAGGTGTTCGTACTCTTGCCTGGAGGTGCAGAGCTGCTATCAGCTATTAAGGATAGTTAGCATTTTCCTAACTAGCATTAAATCAGATCTCATCTCCTAGAATTAAAACCATTATACATTTCCCTGCCTTGATGGAACTGAGCTTCTGCCTGCTTTCATTTCTTCTTACATTGCTGTCCTCTTTGTTCTTTTTGCAGATCATCAAAGAGTTATGATTTTGAGTTTGAAAAATGCTAGTAAATTAACTATGGAGATCAGGACCATTTAAACTGTATTCTTGACTCTCTTATTTGTCAGATCATTTTAGGCATGTCACAGTGTTTCTGGGTCTTGTTTTACAAATTGTCACATGTCCATGTTTTCTAACAGTAAGAACTGTCATCAGTGAGAGTAATAGCAATGTGCAACAGATTATATGTATTTATAATTTTATTAGTTTGAAGTAGTTATTTTAATAATTTGTTGAAGGTCATTTAAAAGTTTCCACTAGTTATAACCACTAACATTCTTTAATCCTTTCACAGATAATGGAGTTGTGCTGAAAGTAATTACAATTTACAATCAAGACAAAGAATCAATGGAAGAAGTGATTCTTGAAGAGCTGCAAGTATTCAAGGTGCATTGTGCTGTATACAAAGCACATATATCACTGTTTGAATTTGCTTCAGAATTAAAATGCCTAACACGTGAAAGAAACACACAAGAAACTGTCAAAAAAATCTAGTAATTTTATGGCAGGAAATCTTCATTTTGTACTGAAGTTTTTCTGAAATGGAGTTGCAGCCCAAGTACTGAAGCACTCCGTTTAAATAGTGCAATTTTTATTAGAAACTTACTATATTTTATTTTTTTTAATCTCATAACCTAGTAAGTATTTAAAAGGATATAACTGCAAGCACAAAAATTTACCTAGAATCTCTAAAGCTTGATGAAAGTCCAGCAAGAAAAAGAGCAAAGTTCAAAAAGTGTGAGGCAATTTAAACAGTGTTTACTACAGGAAAACCAGAGTCCTACTGAGACAAGCCACCATTATGTTATCTAGCCATTGATCAAGACTAGCCGTCAGTATCTGGCGTGTGGCCCATGTGATAAAATGAAATCCTTATACTTAGTATTCACAGCACTTCATGCCATATAAAACCATATAAAGTAGGAAGCCTAACTAACTACTCCATAGGCAAGGCCTAACATCCAAATTTAGGTATTTAAATTGACACCAACCTGAATTTATAAGCACTGTGTCTATAGACTTGTCATCTGGGGAGAAGCACTGAAATTGCTCCTCTTGATACTCCTTGTTTTCAATATGTCTGTTAAGGGCTGTGTCTTACTTTTATCCCAGGAAACCTGAGCAGAAGACAAAGAGGAAATGCTAAGAGAAGAAATTCCTGTTATATTTATCTTATCTCCAGTTAATGTTTTGCTATAAAGAACACTCCACTTACCACTCTCAAGTAGCACAAGAAGTATTTAGCAGTGGCAAGATGTCATGTTTGACAGGGCAATTGCAGCATTCCTGTGGATCTGATAATCTTGAATTATAGGTTTTGGTTGGTTGATTTTTAAACAAACTCCTTTAAAGCAAAAATTCTCAAAAACACAATTTCCTTACACTTTCCTATAGCAACAGAACTCAAAGAAAATTAAAACATTTACCAGAGCTGCACATAATAAGTAATAATCAACACTATTATACCTAATTTATTGTGATGGTAAAAAGGCATTTGTTTCCTATTTCCTAGGAGCCAGTTCCCGTCATTTCTATGGAAATCTCTTCAAAAAGGGCAAGTATTTGATGAGTTTAAAATATGAAGACTGTATAACTCTTATGTAACAAAGGTATAAAATATATAGAAACAGCAGACTAGTGAGATCCAGTCTAATAATGTTTTGTAACATAAACATGTTCTGTTAACATGTTCTGTTTCTTTGTGAACCACTTATGTTTTTCAAGTCTAAAATTAAAACTGTTTAAATCTCCTTAGTTCATACTACTATTCATTTCAAAGCAAGAAAAAGGCAGTATCTGATTCATGAGTTATTGGCATAGTAATCACAGCAGGGATTAACTTGATGGATACAGAAACTCTAGGAGGAGATCCTTGCTGATAAATGCTGATAGACTAAATTCAGGCCGATGGGGATACCAGTGCAAAGCGATCCTTACTGGCACTCCCACATGTTCAGTGTTTGCTCCCCGTGAAAGGCAGGGCTGTTCTGATTCAATTCAATTCACCATGGCTGAGTTTCTGCTAGTCTAACACAAATACCTCATTTGATTACTCTTGTAGGTAGATTCTCATCATTACCTTGTCCCAGACATCAACAGTAGCACCAGACGATTTTATCTTAGTATGGACATGTGACGTTACATTGGGTACACATAATGGAGTTACGTGCAAGCAATGAAATGAAGATTGCATTAACAGGAGGAGGGTTTTACCCAAACAAATCAGTTCTGTCTGTGTGGTTTATTGATTCATATTCTTTCTATATTAGAGTAGAAAGACAAATTTCTCTTAGGATGATTCTATTTTTTTTTCTGATTTTTTTTTTTTTTCTGAAAGAATCTATCTTTTTTTTCTGTGGACTGTGGAAGAAGCTCTGGAGGCAAGCTTGTCCAGTACTCACCTAAGTGATTATTTGGAGAAGGAGTTAGGTATTGCTTTGGAAATTTCCTTCGCCTGTAAAAATGTTGCAGTTAAAAGTTTGTGGTGGAAGTGTAAAAAGGAGATGTTGCATAAAAAGTGAGGTAATCTGTCTCTGTTGCATCCAGTTCATGAAAGGGCTGCTGTTACCAACTACACTAATTCAAGAGGATATGGAAATTCTGGAAAGAACTGTAGAAGGGCCACCAAAGCGATCACTGTCTGAAGAATAAACTTTCTTGTAAAAAGTCAAGGCAAGATATCAGAGGAGACTGAAAAAGAACCAAACATAAAAAAAAAGAACTATATAAAGAGAACCAAATATAAAAAGTCAGCCATCAGAATGGCTTCCTATTGTGTGTGTGTGTGTGTGTGTGGTGGGGCTTTTCAGCACTGATAATAAAGCAATAGCAAGACTGAGTAAGTTCAATTCGTTGATGACAGATGAATTTATTCTTGAAATAGGATCCATTTAATTTAATGTTGGAATACCTCCTAGTGTCAGGATTGGCACCAATAATTGTCTCCTCAGAATGAGATCTGTGGGTGAAAGTATGATTTAATTGTGCTTGTGAGGGGAAAAAAGATTATGTAGCTTCTCTGCCCTATTATTTGTGCTGATTGTAAGGACCTTGACAGACTAACTCCAAGGTCAAAAAAAAAGAGGTTTTGAATGATTTTTTCCCTCCTCTGGTGCGCAAGTAGTTGAGGTAGACATTACCGCTGCTAAGAGAAGAAAGAGAAAAGCTCAGCTTTTATGTCTCACTGAAAGTATTGCTCATGCTTTTAGGACAGTCGTACTGCAAGCTTTGCAGGCAAGAAGGATGTCTGCCCTCTTGAGTTACTTGCATTGCTGTTATAAGTCTTTCCTTTTCCTCTGGCATTTTTGGGAGTTTAAATTTTATGGCCTAAATAAACATAGAAACATAGGTGTAATTAGGAATAAGAAGTGTGTGTCTGGATTAAATTTCATGTCTTGGAATAGGCAGCTCAGAATAAATGAGCTATATATATTTTCCAGCCTTAAACAATTATAAAACATAAGATTTTGAAGACTTGGTCTGAGGGTTAGAATTAGAGAGGAAGTTTGGTGATTACAATAAACATAATGTAGTATCCATTAGGAGTCCTTTTTCTGACTGGCATTCCATGAAAGTAAGCAGTGCTCATGCAGTTTGCATTGCAATGAACACTGCTTATTTCTGTGTTTATTCAATTTACATTTATCAGCAAGATATTTTTCAAATTCTCTGTAAATTCAAGCTATTCTCTCCTGAATTTATTATGTCAGCCTCCTATGAATCAGACTGATCATCTTTCATTTGCTTTGAATAGAACAATTATGTGACTTTAGAAAATTGAAAGAGACTTAAAATTAGTGCTGGAAAAAAATGAAATAATTTGATGAAAAAATGAATCAATCAATTTGCATAGAAATATTTCACAGTACTAGAAAGAAAAAGTCTGTCTATAATTTATGTACTTAAGGATAATACAAATCACAATACTACTGTGCATGTGAATATGTCCCTAATATTGTAAGTAATCACATCAACAGTTGATTTTACCTGATAACTCCCATTTTAAGACTTACAATTTTGGTAAATCTGAACTTCTTTGATTAAAATTGTTCACATCACGTTACTTTCTCAGATTGATTATGTTACAGGCAAATGAAAAGAGAAACAAGAAACTACATTGAGGGAGAAATACAAACATAAAACCTCACTATTCAGATGCTGACTTATAGATTTGAAACTTGGAAGCTAGGAAATGATCAAATAAACCTTTCTTTTTACCTTCTCTCTACTCTTTTGTCCTCACGCACTAGAGTTAATCTGTAATTGAAGGCTTTCTTACAGAATAACCCTTCTACCTTCAGGCACACAGTGGATACACAAGTTGCAAGCAACCATATTTGTGTGTGTGTATATATATATTTATATATACATGTTTTAGGAAAAAAAAAAAACAGCTACAGAAGTTTTAAGAGATTAACTGAATGTGCCATGTTTTCTACAGCAACAGCTCTATGTTGGGTCTGAGTCGGTCATAGCGCAAATCAAGTTCCATCAGTGTGACATGTACGGTACAGCCTGTGCTGACTGCTGTCTCGCTCGAGATCCCTACTGTGCTTGGGATGGCATATCTTGTTCCCGATACTATCCTACAGGAATTCAGGCAAAGAGGTAAGAATTACTTCTTCCTGTAAAATCACTTTTGCCTAACAGATATATAAAGAGCTCCTACTGAAACACAATTTCCTATCTCCTTCTCACACATGTAACTGAACAGTGAAAGGATTTGTTAACTAATAATTCATTAGCCCAGCTTTTGAGAACTGCAATGGATCTGAATTATGACATATATCAAAGTACTGGGAACTTTCTTATGAATGAAGAAAATTTGCTTCTTAATCATTATTTGTCATTATTATGTAGTAAGGATTAAACAATTCCCAACTTTCTTATATCTGCAGTTATAAGATGGGGATAGGAAAGATGGGTGCTTCATTCTTTGTAATGTCAGAGTTTTATTTTGTTTGTATTATACAGGACATATATCACATATATGAAAACTTAAAAAACACATACTGTTTAACCCACATCTTTTTCCATAGCTATTAGATACCTTTGCAACTAAGCTTTTAGCCAGCAAAACTTTGATTATGAATGATTCAGGTTTTTCTTCTGTTTCTGTATTACGTGTGTTTACACATTTTCATATTATATGGAGTCACTCATCATGACTTCAATAATTAGATTTAATTGAGTAACTCTTCTTGTCTAGAGACAGTTTTGAAAAAGAGTAGAAACAGTTCACTCAAAAGAAAATCACACTGTCCTTGAATTGATCATTTTTTTTCTTAAGGAAAAATGAGATTTTTTTTTTTGCATACTGCGGGCCTTATCTTTCCATGAACCTGGATGCGTGGTGAATGCAAACAAACACAACATTGATTATAGCCAGGCACAACAGGCATTTCTTTCGGTTTCCTAAAAGATAATAAACAGAGGAAGGATTGGGTAACTTTTTGTATAGGCATATTAAAAAAGTCAAAATGATAAAGGTAGTCAGTGGTTGAGCATAATCGAGAACCTATCTATCTGAGTTATTCCAGCCATGCCAGTTATAAATTAAACTGAGCTGATAATCCACACCACTTTTGCAGGCACTTTTGCACTTTTTATATACCCTCTTGCAAGCAGACCTAGTGACAGAGGTGGAATCTGAGGGCACAGAGAATATGAGGAGCGTGGCTAACATTCTCAGGCCCCAGAATTAAGCAGGAAAAAGAGAGATAATTTGCTATACAGTGGGCCAGAGTGATTTGTTTCCCTCCAGTATAAGCAGAGATTTTGTTATTATTATAATGTACATGAGTTACTCATCTATCCATGCAAATGCCTTTTCGGAAAGTGGATGAAAAAGTTCCTACCATACTGCTAGGACAGCAATCCCCATTTAAGTTGTTCTCCAGGGTATTTATTGTCTAAGAAAAGATAAGAGAAACCAACTAGATCCTGAGGTCAGCTGCACATTTTTAGCATATTTCTCACTTAAGACAGATTCCAGAGTTGTAGCCCTTAAATTCCCTGACACGCACATTTATCCAGGGCTGAGTGATACGAGCAGCACCCCAGGCACCTTCTTCTGCCTTACCTCAGCAGCATTCAGCAGGTCAGGCTCTAAAAGAAGAAACTCCTGCTGTTATCATCGCCCTTCTCTTAAGATAAGAGCTGCAGCAGTGGAGAAGGGATTTGCACTCTGTTAATTGTTCTCAAAATCTGCAAAACTTGTTTTATATATAGTAATTAAGGGAGTCGGCAGCAAAACTCTTGCTCTGGGGAGGGATGTGCAGCACGGGCTTTGTTCACTTTAGGCAGCTATGAGTAGTTCAGAACAGTTTATATTTAGGACCTTACATTCACCGTGCAATAAAGGGAGAGGCAGGGAAAGCTTCTGGGGACCCATGTATGGAAGAATCCCATTGGGTGCAAGGAAAGCCCTGCTGGAAAAGGAAACTCTCAAGGGACAACATGGAGTTTTCTGACACCAGACCGCCTTGAGCAGGAGATAACCCAACACAGCTGCCCTGTGCTCCAAACACTATTAACTCCATAGAGAGCTGTAGCCTCTGACATGAGTCTTGGCTTGTGGGTTGGACTTGCCCCTTGTCCTAGCTTTCTAGCCAAGCTGTAAACTGCACTAATGTGAGGGCCATTAGGCTTGTTACCTGCTCTCCTGTCAGGCCAAATGTGGCTGATGTACAGTGTATTTAGGTAACTTTTGAGCTGTAAAAGCAGCCCTGCTAGTACAGTGAGAGCACTTGGTAAGAGCTCTCCTCTGCACTCTTAAGAGCAGTCCAACTACTGAAGAGTTTGACATGGAAACATGATGTATTTTGACCCAACATATCCCTCCCGTCCTTTGAGTCAAATGCTATCATCTCCTTTAGATCCTAATGTCCACAAGATATGACAAGTGTTTTGAGAAATGTGAAACAACAGGAAAAAAAGAAGAAGAAGATCTAAGATTTAGAGAGATAAACTGCAGCATAAATTCAGAAAAACCTCTGCTTGACAGCTGGCTACTGATTTATTCAGTTTGAAAAGTTTATATTTTAATTCCTTGCAAATTCATGTCCTGTAATATTAATAATTAATAGTTGAAGGCAATAAAACAAGTTAAGAATCCCGTACCCTGACCCTGCATCATACTGTATTGTCCTGGCAGTTACAGGTGGACTTATTCAGCATACGGCAAAGAGCTAAGATGCCAGAAGGGAATTATATAGCATCAACATGATTGAAGTATGCCTGGAAGTCCAAATAGTTGATTAATATTTTAATTCACTATTACAGCTGTAATCTGAGCTAGACAGGCTCATTTTTTTTATCTAACCAGAAGACGGTCCCACTCCTGCTTTCTCTCCCACCCTGGTTCCTAATGTGATCTACGAAAGTTATGGATGGATTTTTATTTTCTCCAAGGCTCTTCTAAGGCTTTATTTATTTATTTATTTATTCATTTATTTATTTGCTTACTTATTGTTATTCCTTCCTTCCCACATGCCCCCCAAGCCTTCCTGGACCTCGCTGGAGCGCCACTGCTGGCGGCTCAGGGAGAGCCCAGGGGCTGCGGTGACGGCCGCTGACCACCAGGTGGCGGCTTTTAGGCATTTGCTTAACTTTAAACTTTTCTTAAAGTCTGGAATTAGTGCTATCTACCCCTGATTCAATGGCTGCTACTGTAGAAGAAATAATAAACATGAGGATGGTGACAATGATGATGACAACTACTTTGCTTTTTTGCAGATCGCTTTTAATAAGTTGCTGAAAACCCAGGGTTACAGACTGAAATATCCTCTCGTGAAGTCAAAGACTGCAAAACTTACTCCCATATATCCAGTACATTTGTTAGGCACTGAATAATTGTTCCTTACAGTAGTATATCTCATGCATTATCTTGTAGTTTATTGTTCATGGAATTCTGAATAAAATGATATTCTAAAAAATAGTAATAATAACAAATACCGGGGTTATGAGAGTGTTTGTTAAATATATCCCCTTCCATCTCCCTTTCTTTCAGCTCCTACCATTCATTTTTCCTCTTGTTTAAAAAAGTAGCAAGTGATGACACGTGTGATCCCTACCGCCTCCAGTCTCAGTACTTAGAATAGCAAAATGTCACCAAACAAATGGTTATTCCTGTTGAATGCTGCTAACAAATGAAGAAATGTCCAACCTTACACGAGCAGGATTTTTTTCCCTGTCTCTACAGTGATAGAAGAGCAAATTTAGTATGTGCCTGCTAAATATCCTATTTCCTAGCAGACAGGGCTGCTGGAACTGACAGTAGTGGGGTTTTCTTGTTTGTTTTCTCAAGGCTACTGTTTATACTATTTATGCATATTTGCGGACAAGAATGTCTCTCCTGCATAATCTGTGTACACAGTTCTGCAGAGCTGGTGGCAGCATTACCCAACACTAAGACTCCACAGAGTTATCAGTAAGCGCAGCTGCCACCCCAGACATTAAAGTGAGAAATCCCAGGGCATGATAAAATCCTGTTACTATCTATGAATCACAGCTCTCACTTAGCAACATGTATATATTTTTAGCCCTTCTCCCTAAAAAAGCCAGCATGGTCTCAACTGAATTTGCAGACTCCTTTGAAACAATGGCAAAACGTTGGCTCTGTCACTTTGAATATCAGTAAAGGTTGAAGCAGTTCTCTTGGTCCACCTCTACCACTATATCACAAATCTATACGGCAGAATTCAGAAAATAATCACTCCCCATAGGCAACTATGTTATAATACATATATTATCTAATAATCACTCCCTATAAATTCCTATGAGATTATACCTGTATTATCTAAACTAGTAACTAATAATCTGCATTTTGTGTCCTCAAAGACCTGGGAAAAGATAAGTATTAAAAGTAGTAAATAGGAGGAAGCAAGCCAAAGCTACATGGCTTTGCCTATTTCTATCATGTTTGCTTTAAACAGGACACATTAACACCTGTGTTCTATAAGATTTGCCACACTGCATTGTAGAATTATGCTTATTCTTAGCATAACTCTAGCTTTTAGACTGTTGGTGTTATTGCATCTGGCAAGATACAGAGTTGACAGTCTCAATACGTTATTTCTATCTCTTTTAATCAATCTTAATTTTATTTATGAAGATGGACAAAATTGCCATAGAAAAGTATAATTATTCTCAGAATTCATTGTACAATTATGGTTTACCCAACCACAAAACCCACAACAAATATTATCTGAAGAACAATTGCATTAATGCGTTCAGGTTGCAGAGAAGTCCTCTGGATTCTGACCACGGTTCTACCACCAGCTCAATTTACAAGCATGGGCAATTCATTCCTGTGTCTGTTTCCCTATGAATAAAAATAAGCTTAACAACTGACTGCTACACATATTTAATAAAGTATTTCCTCTGTGATTTGTGGTTCTGCTCCCCCTCCAAAAAAAAAAAAAAAAAAAAACCCTATGATAAAAGAACCATGATTCACATACACAGCAAACTATCTGATTTAAAAAAAAAAAAAAAAAAAAAAAAGTTATTTTGGCCTCTGGACTGAGAGAACCCAAGCACCAGCTAAAGAACCCTTTGACTTTTCCTAGTATAGAATGATTCCCAGTTCGCTCAGAGGACCTGGTTTAGTATTTTTTAGATTAAATATAGGCACTCACACAGTGGTCACACAGTTGTGTCTTTCCCTCAAAAAGGTCTATTTCTTTTCTTCAGGAATGTGATTGCAAAGGGAAAATACCAACACAAAAATGTTTATATCATGCAAAAGTTTTAGGAATCCAAATTTAGCTCCTTGTGTTTTTAATGAATACAAGCAAATTCAATATAAACCCATCAATTTGTAAGCTAAGCATGTTTTCTTATCAATTTCTTTTTTCTTTTTTTTGCTTCCCTCCAGACGTTTCCGCAGACAAGATGTTCGCCATGGAAATGCAGCACAGCAGTGCTTTGGCCAGCAGTTCATTGGTAATCTACTCACAAGCTTACAAATTGCTAGCAAACGCCTGGAGCAGAGGACACAGATTTTGCCAGCAGTTTGTGCTGTGCCATAATATTACCTGTGTTCGTTTATTTATTTACTCACATGTTCCTGCTCCTATAGCCTCCATTTCATACAGGTCTTAGCAATGACTGCTTAGACTTCAGAGCAGCTCTGTCCTGTTGTGTCTTTTAGTTTCTTAGGGGGATAAAGTAGATTTTGGAAGACTCTCTTCCACTTTGAAATATTTATTATATATTACATTTCAAATAGAAGGTAAGATATCACAATGACCTCAAATCTTCTGTTTTTGAGGTCTAAAACTGATAATTTCTCTCTTACTACTGTGGAATAAGATGATTCAATCAATGAAGGATTTGGTCTCCTCCAGCATTGCATATTCTAACTTATCTTCTTTGAGATGCTTTCTGGACAGAAAAGTAGAAAGGACTCTTGATAAATGGTGTTCATCTTGGTTTTGTTAACAGCCTTGGGCCAAAATTATACAAGCTTTTACATATTTAACAAAGCTCTATCTGCATATGTGTACATAATGGACATGCATAATATAAAATACAATTTATATAGCTATTAAGTGTTTCATTCTGTGATAAGACAAACATTCTCATTTTTATCCAGAAAAATATATATTTTGTGATTATTTTTAAGCATATATTGAATTCTCCTCTTGAACTGACTGCAAATCAAGTGACTCATATGAACCTAGTACAAGAAACCGACATTTTAAAGGGTTGAGATGTATTTCTCCACATGATCTTAGCTGAATCACGGTACAATTTGAACAGTCTGTGTCATGGCCAAATCCCATGAGATGTTCAAATTATGTTTGCTCCCCTTCTCTCCAGTAGAATATTCATTTCCTGGGGAAGATCTTTACCAAGGACTGACTTCCACTCACAGTCTGGCTGGGTGTTTTAAAACCTTTGTTTTCCTTCCAGGTGAAGTCATGGAGAAGACTGAGGAGCGACTGGTTTATGGGATTGAATACAACAGCACCCTCCTGGAATGTACCCCAAGAACTTTGCAAGCAAAAGTAATCTGGTTTGTCCAGAGAGCACATGACACTAAAAAGGAAGAGGTAACTATTGCTATACTCTGACCCTTTAATAAAAAGAGCCAACTCTTCATTGGTCATGGGTTGCTGAAATGTGCACAAGTATATGGTAGGATCATTGTGTATCATTGTGTCCATCTGCTGTATTGAGTTAATAGACCTGAGAATTTCATCTGGTGTTTGAACACAATTTCATGAAATAGATTAAATACACAGATTTTAGAAATTATCTAAACTTGATTTATATCTCAAAAACAAACAAGCAAAAAAAGAATACTGTATCAATTATGGCGTGTTATTCTAGAGACGGAAAGTATACGTATTATTCCCAATGTAATCCCTAGATTACTATCTGTTGATTCTTTCTGCCTCACCTGCTAACACTACAGAGCTCTCTGAACGCTGGCGTCTGTATGCATGTATTACATATGTGTTTCTACATATATATACTTCTACATTATCTGCCTCTTCTACATACATTGCCTTGTTATGAAAGCACTTCATTATTTTATACCACCTATCTGATACACATCAATTTTGCTATCCCTTAAAATACCAGAGCATATCAGAGCACAAAACTAAAGACCACCAAAGGGCATGGCTGTCTTATTGCCTAGCAATTAGGCTCTACTGAGAGCACCAAGCCCCAGCTTGGCTGCAGGCATCTGGAATGGTGTTCATCTGGCAGTGGATGTGGACATGCACAGCGAAGAGAGAAATGAAGCTGATCGCTGTAGCCTGTCTTTGACCCTGCAGTAGTTGGTGTTGCAGATATAGCTAGTGGTACCAACTCATTCTAAGCTAGACAACTTCATTTGATCAGGTAAAAAATGAATAGGTAAACCACTGAATACAAAGGTAAGCAGAGACACCACACTCAGCTATCTAAAATTTAGAAATCACACTAAGATAGCTAAAATTTAGAAAACTGAACAACATCCTCAAGGTTCATAAAACACTTTTTTTTTCTTTTTTTTCTTTTTTTTGCCAAAAAGTTTGTCCGAGTTCTTAAATGAAACACTCAGCTTTTCAAAGTCTTAGATTCCTTCCCAAGTCCTAGACGATCGTCATGTTTGCAATTTCCTCATTGATTTACCTGGAATATCCTAATCTATTATTCATAGTAAACTTTAAAATATTTATTTGGCCTTTCACTAAAAGTACTGAAGTGTAATAATTTTTCTGGAGAAGGAAATATTGTCCTATTATATGCGTGTTCCACCAGACTTAGTGCCACCCATCTGTGGCTCTAGTAATGCGCACCACAAACTCTTATTTTCCAGTATCTCTTTATACTACTGGGGATGATTTCTTTTAATATTTTCTCCTGGAAGTTATTCCATTTTACACAAATAATTATATGGTCAACAGAATGAGGACTATCCTAAGAAGAATCTTGCTAGTATTCAGCATCTTACCATTAAAAGAAACACTGGGATTTAATTCATCTTACCTTTTCTACTAGCTCATTGGATAGCTTATGCTCTTTGTTTGCTAGGTCCTGTGAATTTTCAGTTTTAATAACATAGCTCGCAGGAACTGAAGGGGGAGCATGGCGACCAAACTCAGAACTGTGAATTCAAGATTATAATCACCTTAAAATAAGACATTTAAAAATATCTGTGAGTGTTGAATGAACACCTGGTAATGCATAAGAGCAACCACAGGGACATTTACTGCAGTTCAACCAGCAAATGTTTCTCACCCAGTACTGCATATGCAGGTTTCACTATTAATACTCTCTTTGATTGTAGTGTTTTACTCATTTTAGTGAGTGACTAACCCATGCTGGGAAAACAGGAAACTACCTGCTTCAAGATTTGCTCTACTCTTCTTGTCCATTAGACTTCTTTCCTTTCACAGCTTAATCTCTTTTTCACTTCACAACAGTGTTTTATTTACTTAAAAGACTTTGCATTGAGGGATCTTAGATTTCCTTAATCCTCCCCTCCAAAGTTAACATTATATTACTGAAGTCATATTTCAGAACTAATTGTACTGATTTAATCTAATAATAAAATATATATACATTATATATATGTCAATTATTTTTCAGGTGAAGACAGATGATAGAATAATCAAAATGGACCTTGGCCTCTTATTCCTGAAGCTGCACCGACTGGATGCAGGGACCTATTTTTGCCAGACAGTGGAACACAGCATTGTTCATACTGTCAGGAAAATCACCCTGGAAATAGTCGAGGAAGAACGTGTAGATGAAATGTTCAATAAAGACTATGAGGAGGAAATACCTCACAAAATGCCATGCCCAATCCAGAGCAGTATACCTCAGGCATCAAAGCCATGGTATAAGGAGTTTCTTCAATTAATTGGTTACAGCAACTTCCAGAGGGTTGAAGAATATTGTGAAAAAGTGTGGTGTACAGATAAGAAGAGAAAAAAGCTCAAAATGTCTCCATCCAAGTGGAAATATGCCAACCCACAGGAGAAGAAGGCAAAGCTCAGGCCAGAGCATTATCGATTGCCAAGGAACATAGCTGACTCTTGATGGACCAAATCTATCTATTGTTGCTGTGAGAATTTTTATTTGGACTTCAGAATGAGGGATAAATCAGTCTTGGTTTTGGTAAATGCCACAGGCTTATATATATATAACATATTGGGACTAAAACCAGAAATGCTATGGTAAGTTATACTGTATATTCTCGATGACTGTTTAGAAGCATTTTAAACAAAATCTCCCTGGTTCTAAATAGGTCAGCACAGTCAGAGTTTCACATTAAGGACATGACAATCCTCAGATTTTGAGTGCTTTAATTAATCTCCTATGTGGACCATACTTATGCTGTATATTGTTGCATCGAATGCCATATTTAAGCACGTCCAAATAGCTAACCATTCATGAGCAGATGAAAAATATAATGTATATCTTTTCTTGGTTTCACAAATTTCTCATGTTTGTGAAAGCGGCACATCCTAATATCTCTCCTTTTGATTGTGACCTGTCTGAATTTATCACTGAGAATAATGAGATGTGTTAATATGGTGTACTGCTCTTTCTAAAGATAATGAAGGGAAACTATTTCCTTCCCACATTTATTTGTCTTACCAGACATTTATGAAGCACAGTGTACTGTCAACTGTCATGGCTAATAATATTGCATAATAACTTGATGTAAGTTAAACGCATGCTGACAACACAAACATTGCAATTTGTCAACATATCTGTATAAAAAGTTGGAATAATGTTTTAGATAGCAAACAAGTCATGACTATTGTAATGAGCATTGCCTTAGTAAGGACATGATTTAAGCGAGTGCCCTCTCGTGGCAAAACAAAACATTTCTAACATTGTCATTTATCTTCTCAAGAAATGTGTAGAGTTAAGGGATACCCAGAGCCACAGGGGTTTTGCTTTCAGCACACACTTGTCCCCACGCACTAAATCCACAGTCTTAGAAGGCAGGGTTTGAAATCACTTAAGGTGGAAAGACAGCATATGAAGTAATGCTTTCTGTTGTTAATGTCCTTTGAGGGTAAAATGCAGTCATATAATGTTAGGATGTAGATTAAGAATGTCATTCTGTCTAAAATGCATCTGTGTGGGTACTGTTTCACAGTCTGACACAGGTAAATCTTTTCCCGATATGTGATCTCTGGTCCAAAGAGCTGTTTTGCTGCTCTCGTCACTGATACCATATCTAAGATTATCAAGAATCAAAAAAAAGAAAATAAATAAATCTTTGTTCAAGTACCAGAAACCAGGTGTATAAAATTCCAGTAACCCAGCATTTTACTACTAAAGATACTTGGGAAACATGCTAGCATAATATAAGTTGGATACTAAAAGAAAAAAAATAAAGAAGTAAGAAATATGAGTTACCTACTCAGGTAAGAATTGTGCCGCCAGTCGGGTAAGTATTCTAGTATACCAGCAGTCCAGTTTATACCGGCTTTGATTTACCAAGCATATATTCAGAGGTTTCACCAACCATGGAGAGAATTTCATGTCCAACTTGAATGTCTTACTAGGAACAGCATTGGGTATTAGTGGGAGTTAACATCCTGAGAACATAGAGGGTGCTGACCTAGTGTTTTCAATACATGCACACGGTGTGCAAGAGGGTCTGGCCATGTTTCTGAGTTGCTTTCAGTAGCAGTGACCTTTGCTGCCTTCCTCAAGAGCAGGAAATACCACAGTGTTCAAATGAATCCTCATGTACGCGGCCAGCAACAGCACGGAGGGTAAAACAAGGCCTCATCTCGGATCACTATAACAGTAGATAGACCTTTCAGGCATCTAGTTATGTCAAGGAAACTCCACTTATCTGAGGGCTTCTTGTTCTATCCTGTGCTTCTTTTAACTAGAATGACTGTCTGGGAGAAGGGAATGGACATTGTGAGTAGCCTTGCATGTATTCATCCAGTTGGTAACCTCTATCTGACACAGGACACTCGATAAATTCAGTTTCCAATGCCAGCTTCTAGGAATGTAGTTGCAGTTAGGATCCTGTCTTTATTTAGTCACACTGAAATTCTCTTCTGATAAAGTCTGCTTCTTTTCAACAGGAATGGGAGTTACTTTTTTTTTTTTTTTTCGTTTGTTTATTAGTATCTAGTGCCAAATATGTCATGGCTGTAATATTAGAAAGAAACATAACATCCTCACCCTGAAGAAACAAATATAACTGTCTCATTCTCTGAGACTGCAGGTGGAAATCATGTGATATGCAAATCAGGATTCCTAATTTAATATGAGATTGTTTATTTTTAGCTCCTTATCCCTTTAATGGTTATATGTGGAGAATTGCATTAAGTTCTTATATTTAAAATTTAAAATTTTTAGTTTACACCTTGCAGTCATCACCATCACATTCATTATAAGAATTCACAGCTGCAAGGTCTTGTTTAAAAATGCTGTGACAATTACAGAAGAGAAAGTGACAATAATGTATTTTGGAAGGATATACACAAATGTTCTGTTCACAGACAATGTTATTTAAAATGTTTTTTTTTGTATATATGGCGGGGGGCATTGTCTGCTTCTTTTCATTATGAGTTTGATGTATTTTGTATGTGCATGAAGTGGTCAAATTATAAATATAATTAATTGGCTGACATACTCTGTATTATTTCTCGTTATTTTGAGATTAAGAATATGCTGATGTTCAGATCAATAGGTACACATAGCTATTTACAGATACCCTTAAAATTGCATTTTATCTATAGATTCAAATCAGGACAGAGGGGTGTTAATGCACTGTGGCCAATCAGAAAACCGTGACACTAGGTAATTAGTAGATTTAGGCTGGCAACATTAAATATCATTTGTAAAAGCTATGATTAGATCAACATCTTTTTCCATGTGTGTATTTCAGAGTGGAACACAGTCACTTAAAACTAGATCTAATTCACTGAGAAGCAATAGTTTGGATGAAGTTTTGAAATATGGCTTGCACCATGACAAGGGACAAACCATTTCAAATAATCTGGGCTAAGTGCTTTCTTGATTTCTTCAGTGTATCCATGTTTTTATTATTATCATTATCATTATTTTCTCTCTCTCTCTTCTTGCCATTTGTTGTAAATATGATTATTGTTACCTCTTACAAACTCAGGCTCTGTTGGGACACCTAGCCAAGACAGTGCTAATCTGCTGTGATATTTCTGGCTTGTGTATCTCAAAACAGGTCTTCAGAGTCTACAAGACTTTTCTGCACCATAACACAGGTCTCTTCATGTAGAACAGATTTGTGAAAGAAAGAAAAATAATTGTCTACATTCATTTGCCTGAACAGCAGAGTTAGCCACAATAATCCGAAGAACTACTTTGATTAACTTCTAACAACACATATAGTAATGGAGGTTCTCTTATTACTAAAATACATACATAGAGAGAGAGAGAGAGAGAAAATTTTCAATTTTCTTTCCCTCAAAGGAACTCAGACAGTTTCCATTTTAAAAAGTCCATTTATCTCCTTAGTCAACCTTGGAGCAGGAAGCTGGAGTTATTTATGCTACTCCATGTCTCTGGGTCTAGGAGGTATAAAACCCTTTGAAAGCTGCACTGTCCAGATAAGAAGCATTGAAAGTGAGCTTTTTTCAAATTTGTTACCTAGCAGGATGCCTGCAACTCTTCTCAATCCTTGAATCCTGTTCAATTCAGAAGATCAGTGTTTTTAAAGCACTAGAAGGAGTATTCCTGTTCAGTTAGCATAAGTATTCACCATAAATGAAGACATGATGGACAAGTCTTGTCTTTGGTTGATATTTACCTTCTCCACTAGTGATTATTTTGTGTTATTTTTATTTTTGAGGATTTTATTTTTAATTTACCTGACTAGTACTGTAAAATGA
Source organism: Tinamus guttatus (assembly GCF_059628265.1). Classification (NCBI taxonomy): domain Eukaryota; kingdom Metazoa; phylum Chordata; class Aves; order Tinamiformes; family Tinamidae; genus Tinamus; species Tinamus guttatus. The sequence continues at coordinate 1,855,975 of NW_028288727.1, read as the reverse complement.
AAAACAACACAGCTTTAGCAATGTCAAGTAAAAGCTACTAGTAATACTGAGTTAATCAACATTTTCGAGTGATACTAATTTTTGATTTGTAATCAGCTATTCCTGAATAACCTTTCACAACAACCTAATCTATCACTGTAATCTCATTTGTCAAAATAGCTTTTTCATTTTCCAGTTACGCACCTTATAAACCTTGGAGTAAGATACAACTCACACAAGGTTAAAACAGGGAAATATATTGTTAAGCCTGTGCTCACAGGTGCTCATAATTTGTTTTGAGGCTATGTAAAGCTGCAGGGTGTAGATGACCTGAATGAAGCTGGAGCAATCAGCTGTACTGATTTCTAGATTTACTGAGTTTCTTACTCATATCTGGACAGAGCAGATTTGATTGCAGGAGGATAAACCTGTATCCTTTAAGGTTTTGGTGAGTCAAAGATCTTTCTTACTTGCAACATCTGTCAAACTCAAACCAGAAACAATGCTAGTTAATTGCAGAATTTCATGCTTTTCAGAAAGTTTTGCACACCTTCTAGAAACTACATTTGGAGAAGTACAGTCTAGAATTACATATAATATCAGTTAATTAATTATCTAACATCTTTTAAGATAAATCTGATCAGTTTTGAGAGTTATTTGAAATTCAGTGTATCCAAAGAATCACACAAATATTCTCTGATTTTTTTTCTTCTAATTCTGAAGTGCCACACTCTCCTAATGTCCTTGGCATGAATTTCAGGCATGTGTGTGATGACATAATAATAATAATAATAGTAATTATAATAGCAGCAGTAACAGCTGAAACTCACTGTCTTCCCAATAATAAGAGATGAAATCTGCAGACCAATGGGAATGATTAAGGTTGCCCCATGAGTGTCTTCTTCTTTTTAATTTGTTAGATATATTAAAAATTACTATGAATAATCAGAATTTGAATAATGAACACAGTGGATCTTGTCAAAATCTGGTAATAGATAGCTTCAAATTGTGGTTTTAACATGGCATACTTATCATTAGTATTTAATTTACTGGATTTCCTCCACTTATTCAGGTTACCTCCTATATTATAAATTACAATGATTGTTTGACAGTGCCTTGCCTTGCAAGGTTCCCTACAATGCGATGTGGTGGGCTGCAGAGGTGTTCATGGCAGTTCCAGATGGATGGGCAAGTTAAGCCACACAGTATATCGATATTCCTGACTTTCAAGCACAAGAGCCTGCGGATTGCTCAGACTTTGCTCCCTCCTTAGCTTTTGAAGAACTAAGATTTTTCAGTTGAAATCCATTTGATCCTTTTTTTAGATGTGGTTATCAGAATGGGATGAGTTGGCAGATTAACCCCACCATAAGAACCATAATGCTTGAAGGCCATCAGAAAGACCATTTCAAGCTATTTTCTGTGCATCTAAATGACTCACAAGGTTTAAATATATGTTTTTTATACTTCTGTTCCCATTTATACTGCTGGCTGTGAAGTCAATTGGTTCTCAAATTTCAAGATCAAGTAAGTAGTCCAAAACATCAGAGGTATTTTCTGAGCAGTTGTGTCCTAAAAAACTAGCAAATGAAGCCAGTGGGGAGGATGAAGTTGACATTTAACAAGAAATCAATGTATCTAGAAAAATGTTCTTGAAAAGAGATTTAAAAAAAAAAAAAAAAAAAAAAAAAAAAGAAAAAAAAACAGAAACCATTATGTAATATGCTCTCCTTCATTCTGCAGGCACGGTTTCATCAGAGATTAATTTTAATAAGAAGTTTTATTATTTATATTTGCATGGAAACTAGGGAAATCAAGTATTCACTCACTCAGATATTCTCGCATTTCTGGGAAAACAGATATTCATAAAATCAAAGACTAACTTCCAAAGAATAACTTCCTTTATATCTTCCTTCTTTTTAATCTTAAAAGAGCGAGTTTTTTTTTTTTTTAATGTGCACTGACCTTTTAAGAGTGTGAATATGGTAAAATATTCAACCTCCAGAATGTTAAATATTCTCCTGAAATTATAACTATTCCAGTCTAAAACTTTACCATTTCAGTTCTCCACTCAGGCTTTCTAATTACTTTTTCACGTCTTCATGGCATTGCATTGTGAATTTCAGTAAATGTCACACAAGGCACACAAAACCTTGAACTCAGAGATAAAACATCAGGGAATAATTTTTACTGGTATGGGGCTAGTGCCTACAACAGTCTAGGAACTGTTTACCCTCAGATTTGTAGAAAAAGATCTTGAATTGTAACACCTTCCTCCTCCATAACTGTCAATGGTGCTGAAGTTACCAAAATGCTTGCCCCAAGAGCAAGTGGCTCTTACCACTGACTACTCCCAGGGCACATAGAGCAGCCCTACACTGATGCAGAGGGTTAGACAACACAAGGATTATGGACACTTTTCTGGGAACATCACAAAATGTCCATGACAAGAGTCAAGGGTGCTGGATTAAATGAGGTGCTGGTGGGAAGAGGCTGGACATGGAATGATTGGTGGGGAAAGAGATAGATGATGTGGCAAACAAGCATGATCATCCCCTCCTGGGGATGAACTGGACAGGTGCTTGGTACAACAAGTAGGAGTGATAGCTGCCATTTTAATTTGGAGGAAAATTCATGTCCTCTTCAGGTTCATTTAACTTTTGAAGTATGTTATTTGTACACCATTTGTCACTTACAGCAACTTCTTCACTACATTTGATGCTGTGCAAAGAGAGAGATGGAGGAAAAAGAAGAGAGAGATTTATTACTAACTTCTGTAATTTGAATTGTCCTTCCTGGAAGGCTGGCTTAGTGAAATTTAAACTAACAAATGGCACCATTTGGCCAGCAGATGCCTTACGCACCAGAGAGGTTTCATCTTAAAAGAAGCCTGCACAGATGGTCATCATTACGCCAGCTACACAATGCCTCAAAATCCTTTCTATTAGCCTGGCAGGAGCTGAATCTGCACGTGGGCTATACTTTCAAAGACTGCAGAGGAACTGCGCCTATACGAGAGAAGTCAGACTTCTCTCTTCTCACTGTAACACTCAATGTAACGCTATAAAAGAAACTTTCAAAGATGAGAACTGAAAAACAGACTGTGATCTCTTTCAGGTCCCAAGTTCAATCTGTATCCCACATAACAGTTGCTTCTTTTAAGACAAATGAAAAAAAAAAAAAAAAGTACATCAAATGAAGAAATTATTCTCTTGTTGTTATCAAAAACATAAGTTGTGTTGTGGGAAACATATCCTTACTGGAAGCTGAACTCTTTCATCACCATCATACTCTCTGCACAAGCAAATAGACTGAGGTCTGATTAACCATGGACCACGAAAGCCAGATGCATGAAGTCCAGAAGGCGTGCCCTTAATGTATACAGGACCTTAAATAAGTAAACATACAAAATTAAATAAGCAAAACTAACCTGCTGAATTTGCAATCAATAGGTGTTTTGTAACATACTTTTTAAAGAAAGTTGATTCTAACTTTATTTTCTTTGTAGTCAAACTATGGGATGCTGATTCTGATTCCTTCTACAAGATCTGATCATCTGATTACATGAATGGTCTTTAGACACATAACAAGAGTCATTTGTACTGATCCTGCTCCTAAGGAAGAGAGGCTCACAAGCCCACACCTCACACTGTTTTTCTGGTGTATCACCTGAGTGCTGTGGGACTTTACAGCTTTAAAGCTATACCCTAACACTGTGTGGTGGTAGCTAATTTCCAGTGTCTTCGTTAAAAATGTTCATGTATAGCTATTACTCAGAAGATCTTTGTGCTGAACAACCCCTCTTCTTTGGCTTTGGTAACTCTGAGTATCAGATTTTTATTTGAAAGGATATGGATTTTAAAACAGTGGCAGGGTTTCATCCACTTCTGCCTTCCATTTTACCAGGAACATCATGTTCAATTAATTGCACAGTATTTATTATGTATTGAATGAAAACCAAAAACAATATGGACAGCTACTTATGCCTCTCCCTGGCTTGAGGTTTGTGTGCCAGTCAATTGCTAAAACTTTCTATTATTTAGTCATCAGAGAGAGATGTGCTGTCTCAAACATGGAAACTTTTTGCATGCTGCAGAAAACAAGTTATTTTAAGCAATTTAACATAAAGATTAAGAAATGAAGTAAGGTTCTCAGTGGTATGTTTTCTGCATATTCACTATCTTGTTTCTCTGGTTTCTTGCTTCATCACTGAATTGGGCAGTTGGAAAGGAAAGGGGTACACAGTTTTACTTGTTGACTGAATGAAATTCCAGCCTACACAAAATGTTAGAAAAAGTTGGAAACAAATTAGTTCCCAAAGGTTAGTAGCAGCAGTAACAGCTGCTGAGAGATCCAGGGCATTATCCAGTTAAACCTTGGCCATTAAGTACTACACGTCCTCCTTTACTACTTTAATTGGAGAGCTGCTGCTGACTTGTTAGCTCCACCAGGAATTGTCTGAGTTCAAAAGATGTCCATAATAGAAAAAACAAACAAACAAAAAATAAACAAAACAAAATCTCGGTTGGCCTGGGTTATACTGCTTGTAAAAAGCTGATGCTACTAGTAACCCTGGCATATATTCACACTATAGAAATCCTTGTAACCAACAAAATTATCAGAGCTTCCCAGACATCAAACACTCAGTGGTTTTGCCCAGGAATTACATGAAGGAAAGAGAATTGGATTCTGAAAAGAGAACTTTACTCCGGGCTAGGAATGCATGGTATTTGACATGTCATGCAATTAAGTGCAGGTCACCAAAAAGAGGAATGGAAAACACGGTGATAAGGCTAGCTAATACCTGTATACTACCCAAAGCTCCTTCAGTCTTCCATGAAAGAGGTCAAAATGAAAGTATTTCCTAAACAGCTTCTGTGCAAAACTTAGCCCTCTCCTGCTTCCCTCCATTTTGTTCCCCTACCTTCCCCAAAATGGGATTATTTCTACATTGCATCATTATATTATCTGACTTGAATTTTCAAAGGCTGCATTTTATGTGTAAGCCACATATGTATGTTGGGCTTGTCACAAAGAGATTATGAATCTGCCTCAGATAGTGTTAGCTGTTACTACCCAGTCCTAATAGAATAGCAGGCAAAAGCTATAGTTATATATAAGAACTTACGGGGAATTGCAGCATTCATTGATAATTGCAACAAATGGTACAACAAACTTCCTCATGGTTAGCTTCCTCTATTTCTATCTGCGATAGAGTATCATGAAAGTATCATGAAGTATGATAGTTTCATACTTCAGCATTTGTGCTTATATTTTCAGTTTTAAATATTTTAAAGCTATCTATGAAACTATCTATAATGTAAGTTTCAGACTGAAAGTTCTGTTTCCAGCAAATGAGCGTTTTGCATTAGGAATTTTCCACATAATATCTTCTACCCTTAAAATGACGGTATTCTCAGGTCTCTTCCTTCATGAGGCTTTTCTTGCCTCAGCAGTGTCCTTATTTCTCCAGTAAAGACAAATTTTTCAAAAGATTTTTTTTAATATAATTTAGATACAGAAAAAAAAAATCCAGGAACTTCATGGGAATCAGCTACAGCCTTCCTTCTTAGCACAACCTGACTCTTCTTCAGATCATAGATTTAGCATGAACAACCTGAAACCCATCTTTTAACATACTGGTATGCTTAAAGTTCTTAAGAGGAAAATATCAGCAATTGATTAGATTTACCCATCAGTGTGTCTGGGCATGTACAAACATAAATTGTGAACTAGTTCTGAAAAAACATTGGAGAATCTGAAAGCTAATCCACAGACTTTTGTCTTGCTTATTAAAGTATACTAAATGTTAAAAGGCTACATGCATTTGGTATTAAAAGTAAATATGAAATGGATGAACTACCACCTGTGGTATGTAACCTTCCCTTTGAATCGGCTTTTTTAGGGGAGCGTTCGTCTGAAAAAAAATGCTTATGTGCTGCTGATGTTATGACATGAATGAAGATTAAACTGAAACACGACAAGAATCAAACATGGTCTGATATTAACGAAATGTTTGTGGGCATCGTATGTGTATTTGTAGAGAGGGAAACTATACATTTTCTATTTATCTGGGCTCCTAATAAATCTCCACCATGTATCTGAAGAAAACCAGTATTTCTTTTTATGGATACATCTAGAAAAGATAATTTTATTATCAGTCTTTAAATAAAAACAAACCACAATGAACAGAACTGTCAGCAGTTTCAATTAATCTGAATGTGAAAAATATAAACTGTGTTCTTTCTTTTGCGCTGAGATAGTTCTTTTTTTATGGGCAAGCCAAGATTATGATAAATGGAAAGTACTAATTAAAAAAAATTACAAGTTATAAATGACATGTAAAATATTAGGTTATGCTGTTGCCTGTACTGCATGCAGAAATTTTAAAAAATATCTTGGAAGCTACCATTGCATAGGAGGAAGCTTCACAATGATCAGTGTCCTGGTGACCTTTTTAGAGAAATCTCATATCAAATAACAAAGATTAGCAGGAACCATAGAAGCTTGCTTACTATCTAGCTGAAACCAAGGTAATGAGATTGCTGCTTTGACCCAGAATCAAGACGTATGGCAGGACCTATTATCCAAACTCTAGCAGGATGCTACATGCACTGCTCCATAGTGTTACACTGTTGGGGCACAGTCATTTTGAATCATTATTGATAAGTGGATATGATAAGATCTGAATGCCAGGACATGATTAGACAAGGGGACAGCAACTCCCTTAAGTTAGTGAAGAATTCTTCCACTCCCATTCTTCCACTATGTGGAAATACCTGCCCTATTGGCACTTACTCTGTTAGGAAGGTAAAAAACAAACCCATCTAGGTTAGATAGAGAAAAACTGTTGAGAGAAGATTTACTGCCTGAAGTAGAGATACACCACTTTGATGTATTCATGGCTAACATTCTAGAAAACCTTTGCCTGAAGAATAACATCAGCTCCTTTCCAATCCAACACTCATATTGGGACACAGCATAAATATCCATCAGCACTCTTCATAGGAATTAGAAGGGAATATGTCTCAGCTTGTGTTCCTGAAAATGCCAAACTCCTTGTCAGATAGATGGACTCTCTTCGTTCTGTAACACCTCCAGAGCAGTACACTTAATCCTTGAATTGAAAATGACTGCATCACTGATCATAGTAATAAACTTATTTCTCAGTTCACTTCTTTCCCTGGCTGAGTTTTACTCGGCTAGAGGGGTTTTGCCAAACAAGTCTTTGAAACCCTTCCATCCAGGTCAAGGTAAAGTAGGCAGTGAAATAGGGGATGATATTCTACATTTTGCTAATTTTTTTTTGATACTTGAACAAGACTTACTTATCAATTCATCAACTCACCCGTGCTGGGGGCATTTTCTTGTAATCACACACAAAAAAAAAGACAATAAAAATAAGCAAGAATTTCAGTTTGCATATTGCATCCAGGAGCTTAGTACCAAAATCATTAGGCATACAACATACAAGGCACCAAAATAAAACTCATTCATTATCCCTTATGTCTCTGCTGAATACTTTGACTATTGCGTCTTTAGAAAAGCTTATATATTTTTCATGAAAATGTCTAGACGGACTGAGCTAACTTCAGAAGAGGTTTCATGGCTAAGAAAGTATGAATAGGAATAAATGGCTGCCCCTCACCTGGTAAAACAATGCTTCTGTCTTTGAGGGCAGCTTAGACTGCTCTCCTGTCCATTTCTTACTTGCTGGCTAAGGTTTCTGGTTGCTGGTTTCAAGTGTCTTGTGCTTAGATACCTTATTCTGTACATGAACGATTTACGCAGCTTGGCCAACTCTCTGAGAGCTGTGACAGGGACCTCTTAGGGTTTAGATTTCTATGGCTCAGTTAGGATTTTTTCACCACACCTTCGGTTTTTTTTTTTTTTTTTTGAGAAATATGATGGAAAATTTGGCATTTATGAAGCACTCACTCATGAGTCTAAAGTGGTCAACATCAAAGAAAAGAACAACTCTGTTGTTGGAATTATATTGAACTGTTAAGGCATTGTGCATAACTGTGACAAAAAATAAAGCAAAATATTGGATAATGTCTCATTGTGCATTTAGTACACTTACTGAGGCAGGAATCCTAGTAAAATTGGAAGACAAGTTCCTTTTGTTAAAGATTATAAATAATACATGCACACTGAAGGATCAAATTAATGATACAAAGGTAATTAATTGTGATACTTCATGACTTTTGCATGATTTATTTTGCAGACTATTTCCTTTATTCACTTGTATACAATATGATATTTCTTGCAGCTATATATCTTTTCTAGATATACCTTTCAGAATTGCTTAAAGGACATCGTATTTTCAGTTGGTGTGACTGAGTTTTCTTCCCCTATGAAAGCTTTATAAAGATTTGGTTTACTTGAAATAAGATAGACTATAAATATTAAAAAACAGGGATTTGGGGATATTCTTCCATTAAATGTGAAAATTACTTGAGGAATCTCTAGAGAAGAAAGGTGAGCCTAAAACTGTATGCAAACATCTAGCCTTCAGGGTTTTATTTCATGTAGTTTTCTTCTGTAGTCGGTGTAGGGAACAGGTCATCTCTTTGACCATGGCAAAAGGATTCCCATTATTAGAGTCAAATGGATGATGGGAAAAATAGTAATAAAAAAAATTAGTTGTACAAGTACTAATTTTTACATTAAAAAGCAGTACAAATGAAAATATAAAAGGAAAGATCATTACTTAGGGAGAAAAAACTATTTGCACACTTGTATGCTCATACTATACATCCTATCAAAACCTTCCTTTGATTTTAGTGGGAGAAGAGGTTATAGTGTGTAGAATCAGATCTGGAACAGAGATTCATCTTATACCTTCTCAGTTAATATTGATTCTAGACATGCTTCAAAATATTTATCTGATAACTTACTTTGATCATTCTATAACAAGACTTCTAGTATGCCATAAGTACTTTAAAGTACATACAAAAAGTCAATGACACTCTCATTTCATTTTTTTCCAAAGAAAAAGAAGTTTAAATATATATATGCATATATATATATATGCAAAATATGTATATATGTGTGTGTGTATATATATAGTATTGAGTATTTTTTAGTTGTTCTTGATAATTTGTGGACATTTCCCAGAGGGAGACCTTTTATCTCAATTTTTTTCAGCAACCTCAGAGTACTAACTAATAATTCATCTTGTAGCAGGAAAAGAAAGATATAAACTAAAGAGGCCTTAAGATACTCTTGTTAGGTAGTCAGTATAATCTTAGCCAGCTGGTATAGCACAGTGGGAACTCAGTCCTAATTTCAGACCTCTGTTTTCTCTAATACAAACACTTCATTTTTTTTTAAACTGCCTATTCTTATTTTTCCTATTTTTTTCTTGTATTTTTGAAGAGTATGTGAAAAGGGAAAGGCTGTCAATGAGCATCAAGCCTTGGATACTTTGAAGAGAAGCGGATGGTGATAGCACAGTCAGCAGGACACTGCCCTTACTGACCTGCTCACCTGCTGCCCCCAAGCATAGTGATCAGGGCAGAATGGGGACAGCAGCTGGGTTCAGCCCAGAGCCCAGATCATCTAAGTCCACAGTGAAGCCTGAGGTCAAACCAGGAAGTCAAGTCTGTGGACCGAGGTCAAGGCCAGAAAAGTACAAGGCACAGGCACAGCTCAGACACAGGTCAGGTGAGGGCCAGAACTTAAATGCAGCTCTAAAACAAAGAGCACAAGGACTCTTACACCTCTTTCTTAAACAAGTCTGACCCAAGGTTTCATGGCTGTACCATGTCAGAACTGACCTTGCATACAAGCATCCAAACTTCTGGTGGGGATAAGAAGTGGAAGAGTTTGTTGGTGCACTCAGGGCCCTGACACAGATGTCATTGTGCAGATCACTGGCTTTAATGTCGTCACGACCTGATATATTCGGCACAGCAAAGAACTACTTGAAGAAATCTGCCAAACAGCAGAATGCCACATAGTTGAATGTAACATGCAAGGTCTCAGCACAGAAGAGCCCTGCTGCTGCTGAGAACCTTATTTCCGTCTCCTGGCTATAACCACTTTTCTCACTTCAGCTGCGATCTGATGGTGAATCATCTTCAGTGATAGTGGTGTAAGAAGCACATACACTAGCACAAGGAACACAGCTGAATTGTCAAAACTTGAGATCACCTCTAGGATCTTTGTACAGAAAGAATCATAAACTTCTCATCCAGTGCACGAAGCAGGATAGCTTTGAATTCCTTCTATGGAAAAGCCTCAGAGAAAACATGAGAGATGTACAGGAGAATTGTGCCTTACAATAAAGATCTATAAAAACGTTCCTACGTGCATGTAGTATGGAGCTGGTGGAGCTGTGGGTTTTAGTAAAGAACATGATGCCCTGCTAGGTGGAAAATCCAATTACTCAATATATCAGCAATAAGCCATTATTAGCCATTATCATTACTAGTTATGCATCTGCTGTCAGTGGGCAGCAGTATGCTGAGACTTCAGAGATTCACTGAAATGAACAGATTTAGGCTACTGAGTCACTTTTATATTTTAAGATAGCAAGCAAAAGGAAACTACATACTTTGAAAAAGCTATAGTTTTTAACAGATTTAGTGTCTGACATGCATAACATGAACTTTTCTTGTGTTCTGGGATATGAAAAAAATAGGGGAAAAAAATAGTTATGTGCTGATGACGTCATGATATGAAGAGGGCTTAAACTGAAACATGTCCAGAATAAAATTTATATGATATGATATTAATGAAAGGTTTGTGGGCATCTTTTGTTTATATGACTGTAGATGCCCATAAGTAATGTTGTGAGTCTAACATAAAAAAATCTTCTATTTTAGCTTAAAAATCTAAGCAATTTAACATTGTTTCTTTCTAAACAAATGGATTGGGTTAACAATCCAATCTTACTGCAAATCAATGAGATGTAGTTTTCTGTAACAGAAAGAAGCCATTTTTAAGAGATATTATTATTAGAACAACCATATTTATTGGGCTATATTTTCAGCACCTACACATCATAGTACTCTTGAAAGTCTAGAGGATGATGATCTTTCTCACTTTATTAAAAAAAAAAGAAAAAAAAAGGAAAATTATAGAATTGATATAAAGTAGCTTAAAGTCTGTGAAGTTGCATTTTGTTACAGCTGTTATCCCTATGAAAAAGATTCTGCTATGTATATGGATTTCGATGAAACTTTTATCCTACCATAATTGTTTTTTTTTTTTTAATTAAACTAATTTCATGCACATACATAGACTGCTTATATTTCAGCTTGGTAAGTATTTTAAAATATTTTCAATTCTGGTATCATAGAGTATTTTTGTATCTGAATTTCCAGGTCAATGACATATATGTAAGTGTGAATTGTATTTTTGGATTCAAAAAACAGGAAAAATTTAATTAATGACATCTTCCAATCTACTTTGTTCTTATCTACATCTGGAAACCAAGACATAGGTGCTTGTGAATTCTCCTGACATTGAGAAATATCAAGATGGTGTGGAATCCTTGTAGCAAGTCGATGGTTGTATTCCCTGTCCTAATTTTGGGATAGAATTTAAATAAAGAGATTTGTTTTATGCAGGCTTGGATTATCTGTGCTTCCAGTTTCTCTAGCTGCACTGTGTGAATAATTTGAATAGACTCAAAACTGCTCAGATATATATTAGTAGTTGATCTGTTCTGGGGACCTACCTAAGAGAGAAACTATCTATCTTTCCTTTTAAGATGCTAGAGGAACTTTAGCTTGGAAAACTTCTCCTAAAATAGGATGTTGCAGGCTATTGCAACAAAGGGATGTTACCACGAAGGCCTAGATTTAGAGACTGAGTGTCTAAAATGGCAAGAAAGCTCAACTATGAATGTCCTGTAGCTATTTCAGTGATGGTAGAAGATAAAAGAAATACAGTTGTTAATAGTAGCAATGATTTGCTTATAGACAAAAAAGGAAATGTTAATGATTGAATCTGTTACCACTGAACAGCCAAAATCACAGAATCATAGAATGCTTAAGGTTGGAAGGGACCTCTAGAGATCCTCTAGTCCAACCCCCTGCTCCAGCAGGGACACTGAGAGCACGTGGCACAGGTGACGCCTAGGCAGGTTTGGAAGATGTCCAGAGAAGGAGACTCAACAGCCTCTCTGGGCAGCCTGTTCCAGGGCTCTGGAACCCTCACAGGAAAAAAGTTCTTCCTCACATGGGGATGGAACTTCCTGTGTTTCAACTTGCACCTGTTAGCCCTCCCCCTGTCACTGGCTACCACGGAGAAGAGCCTGGCCTCATCCTCCCTACAATCACCCCTCAGGTACTTGAATATGTTGATCAAATCTCCTCTCAGCCTTCTTTTCTCCAGACTATGCCTAAACCCATGACTCTGATTCACTCTAACTGTGGGGCAAAACATGTTGGTTATGCAGCTTGAAAAAGGATATACAACCCTTATCACTTAAAGGAGAAAGCTAAAAACATGCACACAAGCCAGAAAGGCAACACAGCTGAGAACTGCTCTAGCACACTCTCTGTCACACAGCCATAGCCTAACAGCAAAAGACTAATGTCACCTCTTCACACTAGCACCTCTGCTAGCCTTCAAGAGAGCTATAAAGGATAACACACAACTTGTTTTTCATTTTACTCATCAGATTGTCATTGCAAATTTCAGGCTATTTTTGGCCTTCTTCCACCCATCACATTGTCAAGACACTGGGAGACAAAACACTTCTCTGCTCTCACTCCCAATTGTTACAATGCAGATGAATTAATACTGTGTTATTCTCTGATCTCTTTATGATTTCTCTTATAGAAACAGTATAACAGGCAAATCTACCAGTCGTTAAAACCTTTCTGATAACTAACCATTGTGATATAATGCGCTGCAGTACAAGAAGTAACATGTATGTCCTCTTTGGGAGAAAAAGATATTTGGGAGAAGAAGAGGGTGCAGTACAAACTGAATTAACTTTTCTGGTAGCAGAAGTTTATAAGTCTCTGGAAGCTCCTCTGTCTCTCTTAGTCATAAGATATATGACAGTAAAAGGCAGAATCTACTTTGATCCCCAGGGAATATTTTTCCCCTTTGCAGCAAAACAACCCATTAGGTAAACAGAATTTTGTTGCCAGTAGCAACAGAAAATTGCATTCTAGCAGAATAGTAGTATATTTTGATTTTTCTTATTTCTTTTCTTTCTAGGTTAAAAACAAAGATCAGCAGCAAAACAGAAGTACAATTACAATTATGCCTTCCTTAATAATTACAAGGAGAGTGGGAGGCTGCAGGGAGAAAGAAGAGATTTGTCAACAGAATGCTATGAAATACATTCTAGTTACTTTTGCACTATTTACCTGCAGCTTACTTTATTTACAGCAGTGATAACTTGGCATTCAGCTATTCCCATCACTGCCAGACAGTTTGCAACAAAGAAGCTGAGATGATTCAAATTATGTTTTCAGATGTTGACTGGCTTAGCTTGCAAGAAAGTATATTCCAAAATACAATCTTTTGCTCACTGTGACATGGCATGTGTACTTTCATGTCAGTTCAGTGCATGAAATTACAAATGAAACTAATAAAAGAAGGAAGGCCGTGTGCTCGGGCATCTAGGACGAACTATGAGAATTCAGTAAGGTGCCCTAGAGAGACAGTCTGAATCGGACTTGTCTGCTCAAGCTCCAGAATGCAAAGTAGAATTATACCGTGATTAAAAACAATGCTTTTTGTGCTGTAAAACATAACTTTCACAGTAGAAAGAAATCACCAGGGAAGTTCCTTAAGGATCTTTACTATGACATGTGCTGTTCAACAAAATCATTAAAAAGTATATATTTTTAAAAATATATAAAAAAGGAATGGGGTTAAAAACTTTGCTAACATTAACTATCCAGAGAAGAAGGACAAGGGTAGACAGAAAACAATATGAGATTTTAGGAATTATAATAAAATGGTTAAAAATCTCTTGAAATGAATGTGAAATGAAGAGGAGAAAGCAGCAAGTATTCCCTACATATGAAAAAACTCCATCATAGCAGTAAAAGCCACCAGTATATATTTGTCCAGATGCCTCACTTCATTATGTAGTAGGCTTTCATACTCTATAGGACCAATTCATTAATCTGGGACATTTCTATGTCAAAAATTTTTAATCTAAAACCTATCTTCAAGTTAGTTGGAAGCACATCTGCATTTAGTAAGAGGTGAAGGAAGGATTTAGATACCTGATAGATTTAATAGGGTGTAAGAGAAGAAAGGAGATGAGGTACTACATTTTCTATATTTTCTGATTCTTCCTCCTTTAGAAAACGCTTCAGAAATCTTCTTTTATTTATTTTTCATTATTTCTTAACTGCTACTTTTTTTACTGACTACATTTTTCCCTAGACTGTCTTTGCACTGAAAGAAGTAATGAGGTTTTATCTAGAGGACTGAACTGAGGATAGTTTGCAATCACCTGGACTTTCTTCAGTTTCCATTATGGCTGAAACATGAGGCCTTACTTTACAATGGGGAACAAGTCTTATATTTTGAAAAAGCTAGTGATATGGAAGAGGAAGTGGATGAGGCCTTCTACAGGCAGCTGCAAGAAGCCTCACGATCACATGCCCTGGTCCTTATGGGGAGCTTTAACCACCGTGGTGTCTGCTGGGATAATCACACAGCTAGGAACAGACAGTCCAGGAGGTTCCTGCAGAACATTGCAGATGACTTCTTGATGCAGGTAGTTGATGAGGCAACTAGGGGAAGGGTGCTGGTAGACCTGATACTAACAGATAGAGATGATCCAGTTGGAAATGTGAAGGTTGGAGGCAGTCTTGTCTGCAGTGACCACAAGATGTTGTAATTCACAATCCTGCATGGAGAAAGCTGGGCAAAAACTAGGTTTGCAACCTTGGACATTAAGAGAGCTAACTCTGACCTCTTCAGCGAGCTCGTTGGAGGAATTCCCTGGGTCAGAGTCCTAGAAGGAAAGGGAGTCCAGGAGAGTTGGTTAATATTCAAACACCACTTTCTCCAATCTCAGGATTGGCGCATTGCTGCAAGAAAGAAGTCAGGCAAGGGCCGCAGGAGACCTGTGTGGATGGGAAGGAGCTGTTGGGTAAACTTAATGAGAAAAAAGAGCATGTATGTAATGTGGAAGAAGGGCCAGGCCACAGGGGAAGAATATAGGAACACTGTCAGAGAATGCAGGAATACAACGAGGAAGGCCAAGGCCCATTTGGAATTAGAGTTAGCGAGAGATGTCAGGGACAACAGGAAAGGCTTCTAAAAATACATCAGCAGCAAGAGGAAGACAAAGGAAATTAGTCCACTGCTGAATGGGGGGGGGTGGTGCTTTAGTGACAGAGGATGCAGAGAAGGCAGAGTTACTAAATGCCTTCTTTGCTTCTGTCTTTACTGCTAAGGCTGGTCCCCATGAACTACAGAGCCTGGAAATGAGAGAGAGACCCAGGAGAGAGGAAGAGTTTCCACTGCTTGAGGAGGATTCTGTTAGGGATTATTTAGGCAACTGGATACTCATAAATCTATGGGCCCAGATGGGATGCACTCAAGAGCGCTGAGGGAACTGGCGGGGGTTATTGCTCAGCTGCCCTTATCATCTTGGAGAGGTCATGGATAGCAGGGGAGGTGCTGGAGGACTGGAAGAAAGCCAAAATCACTCCAGTCTTCAAAAAGTGTAAGAGGGAGGACCCGGTAAGCTACAGGCCAGTGAGCTTCACCTCCATCCTTGGAAAGGTGATGGAGCAGCTCATCCTAGAGGTCATTTCTAGGCATGTCAAGGAAAAGAAGGTGATTGGGAGTGGTCAGCATGGATTCATCAAGGGGAACCCGATAGCCTTCTATGATGGGATGACTGGCTGGATGGACGATGGGAGAGTCGTGAATGTTGTCTATCTTGATTTCAGCAAGACATTCGGCACAGTCTCCCCTAACATCCTCATGGAGAAGCTCAGGAAGTGTGGATTAGATGATTGCACAGTGAGGTGGATTGAGAACTGCCTGGATGGCAGAGCTCAGAGGACAGTGATAAATGGGGCTGTGGCCAGTGGTGTCCCTCCAGGTACTGGGCCAAGTGCTGTTCAACTTGTTCATCAATTACAGAGGTGACAGAGGGCACCCTGAGCAAGTTTGCAGGCAGTACCAAACTAAGTGGAGTGGCCAACACTCCAGAGGGCTCCAGAGGGCTGTGCTGCCATTCAAAGGGACCTAGACAGGTTGTAGAGTTGGGCAGAGAGGAACCTTATGAGGTTCATGAACTTCATGAGGTTCAACAAGGACAAGTGCAGGTCCTGCACCTGGGCAGGAATAACCGCAGACCCCAGTACAGATTAGGGGTTGACCAGCTGGAAAGCAGCTCTGTGAAGGGGGATTTGGGAGTCCTGGCTGACAACAAGTTAACCAGGAGGCAGCATTGTGCCCTCGTGGCCAAGAAGGCCAATGGGATCCTGGCCTGTGTCAGGAGGAGTGTTACTAGCAGGTCTAGAGAGGTGGTCCTCCCCCTCTCCTCAGCTCTGGTGAGGCTGAACTTGGACTATTTTGTACAGTTCTGGGCTCCCCATGACAAGAGGGACATGGAGCTTCTAGAGAGGGACCAGCGGAGAGCAACAAAGATGAGAAGGGACTGGAGCATCTATCTTATGAGGAAAGACTGAGCGAGCTGGGCCTGTTTAGCCTGGAGAAGAGAAGATGGAGAGGAGATTTGATCAATAAGTATAAGTACCTGAGGGGAGAATGTAGGTAGGATGGGGCCAAACTCTTCTTGGTGGTGGCCAGTGACAGGACAAGGGGTAATAGGTGCAAGTCGAAACACAGGAAGTTCCATCTCCATATGAGGAAGAATTTCTTTCCTGTGAGGGTGACAGAGCCCTGGAACAGGCTGCCCAGAAAGGCTGTGGAGTCTCCTTCTCTGGAGATCTTCCAGATCCGCCTGGATGCCACCCGCTCTCGGTGTCCCTACTGGAGCAGGGAGATTGGACTAGATGATCTCTAGAGGTCCCTTCCAACATCAACCATTCTATGATTCTGTGATTCTGTGATTCTGTGATATAGTTGTATGTACGGTAGGTAGAAGCGCAAGTTGAGATGTACTAATTCCACTGTAAGAAGAAAATCTCCAAAAGAATGTAAATCATAAGGGAATTGGAGTTAGCAATTGGAGTTAGCAGTAAGAACAGACCTGAGAATGTTTTTTTTTTTTTTCTGTTAATACAAATATTACAGTAGATTAGCTATAGAATGATTATTGATCTGTTTTGTTTGTGAGAAGTTCAGAGACCCTTTAAAGCTATACAAAGAGATTTGATAATTATGACAAGGGGCACCATCTATTTTTTTCATGATTCATATATATTCATATAAATTCATGAATTCAAGGTATTATGTCATACTCTAATTTTTTAATATCCTTATTAAAATTTATGCTTGTAGCCTATATGTCTATGGAACAGTGTGAAAATGTGGGTCTCAAGGACTTTTTTAAGTCAATATTTAAGTCAATGATTTCATTTAATCCATTAATCTAAGGATAACATCATGATTTCCTAGTGCTTTGTATCTTTTGAATAGCAGCTTTTATTTTCTTTGATTGCATAATAGCTTCTCCTTTCTAAAATAACTTTTAGGGCTCATTAATCCAAAGTGAACCTTTCATGAATATTCTCCAATAACATTACAAAAATATAAACTTAAAAATTGCTACTTCACTGCAGTATTTGCCAACCGAAAACCACACCGATGTGAAGGTGCAGGAGAAATGGAGAGTGAAATTAACTGGAAACTGATGAGGCTCTTGTCAGCTAGGAAATGCAAAAATCAAACCTAGTGGAAAAGCAAAACTCCAAATCCTGAAATTAGTTCTGAGCTGAATTTAGATTTTGATATAAGCATATAAACCAATATCAGGAGCACCTGAAGAAGTTTTACACACACATGTTTTAAAACTGTTCTGAAATAAAAAGACTTGTAGTCTTACAAACTTTCTAATATTTTTCCATTTTGTGATGTCTAATTAATGAAGCATTTGTAATGTATTTTCTTATATTTCCTAACTTTTTCTTGAGTGATCACATTACAAAAATTTTCCCTCAGTGTTACAACAATAGATATTGCAACTGCCTAAGTACAGAAATAACTCTTGCTTTCATATGTTGAAGGCTTTAAGTTTCTTAGACACCAAAGGTTTGCCTACTAATTCATTCTGATTTATTCAAATCTGCTTGTGATTCCTTCCATATTATGTAATCTCATCACAGCATATCTTTGTACTCAGAGCACTTCTTGCAGACTGTTCTCTCTTCCCATTTCTTGACTGATTTACCCCAGGGAAGTGATTGAACAGCTCCTTTGAATTAGTGGTCATTAATTAGTGGCCTATAATGTGGTCATGAATTAGTGGCCTATAATTCACCTACAAGGAGTCAGAACCAGGACTAACACTTATTTCTGTTTTCCCTTCTGCAGAAACAGACTTTAAAATCATGCTCGTCTCTGCTATTTATCTAAACTGTATGTGCAGTAGTCTTAGTCAAAACTAGCTAAATAAAAGTTGATAGAATAATTTTCTCACATTCTTCTCTACTTCACAGATATTCCATATATTCAGTGGCATTTTGCACCGGTGAGCTGAGAAGTACAGTTCAGCTGTACACTGTACTGATTGTGTTAAATAGAGCATTGTCCTAAATTCACTAAGGTGTGAAAGGTTTCCTTCCAGTAAGATTAATACCCAGAATAAAAGACTCTGGTGGCCTAAAACATCTCTCAAAATAACGTCTGAATTTGTTTAGAATGTATCTGCAGATTGTGTCCCTTTAGTGTTTGTTTTCTCCTTATTGTGCTCAGAGACAATATTTTTTCTTCCATGCAGTGTGGTACCAGACCAAAAATCATTGCCCACAAAAACTCAAGACTTCTAAAATGGCAGAGGCAGTAACTGGTTTTGAGCTGCTATGGACAAACAATAAGAAAAGGATGTAACTGGGGCTCCAGAGACAGCTACTGTGATTGCAATGTGATCTTTTAAAAACAGCAATCCTTCCTCTGATTCGAGAGCAATTACTGTGTGTTGAAATAACAATCAATAGTGACTACCAAATGCAAAGAAATTTCACATTCGTTTAGCTCACAGTTCTTCTAAGAGCATTATTTCTCTTCTGGTTCTCTGTAATAACCATTACACGTTGCTATAGTTATCAATGCAATTTTGACCTAGGAAGTTTATAGATGGTATGATTAATAAAGACATAGTGCAGCCAATAGCCCCAGATGACCAGACTTGAAAAACAGAGGCCAGATGCAGGACTGGAAGTGAAGCTTGGAAACTGCAGAGGACCTATCATTTAGTATGTAAAGGCAGTCATGTAGCAATGCGAGGGAGTGTGAGCATAAACCTTAACCAGGGTCATGGACTAGAATAGTGCATTTCGCCTGAAGTATTTTGTCAGCTGGATGACTGAAAGCAAATGCTAACACTGCCTACTGTACTCACATGCATTTTTACATACTCGGTTTTCAAATTGCAGGGTGCTGTAATGCACTCTGAATAAACTGGATTTCTTGGTGTAATATATACATGATCTTGAATTTTAAATCAATCAATTTTAAATTTGATTTTTTTATTATCACTGCATGAATGGGAATAGACTATCCATGATCATCAAAATATCTATTTAATGATTACATGACTTGTGATTAAATAATCATATAATTATTATATATCATATTGTGATGCTGTTTAATTTCAACTATTCAATCACCTGCTGTTCTGTCCAGTCCTAGTCACTTGAAATGAAATTGCATTAACCTGGTAGAAGCTTCTTTCACTAATTTCATTGGAACTTGGAGGAGGCCCAAGTTTGTTCTTGTGAACGTCACCTACTGCACTGACAGATATGAAT
This sequence comes from Tinamus guttatus, assembly GCF_059628265.1. Taxonomy (NCBI): domain Eukaryota; kingdom Metazoa; phylum Chordata; class Aves; order Tinamiformes; family Tinamidae; genus Tinamus; species Tinamus guttatus. The sequence continues at coordinate 1,836,113 of NW_028288727.1, read as the reverse complement.
TCTGGTTGAGTCATTCCAGCATAGGTGAGTCAGCAGAGTGAGTACGTACTGTTTAGTCTACTCCTACGTATGCTTGATTGTGGTAGATTTTGCTTCACACAGCTGTACATGTATCTAGCATCAAGCTCAGGCAGGCTTACAGGCACATGCTGCATAACTTAGTATTTTATTTGCCTTTCCTCCAACAGCACAAGTTCAGTCTCAGGTTTCCATCTCTTTCATAATTCATTTTAATATCTGCTTATGTAGAATGTGAAGGGTGATTCCTTCACTAATCCTTCAGGTTTAATCCTTCTGTGCAAAACTTGTATCACTTGATTAGGTAAAATGTACAAAAGCAATACTAACCACACAATGCATCATTGGTAAATTATGATGGGCTACTGCCCATTTAAAATAACTATGCTTACATGTTCTCCTATTAGTTTTCAGTTTACTTCTTAGTTTTATTTCATTTCACTGAAGCTAGATGTGCAACTTTCTATGCTTTTCTTTAATGGTTGTTTTGACCTCTGCATCTTTGTAAATTTACATATGAAAGCTGCATGGTTTTGTGTCCTCAATACATATTAATATTTTTTTCCATAAAAGAGAATGAATTATTCCTGTACAATTTAACCTCCAGAAACAGTTCCAAGTCTTCTTTGAAATGTATAAACAGAATTTTTGTCAAAAAGCGTATAGGTATAATTTCCACTTGATATATTTCAACTGCAGACTGCTTCTGCCTACAGTTTTTCTCCATCACAAGAGGGGACCAATTTATATCAAATCTCCCAAATTTCCAACTTTATCACACTCCTGTTGGACAGCTTTCAGCAGCTGAGTTTGTCAAAAAGTGAAGACCCTCAGTTTCCCTCCAAAGCTCTATTTTCTTGGTAAACATATGAGTTATGATTTTCCATTCAAGAGAAAGCGTATCATCTTGATGGTTTGTATTCCTGCACAAGAAGGAATGGTAACAAATAACTGGGACAGAGCAAGAAGGTCCTCCTTGTGTAGGGACAGATTGACTTTAGCTCTGTCAACAGCTCGGCCAGTTTGGCAACCAGCAGACTTCTTAAGTACGGAGCCTGCTCTATACTAGCCTTAATTAAGTCTTCTTTGACTTCTCAAATTCTTCATTTTCAAATATTTGGGGGTTTTACTGCTGTCATTTCATGTTCATGGCTTGGAGGGTGAAAAGTAATGAATGTGAGAATGAAAGAATGGCACTTTCCTAGGAACAAATTCTACTTGTGAGAGACTGAACACTTGTTCTGAAGGCAGATGAGACTGAAAACAACAAACTATATTACTCTCAGGTCCATCGACATCTCAAGGTTCTCTCTCTCAACATTAAAGACATATAAATATGTTAAGCTCTGTGGCAAGGAGAGAAGAGCACATGACTTGGTAGAGCTCAGTGTAAGACTGCAGCTGGGGCAGGTGACTCCCATCAGCTGACCACAGGGTCCTAAAAGCCAGCGCCATCCTCCCCAGTGACAGATCAGCTTCCTGCCGGGGCAATGTCACGGGACAGAGGCAGCTGCTTAGCAGAGCATGGATCTGGCTGTATCTGTAATGCAGGGGCATGACCTAGACAAAACAGTAGTTCTGCAGTGCAGATCAAGAACAAGCCTGGCATGTGAATCTTCCTCTCAAAGTGTGAGACTTCACACGTCTATTTGCAATGAAGTGTCTGGAGAAGTGTGTGGTGAATGAGACTGTCAGAAAGGCAAAGCATACAAAATCAGGTTTATGAGACATCCTATCTTGTATAACTCGCTGATCAGCAGATACCAAGCTAAGGTGGAAGGTCTGGTTCCTGCAGTTAGACAAAGTTTGTCTTTTTAGCACATAAGTGGTAAGTTTGCAATGTGCACACGTAGTCTTGGGACACTTGTGCTTTTCACTAGTTGCCACCAGTGGCAATATAGAGAGCTCCATGCTGCATCCACTAGGTAACAGCCTTGTTGGCAGCCCCTGCGTGGCTATGCCTGGTGACCTCCTAGGAGTCTAATTTTGCTAACATCTGCCTTCTCAAAGAGAGCTTGGGCAGAAGCAGAAGACGTCTTTGGAACATGCCTCTGCCTAGGGATGTAGAAAGCTGCCTTTGTACACAGTGCTCTTCAGCTGCCTTAAAAATCCAAGAGGCTACATTTGAGTGTGGTAAAGAAAAATACATCTTTTAAATAACATCAGATTTGGAAAAATGAGCTGAGACTGGTCCTTTAGGAGGATAGAAAATTGCATAAATGGGCATATCTCTAAGCTATTAATTTAAAATTACTTGGTGTGGTGGAGAGAGGTTTTTTGATTACTTAAACTATAGCAAGGCACTGTCTGTGGATATTTAAAATTGTAGGACCAATATGAGACAAAATAAGGGAAATTAATATTTGGCCTACAATGTTACAATGTAAAATGATATTATTTATATTCCTCCATCTCTTTAGTAATAATTCTAGGAAAACTGAAGAAATACAGGCTAACTCTCTTAATATGTTAATTTCTTCAATTTTTGTTTGCAATTTCTTTCCTATCGAAAGTACACTCTGCTTGGCACAGAATCCAAGTTACTGTCCTATTTAAGATTTTATTTTGTTAATAAAAGCTGTGCTGGCAATAGGCAAATTCATGAGGTTTATGTTCAGCAGTAACAATGTCCTTATTGTGAATGTCATTTTGCCACCGCAAAACTGACAGAGGAAAATTTATGGGATATTTTAGCATTTTTTTAGACTTTACACTTGTAATAACACAGTTTGCTTCAAGGAAAAGAAAAAAGAAAGAAGATGCATTCACATTTTCCTCCCTTTCACTTACTCCTGTTAGGCAGTCCTTGATTTACATGTTAATGTACTTAGCCAATAAAATTTAAAAGATCACCCTGGAAAAATTCCACTAGATAAATGTTCAAAAGTCAGCAATACTGAAAAGCCACAGTTGAGCTGGATATTTTTATGATTTGTGATTTCCATAATTGGAAAATAATTCTGCTAGTGTAAAATACAGGAGCAGTATTGGAAGTAGCACCCAGAATAACTTTAATGAGTTCCCCGCAGAATATTAGAATACAGTTATATACATATATACATTATTATTTTTATTTTGGGGCCAAATAGGTATTTCAACATAGTCTTTTTTGAGCATTGGACTAATGTCATGCTGATTTATATAAATGCAATAAGATAAGGAGAATTTAAAAATAAATATGTTACTCACTTAGTGAGGCTTTCAAAACTTAGGAGCTCAGGTTTTCTTTCTTTATTTTTATGAAAAAATATTGTTTCATTTTATTAACTAATTCTGAATGTTTGTCTTTTGAAGAAAGACCACTAATTTTATTAATTTGCAGTAAAACTGAGCAAACTGGCCAGGTTATTTACTATGGTTTTTAAAATACACTGTTGTTTTCAGTGAGATCATCAAAAGAAAAATGCATCTAGAATATATAGAGTCTTTTTGTATTAATAACTTATTTAGTCTTTTCTGCTACATTTCAGAGATATCACAGAGCTTAAAAGATTCAGAGAAACCCCCTTTTTTCAGGACAAACTAAATGAGTTCCTGTTCAGGACAGTGACTGGACTTTTTTGCCCAAGAAGCCCATGCAAACCCTCCAATAGGCTCATATCAGCTACCAGAAACAGCCACTTCATTGCAATATTCCCTCTAACAAACTGGAGATAAAAGTAATAAAGGGTCATGTTGGTCATCTCAGCAGGTTTTTTCTTTTGGTCTGATGATAGACTATCTTTTTCCCACATATGTTAGAGTCAAATTCTTCAAGAATCTGCCCAGAAGCACTATTTCCGCACATAGACCTCAGATTACTCCAAGGGTCTTCTGCTCACTTGCTAGCTTTGCTTGCACGCCACATTTCTGCGACTCATTAAATATGTAGACAAGTGATACACTGACTGTGGCTCAGGAGACATGGAGAAAGTTTCCTCTTTCTGCAGCTCTAAAGCTGTCTAAGGTAGGTGCACCTAAGGTAGGCGCCTATGTAGGATAACAGCACCCAGTGTTGCATTCTTTAGGACACTGGGATGGTGGGAATGGGAACGCCAATGCATAGTGAAGTGCTACTGTGCACATTTGTGCTCACCTGCTATGTTTTGATGCAACAAATCACCCAAAGCACTTTCCTTTTCTACGTGTTTACACAGCAGCCACTGTAAATGGGGCCCTGACCTCAGTTTCAGTCTTTGGGCTCTCCCATTCAGCAAGTACCTGTAAGAAACATGTTTCCTGCTCTCTCTGTGAAGATGCCTTTTGTGAAATCCATTTAATGGAATTGCTTCACAATAAAATCCAGAGATCCAAGCTTACATAGTAATGTGCTCATCTGTACTTAAAAAAATAATAGCACTTTGACTACCTTCACACATTTTTCCTACCCCATTCTCGCTAATTAATGCTTTCAGTACAGATAACAGCTACAATTAAAATTGTTTTAGTATCTAAAATCAAAACACCAGTATAGGACTGAAAGGAGAATTCCTAAAAAATAATGTGGAAAAACAGATTCTGCTGTAAAGTCATCTTTTTTCTGGGGCGGGGGTGGGGAGGACAGAAAGGGAGACAAAAGCAGAAGGATTTATTGTTCTGTTTCCTTTCTTGAAGTAACAAGAAACTGTGCAAAACTAGACTAAGAACCAGATTCTAATGTTAGCTGCAGTGAAGGCACTGTTACATAATTCAGCACTCCAGTAATGCATTCTGGCAGGTGATTATTTCATATATATGGCAGTATGTGTCAGACACTTCAATTTAGAGCCTGCTCCAAGAGATTCGTTTTTCTAAGCAGTGAATGGGGATTTTGCTTCCTCCCCTGTAACCACTATTGAATGTACCTAACTAAATCTGACTTAAATTACACAAAAGGGTCCTGATACATGAAAGCAACCTGATTCAGAAAGAAAAAGGTATTTAAGTTAGCACTCATATCTCCCTGAAAATGATGGAATTTAGGATAACAGAATTTCAGCACTTGCTTCACAAAGTTAGTGAGTTAGGACTCAGTGCAACTCTGTTGAAGATTCGTGTGTAGGGGAGCACTTGATCTGTGTCAGATGAAAAGTTACCTGGCCAGTTCCCTACGTGTCATGGAAAAAGCCAACAAAAGCAACAAAATATTAAGATTGATTTGCCTTCATCATTGACAAATGTAATTAGAACACAATAATTTAATAAATATGCAGTGTTGTGATTTCTTACCTGAGCTGAACTTTTACTTTGTAATATGTTCTGAAATCCTCTGATTTATCATTGTGATATTTCTGATGATGTGAACTTCTGAAATGTAAACAGGCGACCAGTAAAAATTAACATATGGAAAAGTAAGGTATCTGCAGGCCATTCAAGCAATTCATGGTGACAGCTGTTCTGCATGTCATGGTTATTTAAGTGGTAATTGTATCAGCACTGATAGAAACTGGATTATATAGGGCCTTCAATAAAGTTATAAATTGTTGATTTCACTAAATGAAAATCAAAGATATGTAGATCAAGCAAATCTTTTGCATCACAAATAACTTAGCTGAGTTACTTCACTCCAAAAGATATATTCAAGAAAATTTGGCAAACCTGTTTTTAATATTCTTACAGAGAAAGCCTAAATGCGGATCTTTCTGTTAATATATTGTAGTTTACCACTTTCTATTCTCATAATGGAAGTGCAATGAAGTAACAGTTTTTGTTAGTAGGAATAAAATTATCTGTGAGTAAGTCCAGCTAGCCCAGAATTCAGGTTCAAGATATAATTTCACGCTGTCTGAATTGCATTATTCAGTCTAGGTTCTGTAGATCCATCATCTGACCAAGAATCAAACTCCAGCAATTGAGACTATAAAAAAGTCACTCTTTAGCTTTTTATGTTATTTCCAGAAAAGATAAAACAGACTTTGCTCAAGTATGCAGATTAATTTTTTATCTAATTGTTACTAAATAAGTAATAACTAGGTTAGTGACAGAAAGCTTGGACAATGCACATGCATCCTTTGATGGGAGGCTAGTTAGACAGTTAATTTCCCCAGGCTCTTGAATCATCATCATTTGCAAAGTCTTTTCTCTCTGGAGGTTACATAGAAGATGTATGTCAATAATTACAACCTAAACTTCAAAGTTTGTTTCTAAATACAGTGATGAATCTTAAATATAACAGTGCCAATATAGTAACTATACATCTCTATATAGTTCCTAAATATACTCATAATCTTCTCCATCTGTATACATACATGTATTCTATATGCTTGCTTTAAATATAAGATAAATCAAATATAAAAGATACGCTTTTAAAACATACTGCTTTGAAGTTTGAAGGATGAATGCCTGCTTGAAAATGTGGAACTTACTCTATGAGTTGAATAAGACTGAATGATTTAATGATTTTCTGTGAGCTTAAAATCTATGTCTATTTGAAAGGTGCTTGAAGGAGAGTGAAGGTATTCCTTGCACTTCTGCTGGATTTCTAGTACATATCCTAAAAAACTTTCTTACTCTTATGTGGAGTAGTATGTAGGATATGTGTCTTTATACATGCTGAACTCATGAACTTGGGATATTCTGTCCATTTTTTTTTCAAAATGTCTTGCAATTTTGATTCTTACAGTCTCGACTCCCTTTCACATGTTTCTAAAACTTACCAAATTTTTATGTTTCCTATTTTCACTTTTCATTGATAATCATACGAAGGCTTTTATAATCCAAGTGCACATTCTATATCCTAGAACATTAGTGACTTAGATTCCCTGTCTTGCCCTACTTCCTAATTCCCACTTCTATTTTCCCCTCTGTTCACATTTTGCAACCAATTACAATAATTGTAATTAGCATAGCCTATCTTGCATAACATCAATTTACATTTTGCATTTGAAGGACCATACAAAGATGTAAATGTCCTGAAAGCAGATCAAAGCTCATTCTTCCATTGCAGAATGTTAAAATTAATTAGGAAAAATGACTTACAAATTGTACCATGGGATTGACATGAACTCAGAAAAGAAAGAAGTTCTAGACTGAGCTTGGCTATCTATGCTTAAATCATAGGAGCAAAACAAAAGAAAACAAAATTTGTGACTTAAGGACAGCATTTTCATCCTGAACTAGCCTCCCTGGGGTCAGATATAAGAATGTGATCAAAGTTACCTAAGTTTAGGTAACCTATTCTGCATATTTTTTAACATTTTCCTCCAATGACAGTTTGTCTGTAAACCCATTTTTTTCCAGGACAGTGATTATATTTGTCACTACTCCATGGTTAAGATGGAGCCTTCCACTTCAATGTGCAACAGCTGAAGGAATAAGCAATAAGCAAAAGTAATGAGTAGATTACTACCAGGGTAAACACTAGTAGGTACTAGAGCTTTCTTCTAATATAGGTACATGAGCTCAGTTTATATCTAAGTATTTGTTTACTTAGTTTGTGTTTTTGTTTTTTTTTTTTTGTATCACAGAATCCTGGAATACCTAAACTTGGAAGGGATCTCTGGAGATCATCTAATCCAACCCTCCTGTTCAAACTTTCAAACCAGGGTCAACTAGGGCAGTTTTCTCAGTGCTTGGTCTAGTCAGGCTTTGAGTATTTCCAAGGATGGAGAGCCCACGAGTAAGGAAGTTTGTTGGGCAGTGTTTTCCACACAACTCGTTTTCGCTATAGTGGAGGACATTCAAAACCTCAAACTACACTTTGCAGTACAGTCCTTTTGCAGCTTCTAAATAACATAATTTACCATTTTTCAGCTTCATTGCTGTATACTACTCTTTTCTAGAGCCTTCAATTCATCCTGATACAATTTCCTGTTTTTCTTTACCATCTTTTATCTGTGCTAAATTAGATCACCTGGCTACATATATGATGTGTCAAATTTTAAGAAGAAAACTGTTTTTGAAATTATCTTTAAATATTGTGGAAGGGATAGAACTAAGTGATTTGATTTGAATTTCTTCAAGACATTTTCATTTTCTGTTTCTTGCTTCTTTTTAAAACAAATAAAGTTCATGTTTATATTAAATCCACACCAGCCTGTGACTATTTATTAGAATATTCTTAATGAATAAGGTATTGAGTTACTTTTTCTTGTCAGATAATTGCCTTGTTAATTTTATTGTGTACTGAGGGTGCAGGACTTAAGCATGAACAAAATAAACAATAAAAAAGAGTATAGCAATACATTCCTAGAAGGAGAAGCAAAAATGTAAAGGCTACTACAAATAACCTTTCAGAGCTAGTCTTAAATGGTTTTATACAATTAATTGTCCTCACTATTGTATCTATATTCTGATTTTGCTAGCAGGAAAGTGTATACAAATATTTACTTTTGCTGTCTGTTAGCAGATGTGTATTCTCCTCGATGGAGTCACACTCCATTTGGTGGCTAAATGGGGAAAAGAAAGATGTGCTTTGTGGTCTGTGTCCAATTGACATGGCTTGAAAATTGAAGCATATTATTTATGAGCAGTTAGTTGTAGCAATTCCACTTACAAGATGACAATTATGGCCATGTGCTGGCCATAGTCTTGCAAATGCTGATTCAGATGTATATGGACAGAGCAGTGCTCTTGACTTCATTTGAGCTGAGTGATGTAAGCTCAAGAAGGTGTTCACAGCACTGAAGCCTTAGAGAATGTCTACACGATTGAAAGCATCAGCGACCAAATGTCATTTCTTTAAACCTCTGCTAAGGGAGTTCACCTAGGCTGTGAAGGAATCTCTGCCAAGAAGACTCTTAACAGATGTTTCAGCAGTTGGGTTTTTTACTGTCTCCTTCTGCCCTAGTGCCTATTCACCTCATGACTTGCAAGGAAAGCAGCAGTGTAGTGATGATCTAATTAGGATTACTAATGCCAAAGACAGCGTATTGCCCTGAGAGCATTTCTCCTACATCACTCTGGCTCAGAGCCAATGCGGGTGAGGGTTGCCTCCTTCCTTTGATGATCTTGGAGAAAAGCTCTTGGACAGCTCAACAGGGAGTCCTTAGCCCCAGTCAATGCCCTTGCCATGGTGCTTTGATGTTGAGCTTCTACCATTTGTCCCCCACCAGAGCTATGGCTCCTCCAGCATTGCAGCCATGCCTGTGCCTGACTATGGGCTCCAGTGATCCTGACCCAGACCCCTGTCCACAGCTCAACTGCTAAGCTTGGCCTCAGCCTGGCCTCATCACCATGGCCATAATGGGACTGTGTCTGACCTGCTTAGCCTTACTGGGTCCTGGGTACTGATTCTGACCACCAATCCCATCCATATTCCCGCAACGATGCTCAATGCTGCCCTCCTCCTTCATGGGGAAGTGGGACAGATGGTGGCTGCAAGGCCCCTGCCTCTTCAGGCTGTGTTACCCATCCCGGCTCCTCAGTACAGTCAGGGCAGCTTGCCTGTGCTGCTTCCTGGCACAAATCCACTGCAAAGCTGCCTTTGCCTTTATACAATCACTTTAATAGCTGTGAGCTTAATACCAAAATGGAATAAAAAAAGCATTTTTTAGTTCAGAAAGGTAAGAGGGAGTTCACTGAAAAACAAAACATGCTAACAAATACTCACACCTTGATAGCATCCTCGTTGTAGATAGAGAGGATGTCGAAATATTGTAGAAATAGCAATATTGTAGAAATAGCATATACGCAGGTCATTTGTTTCTAGTTCTGGTAGCCATTATCCAGCATGAGTATACTGACTGGGAAATCAATATATATGAACATATCCATCTTTCTGCCAGATGATTAGCAGCTAAAGCAATAGGCAGATTTCTAGATTATATATAGCCCCCTGTCTGTGACAATTTATTATATTCGCTGAGTCAGCTACAGAAAGACCTGAGTTTCCCTTAGGCATTCATGCATGGTAACAAAAATTCTTCTCTTGCTAAGGTACATGGAACTTACATTCCTGTTCACTTATGAGCTGGTACACCTTCTTCTTTTCTTCATAATCTGGTCAAAATAGATGGATTTAAAATTTTAAGAAGTGTTTTAACAGAAAGTAATCATATGCGTTTCTATCATATTTACCCTCAATTTTCATTTTTGCCTAATTCCTCTTGGCTGTAATAGTCACACTGTCTCCTTTGCACATCCAATTTATGATATACAGTATCATCTAGCTGTGGACTGTAGATAAATTAGTGGCTCAGCTTGGCATGCATGTGCCCACTAAGCAAGAGGAACTATTATTTCAAGTTACCCCAAGTATTGCAAACCATGTGAAATTCCTAATCAGATATTTACTTTTATGAGTAAATAAAATGTCCTCAATTTTTTTTAGAAGCTTATGTAAATGAATCAACAAATAAGAGTGTTGTATAGTGCAGTAAACATGTCTTTTTGCAGCAGAAAGAGAAGGCACATTACCAGCAAAAGGCTGGTGATGGGCTGAACTGACCATTCATAGGGTCGAGACATATCTGTGTTTGCCTTGGCATGTGTTTAGCTTATTTTAACAGTTGTCTAGTGGTGAAGTGACTATTGCCTCACCTTTCTGTGAGCTGAAGCTCGGTGAACTCCATGAAGGGTCTGGCATGAAGAGTCACATCCTTTCACGCCAAAGCCCTTCATGGCAGTTGAGGATAAGGGAAGCGATCATACCACTTTCAGAGTTGGGAACTATTGACATGGAGGCAATTTGTGATATGAAAATATAAACATGGCCCCAAGAGGCCCCAAGACAGAATATTACAAATCTTTCACCCCATGAACATCATATTTCTCCCAGCAAAGATGTCAGAACACACAACGCCATCCAACCAGCATTCCAAATCCTGCCTGATAAAGAGTGAAATTATCAATCTTAGCACAAGAGGAACATAGGAAGAATAAGCACAGCACCAAAGAAATTCTAGGAAAAAGTTTTCTGTATATCAGTTGTAACTAACTGTATCATTAATGCTGTAATAATTAGATAATTTGGACTATAAGATTGTTAAAATATTCATTTGGCTCTGTCTTTAGTTCCATATAATCACTGCATCCCTTGTGTCTTTGACAAGATTTGTGTAACCCTTAACTATACCTTTAGATTTGGCTTCAGAATCAAGCTGAGATATGGCTGTAGAACATATCTGTATTTGTTTATATGATGTTGAATTTCAGCTCTCATAAAAATACTTCTAAGTGCTGATGCTCATAACTAATATATTTCTGCTAGGCTGGCTTATTACTCAGTCGGTTTTCTTGTCCCTAACACACGTAGGGGACACCCACAACTACATTTAAAATACACTTGATTAATACAATATCATGAGGAGTAAGGAAGTGAATCTGTAGCACTTGCCCTTTTACTCATGCTCAGAATGGGAAATAGGGTGGGATGTCTGAGTGGGTTAGACTGCTTATCCATCTGTCTTTATTTTGCAAGACTTATATTGTAATATAGCAATTTTATTTCTCTGACATAATTACTTTAGCTAGATGTTCTCTTGTCCTTTTTTGAGTCTGATAGTTTTGAGTCCTAAGCATTCATTTCACTATTCAGAAAGAAAGAAAGAAAAAAAAAGGTAAAGAAGTCTGTTTTCATAACTCTTCCTTGTCATGGGTATACTCGGACAAAATACTTACAGGATCAGCCATTCGGATATCATGACAGATATATATAAGAACCCTTTTGAAAACTTAGCATGCCTAACTCTCCTCTTATCCAATATTTTTTTAATGTTTTATTAATAATAATAATTTATTTCTCTGGTAGTTTAATAACACCATCCACAGTTTTGCTCCTGTGTGTGTTTAAAGGTGGTGTCTTTCTGGTAGGCCAGATACACTTGACACTTGTATTATTTTTCTTCAAGATCTTTTAACTAGATGCTTATCTGTCTCCAGAGAGAACCAAGATATTAAATGTGCTCAGAGCTCACCTCACATGCATTAATTGTATTAATTTCAGCACAAAACCACTTCTATTCACATGATGACCATATAGATAATGTTTGCTATCCATCTCAGTTCAAAAGTTTCAGAGTTATATAGGGAAAAACAGGTTGCCTATCCTCTCAGCTATGCACATCCTCAGGAGAGAGTGCTTTTCTAAGGGAGATCTTTCCATCTGCACTGTGAAGTTGGTTTTGTGTATCTTTTGTGTAGCTTTTAGTGGGAGGGTGGCAGGGTACTGGAGTGGCTTGCCTGCAAAGGCTGTGGAGTCTCCTTTGTTGTAGATATTCAAAAGCCACCTGGATACGGTCATCGAGACATGGTCATGGAGACAATCCTCAGTGACCCTGCTTGAACAGGTGGGTTGGACTCCATGATCTCCAGACGTCCCTTGCAACCTCAGCCTCTTTGTGATTATGAATGAGCACCAACACTTCTTCATGAATCCTCTCTGGCTTTCAACAGAGTTCTGAGAAAGTCCTAGTCTTTTCTACAAGAACCAGTGAAAATATTTATACAGTTACTTATTTGAAATCCTGACCTACTGGATTAGCTTATTATATTAGCTTTTAGTTATTATGCTTTAAACCCCTTAAACTTGAAGTAAAAACTCATATTTTCTGAAAAGTGTCAATATTGAGTCCTGGGAGAATGTCTATGGCTGTGAATCTGATTTAGCATAAGAATCCCCCTGTAATCTCAGCTAGGTGCACTCCTGAGGGACTCAATTTTATTTGCACACCTCTCAGCTTTTCCTGTTAGCTATTTTGGGCTTCATGTTACTTAACAAGGAAAGTATAGTAAATGACATTTTGTGGTACTTAATTCCCTCCAGGTTCTGCTTAAGGGACATCAGGTATTTAACTCACATTTATGAATCATTATGAATCAAAGTTAACTTGAAATTTTAGTTCAAAGCCACTTGAAATTGGCTATCTTGTTGAAGAAACATGGAGGTGATGAATTCTTAGCAGATCTTCACTTGTGAAGGAATGCTAGAAGCTGTAAAAAGTAGTCATATTCTTCAAGATGTAAGATACAATAACTTTTATAGTTCCCCCTCTTTTGAGGAGGAAAAAAATTGTACCTTTTGCTTTGAAACTGTATTTAAAAGAAAAAAGAATGCCCCCCTCCCCCCAAAAAAAAGCCAAAAATCAAGCATGTGGGAATGCTGTTTTTCAGCTAGTTTTGCATAGGTCAAGGCTGGTTGCCTAAACGCAGTGTTCAGCAAGCAGCCTTGCTCTTAATCCTTTGAAAAACTTAAACTTCTCAGCGTGGTGTCTGCAATCAAAAAAAAAAAAAAAATTAGGAGTCCACTAGTTAGTGGCTATCAAGGAGTTCCTCAGATGTTGAAGAAGTAAGTAGAAAAGCACTGGTAGAAAACTTGTTATGATTCAGCACCTAAATTTGTTACTATTTTGGATAGCCTCAAGGGTCTTAGCAAGTGATTTGTTCTTAACTTAAATGTTCCTTCAGCTAGAGCTGAATTATTCTAACACTCAATTTACTCCACTCTTTTGTGGAGAAAACTGCAGGAGGAACAGATCTGGTAGCAGGCATTAACATTTTCCTCTGGAAAAGCATGGGCACTCACAAGGGAAAATTGGCAGAATAGTGTGTGCATTAAAGACCGAGTTAAAATTCCATATATCACTTAGATAAAACTGTGTCTGGTAGTTTCTAAATTAAATTGTGGCTACCCTTGAGCCCACAGTGTACATTTCTCTAGGGAAACGTTTTCTATTTAATTTTTTTTCACTAAAATATATGTAATCAGACTGTGTTGCACAGCCAAGGAGTAGGGCATCCACAAATGTAAAGATTGAAATATGTAATGGAATGAAACAGGAAAAAGATCTGGAAAGTAGTCTTATTTTATGTTAGAAAACAGTGAAAATTTCATGAATGCCCATCATTTGTACTTTTTTTAGCCACAAAATATAAATTTTAATTTATAGATCATTATTTAATTTTTTGTATTTTTTGTATTTTTTTTTTTTTACTTTACACTTGCAAACCTGAAATTAATTTTTCCCCCCTCTACTCAGCTCTGGTGAGGCTGTACCTGAAGTACTGTGTGCAGTTCTGGGCTCCCCGGTACAAGAAGGACATTGAGCTTCCAGAGAGGGTCCAGCAGAGAGCCACAAAGATGATTAAGGGACTGGAGCATCTATCTTATGAGGAAAGACTAAGCGAGCTGGACCTGTTTAGTCTGGAGAAGAGAGGATAGAGAGGGGATCTGATCGACATGTACAAGTACCTTGGGGGTGAATGTAGGGAGGATGGGGCCAAACTCTTCTCAGTGGTGGCCAGTGACACGACAAGGGGTAATGGGTACAAGTTTAAACACAGGAAGTTCCACCTCCATTTGAAGAAGGACTTCTTTGCTGTGGGGGTGACAGAGCCCTGGAACAGGCTGCCCAGAGAGGCTGTGGAGTCTCCTTCTCTGGAAACCTGTGCCACACATGCTCTAGGTGTCCCTGCTGGAGTAGGGCGGTTTTACCAGATGATCTCTAGACGTCCCTTCTGACCTTAACTATTCTGTGATTCTGTGGAATTGGTTGATCTTTTTTTTCCTTTACGTAATATAATATTAACCCACTGCTTCCTTGAATGAAAGAATTAAAGTCAGGTTGGTACTGTGAGCATGGGCTACCAAACCAGATAGAAAGAAGATTTACTGTATCAACCTGAATGGAATGCCATCACAAAATGAGTCTATTATCCTTAATTAAATGAGTCACAGTTACATGCTGAAAATGTGTTCAAGAGACTTTCTTATGGAGCCATATCCTTCATAAGAATGAGTGCAAAAAAGAAGGCAAAATCAGTTGTGAATGTACCCAAATAGAAATAATGATCAGAATCCTCATGGTTGGGTGCAGGTGCTTTCCTTCAGAGGAAGATCACTCAGAGTTCTCCTCTGTGATTTTTACAACAGCTAGTCTCTTGCTTTTGTAAGCACCAAGCTCACTATGCTCAAGTATCTACAAAGCACCTATTAAAGATGTGCACACACAGCTTTATTTCTTGAATATACAAATTCTAGCTCTGTGGTGAATCTTTGAACTATTGTTTCATTGAGCTATTTCTATTTTGTTATTCTACCCTTTTCAATTTTCCGTCTATTTTTTTAAAGCATATGTACTGCTGCAAGGTTTGGATTTGAGATTAAATGCAACTTCTCTAATGCTTTTCTAAAACATTCTAAACATTTCTAAAACATTCTGAAACATTTTCTAAAACATTCTAAAAAATGCTTTTTCTTCCTTTGACAAGAAATGTTCAAATACCTGAGATGCCTGAAAGCAGTATTGTGGATGGTTCTCCAGGGACCCTGTTTTAAGGC
This sequence comes from Tinamus guttatus, assembly GCF_059628265.1. Classification (NCBI taxonomy): domain Eukaryota; kingdom Metazoa; phylum Chordata; class Aves; order Tinamiformes; family Tinamidae; genus Tinamus; species Tinamus guttatus. The sequence goes on along the minus strand of NW_028288727.1, from coordinate 1,820,920 downwards.
ACACTGTAGAGGGTTTGTAAAGAGTTTGTGTAAGGATGCATTAATGTGAGTGTGTACAGAATTAGACAGGAGGACGCCTTTTTTTTTTTCCCCTCATTTTATTCTGTAGGAAGGAAGATTATTCATACACAGCTCCAGGTGCTCCTAGGTTTCTAGGTAGAAAAGAGCAGAAGACTGAAAGAGATGGAAATATGTTCTCAGAAAGTGTATTAGCAGAGAGCAACAGGAAAAGGCAATCCAGAGTGAACAATTAAAAGTTGTTTTTCACTGTTGTTTTGTTTTGAAGGCGTGTAAAGTTGACTAATAATGAAGTTTTTCTTTAAGTCAGATTGCAGTTCAATGACTCACACTTGACTTGCATCAAGTGCTGTAGATTGCAGTACAGTCTTAATATTGGGAATTATTGCAATAGCAATATGGCATTTCTGACTCCAATTTTTGCAATAACTGAGAGAAAAAAGAAACTCATATTTCTCAAGGAAAGGCAGGATAGTTTAAGAAGCCTTTAGAATAGTTTTTGTCTTGATTAGAGAGAAAAATATATATTATTTTCTAAGGACTGAAAACAACCATGTTAAAATAATGATGTGATATTTAATCTGCTTCATGAGCAGGTTTTGAATTAAATGTTAATGTTCCCCAAATGACAGTAGCATGGCCATTCTCAAATAAACAGCATTTTCTTTATAATTAATCTCTGAATTATCTACATAGGCCATTAATAATCAATATTCTCCAAAAGGAGAACCACTGAAGCTTGCTCACATTGATTTTACTTTAATTAAATTTTAGCAACATCTGAGGAACTCCTTGATAGCCACATTACTGCCAGAACATGCACATCTGCCTTGTTTGCTAGAGCATATGAGAGGAGGGAAGCTCTGTATCCTCAGAAGTCACCTGGAACATGGGAAATTACTCAAAGCATCTTCTGATGCTGCTAAATTTCTACTTCAGAGGAATCCGGACAACTTCCCAAATGAGCCTGTGGATTGAAGATTACCAAATGTTATTTTTACAGAGCTTTCATCTCACCTTCTTCATCTTGAAGCAGAAGACAGGCCTATGTGGTGTGGCTGATTGCTCTGATGACAACTGCAGAGTTCAGGACAGTTCTTTCCTGGCTCACTAGATGGTGCTAGGAGCAGGTCTAAACCGCAGCCTAGAAGAGAACACGAATTTCCTCAATTTCCATTTGAGAAACTGTATCCAGGAGACATCACTGGAGCATCTCTTCATATTTAGTACATCAGAAGCTGGCACTATTATGGTTGAAGGAGGAGCTTTGGAAAGAGTCTCATTTGCACCTGAATAAGTTGCAGCATATATGTCTTCATGGTCAATTCATCCAGTGCTGTCCTGGGTTGAAAAACAGTGATTTTCTGCTCTTCCCTTACCTTAATGAGTAACAAGCTTATCACAGATGGTTTTATGATAAGGCAATGAAGACTTTGGGTAAGTATAGAAATGACTTTTCAAATACAAACTGATAATGTGTCTGTGCTAGTGCGAGGCAGGTAGCAAATAAAATAAAGAAATTAAAGGACGGACAAAATCTGTAGCATGAATTCCACTGGAGCCTAATCTGGTGGTAGAAGTCAGTATAAGTCCCTTGATGATGACACTGTGCTCATTTGCAGCAGCTGCAGGTCTTAATCTTTATTATTTTAATCACTTGAAAGCATCACTCTATAAAATTTTGGTTTTGTAGCTTTGTAGTTTTTGGCTGTAAAATAAGTCTTTTCATTTCTTTCAGCTGAAGTAATTTAATTACAATTAACTTATGTATATATGATGAGAGAAATATAGAAAAGTAATAGATTAAACTGGTTCGATGGCACTGCTATTAAATACATGCATATTAACATTTTTTAAAATGCAGTTCTTTCTGTTCTTACCTAGAGTTTTCTCTATCACCAGTCACATAGTATTCAGTACATATGTTCAGTAGTAGGAATGAAGTATGTTGTCACAGCTCTGTAGAGATAAATGTCTCCTTCCTTGAGTGGATGAGATTTACATGATTAAACTATCGTGCTTAGAAAGGAATATTAGTATTACAAGCACCTCTGAGGGGAAGGATCAAATACACTGTCATTCAAATATTGCTAAGACTATGATGAAGCCAATTATACATTAGAAAAGCTGCGCCCTGATGGTCTTATTATGGGAGGATGGGCCTGTGATGCCGAATTCAAAGTGAGCTCTGAGAGAAAACCGTATCTACAAGGCAACTAATAACAACTGGCAATAAACAGCAATAAGTAATAAGCAAAGTAGAGTATCAAGGAGTATGGGTGAGGAAAATGGGGAAACATAGTTTCTTTCTGTCTTCTAGTAACATTTGATTTGCTGAAACTCATGGCAAGTTTTATTTCAGTGAAAAATGGAGCAAAATGACAAGTGAGAGATGGATTTATTCATTCTTTGACAAGCAAGTTAGGAAGGAATCTTATTGCTGTTCTCAACTACCTAATGGGAGGTTACCAGACTCGTCTCAGAAGAGCACAACAAAAGGAGGGACAGAGAACACAAACTGAAGCCAAAAAGAAGAAAAAAAATCTAATCAGGATTCTGATAAGGAAAAGCTTCTTTTCAATGAGGATGGTCAAACAATGCAATAGGTTTTGAAGAGTGTTTGTTAATCTCCACACGAGTGAGACCTGGAACTCAACTATATATATGCCCCTGAGCAGCCTGCATTAACTTTGAACTTAGCTCCCTGAGTATTTTGTAATTCTAAGCAAAGCGGCTGCAGCTGAGCTGTCCTGTGATACCTGTTGCTCCTTTGAAGATGATTTGAAAGACAGATTAATTGACTCTCCTCTGCATTAATAATCCCACATTCACAGAAGGAAGTAGTCCCAGCAGAAGGTACCCAAAATGTATGTTAATCTTGGTGACACATAGCTGAAGCAACAATACAGCCCTTCTGTATTTTTACACAAGTGTGGCTGAGGAGGATTCCGTGCACATCTCCAGTTGCTCATTTACAACTTGTAATATTAGGTCTTCTTTGTCCCCAGAGAGAACATCATGTAGGTGATCTCAGGGCTGTTGGTCTTTGTTTGCTGCTTAGAGTGTAATTTATAGCATGTGAATCTTAACGTACATAGGTTTCTACATACACACATCTGCTGGGTTTCTTTCAGATCTAGTATTCAAAGCTTGCTTCTAACCTGCATATTTATTCCTGAGTGTGTGGTGTACATACACAGTGGTGTAATGCTAAAGTGACTCTAAATGTACAAAATGTATGTTCCAAATGTATGTTCCCATTACTTCATGCTTTGCTTACCATTTCACCTACCTTATGAAAATAAGGTAGGTCACTGAGGGAGCAAGAAAAGGACACTGGGTAAGATAGTATGTGCTTTATCCACTAGAAACAGAGAGTGGATTTAGGCAGGTAGAATATGCACAGTACATCGTAAAATGCAGCATAAGAATAATCTCTTAAATTTCATCTTTTTAGACTTAACTTCTTTACAACTTCAAGTACAAAAAGAAAAAAAAAGGCTTAGAACTAAAAGGTAGGAACTATTTTTAGGAATGTCTTTATTCAGCTAAGCAAACATGACTGTCATAGAAAACACCCTAATCTTATGGTACCAATGCCTTTCAGCATTAAACAGATAGTCTTGAGTAAAAATTCGTTGAGAAAGAATGACTCTAAGAAAGAGCCCTTCTGTAAAGAAATAAGTAGAGGCATTTGTTAATTTCACAGTAGCCCTTATTTAGCCACTAGAGTATGAGGCATTTCAGATTCAACTCAAGTTGGTTGTGACTTGAATGGCAGCCTAACATAAAGGTCATAGTTAATTCTTAATCCATTTAGGAATTTCCATTTTTCATTTAAACATCACTTACCTTTTAAATATCAGGACAATGAAAGCATTGGGAAAGATCACTATCACAGGTTATCTTTAAATAAAAATGTTTGTATTCTGAAACATTTGTCATACATTAACTGGTTACTGCTGAGTTTAATTTAGGAACACAGAAATTTTATTGGTTTGTGCAGCACAGAAAAACAAACTTGATTCCTGCTATTCTTCCTGTAATGAGTAAAATGCTATATTAGCAGGAAAATAGAATAAGACAGTATACAACATGACATTTGTAGGTATTTTAAAATAACAAAGTAAAGCCTCTGAATAATTTAAAAAAAAATCTCTTTTTCTCTCATCCCATATCTTATGAAAAAGAAAAATGCTATCTTTGATCACAAACCAATTTCCATTAGCAGAACATTTCTAAATAATTAAATATTAGAATTTTCTAAAATTTTCAATATCAGGAAAGAATGAAGAAATAGTGTCTTTTTCAATTAAAATATCTGTCTTCTGAAGAACATTTTTATTTTAATGAGCATCTCTTGACTGACAAAAATTAATATTAGTAGAAAGGATCTGAATTATGATAATATGATTTTAAATCTTAAAAATATAATATTTCTCTCAGAAGTGGCTCTAAATCTATCAATTCCAAGAAGAAACAAGAACTTGAAACTTTAATATAGACTATTTATGTGTGTGTATTATCAGGATAGGATACGTAAAGTTACCCCCAGTTTCAGATTTGCAAAGGTTTTAAAGGCTTAAAAATACTGATAGGTGCCTTATGTAAATGAGAAAACAGATGGCTAATTCAGTTAGGCACTTCTGCAAATCCCTTGTGTCACTAAAATGCCTTTAAAAATAGAAGTATGATGTAAAAGTAAAAAAGAACACCTAGCATTTTCTTCCTATCTATGATTTTTTTAAATGCATTTCAGAGTTTGTGGTGTTTAGATTCTCTTTCTCTGGCTATAGAAGAAAGTAGTAGGCACTATGGTATTAGACATTTCATTTGGCATTTGCTAAAACCAATTTCTTTAAAAAATAGACAAATGATCAAGGAAAGAAGAATGCAAGTTGGACAGTGAAAGAATAAGGTGTTGAGAGAATCTTCTCATTCAGTGTTTTTGCTCCTAGCACAGTTATGGTGTTCTGGTTTTGTATTTAATTTCACAGTTCTCCTGTTAGGGGTCCATTTTCCACAGCACTAACCCAAGCAGAAGCACTGATGGAAGAAGGGAGATGTTACCCACTGTTTGTCACTGACTTTCAGCACTAGGAGAGAGTCTGGCAGCCAGCAAGAGCAGCATCAATTAATCTAAGGGATATTCTTAACTTATTTCCAACTAGCAATCTGAACCCTAGGAAAATAGATGGCTGAGGATTTCTCTAAAACATTACATGCTTCAATATGAACATTTCTGAGGCTATAGTTTAACATGCTCCTTAATTTCTGACTTTTTTTTGTTAACTCTAAAGAATAAAGGAACAAAAGATATACTGTTCTATTAAGGCATAACATATTAATATTTAGATCACAAACTGTTCACTCTGACAAATTTACTTAGTTATTATGCCAACCACTCATTATAGTTCCTGTTAGTATACTTTTTTTTTATCAATCAAAAATAAATGAGTAATATGATTCCTTAATTTTTAATGTAACTAAATGTGTTTATATGGGCTATAAAAGCCTCAGGGGTAACAGTAGACTTTGTTAGATTATATTTTCTACTGCTACTTGCCAGCTCGTCAAAACAGGCAATTCCAGCAACAATGTAAGCTCTTGAGTTCAATGATCCTGTATTTTTCCCCATATAATTATAACAGTTTTCCTGTTTAGCTGTTGCCAGAACTTAACGTAGTTTCTCCTGAAGTGTTAACAGATACCACTCCTCACTCTTGGAAGGAAGAGTGAAAGACTGCAGAGGATTTCTTGCTGTGAAGAAGGAATGTGTGCGATTGCAAATACACATTCCTACTACAGGAGATAATTTTGATTAATGAGATGCTCAGTTTTGATTAATGCGATTTCTTTGAATTATAAACTTTTTCCTCTAAGATTGCCTGGCTTTCCTGATTTTATTCTTTGAATCTACTTGATCTAGAATGCAGTTGGCTTACTAACTTGATTTTGTTTGCATAATTCATTATTTAGATGTTTAACCCCCTCAAAGTTGTTCTTGAGGTAGCATATACCATATGCGATCTGAGTCAGGCTTGTAGTTCACGTGTTAATACCAGTGACAACTTTACCCTCCATGTTGTGTCATCTTTTGCTTTTCTGTCACTAAAATCTTTATTCCATTCTGAATAATTTACTACTAACCACAGCCGTTTATCTAGAATTCAAATGAGAAGCTGGACTTAGTCTGGGAACACTAATGAGCCAGTATTTCTCCACTGCTGCTTTGAATCCCAACACCAAACTTCAATAAATGTTTTTTTTTTTTTCTTTGTTTAATTCTTGCTTAAATTAGCACAGGTTTCTTCCATTTTAAACTACAAAAGTTGTAGATAACACTGCTGCACTTCTACAGTAAAAGGTTTAATAAGTGAGATTTTGTTCATAGAGGAGATTCATAATCTGAGCAGTGTTCATTTCACCTAAAAATACTCTGTAGAAAACAGACTAGGAATCTCTGCTACTTCAAACTTTTTCTGTTTCAAAGATGTGCTGTATTGCCAAAGGGTAAATAAATGAGAGAACAAAAATGAAGGTTTTTGAATCTGAGAGAGTCTGCATTTGATTTTGTTTTCACCAGTGCCACCTTGTTTCAGTAGTATGTCTTTTTAACAGACCAGTGTATCTTTGCAGTGGTTAGTTTACTCGTTCTGGTTTGATACTGATCTATTTACTGATTGTTTCAACCAGCTCAAAACCTCATAGCTGAGAAGACTTTGCAATATTGTATTTCAACATTTCTCTGAATTTTCTTTATATGGTGTGCTGAATGGGATAATTTTAATGAAATGTATGACATCTGATAATGTCCACATTCACATGTCATTCATGCCACAGTAGACAGCAAGGACATTATTATTATTATTATTATTATTATTATTATTATTATTATTATTATTATTATTATTTTTATTACAACGCTCTTATATAACTGAAAATTGTTCTGCTTAGCTCTTTCCAGTTTTCCTCCTGAGCAATATTTCTTAGAATTTTGATGTTCTGTTAAGTCTTTTCCGAACTCCACTGAGGAACAGATAGTGTGTTTGATTTCAGGGTGTGCTATTCAAGGAGACACAAATCAGTTGAAAAGTAGGACTGCACAACATGTTTTATAGGCCGTTCTCCTGCTTTACATCAGAGTATGGTGTTTGACTTAACAGGATCGGGCTGTTCACAGGGGGCACCTCTATGACAGGCTTTTGTCAGATTCATGTTGCTTGCTCTTCCTATTTTGATTATCTCCCAGTAATTTTTATCTCCCAATAAATAATTTAATCATATATAATTTAATAATAATAATTTAATCATATATTATTAAATATATATATTATCATATATATATTTAATATATATTATATATAATATATATATGATAATATATATATTTAATAATAATAATTTAATCATATAATAATTTAATCATTCCTTAATTTTGGTTTGTTAGGTTTTGTTAGGCAAATAAAACAAAGCACCTACAAGCAGGTAAATAAATGATTTGATTTGCAGAAGATCTACTGAATATAATATGACTTCAGAGATATTCCAAGCTGCACAAGATGTCTAACTGTTCAGCCACCTTAAATTTCCTAATAAGGTCAAACTTGAATGTCAGAAGGTTTCCCTCAGAGAACCATTAGCGTCAAAATCAAATAGTGTGTTTTAACTCAAATTTATTTAAATCAGTAATTCAGCAATACCTTATTGAAGTAAATGGAGTAAAGCATATGTGAAATGGGGTCTGTGTTTTCATCATCAGGCACTGCAAAATTACCTTACACCTGGTAGAGCTGCAAGCACACACCATAAAATAAGAAAATCACATAAGAAAGATCTGATTTTTTTTTAATCATTTACTGGTGGCTTTTTAAAAAATCTTTGTATAGACTTTTTTTTTTCATGTTGATCAATTTATTTCCATATTCCAATTTATTTCCATATTCCATTCAATATATTTCCACATATCCTTCACATCTACAGATAATTGCATTTTGCTTGTTTTGGGGAGGGAGAAAGATATCAAGGTGGGGAAGGAGGGTGAGTTGAATACAAAAAATTGCTTTGTCAGTAAGTCTTTATAATCACTTCTTCCAGCAGGCTGATAACTTCTGAAAATTCAGCTGATAATGTAACTTACCTCTGAAATCATGGTAGTTTTTCGTAATGATGAGATTATTCTTTCTGTGCTTTAGATGTGTTAGGTGCAAACAAAGCAGTCAACTTTGCCTCCAAGCCATTATTGACAAAACATCAAAGTTTGGAAACTAACAATTAGGTGAAAACATCTTGCAATATTCATTCCTTCAGGAATTCCTTCAGCTTTCATTCTTTTCACAAAATGATGTATCGTCAGCTTGGCAAAGCTATTCCGACGTTATGTTCCCCAAAATGAACATGGTATTTGCATTCTTTCAGCCCATTGCTCATGGGTGGGTTTTTTGTTTGTTTGTTTGTTTTTTTGTTTTATTGTATTTCTGATCCTTCTGCTCCTTCCTGTTCATCATAGGCCTTGATGAATGTATTCACACCATCCTTTCCATAAAGGAAGAAGTGTGTGTGAACATTCTCAGAACATAAATGGTTCGAAGGTGTTTCAATTCATGCCAGATGCTTCAGTGACTCATTATCAAATGGTGAAATGTCTGAGTGCTTAACAAGATATTCATTCTTCCTCCTGGAAATGTCTTTTCACTAAGGCCTTTTTTTCCTGTTAAGTCTTCCTTGATCAGAGTTCCTCAGCATGCTGAATCTACAATAGCTGAGCAGGCAGCTTACAAATCAGAGCAATTTGCTTCTACTATCTGCATCAATACTATGATTTTTTAACAGCTGTTTACTTATGGAAAATTTAAAGAAGCAGATGCCTTTAAAAAAGACTTTTTTAAGAAAAAGCCTTAATATGATTTCTTCACTGTAAAGACAATGCGCCTACTGAGACTATGAAAATTCAGTGATTTTTCGTTTCCCACAGCTTGATCACAAGCAAAATCAGTTATTATTTGGAAAGTGGAATAGGTGTAAAAGCTGCAAAATAAGTAAGTCAAAACAAATTTAGAAGTCATTCAGTCTGGTCTGCTTTATTTTTGGGTTTGGTTAATCCTTCTGTCTGATATCTGTTGCCTCTTTTGACTACATTAGCCCTTTTCTCGCAAGAATGTCACTTGTTTCATCCACACTGATTCAGTGAATGGAAGAAGAATGTATCTTAAAATTAATGGCCATTCATGTTCCAATTTATTTCTTTACCCTCTGAAATAAAATACATATTCTAAAAGGAGTCATCTTCCAGACATCACAATATCACATGGAAAATTCCTTCCATTGTCCGAAGTACTGATTGTAACACCACAGTTATTAGTGATATTATACATTTTACATTTTAAAAGAGTATTCATATTTTATAATTATAGCCTGTTTGTTTAATTGTAGATGATATTTTCAGTTCCTAGAGCTGAAAGAAAATAGGCAGGTGGACACTTGTTTCTAAGCAGTATCTATCTCCTTCTCGTTGTTTAGACATTATCACAGAGCCATATTGTTTAGAATCAAGATGCTATGAGGAACTTTATATTGAACAGCATGTTTTCCATTTATTGATTTATTTTTAAATTTAATAAAAGTGTAATGCTCCATATTAACAGCTTGATCTGAAAGTCATTAAAATAGATGGAAACACTTACTGACTTAACGAGTCTCCAGGGCAGACAGTTCAGTAGTTTTTAATGCTTATCCCCTAGCCTGATGAGTGTTATCTTCGTTATACAAGTGATGTTGATAAGTCATGGAAAGGTTAAATGTTGTTTCCAAGGCTACAATATGAGGACATGAAAAAAAAACAAATGAAAAACCACCTAAAATATTGCTGTCTTTCTGTATGTATATGTTTTATACTCAGGGCAATTTTTTACTTTTTTGCTTTTGTTTTTTTGTTTGCTTGGTTTTTAATTTAATATCTCAACCATTTTTTTAAGGTAAAAAGGGCAATGCATTTTAAAATATCTCTTTATTCTTGATAGCAGCTCAAAATAATATTTAAATACTATTTTTTTTATTAAACTAAGAGTATGGATTATGCGGAGAGGAAGCTTAGTCAAAGATTATTCCATTATGTTATCCAATGCAGTCAGTAAAAAGTCTACATATAGGACATTAATATATTGATACAACATCTCAGAGGTCTCAGTTAACAACAACAACAAAGTTTCAAATACACCCACAGAATTTTTCTTTTAGCACTGATTTCTCTCTTTGATATCAATTGAATAAATAGACACATTTACAGTTAACCATACACTGTGATGTGAGAAAAGAGAACAAAGGCAATGTGGAAGCAATTACAAAAAAAGAACCATACAAGACTGATGAAACAGAACACAGCAAGGAATATTAGAAATAGCGTACCAGCAATTTCACTTACTCAGTGGTCTTAGCTTAGTTACCAGCTACAATGGATGTGGGTGGAAATTCTATTAACTTGCAAAGGAATGAGGCACATAAATTCTCTTCGTGCCTCTTGAGATGTCCCATATCTGCCTATATAAATTAACAGGTTAGTGATAGGCAACGCCATTTGAATCTTTCATCCTGCTGAACTCCAAAACATTGTGGTATTACCTATTATTACATTGTTATTCATTCTTGGACAAGGTGTTACTAGGATTTTGGAAGAAAAAAATGCGCCTCTATGATGCAGCACAACCCTCTTTCTTACTAATCCCAGTGTTATCTTCATTAAGGGATATCTATCCTTATCTATCTATCTATCTATCTGCAGCTGTGTGTGTACATATATATATATATATGTGTGTACATATATATGTACATACATATGTATATATATATATATGTGTGTGTACATATATATATATATATATGTACACACACACAAATATATAAATATATTAATATGGACTTCTCTGCTCAGGCATTTTCCTTAAGAGGCATTTTCCTTACGAGTTGGTATGACAGGAGGAAGATGAGACCTCACCCCTCTTCCTCTTCATTGTTGGATTAGAGGGGCTTTGCTTCCTGGACTCCAGACAGATAAAGCAGACTGAAGGCCAAAGAATGGGATAGGGTCAGGTCTTACTACATTCAATTGCCCTCAGTTGCCACAAGGCTAATTTTGGCAGTGATAAAATGATGTAACTTTGCATTAATTTTTGCAATGGGAATCTCAATCCAAACATGGAATTAATGTTAGGGTTCATCACTAAAGGTACTTTCAAGGTATCTTTATGCACTGGGTAGAATCAGTGCTATTTAGAAGTCAGCTTTGAGTTGACTCTAATTCATTTTTAAATATAAATGACTAATTTTGAAGTTCCATATGAAGTTCCATTGCTATATGTTAAGTATTTTCTCACAATAGACTATTGACTTCAGGCATCTGTGGGGAAAATCCAGCTCCTTCAATACCTACATTAGTAGTAAAGGAGCAAAATACCATCTCTCTCAATTTTGCACCACCCTTAGGCTCCCAAGCAAGAGCATCAGACTTTTCTTTGGCAACAAACACCGTCTATTCAACTGAGATTTTAAAAGAAAGCTCAAAAGGTTGCAAGGATTTAGACAGAAACATAAATCAGTATGCTCAGTATAATTTAACTAAACTGCTGACATCAATTTATGTTCGAAGTCCTTTTGTTGGTGCCGTGACAAGACATGGTAAAGCACATTCATCACCAAAGAACTGTCTGGACCAGAATGAGATGGCAAAAATTGTCCTTTCAGGTTTTCTTTGTCCTTTACCAATTCCATATAGTGTAACATATTTAAGTTAAAATAATAAGAAAAAGTTTTATACTTTTGTTTTAAATTATTAAAAAACAAGTATTTTCACAGTTATAGTGTTCTTACTATCTACATATTAGGTCAAATTTCAAAGGCTTTCTGTGGTAAAACAAAACTCTCTCTAAGACAAGAGCAGTTTGCAGAAGTGGTGACTGTGTTTGAAGTGTGATCCGAAAGCTTAATAGGTTTCTTAAAAAATGCCTTATTGACATGCCATTCTTTTTTTTTTTTTTCCCCATTAGTAAGAGTGCATCTCTTCATCTCCCCTTCAGTTTTCACTATAGAAAGAAGGGACCTGGACCCAGCAATGGCAAAAGAACTTGACTTTTTAAAAATAGTATTGATTGGTAGGGAGGGAAAGGAATTGGCATTGAGCTTTAAATTTGTATCACTTACCCTAATTCAGCATTTGCAAACAATCTGTGAGGTGGACTTTAGTATTACATTATTACTTCGTTATGTTGTAATATCACTTCAAATGCTCGAATCCTGATGTTATACTTGCTGAGCTGTCCAGCAATATCAAACTTGTTTTCTTGGGTCAACTTGATTCATGGGTCTAAGTACATTTTTAAACTTCCACTTTTAGCTCATTTGACAACAGGTGTCATTATAACAGGGGTATTGGCGTGAGACATTTCATTATTATTACTGTTATTTTAATCTGGCAATGAAGCAATTGTAATTATCACATTATTAGGTTTCTTATTATCTAACAGCACCCAAGCTTTGGATTTTGGTCAGTTTCCATAATAACTCTTGCATTTCTGCCCTCTCCTATCCATTCCTCTTTAACTGTTTTGATTCCATTCCCACTGTCTGTGATTACTTATGGCTTGAGTCAAACCAAAGGTGGCTTCTGCACTAGAAATTATTAGCAAGAAAAGAGCTAATGCTCCTTAATAAATGATGGGATATATCTCTGCAGCCTTAAGAATACTTCATTTATCTGTATTTTAATTCTAGAAGCATTTGTTTTATAAACCTCTGGTATGCCTATCATTACTGTCTGATTACTGTAATGTATTTAGACTATGAAATTTTCCACTTTAAAAATATCGAGGTTTGATCTGTGAGCCTTTGTTCAACATTGTAAGATTAGATAATGTATAAATGAATGCTTACTCCATAAATGCCTCTTAAAGCTCACACTGTGGTCCTAGACCTTACCTTATTACAGTACTTCACAAGACCTTTTTGTGGGTCCGAGATATTGGCTGAATGCAGAAAGAACTGACCAGTGTCATTGTTTCTTCAGCTTCATATCTATATAAATGACAATATTAATGTTTTGGAAGTTATGGCCAATATGAAGGAATAATAATTTACAACTTAGAAGTGTTTCTTCATATATCTCCTCTATAAATCACTCATATCCAACAGCATAATAGGCATTCTTTAATTATGAGTTTTCATTATTATTTTTAGAATTATACTAGTTTTAGAAGTATATAGTATACTTCCCTTTTGACTGAAAGGAAGAGTTATTAAAATTATTGGCTACTTTTTTATTTTATATTTGAGCAGGTGTCCCAGAAGACCGTCTGTCATTGAAAATTGTCATTTGATTTTCTGCTGAAGTGAATGCAAGTCATGCTCTGATAAATCCTCAGATGGTGAACATAACTGAAAGTTCTATATTGACTTTGCAGGGATGTACCTGGACAATTAAAAGGTATGATCATTTTAGGCATGTTGTATATTTCTGTTAGCTCTATTCTTCCTTCTCCTACTCTGAATACACATTTTCCTATATCAACTTACTCAGCCATTATGTTTTTCAGAGCTACAGGAATTCTGCTTCTGTGAATGTCATATTAATCTTAGGACTATATTGAAAACGTTCTCAATCACCATCATTATAATCTTTGCACACTGTAATTTTCTATGCTGGTTGTAGTCAGCAAATCATCTATAGCATTTACACAGGAGTAGGCAATCTTACTTGCTCTTTCTGCTTGCTTTCAGTATTCTTCAGCACTTGAAATCTGCATATTATGAGCAAGAGGTCTGTTGTGAAGTGATGATATTATGTGGAGTTTTTTTTCAGGCATCTGTGAATTAATGTTTTGCTTTAGATGATGTTTTCCTAAAAACTGAAAGAAGTAAAGAACTATGGCTTGACTGTAATCAGAACGCCATAAAACAGAGCAATGTAAATTATCTAGTATAACTAGCCAGCCAGCACTAGAGCCAGAGGAGAACTCTCTGGAACCAGAAATATCAGAGATATGAGGAGAAAAAAAAAAAAAAAACGGAAAAAAAAGCAACTTTATTGAATTTCAGAAAATATAGGGCTTGGATTATGATTTTTTTGTGTCAGAAAACCTCTACAGACTGCACTGTGGCATATCACAATGAAGATTTTGATTTGTTTTACTATCAGAGTTTATCATTCCATCACCAACTTGCCTTATCAACATTGTAACAGATATTTTTCAAAAATCTGAGGAAAAAATCAATGTTACTGGCATTGCACTGAGATTCATCATAAATGCACCCTTTTTAGATACCTCAAAGAAATAACAATTACAGTTATGTATTTTAATCTGTTTTAGATCAATATATATTATTTTCTTTATTTAAATATCCTGGTAACGCTGCACTAGATACCTCTAAAACTTCACAAACAGGTTATTATTTGATGTTTCCACTTTCCACAATGCTTTAAGGTTCATGTATTAATTTGTTCTGATGATCTGATCCATTATGTGAATTGTCTGTTGATTCTTAACAGACAATAACATCTGTCTTGTGCTTTCTTCTGTTGATGAGCTCCTGTCAGACTTTTGCCCATACTGGAGATCAAATCTCCAGATAATGTTGTAATGCTATACAGATACTGCATTTTCAAGAACGTATATCAAGAATACCCTACAAACTCTGTTCTTCCATAAATTCCTCATGAACTGTATAAGGTTTTAATGTCAAGTTAAACCATGGACTGTGAATTTCCCCTCTCAATCTTTCCTTATATATCTTTATTTATGCATGTTATATATATACACATGATATATAAATATACACAATATATATGCATATATAAAATATACAATATTTGAAAGGACAGAAAATGATTGTATACTTTAATTATTTTAAAATAGTAGGGAAAAATATTCAGTAATGATCTGATTTTCAAAGACACATGATTTCATTTGGTTTCCTACAGGCTGTGCTAGGTGGTATTTAATGACTATCTTAACAAAAACAACTCAATGTAATATTTCTCTCTCTTCAATATCAGGGATTTACTACAGGAAATTCAGGGGTATACGATGAAATGTTTATTTTGCTATGCTTGAAATAGAACTTTCATTAAGGATCACAAGATAAAGACTCTCAAGTCTTTGAGAACAGGACTTCTTAACAGTACCTGGCAAATGATAAATCAAGATCTGTCATTTTAACCACTAAGAATTTTACAGCAGAACCCATTCTTACTTTCAAAAAAAAACCTCCAGCTCTTTATGTTTTTTAAATATTGCTGAGTATCAGTGCACTGTCCTTTAAATCCATAGTACCTTGGCATCAGTTTCTCCAGAGTCCATAGAAACTAGAATCCCTTTCAATATTGAAACCATACTAAGGTCATAAAGACTTTGCTCCCACTGACCCCTCTTCTCCAAATTGTAGCAGAATGATACACACCAAAAGAATTCCACTACCTATTAGGTTTCAGTTCTAGTAGTTCAAAATTTTAATTGATTGCTTATATAAAATTTTTAAGTGTTGGTGTATAGATGCATTGTTTTGTTGCATCACAATGGGCAGATGCATATGTAACTACTCCAAAGTGAAATACAAGGTCTGTGTTATATGTAGTATTTACAGCACAACAGAATAAACTAAACTAATAAAAACATAAAATATTTTCTGTTAAATACTTTTAACTAAAAGATTGCAGTAAGGATGAAGCTACTTGAAGTGGAACTTATGTAGAATAGTCTATGCTGAAAGCTAAAACCTCCAGACTTCTTCCTCAGCTGTTATTTTGTCCTAGAAGAGCTTCTGTTCTTAGAGAACAAAGATTTTTTGTGTTTCCTGGTGCCTACATTTCTTTCTTTCAATATGCCCTGTTCTTCATTTTTGATGGTAGTGATCAGCTGATGCCTTGGTCTTATCAGGATCCATGGCTAGGCATTTGTTTTCTGAACATCTGGATCTGCATTTGACAGATTCAGGATCCTCAAAACATTTGGAAAACTTTTTTTCAATAGCAAGATCATGATATACAATATTTTTGTTGCTAGAAAAAATGCTCAGGAAGTAGGTAATAGGATCCCATTAACTCTAATCAGAGGAATACAAATCCACATTTTTTATCTTTTCAAAGCTTCTCTTAACCCACAGATGACAACAAGCACAGATGTAGGTTCAGACTAGTCCCTTCCCTTTTGAAACCATATGAGTGTTCAGATAGCTCAGTGCTCATCTTGTTAGCAAAGTTTCTCATAAAAAGGTAATATTTAGCTTTGTATGTGGAAAACTGGCTGAGAAGGATGACAGCTAGTTCCACTTTCTGCCATGGAAAGTATCAAAACAACATCAGATGCAAGGATTCCAAGGGCTTCTTAAGCCTAGTTGATTGCTAGCAGCTTTTGCTGGTCTAGAGAATATTAGTAGGGGAGGGAAGGGAAGAGCAGGTAGGTGGTTAGTAATGCTTTTAAGACTTTGCACTATCTACTTGTAACAAGGTTTCCCTTTCACTTGGATGATCTGCTTGTTTGTTCAGCTAGCACAGGAAGTGTAGTAAAGATGGTAGAGAATTCAGATCAAAGCTTGAACTCTTATTTTAGTGTGGTCATGATTTCTCTCTGAGTTTTTGAGTAATAAAATAAGAAGTTGGAGATTTAAAATTTGTTCTCCTACTTATTTTTTCTTAAGCCTTATGGTTCCCACCAGGTGCACTGTGATGACCAGTGTGTTCTGCCCTGCAGACAATTTGAAGAGTCTGGCAACAGTGAGGGCCTAAGAGAACTGCTCAGGGCTGCTCTGGGGGATCTGTTATGTCCTATCAATGCTAACATAGGAAAAAAAAAGTTTGCCTCAGGTGTCAAAAGTTTGGGAAATATCACCTTATGGTACCTGGATTAATTAATTAGTTCTGCTAAGGTGGTTTGAAGATGATAACCATGCTTCTTTAAGCAGCTAGGGGAGAGTTCTCCTTCAAAAGCAAGATCCATGTATTAAGCATTTCTGTGCTGAGCTCCTGTGGTGTGTCCGGAAACTTAAATTTTTCATTTCTTCTGTAGAATACTAAATCTATTTTTAGAAACCTTCTTGGCCTTTTCTTGCCTGCTTTGGAGACTCTGGGTCAGCAAATCTTAACATCTACATTCAGGTTATAGTCTTTAGGGACCTCCAGACCTTTGAATAATTGAGTTCCCACTGCTCATACAAGCTACCCTCTAGGAGAAAGCTATCAACAAGCAAACTTCCAATTAAACATGAGTTGTGGAAAAAAAAAAAAAAAGTGTACTTTACACACGCTACTTTTGGTAACAGAACACCCAGTTCAGGCATTTGCAAGTCCGGGGCAAGCTGAAGATTCCGTACTTCCAATATCATCTTCATTTGCTCACTAAACCCAATGAATCACGGATTTATTTGTATGAATAAATATATATTCATGTGAATATTCATATAATTCTAGAAATGAGCCATTTACTTGCACTCGCATATTCCTGTTTCTTCAAAATAAACTTGTTTGTTTAAAGCATTTGAAATGAAAGGTGATAATATATCTTTCCCAGAAAGAGGAATGTAACATGTAATCTCATGCCAGTAGCTGCATGAAGGTTGATTATAAGTTACCAATGCAAAAATTGCCATTAAATTTGTTACATTAGCATTGTATTAGTATTTGCTAAAGATTTGATACCAAAAATAAAAACAAAGCAAGTTTGAAAAAGTGATCTTAATCCCTATTAGAACTGTTCATAACTAGTAAATTATATTTGCTTTGCATCAAGCTTTCTATTTTTGATTTCTGAATCAGTTACCAAACAGATTGCTCATGAAAGTAGGGTGTTTGAAATAGTTTAAAAGTTGAGTAAATGTTTAATAATGCGGTTTTGCACATTAAACACTCAGTTGGGGCATAAATGACACATCAGATATAAACATTGGCTGTTATTAAGGGGCACTTTCAAGGGAAATAACCATGGCCATTGCCCACAGTTGTGGGAAACAGGTGAGATTAGGATGAATAGCAGTAACAGCATCCTTTGTTTTGTGTTCCCATGAGTTTGATGCCTGTTTTGTCCCACAAATTGAAAGTACTGAAATGAAGAGAAAACCTGAAATCCAGATGCAGTTACCTGTGAGAGTGATAAGAATAAGAGATATATATTTAATTTGGCTTTTAAGTTATGCACGCCTCATTTTTAGGAAAAGTCTTATGTTCAACTGTGATGGGCAATTTGGAAAATTCTTAGATTTTTTTTTGCAACTAATTAGAGACCTTTTAGTTTATTCAGGCAGATATGGGACGTGAGTAAAGGAACTGCATATTCTGAACACAGTCAAGGATCAAAGCAAAGGAGTTGGAGGAAAGGAGCCATAAACTCTCCCATGTCAGCCTGAGACTTCTTCAGGACTTTGCTATGTCAATTAATCTCCTGGTTTTAATTTGTTTTTAAATCAAGTATCATTATATTTCTGGAGTTGGGAAGGCTACAGTGATTCTAAACTCAATAGTGCTTGTAAGAACTTTGAGAGGCTTTATGGGTAGGTGTTCTAAATTATCAGTACATAGTTACAAATATGTTCTTATTTTCTTAAAATTTGGTATTTCCTGGCACCATTATTTCAAGATTTTCAAGGAGCAGATTGCTAATTAATCTTTAATATTGTGAGGGAGACCAAAATTAATAAATAAATAGTTCTACTTAGCACAAGTTGCTTAAGTTAGCTTTTCCAGTATGATTGCTGATACGTTTTTCACATCATAAATCTAATCATATCTAATCTAACATCATATCTAATTTATTTTTTAAAAAAAAAGAAATTACGTAAGATGTAAAACAGAAAAAGATTTTTAACCATTCTGAAAACCTCTGCAGTTCTAATAAAACTGTCTCAGTTGCATGTTGGTTTAGATCCATATTATTCCTTCTTGCTTAGGCTTTTCCATTCAGCTTTGTTGTGTAACCTTTTAGTCTTTTTCTTTTGCTTTCTCTCAAGTACTATCTTTTTTTAATCCTATTGTTAACTTTCCAGTTATTCTGACTTTCCCTCTCTTGAAAATGTGCTTAAATAGTAGTAGGAATATCTGATATTCTACTGAGGTTCATTTCACTTAACTTACCAGATGTTTTTGTCCAAAGTAGTTTGGAAGACTCACAAACTCTGTTATCTCTAATGTATTCAGTGTGGTCTCTAGGGAAAACTCACCAGAGATTGTAAGTTTGATATGGTGGAGGGTAGAGTGACTACTTTTCAATAATATATGTGCAGCTGCCTTGAAAAGTTCAGGATTAGCAAGAAAGCCATTTTCCTGCTGAAAAGCCTTTTTCTCTTAGGGGAGAAAGGAAGGACAATTCCAGCTTTGAAAGAAGAGAAGCAGCATAACCTTCTCACAGCCAGTCTCTTCAAAGGAGGTGGGAAGCTTAAAGCTTGGTTCTGAAAGAAGGCACTGCTTAGAGAGTAGAGTGTACCTGTCTCCTTATCTTTGCTTCTACTGCTGATGCTAAGCTTCCAGAAAACATAAATGGTATCTATAACAAGACAATGGATACTAGAATTAAATGTTAGGGTGTATTTTCTTCCTTTATGCTTTTCTCTTGCAATTCCAGTTACTGTCATGAAAACTTGACAGAACTTTGCAAAAATGAGTCTCCTTTTCATGTGAAGCTGGACAAGTAAAGTGAGTTAAAGTCTAATGCTCTTATTCTCCAGAAGAGCGGTATTGAAATAAGGTGATGTATGCAGAAAAATCCTTTCAGTGCCTATAATTCAAGCACTTTGAATCAGTCTCAGGTGTTAGGATGTATTTCCCATTCATTTGCAAGGGTCAGGCTGATGCCTGATGTCCATAATATGCGATGAGTGGCTCTGGCAAGGAACAGATAGTGAAAGGACAACCTGTGATTTGAAGAGAGCATTTTCGCTTAGCAGAGTGATAAATTATTGGCTACAGTTTCAAAGGATTGAACAATACCTGCATAGAGAATCCTCTCTAGGATAGCTGAAAAATACCTCCTGATTTTACTGTAATTTTCTTGACTTGCAAAATTCAGAGCACTGATCTGCCTGGAGAACAGTTTCGTTGTGATTTGTGTGTATATATGTACACATATATATTTTTTTTTCACTCACAATATATAACCAACAAAACTCAAGTGCCACTATTAGTAAGAAAACACTGTTTGAATTCCACAGAGGACAATTTTGCTTATTTATAGTTTTAAACATGATGTTAGCTTTACATCGCTTCCAAAGATATATACAATGTACTAAAAAAGTTATCCTCTTTGCAGCTCTGTCTAATTACCAAATGGAATCATCATGAAAAAAGAACAGAAAATGTTTATATGATGACTGGTATTTCTTCCTTGAGAGTAAAGAAAAACTTCATATTTTTCTCTAAGCTTTTTGCACAGTGAGTTTTGATTCCAGAAAAGAAAAGGTTATATTGGAAATCAGTTCAGAACTTTCAATAGGCCAGTTATTCAGAGAAATAATTAGAAAGCTGAGTGTCAAGACCATAGTAAAAATGCCTGCATATCAACATATTCCACAGATTTCTCACTTTGAATATTGAAGTTTTCAAATAAATCTCCTTGTCCTTTGGGTTTTTTTTGTGTTTTTGGCCCCACTTGAGGAAAATAAAAACTGCATAGAGTCTATTTTCCAAGCCATATTTTTTAATATTTGTTTTTCCTAAAACCAGTTTCACTTTGTTCTAAAAATTTGTCTTTACATCATATAATAACAAATAATTTTATTCTCTATAAATTTTCCATAAGTTTTTTATAATACTGCAGTAGAAGCTTTACATACTCTAATAGTCATGTGTTGGGCAAAATGAAACATCAAAAATTTTAAATTAATACTTTATTATGATTTTACCATGAATTTTACGCTATATGGTATTTCTTTTAAAGCCCCATTTCCTTTAAGAAATTCAGGAGAATCAAAATCTTAGCTTTTTTACAGGAACTAAGATTTCCAATACAAAAAGAAGAGATTCATAATATCATCAATTTTCATTATTTTGTCTAGTCCTTCGCTCTTTAAATTGTGCAGAAAATCCCAATATCATCAGTCTCACATGTCCAAATAGAAAGGGAAATAAAAACGATCTAATCTTTAAGATGTCTTAAAATTCACAAGTTCACAAGTATTTATTAAAAAAAAGTGTCATTATTTATTGTGCTAGATTTGTGATTTTTTGAGTGCTTGGATTTGACAGTGCTTTTAAACATAGAACATTCATTCATCTTATTAATTAAATTTCTAAAACTTATGTTTCAAAACTTTTCTGCTGGTACATTCAAGTTTTCATGTAGCTAGCTGACCTCTTCAGAAACTCAATCAATCCTCAGTTTTTATTCAGCTATAACTTAATGAAACTGTTCTAAATATATTTTTTTTCTCAAAAGGTATGTTTCATTTTGTTATAATAGTTTATTTTGTTTTAACAGAGTATTATATGCTCTTTGTAAAAAGTTGTTTTTCCTTATTTTTTTTCCAGATTGTTTCCTTCAAGTCTTAGTCTGTTCTAAAATTCACTTTTAATATCTGCTAGGATATGCTTGAATTCAGCATCCTCTTATCACTGAAGCTATCTCAAAAAGAAGATTGAAATGTTTGGAATATGTTTAAAAGTGAAAAGTATATTGATCTGCCAGGCTGATGAGCAACAGGAGGGGTGTCTAGTGCAGGTAGAAAATTTTTTTTTTTATTCACTCTGTGGTACCTGATGCAGTAAGAATTAATCTTAATTGCAAAGTGTTAAGAGTGTCCTAGAACGGAGGCAGTTAAAATTCTCATGGCTGAAGTGAAATTACAAATTCAACCTAGCATAGTGCAGAGTAAGATTCATCTTCGATGTGAGTTTTCGAAGCTCTACAAGGTTTGTCTGTTTATCAGTATAATATTTGCTTTTGGTGCTCTCCTCATTTCCTATCTGGCTGTTGGTATCTAACTCTAGAGTGAGAGTGAAATCAGAGTCTCTTTTATTCTGATCAGATGCATACACCTTGTTACTCTTAATTGATTTCATATTCAACCTGTTCAACTCATGATTGAGACACATTATTCTACATTAACAGAATCAATCCCCCAGTCAGCAGTTCTCTTGATCTTTTCACCAGTAACCACTTCTCTTTCTCAAGAGTATTGATTGTTGACAACGGCTGCCATTTCAACATCGGAATATGTACCTGGTAAGCAGTATAAAGTCATGTATCTAAACTCCGTGTTGGACATGTGCTTTAGCTAATGCTTAGTTTCCTAAGTTTTCAATTTGAGCAAGACTTAGAAAAAGTCTGATGAATACCACTGCCCTATATCTCAGGGTCTAAACATAAACTGAAAGGTTTTTACAGTTGCCTGTGATTGCAATTAGCTCCAAGTCCATACTGAGCAATACAAATCCTTAGCATTTTTTTCTTTCAAGTGCTTATTTTCCTTAGTGTTTATCTGTACCATCTGAAAGCATAAGACTTGAAAAATCACTTGAATGTGTTGCTAAGATTTAAAGAGTAACTCTTAGTTACTTTATCTTAAAATAAATAATGATGCCAAATATCTTTAATGTTATAATGATTTATAGTCCTTAGAGCAATTTTGCTGTCTTGCCAAAAACTCATTCCTAGTATATGTTTTTTAAAACACAACCTTTTAGAATAAAAAGCATCACTTAAATGAGGCAAATGTGCTATAATTGCAACAGAGATACATGGATATGTCTCAGAGAAGATGAACTTAAAAGCTAATTCTGAACATTTAAATGTCAGTTTAATTATGGAGAATAATACTGTTTGTCAGAGGTGATGAAATGCACCTCCTAGGTAGTAGTTATCCCTTTGAAAAAATGGGCTGTATACCTTGCTATTTCATGTCTTCCTGACATTTGGTCTCCTCCAATGGGAACTTTCTCTGAAGCTTACTTTGAATGCATGATTATGATTTTTTGAAGAAGAAAAAATCCATGCTATATATTTTCCATTACAATATACCTATCTAATTGCTGGATACCTCATCAATACTGTCAATATTGTCAATACAAGATATAAATACTGGTGCATTGTATTTTTATTAGTAGATTCCTGTGCATTGGTTTTAGGATTCTTTTGAATAATTGTTATGCCTAGTGCTCATTTTTATTTTTGAGGACCCAAAGAACTGTAGTAGCAAGTATTTTTGATAAGAAGAGAGAAAACCTTATCATCTGATGGATCACATAGCCTTATATTCTGGAGTCTATTAGTTCAATAGACTTCAGTCTATTGGTCCTCAACCCTTTCTCATCATAGACAACTATGTCATATAATCCCTTTCATTATTCAAGTTTAATTTTTAATATCTACATTTTTTTTCCACTAATTCCCCTGACTTGCTGTTTCTGGATTTCACTGTTTTGTGGGATAGACCATTCTTCTAATTTCTGAACTAAAATTACTAAAAACCAATACATCCATTTGCTCATGTGTCAACACTGTCCTAAGGCTTATAAAGTTCCTCTCATCCTCTGAATTTTTCTGATCTAGTTAAAGAACACAGTCACATCTCCTCATATGCCCTTTCCCCTTCTTTCATAAAGAAGCCCAAACTCTCTTAATACCTACTACAAGCTTCTTTGTAGCACTCCTCACCTGATTTACTTCGAGTTAATTTCTCATGAATCAGAATGACCGTGCCTGATATAAACAGCACTCCAGATGATTCTTTAAGAATATCTTTTAGAGTGGCACAAAAATTTCCCTTTATTTCCTGAAAATACAAAGCCTGAACCGCTTTTAGACTGCCTTTGCTGCTTTCAGAACTTTCTGACATTTTGGTTTATAATCATACTATATTAGATACATTTGACCATATTCTTTTTCTGTCTAAATTCATACTCACCATCTGGATTATGGCATTCATTCTGTGATTTAAAC
The DNA here is from genome assembly GCF_059628265.1 of Tinamus guttatus. NCBI lineage: Eukaryota > Metazoa > Chordata > Aves > Tinamiformes > Tinamidae > Tinamus > Tinamus guttatus. The sequence continues at coordinate 1,796,999 of NW_028288727.1, read as the reverse complement.
TGGAGTGCACAACCTAGTGAATTTCACTTCATTTCTATTATTACTATCCTCAATGTCATTGACTATTTCCTGTATGGAAAGGAATTTCCAGTTCCAAATTGGTTTAATCAGAAAATCTCATTAATCTACTCCTCCACTCTGTGCCAAGGACATCAGAAAAAATGTTAAAAAGTTCAACCTCTATTCTAGAAAAAATCTACTTACGAATCTACTTGCTGCTTTGTCGCATAGCTTAGGTTGCTTTTTTTTTTCCCCATACTTTCTTTCCAGTTCTCCACTAAACACAACATCCTTATTTTATCTAATTCTCACCAGTGTGTAACCAGTGAACTATATACCTATCTTATACACTTGACTGATGTTCAGATAGATGAAATGTATGTGACTTTTATGAAAAAGCAAACTCTTATCTTTTGAAAATGTATATTGGTCCAGACTAATTGGCTCATATATTTTTTTCCCATTTACTTTTATGTTAGCATGTCATGGCAGGCCTTTTTTGCCTCCCTCTTCCTTCCTCCACCCCCTCCCTGCCTCATGGATATTTTAAGGTACCAGCAGATATTGGAATGATAGAACAATTTGATAGGTAATAGATAAAAAAAGAGCATAGCCTTGCTTTCTTTCTCTCCAACAATGAAACTGATGTTAATGAGAACACATCCCCAAAGGGTTTTACTTGTGTATTGCGAGGTAGAAATTACTGTCTTGAAGGACAGCTTTCATGTTGAGCAACTAAACTGAGCCAACTAGAATATCTTTTGTGGATATTTCACTGGTAGTCACTTCCCTTCTTAATCCTAGTCTTAAAGAAAAGTCTTTCATAAATTCTCTCTTTTTAGCTTTTCTAGCTGCTAGTCTTAATAGTTAACTACAAATTAGTAGTAGTTAGTTATCTAATTTAATAGTTCTTAGAAATGTATTTCCTGGCTATTGATGTCTTCAGGTGACCTTACACTGCAGAAGATATGGCTCCTGTAACTTAGGGATAAGAGGAATACCTACTAATTTTCCTTTAGAAAAAGATTGGCTGATCACATCAGAGAGGAAATCCTTTGATTCTCTGGTTCAATACACTTTAATTAGTCTCCCATGTGTTTAACAGAAAGAGGAAAAAGATTCCCTTATATTAGAAAAAGCAGAGGACAAAACTCAAAATATTTCTCAAACATTAAATCTTGTGGTGCTTAGTCCTTAGCATTAACTTTAGCTTAACTCTGGCCATTAATGAGACCCTGGCTGCTTCACAGTTGCAGCATGAGGCCATTACGATTGCAGCCTTTTATTCTTTATCATCACTTGTATGCAAACTAGTCTTGAAAGGCACATTACAGCCTACAGAGCAAAGGCATTACTTTGGATCTGAAGTCAGACCACCTGAACCAGAATCACATAATTTTCTACTTTTTAAACGCTCTTTGCGTAGCAGCCACATCACTATATCTCCATGTCTTTGAAGACATGACCATTTTTTTCCTTGCAGTATCTAAGGTATTTCAAACTCTTTTCTAACCAATATCTCAAGAATAATGATAGTACTGATTGTTGTTGAACATGTAAAATAAAAACATTATAATGGTTTTTAATAATAAACATTTACAATAATAATAATAAACATTTGCTCTGTACCATCATCATAAAGTAGTACACTAAATGTTTGGAAATACATCAGGGTGAGCTTGAATGTAAGCTAAATCAGTTTAAATGATGCATACCTAAACTGGATATGGATGATAAAGCAATAGTATAAAAATATTTGTAAACATCAATATTGACTGAAAAATCCTTCCTTCTTCACAGTGTGTGCCACTGGGTTTAATTCCAGGTTTTTCTCAGTGCCAGCTGCCCAGGGACATTGCCTTCGCTGGATCAATCAGCAACTGACTAATCAACAAATGAAAGTCCAGCTCACCTCACTCTTTTGTTAAGCAATTTATCAAAAACAACTACTTCAGATTAATTTTATTAGCAGAGCACAGATAATTTTGTGCTTGCTCTAGAAAGAGGTTCTAAGCATAGACAACTCCCAGAACCTCACCAAGCTGCCTCTTCTATTTTTCTCCAAGGTTGGCAGTATATAGTATGATAGATTCATGTACTCCCAAGTGAGTTTTCATAGATAAGAAGTTTTCTATGTTAAAGAAATGCCAGTGTTCCCTGCTTTTATCCTGTGACCTAGCATAGAGGAATGGTAAGAAAACAGTTCATTTAAGAAATGATTTACTCAGATTTTTTTTTAAGATGTTACATATGGTGTTGCAGTTAGAGTAACTTAACACTATACAAACAACTGTTGCTAATTACATAGTTTTGATGTTACATAATTTATCTACAATACTGAAGACTGGTTTCCACTTGGGCCGACACTTATATCCTTAATTCTGTGTCCAAATAAAGCTCCATCGGACACGTAGCTGCTTATGAAGAAACAATAGAAGAATTTAGAAAGTTTTCACAACAATAGTCCCTTCTCTGCATACAAAAAGATGGGTTTTTTTCTGCACTATGAATCACAAAACAAATAAATACTTGTAGTTTGAAGGAAGCTCCAAAACACCCTTTTGTTAAGGTAAAAAAGTGTTCTGTTACTTTGTTTAGAATTATGAAATTCCTATTTGCCTTCTATCTGTATTTTACAATTGCAAATCTCCCTATCCAGTGACTATTATTTGAATAGTTGTGACCTTTAGGGTTTGAGGGTTTGGAATAGACAGGTTAAATGTGCTTTCAGATGAACTTTTCTTTTTTTTCTTTTTTTCTTTTTAGAGCTGAAGTCGTCCCTGCGGACTTCTTTTCTCTCTTTAACACTATACTAGTGTTCATTAGGTGGTAGACTGATGCTCTTATAAGAGTACATTAGATGTCTTTTTAGAGTGCTTTATACATATAAGCAATATTGCCAGTAATTACAGTTTAATTGGATGAAAGGTAGGAAAACATGGCAAAGTGCATGCAAATGGGATTTTAAGGGGAAAAACAACAACAACAAATCCTCTGAATATAGTAAGTTCTCAGATCAGATTGAAACCAAGGGTAGAGCACTAAAGCCCTGAAGACCTCTCTCTCCTCACTGTACATGATGTTCTGGAAGAAGACCACACAGCCCTAGAAAAGGAATTGCTTTTCTTGTAATTTAGAACTATAAGACAATTAATAGGACTGAGCTTGGGAACAGTCTATCCCCATAATTGGAGAAAGTAATATATTTTCTCAAGAACTTGCCAAATTAATCTCTGAATCATATTTAGCAATATGCAGAATGTTTTGCCACTGTTTTGGGCAAACAAAACCTTTTAGTCCTCATTGCTGATTGAATGGTAAAAGTGAGAGTGTTAAAAAAAAATCTGATTTTCATTGTGATTATAATTTCTCATCTTGATTGTGGTTAAAATTTCCGATTAATTCATTATATGCTTTTACAGAGAGGATTACTGAATTTGGCAGCCAGTGGCAAAAGATCGTGCCTATGGGAGTAGGAGGAAGTACATAAATCACATCTGCAGAAAAATTTGTCCACTACAGAAAAACTTAAGTCACAACTATATTACAATAAATTGTAAAGTAAAGAAGAAAGCAGATATTTTTCAAAGGTTTGTTAGCCAAGAGTTAAGTTAGTTGGCGAAAGTAAAAGCAATTCCACTAACAGTGCAAGCACTTATCTTGGCCCAGTACTGTTTATGCCTCTGGAAGTGTTCAGCACATTTGCAGGCAATGGCAAGAAACATGATTGATAGCGGATTTAATAAATAAACAAGTTCCTTTTTCAAGCTTGAGGGGAGGAAATAGGATTGTGGCTGAACATTAATGTGCTTCGTAATTTGTGCTTTATTTCTTCTGGTGCTGTCCCATTGGCACCAACGCTTAATCAGTGGGGGCAGTACTTTGAAACGGGTTCCTGTAAGTTGTACAATTTCCTTTAGACCTGAGGTTCTGAGACTGCTGAGCAGATCTATATGTGTCTGTGGCAGGAAAATTCTTGTTTTCTTCATGCTAGAATTATCTGATGCATTATCATTGTATAAATTATATTTCCTCCTATAAAGTGACTGCACAGGGAAAGTTCAGGGAAGACAAGATGTGCACTGGAGTTCACAAATTATGATAATGTTGGTAAAGTCTTAACTCTTGATCCTGTGCTAAAGAGAGTCAGTAGGATCTTGCCACTGATCAATGATTTGCTGTTGTAGACTTCCATCAAATTCAAAAGCCACCTGCTGGTGCATCTCTTATTAGTAAGATGTCAGTCCAATTAACTGTCAAGGGACTCAGTCCTTGAGATATAAATGTATTTAATCAGCCATATTTTCTTCATACATCCAGCCTCTAATTAGAGGCCATCTACAAATATAGGATAAGTGAGCGTGCCTTTCAAAAATGCATCTGTGTCGCTTGACATTTTTCTGATTTGTAAGTTCAGGTATTGAGACATACTGTTGGAATAATACTGCAGATGGCTGTTCAAAAATAATTATTAGATGCTTTATAATTCTGAATTACTTACCAAAAACATATCTGTAGGCCAAATGTAGCAACAAATTGGAAGGGTATAAACTACAGTGCCTCCTTTTTTTTTCTCTTTTGCCTAAGGTTTTCAAAATTTACACTAATCCAACGCACACTTATGTAAATTGCATATTTCTTAGTATAAGCTAAGTGTAAGTTAAAGCAAGAATAAATGAATGTGAGGAGTGGGAAAAATTCTGGGCCCACAGAAATTGACAACAAAAATGTAAATGACTTTAATGGCATAATAATTCCATTCATAACTTAATTATATAAGTATTAAAATTTAAGATACATGACTTAAAACAATGGTGAATGCAAAACCCTTCCTCAAAACTTTGCAAATAACATAGGAACATAATTATGAACTGTTCATCAGTCCCTTGCTATACTTGCTGGCTTATATTAATGTTTGTAAATGAATCTTGCTGAAAAAAAATACAGGAAAAACCTCAAAAATATTGAAATGTTTGAAGTCTGAACTTCACATTTTCCAATCATCAAAATTCTGAAACATTTCAACTAGCTTCATTTGTTGGCAAGGAGATGCCACTCTTTAAATGTTACAGCTACATTCTTAGCTGAGGTATCTTTGGAAGACTTCATCAACGAATACTGATTTCTTGTAAGATATTCAGAAAGCTCCATTGCTCAGGAAAGATAGATTCATTACTGGAGAGACAGATTTATTTTATTTGTATGTATGTATATATAATTAAAGAAAAAAAACAAAGAACAAGAAAAATAAAAAAAAAAAAGTCTGTTACTTATAGGCCTACAAAATAGTTTGTGTATTCCTTCTCTCTTCATTCAGTTTTCTACAGATCTAATAGTTTCATCAATGATGGTGGTAAAACATGAAATCTATAATCTATATTCCTATAGATTATGTCTTGTATCTCTCTACTTGTTCTGAAAAATCATTTTACTCAAGACACATCAAGATCATTCTAGAACCCAAGTGAAATGTTGCAGTTTGAAAGCCGTAGTGTTAGTGGCGGCGGCAAGGGAAGGAGATATCAAATCAGTATCGAATTCACAAACAGTCAGTGGACTGTAGGTCCAATTGCCTTCCTAGGAGCAAATTGAGTTCCCAAATAGTGTGATCAAATATAAGCTCGACCCTGGCAGTATCGGATTCACGAAGAGTCCGTGGACCGTATGTCCGATTGCCTCCCCCAAACAAGTAGTCGAGTTCACAGACAGTGTGATTTATTCAAATGCAACATTTACAAAGCAGGCTTTGGATGTCAGTACAGGAAATTCTGTACTAGAGCGTGGGGGTTTTAGCTAGCTCTGATGTACGAATGTGCAATCATCACTCACCCCAGAAGATGGGAGAGGGCTCTCAGTCTCGAGTCTCCTCAGGCAGCATCCTGACGCAAGGGGAGGAAAGGGGGATCAGCGCATCAACTGATCCAGAATTTATGATGGATTCTTCCCTCTCACTTCTTAGTCTCCTCAGGCAGCGTCCCAGCGCAAGGGGAGGGAAGGGGGATCAACCTGTCAACTGACCCAGGAGTTATGATGGATTCTTCCCCCCTGACTTTTCATCCTTAATTCACCTTTTATACTTTTCTTTACATTCAGGTGGAACTTGAGTGACTAGAGTCATACTTAATATTGTTATTGATTGGTGAAAAAGTTTCTCGCTTTCATTTAAAGGTCCAGTCAATCGAAAATCTAGAGCGCATGCTCAGTGAGGGGTGGTCGTACCCTGGAGGCAGGTAACTTTGGTGATGGAGGTGTGGTTTTCACATTATAATGAGCAAAGTTCAAGCAAAGTTCATCTGAAATGAGTGATTTGCCACCTTTGCTGGCTCAGCACGTGACTTGTTATCGTATATCTCCCATCAGACAGCCACTGTGCAGCTTATCAGGGGCCCAGCACAGGGAGTGCAACAGAGTTTGGCCGCGGTGCCTTCACCCATCCTCCGTTATTCCCCTTTGCAGCTGCGAGGAGGGCAGGTTGTGCTGCCCAGGGAACCGTGGAGGAGCAGAGTCCATGCACACCAGCCATCCTGGAAGTGGCAACTGTGTAGCACCCCAAGCAAGATTCTGTAATGACAAAACTTCTGTTATGCCCTAGTTTTCCTCTCAGTTCCTGCTTTCAAACAATTCTTCCACACCCAAGAAAGGGAAAATGGAAGATGAAGGAACATATGGGAGATTAAAATGAAGCAGTATGTCAGCTACCAAGATTTTTTCTAGTTGAAGTGCAAGGAGAATAGAGTAAATGTGGTTCTTTGTGAAGCTGAATAAATAAATTATTTTGAACTGGAAAAGAATATTTTAGAATTAGGAGGCAGGAATGTAACTGTGGTCTTTAACTTTGCGTTCTCCTTAGTCTGTATCCAGATTGGTTTATTGGTTATTATTGGTGCAGGAAACCTAGAATAAACCCTAAAGTAGATAACATGGAAAAGCGTTTACACACAAAATATTGCTTATATTTCTCACAGCTAACAGAAAGTTTGTATTCAAATGCCAGATTTGAGAAAGGTCTCCTCATCTTTTCCATTGTAAATTAGAGCTGCAATCTACTATATGTATTTTAATAAAATAAGTAGTCTTATAACTCCTTGGGCCCTAGAGGATTTATTCTGAAAACAAATCAGGCAACCATACACCTCCTTCAAACCACATCCAGGACATGGATGGCAGGACTAGCTCATGGCCACTTGTTTAGCTGCTATCATGCTCATGCTCCCTAGCATGGTTTTAACTCACACTATCCCAGACAAAGTCCAAGCATTTCTGGGGGATACTGCAGCCAGATGGTGCTCTCAGTAAGCAGTTTTTGTTGGGTGACCCAGTTCTGGAGCAGAGAAGAGCATAGGCATGTCATCATGAGCCCTGCTGTTCCGATAAGACATTAGGGCCTAGAAGCATTTTTCATTCAGTAATAGCTACTGATGGCTAGCCACAGACTAATTGCAAGTAATGCAAAACATCTTTTATTTGATCCATCAGTCTAAATTTATCACATGAACATAGAAACCAGTTTTAATGTCAGTATTTTGGATGCAACTCTTACTTTGCCTGCTTACAAATTTGCTGTTGTAGTAAATTGTGATATAAGCCTTAACTGTCCTATAAAGGATATTGAAATATGCCCTCATTTGTTGGAAAGAGAAGTAAAATACTGAAGTTTAGAAGTGTGAATATTAATATTCACTTACTTGAACAAAACATGCTATAAATGAATTAAAAGTAATGTACATTTTACAAGCAGTATACTACTAGACATGTAATGGCTGACTGAGTCCACTAAGATTTTATCTCATTACTGTCTCAGTGGAGTACATACGTCAGTGAAAAGAAATTTAACAATTCTATATTTTAAGGGGAAAAATAAGTTGCTAGGAAAAAAGCTGACTCTTTCTCTAAATGAAAATAATCTTTAACTCATAGAAGTAACAGTACAGCTATGAATATGATTCACTGAAGTCCATAAGTTTCCATAAATCCATAAGTCCATGAAGTTTCCATAAACTTGATAGAAAGAGAATTTAGCATTTTTGCACATGCTCTCTGTTCTTTTTTAATGGACAAATTTGTTATTTTTAAAAGCTAAATTTTGACATCGTAACACACAAATTACTGAGAGTCTGTTCTACTTTTGTTAACATTTTGATCAGAACTCCCAAAAAAATGGATTCATTGTATTTGCGAAATCAACATGAGTTCTGGGTGGTATACTTTTCTGCTCTGTGTGCATTGTAAGTAAGTGAAAGTAAGTTAAGCAATTAAGTTAACTTTTAAAACAAAATGTTGAGGCTGAAACCAGGGAAGGTTAACTCTGTATATTTGGTGTCCTTGCTTTTCGTGTTTTGTGATTTTTTGTTTGTTTGTTTGTTTTGATTTACTTCTTAGTGGTCTCCTATAGCCCTTGTAGAGATGATAAAGATCTAAATATAATTCCTTTGACTCTGCAAACTGGCAGGTTCGATACCTGATGAAAATCAATTTGAACATGCCAAGGTGACATCCACTCTCCTTGCACCAAACTGTAGTATTGATCTAAGCCTGAAGACAGGAAAATATATAAATGTACTTCAACCCACTCCCAAGATAAGAAATCAGCAGATCCCAAAAACCAAATCTGAATTACTAGTTCTAACCTCACCTTAAGAAAAGAACTGGCCTGAAGATTGTTGAGATGGAAATAGGTAATGTTAAGTTTCAGCTTTCCAATCCAAACAAACTTGATAGCTTCTATCGATAAAGACAACTAATCAATTACCGTATTCTATGACTGCAGACCACTGGAAACTTTCTTCAAACAATTACTCAGCTACTAAACTGTCTGACATGACATTGCTAAGCAATGAGGTGTGAATGATTTGGTAGGGCTGTCACTTGCAAAGAGCAGGACATTATTTCCCATAACCAATGTGCCTACAGTTTTATCATTGCTTGTTTAGCATGTGGTCATGGACTACCTTGAGAGGTCACAATTAGAGATAAAGAAAAATCAAAGTAAATAACTTTACATTTCAGTAGCCTAACATGAGCTTCAAGGACCTGATAACGTAATCATAGAAGATAGCATAACTTTTTTATCCATTAGTGTAACTATTTAAATAATTTTTCAGATAATTCACATGCTTGTTTTATAGGCATATATTCAGGAAACTGAGTATAATCTAAAGCAGAGTCAAACTTTCAAGGTATTTCTGCAAAAGGATATCTGGCTCTAAAATACTAAAATACAGGTCATGCAGGCAAGCTGCATCACGGCAGAAGCAGAAGCAATCTCATTTGAATCACAGTTTGGGAACTGGCATTCCAGAACTATCTGGTTTTCTGACTACAACAGCTTCTTAAGACTTCCCTAGAATATATAACACCTGTTATGGATTTATATGAGGAGTTTGGTAGGAATTCACAAAACAAATCACGAGAGTCATGCTAAATCCCTTCCTACTTGAAATAAGGCATAACAAGTGCATGGGCCAAACTATAAATGCAAAAATATGCCAAGTAAGCCTCTCCCCCCAAGTTCAGGGAGGTAATTCCAATAAAAAACAAAATAACTGAACTTCTCATGGACATATGCACAATCAGCACTGTAATCTTAAAAAACTGTAATCCTCATGTGATGTAATCTGCTTTGGTCTATCAAAAGCAATCATGCTCTGTCCGTTTGTTCCAGCTAAGGTTTTGGCTTGTACTATTTAAAAAAATATATATTTGACTGAGAATTTAAAAAAGAGGAAAAATACTAGAGTGGTGATATTGAAATTTTTTCTCAGCCTTTTTTAATTTAACAGTATACAGATTTTGGCAAATAATATACGGCAATTATTGTGAGGAAAACAAACATATTTTACTTTATATATATATAAACTAATTTATATATATATACTTTTTATATATATATAAAAGGTGCTGAAGGCTCTGTATGACACTGATTTAACAGTTAATACAAATATGTTGCTAATTAAGTAGGAAGTCCTATCCTTGCTCGTTCCCTTAGCTTGCCTGAGAAACAGCAGTTACCATTTATAAGCAAGGGTTACCCAGCAGCTCACACAGAAAGGCAAGTGGGCACTGGCAGCTGCCCAGAGATGGGTTTATCTGTCAGAGGGGGCATGTGGCAAAGGGTTTTTTTGGATTAGGGCCAGCTGTAATTTTAATCTCTTTGCTCACATTCTGCACGTAACAGCATTCAGTATATTCTTGATATCTTTCTAAATTAGAAAGAATTGTGTAAAATGCTACATGAAAAAGTAGTTAAGGACACAACAAAAACAGAATACCATTACTATATATCCATGAACAAAAATAATGCTTTCCTTTGTAAAATATATTGTGAATAAACTGAACATTATATAAGAGGGTTACATTATAAAACACTATGTGGTTTCAAATTATTCCCTTGCTACCTTGAATTGAGATCACTAATGTCGCAGTCTGTGTTCAGTATTAAGAGCCAGAGAAAATACTCAGTTGCTCGAGGGAGGATATGAAGAGATTAGAGAGACTGATATATCACAGACTAACCTCCCCGGTCTGGACATTCACAGGGACACAAACGGTTCTCATTCTACCTGGAGCCACTAGCTGTCAGGACAAAAAAACCCACCAAGCTTTCAAGGAAATCTGAAGTTTAAGGTATGCAGTTATTTTTATTAGTCATAATTCTTCATGGTATGCACCTTTTCCATACGAAATTGCAAATGTAAGTACCATTTATAAAAATACTAAATCTTAGGAGCTGAATAGAGGTGAACAACAACTAATATCTCTTAGCACTAAATTTCCTTAATTTCTTGGAATTTCTTGGTAATTGTATTTTTGATCCCAACTTTATCCAAGTTATGGTAAGAAAGATCTTTTTAGCAAAGATATAAAGATTAATTTGTTATTAATAATTGGTTATTCCTTGAAAAATATTGTGTGTTTGGACCAGTACGTAATAATCAGATGCTAGAAATAGATAATCAATTCAAATAACTTTCATCTTCATAGCAATATGTAATACATTAAAGACTTATAGTAGTCTTACATAATAACTCATTACAATTCAGTGTGTTACAAAATAGGCTAATTGTAAATAATGTTATAATTAAACAACTTTTATATTATTTGTTTGCTTGTACTGGTTGGAAATATTATCAACTGCATTACTCTCTTAATATTTCAAAAATGTATATTGAAATTATAGGTTTATACTAAACTTCGTCTTTGTTGTGGGTCACCTATTTCTGATTACGCTCCCTAACAGAGGGATTAGAGGTTTTATGGCAGGGTTTAGAGCAGCATGTTTATAAGCAAAACACACACAATTACAACACAACTTTAGACCACGAAAAGACAGATGCTCTCAGGTGTTCATCACCAATAAATATGTAGTATCAAATTGCTAGAAACATATTTAATAGGATTTTAAGGGCTCAGAGGTGGCTCTCTTGTCTTTGTGTGATATTCTCAGTAGAAGAGAAAAGGTTTTTGTGAACTGAAGAATTCAGCAGAGGTATCAAAGGGAAGTAAGAATTTCAGGAACCTCTGCTGAGAAGTAGGGGAGGCACCTAGCTGGGAAGGGGCTTGGGAAGAAAATAAATAAAACCGTAGGGAAGGCTAGATCAGGATCATGGAAAATTAGGGACATACAGAAATGGCTAGGAGCTTGAACCTGAAACTGCTGGAGTTTTCTAACTTTTGGTCTGTTAGGAGATTTGATTTAATATTTTGGAATTTCTGGGATACCTAAGAAATGAGGAATCTTGGTTATTCCTAGACTACTTCAATCTTATTTCAGTTCATGAATTTGTAGGTTTGCAAGGCATAGTTAATAGAAAACATGCCTGTACTAGAATTTCCTTATGAAATCTTGATATGTGAATGAAACAGGGAGAGATTTGCTTCTCTAACACAGAAGAAAAAAAAAATATGGAGGTCTTCTTCCATTATATTTTGCTGCAGGAAAACTCAGAAAGTAACCTCCTACAAAGGCTAAAACAAAAAAATCACATTTTACAAAGATCAATCCTAAATTAAAAACAAACAAAGAGTTTTCTAGTCAAAGTGAAGAATATGGAGAACATGAGGAAAGAGAACCTGAATTTATTTAGTGTAGATCCAGGGGTCCCATATTTCCTCTGTATCATTCCATAAGTCCATTATTTTTATGATTAAAATTTGCAGTCTTCTCCACAGTCATTTGATTAAACTTAAGCTGTTGCAGGTGCCATAGTAATGGACAAACCCTAGACCTCAGTACTTCTTTATTCTCCATCTCTCATCAAAACCTGAGTGAAACGTTTTGGTATTCTTTGATCTTCTTATGTCCTTGGCTCCTTGGCTTCTGAGTTCCAGTATATATTTTTTACTTCTATTTCTATAAATGTAGTATACGTGTTAAGGGAATAATAGAATGAAATAGAAGGGAATGAGGACTTGTAGATACAGCAGCATAGGAGTGAGCAGAGTAGAGATGAAAGAAAAGATGGATGTGGGAGGGAATATTTGCATGTTTTAGTTGAAACTTAGAGTCTTCTTTCTTTACAATTGCTTTGTGTGAATTAGTCCAACAGCACACTTTAAACTATGACTGTTATAAAACTTTGCTAAATCTGCTATGACCCTAAGCATCTCTAAACTACGTATGAGTGAACTTATTTGAAATTGAAATTGTTTCTGCTAGTGAGAACTGAACTAAAAGGCTAAAAAAAAAAAAGAACGCAATAGAAAAAAACAATGGTTGAGCCTGAATGAATATGTTTTATATTAAACTAGCTTAGTTTATGCTAGTATTTTATAACTTCTGATGATTTAGTTATGTGTTTGTCTAGATATTCTTCTTTATGTAACAATAAGGTAATGAGCAGGATATTTTATTAATAGTGGCTTTACATGTGTTTTATGTTCTCTCTTCTGAAGCCATGGTATTTTTTATCATTACTGTTGTCAGAAAAAAAATATGGCTGAATAAGATCAAAGATCGAAGGCATGCCTGTAACTTCAGTACATTATTAGTCTGAAACATTAAGATTTTTTTAACAGTATCCCACTGAACAAATGGAATGTTCAAAAAAGTCTGTAAAAATACACTTCTTCCACCTAAACCTTAATAAAATTTCTTTCAACTTGGATCAGTTCACACAGTGTTTTCCCTCCCTGCCCTAAGATATTATACAGACTCTTCTGTGAACCTGAGAATGTGCTCTTGATCTTTAATGTAAGTGTTATCTACATTGGATGTATAGGCTAGGGACTTGGAGTGGAACAGAAGAGAACATATGTAAGAAAGATTTATAAGCTTTAGCTTACAAGAAGGCACTTAAACTGAGAGTCAGTTCAAGGCTTGGTGACATCTAAATTTTAAGTAAGCTGGCTATGTGGCTTCCCATTGAGTTAACAGAAGCTTACAGCAAGCTAGTTAGGTACTCTAACGCTGCTGCCTGAGTCCTAAGCCCATACACACCTATGTAGTGCCATATGATATCAGCACACCTATGTAGTGCCATATGATATGCCTTATGATATGAGACATCCTGGCAGTCCTACCCGTTGGCAGGTAGGACTGATAATTTACAGAAGGCCTCTAGCGCTCTGAGTTGGCATCTGAAGTCCAGGTTGAATATACCATGTTTATGTAATTCAATCCCATCTGCTGTTCACTTTAAGATCTACTATCTCTTTTTTGACTAAAATAGGAGTCTTAGCTTATGTAAAGTCTGTATGTAGATACTTAAATGTACGTGTTCCCATCTGTCAAAATCCCACTGTTTACTATGCAAACACTGAGGACTCTGATAATTGTATGTCTATAGACAGCAAAACCTGTTAAGAGAAGTGGACTTTGGAACCCATGGGAGTTCTCCTTCCCTCTGCTAGAGGTGTAGCTGCTGTGGTTTTCTGTTTTGAGTCCAGCTGGTAGCTAGGCTGAGCACGTGTTCCCAGTACACACAGATGTTGTCCAACACTGCAAAGTCAACAGACCAACACAGAGTGGAAGGTGGTGTCTCTGTAAGCGTGCCACATACACACCAACAGCACTCACACATGCACAAACAAAGGGCTTGATTCTGTTCTTCCTGACGGATAACCAACTTCAAAGGTTGCTAGCAGATCATACACATACAGACACACATATACTCTCATACAGATCTCTGATAACTGGGGCTAACCCAAGGACCTTCTGGTATTTGGCGCCTGATAGTATAGAGGTTGGTTCCCAGACCTAAGATCCCTCCTGTATCCAATCCTGGGATCTTATGTCTTACATGCAGTTAGTCTGTTTTGAAGTTAGCTGAAGTCACACACACACACACACACACACACACAATTATGCACTCACAAATAGTGAAGAATAGGGCACAGTAAGAAGGGAGCTCCAACTGTGTTGATGGGGCACAGTGTTAGGCCAGGCGAAAGTATTGACCAGCTGCCTGCTTACATGTGACTGACTTCCCTTTTTCCCCTCCTCCTCTCCATTTACTCAGCATTTGTTCGACTGCATTTGGAGTACTGCATCCAGATTTGGGCTCCCCAGTGCAAGAGAGATTGGCAAACTGGATCGAGTCCAGCAGAGACTCACTGAGATTGCTAGGGGATTGGAACACACAGGGAAAACCTCGGAGAGGTGGTTCTGCTTAAGAGAAGGCTTGTGGGGAGAGATCTCATTGCTGTCTTCATATTTCTAATGGGAGATAGAGATGGGATAGAGAAGATAGAGTTGTTCTGATATCTGATAACAGTCAGTAAGGTAGATTTGATCTCTAGAATCCTCTTTTAAGTAAGCTTAATCATTTATATTTCATGTAAATAATATAAACTGGTTTTGACAAAAATCACACACAAACACAAAAAAAGTCTTGAGAGTAAGGGCTTTTTTTGTCCCAAACCTCAGTTTAAAATGCAAATAACTATTTGTGCATTAAAATCATTGATTGTAAATAAATGTAAGTTTTTGTTAGTTTTTTTTTAATTATGAGTAATCTATACTGTAGGAGTTCTTATTGTGAGCCTAGCAGCATTGCTGTGCTGTAGGCAGTTGGCAGACCTTCTTGTTTTGTTTAAGCAAGCAAATCTGGTTGTAAGAATGCTAGGATAATTTAGACGCTGCCTGTGCACTGGCTATTTGCTAGGATAAAGTATATTTACTAAATGTGTTTTGCATGGACTCATGATAACTAAAATATCTGCAATAGCTGTTCAAAAATGATGTATGTAACAATAAGTAGGATACAGTAACATTAATAGGCTTTTGGCAGAGGTGCTGTTTTAATTAATTGTCTGGTTTTCATGCAACTCTGTGGTGTCCTGAGAAAACAGAAATTGAGGAACTAGGGAAAACTAGATGGAATTATATCTAAGATAGCTTATATCTATCTTACCTGGAATCTTTTATGGTATACTCAGTCTTTCCTAAATGCGCTTTTTTTTTTTTTTTTTCCCCCCCCGCGGTATCTTTGGCTAGAATAATTCACCATTCTTTTGGTTTCTCAGCCTTCATGAACAAAGGAATGGAATAGGAAATTCTGTGGTGAGATAAAAGACTGATAGGTGTTTGGATAGAACATTAATAGACAATATTTTGCACTGGATGGTCTCTTGTTATAGCGCTTTACATGTTGCTGTGGTAACTAAAGAGCAAGGTAAGACTGGAGATTTGGAGTCTTATCTTGAAGAATGGCTACTGTGCAGTCTTTAGTCAATCTTGGTCTGGTAGAGAAGACTACCTCTGACAGCGAACGAGTATCTATTGGAGAAGAAGCTTTACTCTGCTGTGCTCTTGGCTTAGAACATGCAGCCATTTAGTGCCAACTGTGTGTGTCTGTTGCTGTACACTCAGTAGGTGTCTCCTATGATTTTCACCAGTGTGTTCAGCTACTTATTACTTTAGCACACAAAAGGCATACCACTCCACTGATGGGCACATACAAACCAGGTTTATGTGCTTATATACCCATAGTTCATGTACTATTTGAAAATATTATTTCTTAGATGTTGCACAGAACACTTTCAGAATCATGCTCTTATTTCACTTTTTTAAACCTTGTCTTTTGTTGTTGTTGTTGTTGTTGTGTGGGATGAACTCCATTCAGCGTAATGATTTCACATGACTTTGCTGTTTTTGTTTGTTTGCTTTGTTTTGTTTTTCTATTTAATCACTGGTACAGTATGGTCACTTGCATTCCAAAATTGTGAGCAGGCTAGGGAGGGGAGAGCACATCTGGACAACTGACTCAGCTTTATTTTTCCATATATTTTTATATATTTTAGTATATTTATCAAATGTATCATGTTATATGTCTGGAAAGAATTAACATCAAGAAACATTGCTCATTCTGTGTAGCAGATGGACTAAATTGATGACTGCTGCTTAGCATTGTTTTTACACTCAAAGCACAATCTCCTTGTTGAAATGGGGTGCATACGTAGGGAATATGATAATGTTTACTTGGTGGGTAGAGGTTCTGTAACAAGTATTTGTGCAAACTAGAATATGGAATTATTCAGGTGTGAAATGTGTTAAATATATTTATCTAAATTCTAGCTATGCTTCCCTTTTGGTGGTGAGCAGTACTACCTCCATTAATTATTCAGCTGATTAACACACCTTCTTCTTCCTTCACTTTTACCCGGGCATAAAGCCAGGCATATTATCAAGCTGAGAGTTTCCTTCCCCTCCCCTTCTGCCAGTTTGTGTGTGTTACTGACTTGTTGTTTAATTCTGATGCTTACAGTGTTACTACTTCAAATTCCTTGTCCTAAGTGTCTTCCCACACCCTTAAAATGGAAAGAGCCCCTCTGAGCTCAGTAGGCTACTGATGAAAAGATTGGATGTCTCCAGTGTTGTTAATCAGCAAATTAACTTTGAGCATTCATTTTAGTGCTGAAGATACACACACAACTGAGATTCACCTGCCCCATATCAATTTTAGCACCACCAAGAGATGAACCAGTCTATGGTAATGCTGTTTCTGCCTATCTATGTTGGACTTGTTGCTTGTAAAAGCTGTTTAGTCCAATTTGTATGCCTAGCTAGTTTAGGTCAAAGTGAAAGTACTAAGTTAGTGATGCAGTTTAGTCCTTCATCTGGATACAATTCTACCAATTTAAAGCATCTCGTATTTTATTATTATTATTATTATTACTTACTTACTTCTGTCAGGATAAATAATCCAATAAATGAGCTAAATCAAAGAAACATAGAATCATTATGGTTGGAAAAGACCTTCCTGATCATTGAGTACAACTGTAAACCCTTCAATACCATGCCTGCTAAACCGTGTCCCTAAGTCTGATAATATCCCTGAAACTCTCTGAAAAACCGTGATTGACAACAAGGTAAATGTGGTCTGTGAAACATTAGGATGCATAGAAAAGATGTACAGGTAAATATTGATACATAAATAGTGACAACCTGACACCACGCTGTAAAATATGTCACTATTAGTGGATCATATGAGTTTATTTTGGGTTCAAATGCACTTTCAAAAAATGTACAAAAACAAAATTATGCAAAAAATGTACCAAAATTACAAAAATATACTGTAAACCAGCTCTCAAAGTATGTTACCTTTGCTTCTGTTTATGATTATCCTTCTTATACTACTACCCAAGGGAAGGCAACATGCTTCTCTGCCTCTAAATTTAGGCACAAAGTTCTAATTTTCACTTGTTTTTTAAGCAGACTGTTGTAATTTTAAAAAGCCCTGATCATATTTGTGGTACAGTGATTAAGAAAATTCTCTTTCTCCCTTTTAATTGTGTATAGCCTGACACCACCAAGCTGTTTCTTACAAGCTAGACGTTATGGCTCTGAGAAAACAAACAGACAGAAAAGGCTGATTCACTTGATAACTTTTTTCTACTTGCTACAGTGTTATGCCTCAATGGCTTCTGAGTTTTGACAATAGCAACAAAATTAGAGAGTTGGTGTCACTTTTGGACAGCATGGGAAGCAGACAGAGAAAAAAAAAGATGTGGAAATGATGGAATGCAGGGAAAACAGGCATGCAGTGGTACTTCTGGGACAAATAACAAGTGATTTCATGCTATTTCAAAAGAAAAGGTAAATGTTATGGAACTGTGAAGAGATGGTTTCCACAAAAAAAATCCCAAGGATATTTGAAATCGTAATCATTTTAAGGTGACATTCTTGGGTCCAATTAATGTGAAGACAGCTTCTTGTTGAAGATACTTAGCTCAGTATTTTATCCTACCTCTTCATATAGACTCAGCTTACTTCCTTATGCATTATATACAACCATCTATCTCAGGACATATTAACGGTGAAATATGGTAACAAAGCTGATATTTCCTCATTTTTAATTGTTTCATTATGTGAATTTAATGTACTGATCATACTTTTTTTTTTTTTCCTGGCATCTATATCCTATATATGTCATCTGTATTTAAGCAGAATATTACTCTATTACTCCTAGGTCTGTGTCAAAGGCCTGTTATCTGTTCTGGCTTTGAATAAAGAAAAAATTGTGATAATCTTTTGTAGCAAAATTGCATTTGCATATTAAGCTTACAAACTATCTAGGTAAAGGACAGGATTACCATTCTCCACAGAGTATATTTAAGCATATGTGCATATTTAGGTGCATGCAAACTCTTACATTACTATCTATCTTAAGATAAAGAGCATTTGCTCCTGAAATCCCTCTTTCCCTTTTTTTATTGAGCATTCTCTTTTTTCTATGCAGAAGCATGTTGTACATTCATTTTTACCTATATATAATTGTGTTTGGATGTTGGGTGTTGGCTAAATGAATAAGAAGATACATGTGTGTCTGCACCCCTACAAAACCATTAACTGAAAATTGTATCTTTACCTCACATGCTAAGTAAATCTGCTTTCATCCAGGCTGCAACTGTGTTGTGAGCCACCTCCTCCATGGATGTCTGTGTTGTTTGTACTTAAGGTGTTATATGAACAGGTGTTTATTTGTACTTGTGTCATACTACTCCACATAGATATTTTTTTTCTCATGTGCTTTAGCATTGTCTCCAGTGAGCTTTATTTGGAAAAGTAAGAGTAAAGTCACTCAAGAAAAGAGCAAGAAGCAGCCCAATACTACTACTTTCATCATTTCATATGAATTAGTAATGGGGATGCTAATTGGTTATGGACTCTTTGTTATAATACAAAAAAAATATATATTTTTGGATGAAGCACCTTTACCTTCATCATTCTGGAGGCTGATCTGCACCCCGCTACTTATAGAAAGTCAAAAGCAGACAAGCAAGTACCTCAAATGCTATCATATCTCAATAGCCTGAACAACAGACAGATTGTGAAATTCTGCTTCAGCTAGATTTGGGATTTGAACATTAGGATGTTCAAAATAGTGCCGAAATTTTGTACACTCCTTTAGGTAGGATTGGACTATGGGGAAAAAGTGGGCCCAAGGATCAGTGGGGCAGGAAACCTCATGATAAAAGATGCGGAAAGATTGAGATACGCGGTGCCTTTTTTGCCAAGGCTTCTGGAGGCTCAGATCCCTCAGCCTAGTATCAGAGTATGTGTGAGTGAAGCATTATCTGAGGTAGATAAGATAGATTTATGGGCACTTACGTCAATTAGACATAGAGAAACCCATGAGACTACATGGGGCATTGAGGTAGCTAGCTGATATTGCGAAGCCACTATCGTCTTCAAAAAGTCTTAGGGAAAGCTCCCTAATGACTGGAAAAAAAGCAAGCACCACGCAGGAAAGGCAAAGAAAACAAAATGAGGAGAAACTCTGAGCCAGTTAGCCTAACTTTGTTTCTGGGAAAGGTTACAGAGCAAGTCCTCCTGGAAGCTTTGTCCAAGCAGGTGAAGGATAAGAAGATGTCTAGGACTGGGAGCAGCCATCTTGCTCTCACCATAGGCAAATCATACTCCATCAATATGATTGCTTTCTCTGACATGAAGACTGGCTATATGAACAAGGAGAAAGAAGTGGATCTTGTTTTGCCTTGATCTTAGTAATGCTTTCAGCATGATATTCCATAGTATCCTCATAGCTAAAGTGGTAGCAACAGTAGATGGAAAGCAAAATGGACTATTGGGTTTAAATGAGCTGTGATTAGCCATTCCAAGTCCAAGTGGGAACAGCTGTTCTTAGAACCCAGAGTGCTTAGTGTTAATGTTTGGGACAAGGATGTGAAATGCACCTTTGGCAAGTCTGTGGTTGATACAAAATTGGGGAAGAGTGGTCAGTATGCTGGAGGATGAGACTGCCTTTCATGGGGACTCTGCCAGTAGAAGGAATGGACTGCAGGTACTTCATGAAGCTGAACAAAGGCAAGTGCAAAGTCTTGTATATGTGATGGAATAATTCAGTACAAGACAGGTTAGTGTCCAACTGTCTACACAGCATCTTTGCTGGTAAGGTCCTCGTGGACACATCCGTGAATATGTTTCAGGAGTACGACCTGGTGACGAAGGCTCCCAGCTGCAGACTGGGCAGTATCAGCATGAGCGTAGCCATCTGGTCAAGGGAAATGATTCTTCTTCACACAGGAGTTGTGAGGTTACATATGGAGTACTGCGCCCCATGTGTGGCTCTCCAGTACTGGAAAGACTGACATATTGTAGGCAGTCACCACAAGGGTAGTCAAAGACCGGAGCAGGGGCACAGAGAAGCTATGAAATCATGCCCATCCTTGGGATGTTCGAAACACAGCTGTTGAGCAACCTGACCCAGCTGCTCTTAGGTGCTTTTGAGTGGGGACCTCCATGGATGGCCTCCAGAAGTGCTTACCAGCCTCCTTTGGCAGCAGAATGCCTCAATAAACTTTGGCTGCTTCACAGCATGTATTCATTCACCGAGGGATGAAGGGATGGATGGATGGATGGATGGATGGATGGATGGACGGATGGATGGATGGGTGTGTGTGGCGGTGTGTGGAGGGGGGACAACAGAGGGGACACCCCAGCGTGGGTGGGTGCAGACGCCGATTCCCTGCTGCCCAGGGAGCCGGGAGCTCCCAATGCTTCACATGTGTCCGCCGCAGAAGAGGCAGCCTCAGCACCGGTGGGGGATGCTCCGCGTTGCCTTTAAAGCCGGGGCGAGGGGCGGGCAGCGGGGCGGTGGTTTGCGTGGCGCGGAGCATGCGCTGCGCGGGGCGGTGAAGCGCGGCCGGCGGCGCCGCCGCTCCTCCTCCTTCCCCCCCTTTTCTTCTTCTTCTTCTTCCTCCTCCTCGTCCTCCTCCCCGTAGCCGCGGCGGCAGCCTGCGAGCCCGGCCCCGGCGCCGCCGCTGCGCGGGGCCGCGGAGCCCTGAGCTGCCGCGGAGGCGCTCCGGGGAGGGGAGCCGGCCCCGCGCCTCGGAGGGCGAGGAGGCGAGCGGGGAGCCATCCTTGCAGCCATGGGCAACGAAGCGAGCCTGGAAGGAGGCGAAGGTCTGGGCGCCTTCCCCGAAGGCGCGGCGGGAGCCGGGGATGGCGGCGGGCCCGCCGCGCAGGCGGACCTGAGCCAGCTGAGCGAGGAGGAGAGAAGGCAGATCGCCGCCGTCATGTCAAGGGCGCAGGGGCTGCCCAGGGGGAACCTCGCCGGCCCGGAGCCGCCTCCCATGCAAAGGCACGCACGGAAAATCTCCCTTTTTCCACTCCTCCCTTCCCCCTTCTCCGTCTCCTCGCGGCTGGGGCGGGGGGCGACTCGCCATACGCTGCGGGCCCGTCGCATGGGAAGCGGGCGTTGCATTTTGCTGGCTCAGGGAGGGGACGGGGCTGTTGCACGAGTGTGGGCACTAACATGGAGCTTGCACGCTGGAGCTGCTCCGATTTCTAATAGTAACGACGGTTTTCCCCTTCCAGTGGGTTGCATCTCGCCTGCCTGTTTCTCCTCTCGCAGCAATCTGGAGCATGGCTAGTTCTGTTGTCGAGGGAGAGGGGAAAAATGCACATAGCTTTTTTTTTTTTTTTTTTTTTTTTTTTTTTTTGTAATGTGTACGTGTGTTTTACGGGGTTGGAGTGCCTCACAGCTCAGGTGATAGTGAGAGAAGCCTGCCCAGGGCTGATCGTTTGTGCAAGCATCTCTTGCAGGAGAAACAGATTCTTGCTGAATCCTTCAAAGCCTTTAGGTATAATGTATTTGCTAGCCATCATTCCACCTTAAGCTTTATACTATCATTTGGCTACATTAAGCAGTCTTGGACTGAAGAGGTCTGTTTCAATCTGAATTTGGGCTCTTTTTTTTTTTTTTTTTTTTTTTTTCCTCCCCCCTCTCGATTTTTTTTTCATTGGGAGCGATGGCTTTACTAACTGAGCATGAGGGAGAGCTAATGAAATCGTCTTCCTCTTTCTCTGCCCTTTATTATATTCACTGAGCAAAGTAAATAATAATAATAAATCGCTGACCCTCCAAGCCGCTTCCCAAAGCCCCGCAATGGTCGTTGTTGGGTCGCGCTGAGTGGTGTCCGCGCCGCTGTCCGAGGTGCTGAAGTTCCCGTTCCGCGGCCGGCGCCGCCGGGGCTGTTGCTGCAGCCTCCGGGCTGGGTGTGTTGTTTGCCTGGCAGGGAGGCTCTCAAAGGCTCCGTGCAACTCGGTTCCTGTGCACTGACCTCACCCCACATAAATGCCAGTTGAGTTTTATATAATATCGGGCTTATATAAGTGAATTCTGGAAGAAGAGAGGCGAAGAGGGTGGGACCAGATTCCTCCTTGCATAAACTATCAAAGTCATTGGAATTACATGTGAGATGCATATGTCCCCCCCCCCCCCGCCTTTTTTTTAAAAAAGTGAATCCTTGTCTGTTATGTTTAGCATGTTTATTAAAAGAATATAACTTTCCATCCAGTTCAGCTGGTATAGACATCAATGGAAAAAAAATATTGATTAGTTATGTGAAACTAAACTCACAAATCTTTTTCGTGTAACAATTTATTAACGAACACACGAAGGCTTTAAATGTTTATTATTTCATGCCAGCTCTGCAGTACTGAACAATATGAATCTTTCTTGCAGATTTGAAACTATGCTAAAGTGATCACAGTATGCGTACTTCTGTGCTTATAAATGCCTCTTGCCTTACAAACATATTTTATGCTTTTGGAAACTTCTTTGATTTTATTAACATACAGTACTTTCACTACCTATTTCATATAAAGCCACTCTCTATTTGTGAATTACGACATTTTAACTTTAATTTAAAAAGCTAACTTTAACTAAAAGTCTGTACATTAACCTATCAGTAGTTTCTCTTGGGAGTTGGTACTGTTTCCCATCATCACAGTATCTTTGTGACCCTCATACTGTTATGAAATTACTACTTTCCTCTAGTCTCATGCTGTGGCTTCGTTTACTCCCCTCCAAGACCTCTCTCCACTGCTGAGATTATCTAACAAAGATGTAAATTATTATTAAACCTGTGGATATCAATAGGAATTAGACTGTTTTGCGAGTTAGTCTTCCAGACTTTAAATTAGGCAAAGGACTTGCTGCTGAGACTTAGGTTCCTTAGCTTCAGACTTCTCTTGTTTGGCCAAAGAAGTCAAATGTAGAAAAGAAAACCTCTTAAATGTTAGTCTACAGTCATTGTTCCCAGCTTGTTTCTTTAGATTGGCTATGCCAATCTAAATGTGAAAGGACTGAAAAGGAGATGAGAAGAGGAATGCTGGTATTCCAGATTCCAGTTTGTGTAGCCTTGCATTGATAGAGCATCCCTATTCCATTGTCCTTTAGATTTTTCTTTTCTGATTAACCAATTTATTTCCCTCTGTGATTTTTCATTATAGTCAACTGTTATCCAATCATGTGAGGGACTAGTAATTATTTCCTGTTCTAAATGCTTTCACCACCACCTCCCACAAAGTAACCCAAGCCTTTAAGTGTAGAGAATCTTCATGGTTGATTGATATTGAATATTTTTTCTACTACTGACTTTTTAATAGTAGATAATGTATATAGTAGCATATACAGCTTCATAAAACATATCACCAGCAAAAAGTACATGCTGTAGCTATTGGTGTTTATAGAGGTTCAGAGAATTCAAGTCTTTAAAAGTTCCATAATGCAATAAATACTGATGATGCATTTTAACATAAACATCAACATAAGCACAATCCAGAGTGGCTGAAGTGAGCCGCCTAAATCAAGTTACTTGAATTGGATTTTTTTTTTTTTTTATGGTTTAGTTTATGGGATTTCATTTGGATCCAGTCAAAGGTTGGTGTGCTTAGCACCAATAACAAACATTGAAACCTGTTTCAAATAGCTGTCTTCAAAACTTGTGGTTAGAAAGTTCACCTCAGACATACAGAGGTAATTTCTAAGCTCATTTCCATTATCCTAGCAGCATTATATGGCCCTGTAACTGTGTGAGCGTACACTTGCTGAGGAATTTTCTGTGTCACTTGAAAGTATTAGGTGGCCCAGCTGAATACAGAACCATTTCCAACACAGTCATGCATATTTTGAGCAGAGCATTGGTGTTTGTTTGTTCGTTTCTTATTAAGTTTTTAACAATGAAGAATACTTTTTTTTTTTTTTTTTTTTTTTGAGGAAATGCTGAGAAAGCTCTTACTGAGTGTTGTACTTTTGTATTTGTGGGCTGTTTTTCAGAGGAAATACATATTTTTAACACGATCTTCATACAGACATAAAAATGAAAGCAGCCCAGCAGGGCTATGTGTAAGGTTGTGCATATCTTGTATATAAAAATATTTAATTGTCATGCAGTTGAGTAGGAATTTTGCTCTTCCTTGGAATAATTTATACTAATGAATGATATAAAAAGATATCTTTTAAAATATATGTTATAATTATGGCACTAGACCAATACTATTGTTAAATTATCTGTTGACTCTAAAGTGAGCTTTGCTTTGGGTGTAATATTAATTTAAAAGAATAAAGATGAGCCTTTTGAATCAAGGCCAAAATTAGGAGAAACATAGCAGTATGATTAGGTGAGGGAGGAATAAATGGATTTGTTTGGTAAGTTGATATTCTGCAGTGATGACTTTAAAGTGATGGCATTTTTTTCCCATTTCAAAATACTTGAAAGAAAGAAAATTATTGCAGAACTTAAGTTAACATTCTTAAATCTTAGTTTGTAGTTGGTTGTAAAATGGTTATAGAAAAGAAGGCTTCAATTTCCAACTACCTAAAACTAAATGGAGCAAGTTTTCCACAGGATAACATTTCTTAAGATATTGGCCCAATCTGTTGTCTACAAACTTTCTTCCTTTTTTTTAAATGTATAAAGTCAAGTCTGGCCTATACCAGCCTAATCCCCAGTTGATTCTTCCCTGAGATTCATGGGGTTTAATCTAATTTAAATCCTGACAACTCATCAGGATAGAAACTTTAAGGACATTATTTTGATAAAATGAAACCTGGAAGAGAACTCTGGGCCAAAAAGGACCAACAGTTATTTATTCCTTCTGATGTCATTTAACAACATTATTTCCACACCTGCTGCCACAGACACATTTTCATATTTCCATGTTTTTAAGATTTGAGCATGGTGCAATATTTCCTGACCTCATTTTAATTATACCTTATTTATTTATTCCTTCACTCTTTGCATTGCTGAAAGGAGCCTCCCAATATTTTGAATACTTTCAGATGGGAATGCTGAAAGTGTACCAGACTGTAATAGCTGACATGATATTTAAACAGCATGTGCGCACGTACACACGCGGCAAACAACCCCCTAAAATGCAGATAGATCTACCTAGTCGCTAATGAAACTGCATTTTATTGACCTTTTTTTTTTAGCAAAGATGCAAACACTTTAAGAACTAGGTTATGGTTGGGCTTTTCTGACTTATCGTTCTTATGAATAATGACATAAGCAATTTAAAGTTCAGTGATGTTGATGGAAACACTCCTACTCACTTCAGTGGGCTGCATATTAATTTTCTAAACTTTCAAGTACTGAGGCCAATAATTTTAGGAGAATGGGGAAACATAAGCTGAGTTTGAAAATAATTCATTTTTGATGAGCATTTCATGTGGAATTTTTTAATTTTTCAAAAATCTCATTTTTAAGATTGTGAGAATATTACATGCTGTGAAAAACATGAGTCAGAAATGGCCTCCACTTAGATTATTCCTTTTATATTGCCATTGCCAGGCATGTAATGAAAGCTCAAAATATTAATCAGGCATAATAGTAAGCCTATGGGAATATTAAGAATGGGAAATAGAGTTTTAATGTTTCTACTATATATAGTTCTGCAGACTTCTGATAGAACTCAACTAAAAGCATTGCACAGTTCTGTTTTTGGAATATGCATTAAATGTAATGAATGATTGCTTATGCTCATGAATGCATAAGAAGAAATGGAATGTCTGGAAAAACAAGATTATAGATAACTGGATATCTCAAATTTAAAGCTGAAAACTTCTTAGTTGCAATCCTGTTCTCTCAAGGAGGCAAACACCATATCTTTCAGCAAAAGCACAGTGCTAGCACTGAATAGAATATTTTGCTACACACTTTAGCAAAAAAAAAAAAAAAAAGGCACTTTCTACAATTTGATTTCCTTAAGCTACAGTTGAGTATAGCAACAAGTAGAACACTGCTGCGTCAAAAGAGATGATTTTGGTTTCTTCTTTGTTAGGCTTCTATTCTCTTAAATATCATTTTGCTTTGTTTTTATAATTAAGTGAATTAGAAAAAGTTTCTACATAGGAGATTCTTTTTATTGCTAGATGAGGTAAATTGTTGGGATGATGCTGGAGAAGAGGCTCCATAATAGTTCTATTTATAGAAAACCTTTAAGACTAATTTTGTGAGCTGGCATATGTTTCATTTTTTTGAAAATTCTTCTGATTCATAGATGGATGAGTGGTAAAGGAAGTACTCAAAAATACAAGGGAAATGCCTCAAAAAATAGAAGCAGCAGCCCCTACTTCTTTATGTGCCAAGATTTTAGAATTTTACATCCCTGTTGCATATTGAATTGTAAGCCCAAAATTTGTACAGATAGACAGAGCAGTTACATAAACACTTTATAAAGTGCAGTGTTTTTCTCAGATGGATGTGCTTTGATCTGCTAATTTTCAAACACCCCTGTTGTTAGTTTAGTTTCTTTCAGTGTTCTCTGTTTCTTCACATTTTCATCCCAAGGGATAGAGAGGAAAAGTTGCCGTTTGGGTTTAAATGGAGAGCAGCTCTGCGGAGAGGGATTTGGGAGAGCTGGTTGGCAAGAAGTTAACCATGAGTCAGCAATGTGCCCTCATGGCCAAGAAGGCCGATGGGATCCTGGCCGGCATCAGGAGCAGCGTTGCCAGCAGGTCAAGGGAGGGGATCCTGCCCCTCTCCTCAACTCTGGTGAGGTCATGTCTGGAGTATTGGGTGCAGTTCTGGGCTCCCCAGGACGAGAGGGACAGGAAGCTTCTAGAGAGGGCCTAGGGACACAAAGATCATTAAGGGACTGGAGCATCTATCGTATGAGGAAACACTAAGCAAGCTGGGCCTGTTTAGCCTAGAGAAGAGTGAGAGAAGATCTGATCAATATGTACAAGTACCTGAGGGGAGAATGTAGTGAGGATGGGGCCAAACTCTTCTCAGTGGTGGCCAGTGATACAACAAGGGGTAATGGGTACAAGTTGAAACACAGGAAGTTCCATCTCCATGTGAGGAAGAACTTCTTTCCTGTGAGGAGTGACAGAGCCCTGGAACAGGGGGGTTGTGGAGTCTCCTTCTCTGGAGATCTTCCAAACCCGCCTGGATGCCACCCTATGCCACGTGCTCTGGGTGTCCCTGCTTGAGCAGGGGGATTGGACTAGATGATCTTTAGAGGTCCCTTCCAACCTTAACCATTCTGTGTAAGTGGTAGCTCTGAGTTCTTTATATGTCTTTGTAAGAATGTTAACTGAATAAACATGGTTCTTGTATTAGATTATTTCTAAACGATAAATCAGCCTGATTGATTGTGTATTTTCTTAAGCATTTCTAGAATCATGTATATTTTAAATACATATTTTGTATGCATTATATGTTCTAAGAACTGGTCTTCCAGGCACTTGAACGTCCAAGAAACTTCACAATATTACCAAAGCCCTTTCAGGGCCACAGATATATATTTTTTAAAACTTATTTTTGAAGTGCTCTGCATGATTTTAATTTTGTTATATTTTCTTTCTGCAGACATCCCGAGTCTGATATAAGCCACTATCCCAGGCAACCAGGTAAGCCTCCAGATCCAGGACAACCTGGTTTAAGTAAAAGCAGAACAGTAGATGTATTGAAGACAGAACAACGGGCACCTGGACGGAGCCCTTCTTCTATTAGTCTAAGGGAATCAAAGTCCAGGACTGATTTTAAAGAAGACCAGAAGCCAAGTATGATGCCCAGTTTTCTTTCAGAAGCCAATCCACTGAGCGCAGTCACTTCAGTTGTGAACAAATTCAATCCTTTTGACTTGATATCAGATTCAGATACGGCCCAGGAAGAAGCTGGTAGGAAACAAAAAGCTGCTCAGAAGGAACATGGGAAACTTGAGGAGCAAAAGGGCCTTGCAAAACATCCAGCTCAACAGCAGTCTCCAAAGCGGGTAGTTCAGCAACAGGGAACTGTTAAACCTACCCCACAGCAAATAGAGTCTTCCAAGCCAGTGCCTCAGCAGCAAACTGGGGAACCAAAGCAAATTCAGAAAACAGGCCCTGGCCACCTAGCAGATCCGAAGGCAGAACAAACAAAACAGCCAACCCAACCAGGAGGACCACAGAAATCTCAGTCCCAACAATTGGAACCAACAAAGCCTGTTCAACAACAGACTGCTACAAAACCTTCATCAGGTGCAACGAAACCACTGCCACAGCAAGCAGATATTTCTCGGACATCGTCCCCAACACCACCACCCACAAAGGCATCATCACAACAACCTGGACCTGTAAAACAACCATCTCAACAGCCAGCACGGCAAGCAGGTCCTGCAAAACCACCATCTCAGCAAACGGGGCCAATGAAACAGCCTCCCCAGCAACCTGGACCTGAAAAGCCATCTGCTCCACAAACAGGACCTGCAAAACAACCATCACAGCTTGGACCTGGTAAACCACCTGTGCAGCAACTGGGGCCTGTAAAACAAGTGCCACCACAGGCTACAAAACCATCTCCTCA
The DNA here is from genome assembly GCF_059628265.1 of Tinamus guttatus. Taxonomy (NCBI): domain Eukaryota; kingdom Metazoa; phylum Chordata; class Aves; order Tinamiformes; family Tinamidae; genus Tinamus; species Tinamus guttatus. Next base: position 1,767,965 of record NW_028288727.1, on the reverse strand, counting down.
GACTTCAGGGGCTACAAAGCCCCCAGAACAGCAACTGGGACCTACAAAACCACCAGGCCAGCAACCAGGGCCTGAGAAACCTTTGCAGCAGAAGCAAGGCTCTGCAGCCCAGCCTGCTGATCCAGCCCCAAAGAAAACGTTTTGTCCTCTTTGCACAACCACTGAACTGCTGCTGCACACTCCAGAAAAGGCCAATTACAACACGTGCACCCAATGTCATACTGTAGTCTGCAGCCTGTGTGGATTTAATCCCAATCCTCATATAACAGAGGTGGGTAACTTTTGAATTCATGTTCATTACCAGAGCACAAAAAAAGTATACCTTTGTTATGTTGAAAGGTCAGAGTTGATTCAGTGCATCATCATGATCACTTAAAGTCTTAATAAGTTGAGAAAAAGAACCATATTTTGTGAAAAAAATATGTAAAAGGGTGTGGAATTAGAAGGAAAGGGAGTAGTTCTGTGTTTATACAGTGTTTAGAGGAAGTGGGTTCTCTTCTTCCTTCATGTAGAAAGAAGAAAAAGGTTTTGGAGAGGGGGAGTAAAGAGATATGGGAGTAGAGAGTAAGGAAGAGGTCCATTTTGCTTGATCTTTTTTGATCACTCACTACATGTATAAGCTGGCCACTATAAGCATCACATGCTAATATGTTCATAGATCAGTAAAAAATGCTGCTATAAGAGCTAACTAAACAAAATATGGAACTATGTTCATTGACCTCCTGTGTGAGAAAAGAATAAACATCACAGACTAGGAAATACATTTAAGATTTAATAATATGTGTTAATGCTTAAGTTTTTCTGTTGTCTTCTAGCAAAGTTCATAGCATAGTTGCTGAAATTTGGTTTGGAATTGGATGTGGCGTGGATTTGCTTTGTAACCGTGCCAATGTTCATTAGCTGAAAGCCTGAGTCATGGGTCTTGACTTGGTGATGCTCAGATTTTTTCAGACTGGTGGGATATTAAGAAACAGATCTCTGTGGACTGTTGCTAACAGTTATCACCATAACTGCTATAATTATAGAATACAAAAATGCCATAAAAAGTAATATTAGGAGAGTATATTTAAAATGAACTTGTATTACCTAAAGTTTGCATAGCAGGATTTATATGGATTATATACATCTTTGATATTTGCTAGCTCAACATGGGAAGAAGGCTTCATGTTAACATGTGATCTCTTCTTATTGCTTGAACAGCTGCTTATACATCTTGGCACTCTAATTCTTAAAATACAATGTGTAATTAGCAATGTGCATTTTGTTTGTTCTCATCTGTTTTGTTTGTTGTCACTTGTTTTCAGTAGCAAAACTTCTATTAGCTGATAGAAATTCAAACATAGCAGACCTGGCTACCTTGTTCAGGACTGTGTTGTGTCAAGTTTTGAGTGTAACCAAAAGGACTAAGACTCCACAACCCTTCTGGACAACCTGTTTGCTTTGTTCTGCAGTGATTTCAGAACATTGCTAATAGCTACATTTTATTCCAGTGCAGATGATTACTAGTGCTAATTTTAGGTGGTTTGGGAGATAATTTTAGGTTTTTTGCTTCCTGGCAAACAGCAGACTTTTTGCATTTGAAAATTAAAGTATCTGTTGTTTGGTTGTTTTTTGAAATTACAATTTTAAATCTGAAAGATTGTTTTAACCATTGGTAGCAAATTGCATCCAAAGGAGAGTATTCCTTTGAGGTTAAGGAAATTCAGGATGGAGATTGCTGGGCATTAAACGCTGGCAGATTCATTAAGCAGAAAGAGGAGTAACGAACAACACTGCCAAAATTTCAGGGCATCTGCACCCAGATGCTCAAAGATTGTTATCAGTCAAAAATAATAACAAACAAAAATATGATGCTCGCATGTTGAAGTCAAAGATGGAGTTTCATAATAAAATGTATCTTCACATTTTGAAAGATTTTTTGGACAAACTTTTTTGTCCTTAAACTGTTTTCCTCAAATCTCTGAGATCCAAGATTAGCTTCTTTTTAAAGCCTTAGAATTCTCAAGGAAATGACCATTTGCTTTCTCATGTTTGAATGAAATGGACTTCACAAGTGTGTTTATGTAAGAAAGTCTCTGCCTATTTGGAAATTCCATGAATAACTTATAATTTCTGAAGAGAGTACTCTATTAGTGTGAAATGTAGGACTTTAAGACAATAATACAGCTGTATTTTAAACTATCTGATTACATACATATGTAAAAGCAAATTTGCATTTCATTTTGTACATTGAAATAAACACAGGATATGCATTTATTTCATGGTGAAATCATTTTAGTAAATGGAGGTATTGCACTTCTAAATTATTCAGCTGCTAGTTCACTACTCACGAGTCTCACGACTCCCTCTCAGCTCTCTTTCTGCTCAGCTTTGTGCCTCCAGCTGTCTTGCTGAAACTTCACCATGGATGTCCTGTTCTTACCTGCAGATAGGTTTGGTTTGCAGATAGCTGATATTGCATTCTCCTGGGAAAAGGTGCTGTCTATGTCCTGGTTCTGTGCAGCAGTCTAGAGAGAAACACACCGTACCTGGTGTGTTCGGTTACATATATCTCTCTGATCTGACTAGGTATTCATATTCCACTCATCACCATGGCATGTGAGTGCCTAGCAACAGCTGTGTGAAGCAGTGGGAAAACTGATCTGAACAGGTTTGGTGACTTATCCTGTAATCCGTGTTCCTTCCATCTATATCTTGTAGCAAGTGTGGTTGGGCTTTCTTTTCAATTTCTTTTTGCCACAACTACTGCCACGAGCAGCAGAAACTAGCACTTTGCAAAAAGATGCTGTGGCCCTATAGATTACCTGGATAGCAGTAGGCTCTTTAAAATGAGCAAAGGCATCTGAGAGACTAGCCAGTTCTATAATCATTTATCCATTGTTTTGGGCAAAGTATGACTGAAAAGCATGAATTGCTAGAGCTATAATCTCATGTATGGTGCATGGATTTGATGGCTGTAGTAGATTTTCAGTCCATGTGATCTTATCATGGGAAGACATGTACAAGATGGACTGATCCGTGGTTTAAATTGTAATAATACATCACAGGTGGGCTTATGTAAAGTTGAAGATAGAGTAGAGTATTGAAAGTATTAATACTGGAGACTTGGTTGTATGTAAGATCTACTCCATGAGCCCCGTTGATAGATGTGTGTGCTTTGAGAATGCCTGTCTTTTAAGTAGTTTTTAGGAAGGGTTGTTTTTCATGCAATTTTTCTGCCTCAATTTGTATTTCTTCCACTGCTTCAGTATGCTTCTGAGAGACCATTTAAAATAAATCTTGGAGCCAGGTGTAATACTCATAGAAAATGGCCTGTGAAGCCGTGAGTATTGGTGTAGGACTTGTTTGCTTGCCCCAGCATTTTTGTGGACAGAGGTTAAGTGAACACTAAAAGTATTTTATTGGTTCTGGCTGTTTTTGAAATGGTATATTTGTATCACTGTTGCTTTTAATGCTAATGGAAAGACAGAGAGAGGGAGAGAAGAGTAGGGAGGAGAAAAAAAAAAAAAAAAGTAGAATCTCCCAAAGTGCAATATATCGTGAGAGGTCAATAAATTCAATGGACATACAATTTTTTTCCCCCCAGTTTTCCAGGGAGGAGGGGAAAGTGGTTTTTTTTTTTTAAAAAAAAAAAACTGTTTCTTTTTTATGTTTTGTAATTTTTTTTAATCTATTGCTTTAGCTGCGTGATTCGGCTGTTTCTTTCTTCTTCAGTTTTTGTTTACGATCACATAAGAAGCATATGTGATTTAAAAGTATCACCATTTGGTTCAAAATGCTCATAATGATTAATAACATTTTCAGTGTTTGTATTTATTTTTATTAACATGCCGTATCTCTGAATATTCTAAAGGATGGGAAATACTTAGAAATTATACATTTTCAGTAGCTAAATAGAATTTAACCAATTAGAAATGTATTTATTTTCCCCAGTTGCTGTTGTTGTTAGCTTGTACGGGCAAAGAGATGTATAATAATTTAAAGCGGTATTCATATGTGTAAGGGACTAACTCAAATTCCAGTGGTGTATCCAGACAGGCTTTTTCTTAAGCCTAGAATAGAATAAATGGAAATGACTTTACGAAATCTTTGTTGGTAATATGACAGTAAAGAAAGTTACTGATTGAATGTAAATATTCTGTGCAGCCTGAATGCCATGGAATTGTATTAGTGTGTAAGAACCAGAATGCAACATGGACTAGAAATGAGATATAAACAAAACTGAAAACTCTCTTGTTATGGCAAGTGACTTGTCACAAAGTCTAAGCTTTTCTTATAACGGGAGAAATAACTTTGACCCTGCAAGCACTATGTAATTTTAGCCTTGGAGGGGGCTATTCACAGTTATATAAGATAAGCAAAGTAAAAGGGAAAAAAGGAAGGGCTTGGATATGACCACAAATTGTGTGAAGAAAGGCTTTTTAATTTTTTTTTTGTTTTTAGTTTTTGCAACGTGTTATTCAGATATGGGTTCCTAACTGTGCTTTAGTGTGTGTGTATACATATATATATTCTGTAAAAGAGGATGGAGGTATTCTGGATTTGTGGTGATTAGAGATTAATTTTTGACAGGCCTTGTTTACTTGGTTCTCTTTTAAAAATGACTCAATTTTGAGATATTTCAGTGCAAAATACTTGTTTTGGTTCCAAGAGTATCTGGATGTCCCAGTGATACTAAGACTGAAATTTGCATGCAAATAGAACTTTTTTTTTTTGGTTTGGTGACCAAATTAAGTTAACATTGTATCTTTACTTCACACCGTTCACACAGGCATTTTGGAAAACTGTAAACATCCTCAAAAGGATTATGAAAGTATAACAATTTATTTCTCTCCATGGAATATTCTTGAATTAGTCCATTTCTCTTTCAGAGAAAGACTACATGTCTACATTGTTGCCTTCTGATTTGAATGGGATGTGTTAATGATACTGATGCCCTTAAAAAAAAAAAAAAAAAAAAAAAAAAACTCATAAAGCAGAAAAACAGGAAGAAGCAGACTAACATATGACAAATAATTTCTCACTGTTTTAATCAGGCAGTATTCTAGTCTATTTTTGAGTTGCTTTATCATTAGCTTGGAAAAAAATAGAACAAAACTGTCCTGTCCAGTTTTTAACACAAGTAAATAATAAATTAATCTGCATAGATAAAGATGTCAAGTGCAGCGAGCCATCTGCACCAGCATTACTGTTGCTCAGCAACTGTAATTTACTACTATGTTGGTGCACGTGATTTGGAGCTGCTGTTCTCCGGGTAACCGCTGGGCAGGAAGCGTGGCTCAGGCCTGCTCTGAGCAGCCCGAATAATCTGTCTGCAAATCCCCCTGATTTTCACCCACTCTGTGCAGCCCAGATGAGCATTGTAAACCCTCCTTTGCTGTCTTCTTGCTTCCCAATTGTGTGTTTTGTTAAGTGTTCATGTATTTCTGGTATATTAAACCTAGGTGCAGGTAATGAAACAGCATTTACTGCAGTGATGCGTAATACAGTGCACTGAGGTGTGTTTGTTTGTTTTTCTCCCTTGTAGTATTAACTATAGTACTAGTTGTTAACATACAGATTAACTGTATGTTTAGCTTTAAAATCTCACTTTTAGAAGTTTTGTGACGATTCATTTTTGTAATGCCAGATTCATAAGATTATGTTCATTTTTTATGATTCAAATTATGTAACATATAAAGTAATAGTTCCCCAAACTCTCATAGCTCATATGCAGGGTATCGCTTTTTTGTATTAGTAATTTAAACAATGCAGTGAAAGATTGTGAAAACTGTGATGCAGTTCACATAGGAATGTATTTTAGCAGTTTTAAAATACCTTCAAGGTATGAGCAACATTTAAAATAGTATTTTAAAACTGTTTACTTCAATTTTGCTCTGACAGTGTTGTAGCACTGTGATACAGTGTCTGTTTCCATTGATGCAGCCTTTGGAAGTGATACATGGAGAACATGTTGCTGCCTGGAATGTAGCATCGTTCTTGTGAGCATCTCCAGGCAGTGTTTCCTGATGAACTCACTAGTTCTCTTTTCATATCTGATGTTCCAATGAGAATAGAAATTTGTTCTGTAGTGTTAATTCATCCTTATTTGAAAAAGAAAGATTTCATGTTGTAACAAGTTTGTGTGTAGTAAGTTTGAAAAGTTGAGATTTTTATTTGCAAAATGATAATGCTGAAGGAAAACTTTGTTTCTGGTGTCACACAAGATTCTTTAGAAGACCTTTTCAGTTGTACATCTTGTTCCTAACGTGATTCGTGATCATTTTTCTTCTCCCTTGCAGTATTATGCCATCCTGCTTGAGCCCGTGGTTTCATGCAGCTCCAAGTGCTTTATTTTTTGTGGTCCTCAAAGCATTTTGGCAGAAATGTGTGCTAAAAGACTTGAACCTGGTTTGCTGACTTTTCTTCTCTCTGAAGTTGCCAGGAACCAAATAAGCTAATATGTTCACAAACTAGAGACCGATTTCCTTGATCAAACTTTGGGGCAGAGCTAAGTAATGTCAGCAACGGCTCTTTACATTTCTGTGCCAATGTAATGATCTTTACGTTTTATTCATATTTTAACGCTCCTTTTTATAGTACCAAATGATGAGTCTAAATGAGAATGAGGCCCATTATCTTAAAATATAGCTCTGTTCTGAAAGGGAACCGTTAAAATGGCTTTCGAGAGCTCATTTTTGTTGTGTGCCAGCCATTTGTAAATGAAATATGTTCAATTTGCAAATCAAAATTTCTTTATCACTGTACATCTGGAATCTTAGAATCAAGATGGATTCTCTTCCTTCTCTACATCATTTGCAAGAAGAGAAATTCAGCATGTCCATCAATGCACTTGCTCTTTGACAGATTTCCTGGTGCTTTAGGTCACTTTGCATAGTTAGAAAAATGTGAACAAATTCATGAAAGATTTGAAGTAGATTCCGTATCACCTTTAACTGTGTTGGCTGTATTTGGAATGAGAAATGATGCATAACCCTTATTTATTATTGGATTCAACTGTTAGATATGGACTTCAAAAAGCAAAACGAGCTATAGAACATGGTGCTCCGATTTTCTTCATTTTAATTATATATGGATATTACTAGTAAAACATCTTGAGTAAATTCATTTGGTGTTTCCATCTAGCAGAGTCTCTGAAACTTTCATTATTAGTATTATTGTTTTCAATATTGTGGCTGATTAGTACATAAAATATATTTTAATTGTTTGTTTTGAGGAGGGCAAATATACATCAGTGAGTTAGAAGACAGTAGTATTTTCTATATTCAGTGGTTGAAATCTGAACAAAAATGGTAGTAAGTTTCTAGCATAAAAGGCTTTGTTTGTAGTGTGAAATCTGTCAAATATGTCTGTTATAAGCCTGTTCATGTTGCCCTGCGGTTCAGGGTGAGGGAGTATATCAAATATTTCTTCCTCAATAACTGCAAAAAATAATTTTTATAATTAGGAAGAATATTAGTAGTTTGAAAGCACATTAATTGGAAGTCAGTTCCGAGTAGTTGAAAATAAGTGGAAAATACAGTCTTCTTCAGCTATGCCTCTAATGCATTTTAGGTTGTATCAAGAGCAATCATTCCTCAGTCTCTTAGAGGGTCAAAAGCCCAGTCAAGGATTAGAGTTAAGGATGTTTATTAAAGTACCTTTTTCTCCATCTTTCCTTCCTCCTCCCTTTTTGCCCCCTAATCTACCAAAAATCACGGCTTAGGATCCTCAACAACGATGAAGAATCTCCATTACAGTAGATGGGAAACACAGGAGTCTCATGTGTTTATGCTAAGTCTTTTAATTCTAGTAGAGATAAAATGTGGAGAGGGAAATTTAGGATTGAAATTGGAGAGCTGTTGTCCGATAAGATTCTTGTTATGTGTCTATAGCCACATCATCCATAATAACATGAAAGCTCAGTCTGTATTTATCAGAAGTCTACTCCTATTCAAGTTCATGGAACACCTCTCTAATTATAGTAGAAATAAAAACAGGTCAGTGTTTGTTACAAGACACATTTTTCTTGTAATGTACTTAATTTTGAACTCCTGCAGTTCTAATCAAAGAACTGCAGTTTGTACAGTTTTGTATTGGTTTGAAGATGGTATGTATAAGTTGTAATCGCTTTCGTGTTGTGGCACTTAGTGCCTCCTGCTGAAATGCACAGGAGGAATTTTATGTCTAAAATGAAAGAACTTAAAAGACTAATACAGTAAAGTAAAACTTTCTAAATTTCCCATTCTGATGCTCAGCTCTAGAAGTTGCAAATTCACTTTTATTTTTAAAGGATTCATCTTAATAGCAGAGGAGGGGAAAATCCATATATGTATTATAAGTGGGGGGAAATAGCAGATGATAGAGTTAAGGTTGTCTTCTACACAAGTTTGTGTTGAAATCAGTAGTATAGAAATAACTTTTTTTCTTTAAGATTCTAGTTAGATGCTTGATGCCCGCTGGCAGGATTGGTTACTTAACTTTGAAGTGCACCACCTTCATTGGGGGGAGGAGGGGAGGAGGGGCAGAAAAGAAAAGTAAAAAAGCTGCAGAGGTGGCAAAAATAAGCAGAAGAACAAAAAGCAGCTTTGAGCCTCTCATCCCATTAGGCCGATTCCTTGCTTAAAATACAGGAGTGAATCACTATGAAAAGGTACATTGTCTAAATCTCTGTAAAAAAAAAAAAAAAAAAAATCTGTGGCAAAAGCATTCCTTGCTTAAGTCTGTTTAAAAAGTTCTCCACAGAATTCTGCCTTTCACCATAGATGATGAGGAGAGTCCTCCTCCATAATATAAGAAATTGGATGCCACTTTGCCAAAACCAGCCATCTGTGTTAGATGACATGGATATTCAAAGTATGTGGCCAGAATCTGTTTGTTGATTAAACTTCAAAACTGACAGAAAACCATGAGGCTGTCATCCAGAAATGATAGCTATTTATATAATGAAATTTGATTACTAACACTGAAAGTCAGCTGTTGTAAATTAGATTTATTAGAGCTGAAATTGGCCCTTGGACAGGGGACTCTTGTGCGAGCTGATCACCAATCAGCCAAAATGTAAGTTAAGCTAAATGTAATCTTTGCTCAGGTCCCCTGTGCAGTTGTAAACTTAATCCCTTTAGTGATTCATAGCAGAGCTGAAACAAGTGTGCCAATCTTGTTTCAGTTGGTTTCACTTTTTAACAGCTATTTGCTATATGGGTTGCAAGCAGGTCAGAGAATTATTTATACAATGTGAAAAACAACAACAAAAAACTTTGCACTAAAAATGAAAAACAAAAGACGGTAGCATTTTTATTAGTGGTAACTTGGTTACTCTAAGAATCATGCATCTTTTTGTGAAGCTGTTAGCATATCCTCTGGAAAATGGGCTTTAAATTACTATGACTATTAGAATAAGTATGGCAATGGCAAGGATTACCACTTAGGTTTTTTTGTTTGTTTGCTTAGTAGAAAGAATTTACCTCAACACTGTATGGGCAGTACAAAAAAGTATCAAAGTTATGAACTGGTAGAACTCGCAAGGAACATAAGTAAATAAATTATTTACTTTATTCTTTCTCCCCTATATTAGAAAGTGGGCTATGGTATATGCCTATGGCATATAGACCTATAGGAACTACCCTGGGAACTTATTTTGGGGAAATTTTGGGAAAACCAATTGTTGCTTTCTAAAAACCAGTGTTTAGGCAAAGCTCTTCACTGTTTCCAAATGAATTCTTCACTCAGAGATTGGTGGTAAGGTATGAGTCTATGGAAGTACATGGAGCTCATTAATACACCTCTGTTCCTAATGTAGTGAGTACTACCAATGCGACTGCTGTGTCCTATAATGTAAAACATTACCAAAATCATAAGGTATATGAAGAACTCAATAGTTGTACACTTAAAGGTAATTATGTATTTACTTTTGTTCTAATGATTATAACGAATGATTATGATTATAATGATCATTTTCAGTCAGCAAAGTTAGTCACTTTTGTGCCCTTCCTACCCCCATTTTGACAAATTATTGCTGTAAAGGAATCATTGCTAGGCCCCATGGAATTCCAAAGCAATTTTTCATTCTGCTGGGGTTTTATCCTCCATTGTTCTGTTGTGTGTAAACTGAATTCAGCCTGGTGTGAAATCACTGGAAGCAAGGGCTCATTGATAGCTTGAATCACAAAAATGTGGGAAATAATGAAAAAAGTCAGTTGTGACTGTTAACAGCAAAGCAGTATTAGTGGAAATAATTCTTTTTTTTTTTTTTATGCCAAGATCCGCAATAATGCAACAAGCGGTATATTACAGTATAGTTGTACTAATGTTATACTGATTGTATTAAACTGTCTTAATTACCTTTAATTTATTTATTTTTTCCTGCAGATTAAAGAATGGCTCTGTTTAAATTGCCAGATGCAAAGAGCATTAGGTGGTGACCTAGCTCATGGGCCTGGACCACAGCCACTACCACCCAAACAAAAGACACCCATTCCTCCTTCAACAGTTAAATCGTCACCTCAGGCACAGGCAGTTCAAAAGAAAGATGTTTCTACAAAATCTGATCCTTCTCAGCTAGCAGAATCTAAAAAGCCCCTACCACAGAAGAAGCAACCATCCATGCCTGGGTCTCCTCCTGTAAAATCAAAGCAACAGCGTGCTGAACCTACTGAGACCTCCCAAGAAAAGGACCCTGCTCCAAAGCCTGATCAGGCTAAGCCAACCCAGGTTGAAGATAAGCAAAAACAACCCAGTGTAGAGAAGCCTACGACTGATACTGTGCCTACCTCTGCAGCACCAGGGCTGAAACAGGGCTCAGCAGTTTCCAGACCCCCATCAACTCCACAGAAGGTGACAGACTCCCCCAAACCAGAGCTTGCCAAGCCATCGCAAGATGCTCATCCGCGTGGGGACAAACCAGATTCCAAACCGCTACCACAAGTGTCTCGGCAAAAATCAGATCCCAAGCTTGCTTCTCAGCCTGGGCCTAGACCAGATGCTAAAACTCAAAGGCCTGTTGAGCCAACACAAACGAAAGAGGATCCTAAGAAGTTACAAACAAAACCAGCTCCAAAGCCTGAGACCAAACCAGGTCCGAAAGGACCACAAGCAGGGGCAGGCCCCAAGCCTGTACCAGCACAGATAACGCCTCAACCCCAGCAACCTCTGAAACCCCCAGAGCAGCCAAGGCGTTTCAGCCTTAATCTAGGAGGTATCACGGATACCCCTAAGCCTCAGCCTACAACACCCCAAGAAACAGTCACTGGGAAACTTTTTGGATTTGGAGCTTCAATCTTTAGCCAGGCCTCAAATTTGATTTCCACAGCAGGTCAGCCTGGAACTCAGACATCAGGTCCTCCTCCACCCAGTCCTGCTGTGAAACAGCCACAGCCCCCATCACAGCCACCTGCCTCGCAGGCACCGCCAAAAGAGGCTGGTCAGGCTCAGCCTCCTCCAAAATCTCTTCCTGTAAAGAAAGAAGCGAAACCTCTAATGGCAGAAAAATCAGAGCCAACAAAAGTGGATAGCATTTTAACCACCAAGGGATCTGATTTAGAAAAGAAACCTAGTTTGGCTAAAGATAGCAAGACGCAGGTTGCTGATGCTAAAAAACCTCCTGGGCTGTTGGAGCAGGAAAAGGCCAGCCAAGCCCAAATGTCTTGTCCCCTTTGTAAAACTGGACTCAATATTGGTTCTAAGGATCCTCCCAACTTCAACACGTGTACAGAATGCAAGAAAGTAGTGTGCAATCTCTGTGGATTTAACCCCATGCCGCACATAGCTGAGGTAAGGCCATGTAATTTGTTCATACCAGCAGGTTTCCTGTACTGCAGAGGCCAGTCTGTATTTTGGCCATCAAATTACTGTGAAAAGTTTGTAAGTTTGTATGCTTCATCTGGGGACTTTTAAAGATAAATATTTGTGTGAAACTTGGTCATGGCCAGGAAATACTTCCAATGACTGATTATTTATTTTTATGTATTAAAAGAGTCTATTCATCTGGTTGTTGGGTTTTTGAGGCAAAAACAAATAGCTAATTATGTTTATGGAATTTTCTGAAAATAGTGCTACTACAATACAGCAAACCATTATACTTTCCAGTCTGCCCTGGGATAAATTTTTCTTCAATAACTTTCAATATTGTGCATTAATATGTACTCTTCCTCCTTTAATCAATATCTCTGATTCAGGCATTTATTGAATGAAGAAATGTGTCAATTAGTTTTCCTCCTCTCATCTACTGTTTAATACATCTCTGAGCTTATTACACTAATCTCATTATGTCTCTGAAGTCTTTGTACATGTTGAGTTACTCATTAGAAAGGCTGAAGTTTGAGTGATACCTGTGTAGTGTAGAATAGCTACACAAAGTTTACAAAGATCTTTTGTTCCTTAAAGCATGTGTGTTTGGAAGTACCTTTCCCATGATTGCCCAAGAGAGATCTAGTGGGGTCAACTCATGATTAAAAGAAGTAAACAAGTTATTTTCAACAGTTTTCTTGAATTTTAACTTTTTACCTTCTCTTCCCACCCCCGCCACCCCATCGAAGTTTTTTATTAAGTGCCAGGGGATTGGAAACCTTGTACAAGCTTAAGAGCATCTTACATACCGTATCAAATTGGCAAGTTTCACCTCAACAAAGCAGACCTGGAAATACTTGTAAACAATCTGAATGTGTAACTCGGTTTAGCCAGTACTTGAGAAACACTTGGGTGTTTGGTATCTGCATGAATAAATCAGAAGTGGCTCCCTGGGTTGAAGGTGATCAAATCAGTGTCATTAGATGATTAGAAATGTATGGAGCAATAGGAAATGCAGGCAAAAAATTGTAATTATATGCTTTTTTATGGATTCTATGATTATGATTCTATGATTTTCTTAACTACAGTATCATTTGCCCAAACATTTGAAAGCATTTGCCCTGCTATTATCATCACTTTTTTTGGTTTATGATTTTTTTTTTTTTTTTTTTGCTTTATGAATATATTGTTTACTATCTTTGTAATCCTTTTTTTTTTTTAAAAAAAAAGTCAAAAGGAGTCAAAATAGAAAGGACTGAAAATGCAGAATCACAGAATGGTTGAGGTTGGAAGGGGCCTCTAGAGATCATCTAGTCTAACCTCCGGCTCCAGCGGGGACACTCAGAGCACATGGCACAGGGTGACATCCAGGCGGGTTTGGAAGGTCTCCAGAGAAGGAGACTCCACAACCTCTTTGGGCATCCTCCCTACTTTCTCCCCTAAGGTACTTGAACCTGTCGATCAAATCTCCTCTCAGCCTTTTAGTCCTCTCAGACTAAACAGGCCCAGCTTGCTCAGTCTTTCCTCATACGATAGATGCTCCAGTCCCTTAATCATCTTCGTGGCCCTGCGCTGGACCCTCTCCAGAAGCTCCATGTCCCTCTTGTACTGGGGAGCCCAGAACTGCCCCCTCTGATTCAAAAGCAGCAAGTTATATAACTTTTAATGTTGCTTGTAAGCGGGAATCCATCAAGCATACAAGTCCTTTCATCACCATGCTTCTTCCCACAGCATGCACATGCACGTGTGCATATGTGCACACATATACATGTCTAGGTTATAAATGCAGAAAAGTCTATTCTATATGACTGTTGAGATGCTCAGTTATGCTAATACATACTTTTTGGTTCTGGTGAAGCATTGTACTAAAATGACAGTTGTGCAAATCCTTGTGCATAAGCAGACTTGTTCAGAGTTGACTTATGTGTCACTCGTAGTATGAAGATTTATTCTCATTTTTTTTTTGAGATGAGAAGGCTAGTATTGTTTACCACACATCTGTCCATAGTTTTCCATTTTATCTTGCTTTCCATTATTTCTTCTTAAGCTTGACAAATCACTCTTCTAATAGGAGGTTAGCTTGCCTGGCTGACAACCTGGCTCTCAGTTGAATAAAGATGGAAGACAAAGGGGGAGCTCATATTCTCCTCTGCCAAACAAGCTTTGTAAGTAGTATATTTAAGCAGAGCTAGCAATTCTGTCCCTGCATATATGAATATAGTATACAGCAGTTCCTGCTATACAACAGGAACATGATGACAAGCTTATGCTCGCTAGCATACTCTTTTCTACAGCAAGCTACTCTCTAACGCAATTAGTAGAATGTCAGAGTCTTTTTTTGGAAGGCCAGGAGGAATTGGTCTTTTGCTGTACTCTTCCGCACATTTTTTTTAATTTCTATTTTCTGCATTCAGAAATACAGAGAGGAAAAAATAGTTCTAAAATATTGTATTTCCTTTTGGTCCCCAAAAGTGTTCTGGGAGAAGCAAGCATAGTGGGTATTTTACAGATCTGCTTTGGAGCTGCAGCTGTATATCTAACAGGTGCTTATGTATTATCCATAAGTTGTTGTCTCAGTAACAGCCGAAATGAGATGAATTTTATGGATTGAGTGATGGCCTAAATCTTGTTGCTAACAAAGCCTGTATTGAGCTATATGGTAAAAAAACAGTCCCAAGAAACAGGGAAGCTGTTTCATTGACAAGTTAAAAAAAACAGCATCTAAACTCCCTGGACACGACTATCCTAAGAACTTCTACTGGGGAGTATCTTCTGGCAATGTGCTGCTGTGCTGTAAATATAGCCAGGAGCACTTTAAATGGAGAGGAGTCCTTTCTGTCAGTGACAGGTGCTTATTCTTGCCTGTATGTGACAGAACCAGCTTTATTTATTCTGGAAAGAAGGATTCCTCTGATAATCCCTCTTCATGAAATAAGAGAACCAGACTTCTACCTGGGTCTGAATCAACAATATTCTATTTATTTCAGCAAATTTGTGCTGATCTGTGCAAGCTGAGAATTAGGCTTTTTTTTTTAAAAAAAAAAAAAAAAAAAAAAAAACAACCTAAAATGGGATCTTTGTTCTTTTTTTTTTTTTTCCCTCTGATTTGTTGATCCAACAGTCAAATAGTTTATTTGCTTAAATGGTAATTTATCTGTGAAGCAAACAACCACAAATGATTAAATAAATGGCACTTGATGGATTTCAAAGATCCCCAGGACCATGTGAGCCCTAGTGCATTAGCACAGACTTCTCATCGTGCTATGTGCTCAATAGGGAGGAGTGTTGTTTACTGGCTCTTTAATTAGCTTTCCAGCTCAGGTAGTTGGAAGCAATTCTATTTTTAGTAGCAGAGCACAAGATCACAACCGCAGAAGCGAGAAATGAAGTGTGTGGCAACGACCATTTTGTGCTTTAAAAAAATCAGTGAAGCTGTTGAGGGAATATTGAACATGAGCAAAGATGGGTGAGGCAGCAGGGTCAGTAGAATAGCACCTGCCATGAAATAACATAATAGTAAAACTCTAAAAGATTTAAACAAGGAAAGAAAATCTAAAGAATGATTTTTAAAAGCCTACAGAATCTGTATAAGCAACAAGTGAAAATAACATATTAATAGTCACACCTTACGAACAGAAAGAGCTCAAAAATATAATGTGTGTACCTGTGAGTGTGCTAATGGATCTAATCTAATAGCACTGCTAAGGGAGCAACAAAAGTGCTTTTTAGTCTACTGGTAGCAATAAAATCATCTGGAAGGGACTTGGAAGTAAAAGAAAAATGTTTCATGTGTGAAATAATTTATTGGGACTACGGTAAAAGAATTGCTCCAAATGGAGGAAGGGAAGAGAGGACTGGGGAAGGGCAGGAAATAACATGGTGTCAGACTTGTAAACGATGCACTTGAGAAGATCCTCAGAATAGATGATACTAACAATTTTATATGGAGAGTAATGTTTCTTGTGTTTATTACGGAGATTATCATCTGTGTGGGTGTCTTTTAATGCAGAGTGCATGCAATGAATCTGTTTGACATAGAGTGTGAGAATCTGTAAGCAGGAGTTTATAAACCAGCGATCTAATGGTTCCCTTTCAATCCATATGTTCATGCTATAGGTATTAAACATATATATTCATACATAAATATAGATATATTTAAATAGAATTAAATACTTTCCTGTAAAAGGGATTAGTTTACTACTTTATTGCTGGAATTTATTAGGTCAAACTGAATAATAGACTTTTTTATTCTCTGCACTATAGAAAAGAGAGAGTGGCAAGACAAATTCTAAATAAGCAGTGTTATCATTAAACACAGTAGCATAACAGACTTGAACTTGTGTCTTGGTATCTTGATCAGGACTTCTGTAATTAACAGTCAGTAGTAAGCATTTTGGAATTGATATGAGCCTCTTTGGAGAGTAGTGTATTATGCTGCTTGTCATATATATGTGTGATTCTTAGTTTCTTGTGCCTCCTCCCAGACAAACTGGAGGAGGAGGATACTGGCAGAGGTGGATGTAGGTAGCTGGCACTTCCCATTTTCCAAACCTTCCCTGATGTTTAACTGTAAATGGAGCAAGGCCCTCAGCAGGTGTGACCCATTGTGTTTAAATTGTAAAGGAAGTTATCCTGACTTGAAGAGTAGGCTTAAAAAAAAAAAAAATCTACCATAAGTGAAATGAGTCTTGCTGTTAAATCCCAAATGTAGATCAGGCTCCTTTAAGGAACATTCCCTTACAGGAATGCTTTAAAGAGATGAGGTGATGAGCCATCCATAATTCCCCAAACCCTGGAGCAGTGTCCTGCATCAGCTGAGATGGCACCGATTGCCTGTTATGAATTTAACAACTCTATACTACCATGAGAAATGGCCTATTTGAGAAAGTTTAGACTTTTCTGCAACTGACAGGTTTGACTCCTGTTAGAAGTTCAATTCTCTTCTGTTGTGTTTAGTGATGAATTGTTTGAGGCAGATGGTGTTTGGGATGCACAGTAAAGAAGGATTTGCACTTAAGGTACAAGGAGCAAACTAACAACCATTCCTTCTGGTTCCAATTTGCATTGCTTCTTCCATGTCCCCTTGGACTTAAAGCTCATCTTCAAGATTTGATTGTAAGAAAGTGAGCGGTATTGTTGTTTAACAGTCTAACACAAAGCATTCACTAATATTTATGCAAATTTTGTCTATTAATTGATAAGCCTTTATAATTGAGAAAAAATGTTAAAATTACTACTAATTAATATTATGAAAAATAAAATCTGGCATTGAAAATGGAATGTGAGATAATAAAAAGCCCTTGTGTGTTTCTCAACTATCAGAATGAAACTAATTAAGTTCCAAAAGAGGTATCCTATTTTTGCTATTAAACTGATTCATTATGTATAACATACCTAATATTAAAATAGAGATTTATTTTATAGAGGAAAAAAAAAAAAACTTGCCTCTTACCACTTTCCTCCATGTCATGTGTATAGAAGATGAAGAGATGAGTATGGAATGATCCTTTAAGGGATGATTCAATTAAAATTGAACATGGACAAATATGATAAGGAATATTTAATGCTGAATTCTCCTTTGAAATAAGGTTGAAGTTTCATCAAGAGATCTAAGCTTTTGGTAACTATAGTTGCAAAGGTAATAAAATGCTGAAAGATGCAGACTTGAGTCTAGGCTGTTTGAAAATACATATTAGGAGTCTACATCCTTCCCTAGATCTAAAGCTGTGTTCCAAAACTTCCTTTCCTGGGTCTCTAGAGAACAGTCAGGTCAGAACTTCTGTCTTTTGCACATGGCTTGAACAGTTCTTTTTTAGAAGTGGCTACTTCCTGTTTAAATTCCTTTGAAATACAGATATTAGAGGAGATGCCTCTGGGCTCTCACTTTGACATGTCTCTGAGGATAGCTCAGCGAGAGGCAGCATGTTTGACATAAAATGTATCAGCGAGGGCCACTTTTTTTTTTTTTTTTTAAAGAGAGAAAAGGAAGATGATCCTCTTAGGTCCTGGTAGTTTGCTTAGTTTATTCTCTCTCCGATAATATTACATTACAAAATATAGATCTGCAAATAGACATGTGATTTCAGGACTCCCATTCCCCCAGCACAAACGTGGTACTGTGATGTTAGAACCAGGGTTCTTGTCTCCAGGTCTCCAACAAAAATCTGTAAGTTTTGCATTCTTTTAGGTTCAGGAAGGGACATGAAGTCCATCACAGACCACTGTATCCAGATGAGCTCACTCTAGCATTACTAGAGATTCTGTGATGATTTTGTTTGAATTCCTTGTTGGTGTGATGGAAAATAAAAAAACATTTTCACTTTCTCACAACAGTTTCAATGAACTGATGCCTTGTACTTCAGTAGGGCTGTTTGTCCCAAGTGAGTTATGTACCTGTGCAGTTCTGTTCCTTGCCACGCAGCTTATCTTTATTTCTGAGCAGAAGTTAATTCTGGTATAGAATTTGAAAGTAAGGCTTCAGATATCCATAGTTACTAGTTACATGCATTAGTTAAAAATTTTGCATTCTTGCAATTTTTTTAGGCAATTGCTACCATAAAATTTGAGAACTGTTTTCCTGGAACTAAGCATGAGGTTTGAAAAACAGATTAGTATCATTACTCAAAGTAATAATTTGACCTTTGGAAGCATCATTATCACAATTAATTACCTGCTGCTTGTTTTCTACATTTAAACCTCCAAAAGTTTCCAAATTGTCTTTTGAAAACAAGTACCCTGGGGAAGCATAAATACTGTTGAAACAATGATGCATAGACTATGCAACTCTGAAAGGCCAGATGGCTTTTATTAATGCTTGTAATGGCCATTGATGGTGTGAAATCCAAAGGGATGTCTAGTAAAGTGCTGCTGCCGACATACAAGCAGTTCCCATCTAGGCCATCTTCCTCCTCCACTTAAGAGTTTACATATGCTAAATCATAGAATCATAGAATCATAGAATGCTTAGGGTTGGAAGGGACCTCTAGAGATCATCTAGTCCAACCCCCCTGCACACGCAGGGTCACCTAAAGCACGTGGCACAGGACTGCATCCAAGCGGGTTTTGAAGATCTCCAGAGAAGGAGACTCCACAACCTCTCTGGGCAGCCTGTTCCAGTGCTCTGTCACCCTCACTGTTAAGAAATTTTTCCTTAAGTTCCTATGGAATTTTTGATGTTTCAGTTTCCGGCCATTTCCTCTAGTCCTATCAGTGGCCACCACTGAAAAGAGACCATCCCCGTCCTCTGCACTCCCTCCCTTGAGGTATTTATATACACTGATTAGATCCCCTCTCAGCCTTCTCTTCTCCAGGCTGAACAGGCCCAGCTCCCTCAGCCTCTCCTCATAGGGCAGATGTTCCAGGCCCCTGATCATCCTTGTAGCCCTGTGCTGGACTCTCTCCAGCAGCTCCACATCCCTCTTGTACTGTGGAGCCCAGAACTGGACACAGTACTCCAGATGCGGCCTCACCAGGGCTGAGTAGAGGGGCAGGATCACCTCCCTCGACCTGCTGGAGATGCTCTTCTTAATGCAGCCCAGGATCCCATTGGCCTTCTTGGCCACGAGGGCACACTGCTGCCTCATGGTCAACTTGTCGTCCACCATGACACCCAGGTCTTTCTCCGCAGAGCTGCTCTCCACAAGCTCGGTCCCCAGCCTGTACTGGTGTCTGGGGTTATTCCTCCCCAGGTGCAGGACCTTGCACTTGGCCTTGTTGAATTGCATGAGGTTTTTCACCGCCCAGTTGTCCAGTCTGTCCAGGTCCCTCTGGATGGCAGCACAGCCCTCTGGGGTATCGGCTACTCCTCCCAGTTTGGTATCATCAGCAAACTTGCTGAGGGAGCACTCTGTGCCTTCATCCAGGTCATTGATGAATAAATTGAACAGGACTGGACCAAGGACTGACCCCTGGGGGACCCCACTAGCCACAGGCCTCCAACTAGACTCTGCACCGCTGATCACCACTCTCTGGGCCCTGCCATCCAGCCAGTTCCTAATCCACCTCACTGTCCACTCATCTATCCCACACTTCCGGAGCTTGCCCAGGAGGATGTTGTGAGGGACGGTGTCAAAAGCCTTGGTGAAGTCGAGATAGACGACATCCACCGCTCTCCCCTCGTCTATCCAGCCGGTCATTTCATCATAGAAGGCTATCAGGTTAGTCAGGCAAGATTTTCCCTTGGTGAATCCATGCTGACTACTCTTGAGCACCTTCTTGTCCTCCATGTGCCTGGAGACAACAGCCAGTATGAGCCGTTCCATCACTTTTCCGGGGACGGAGGTGAGGCTGACTGGCCTGTAGTTGCCTGGGTCCTCCTTCTTGCCTTTTTTGAAGACTGGCGTGACATTGGCCTTCTTCCAGTCTTCCGGCACCTCCCCTGTTCTCCAGGATCTTTCAAAGATGATGGAGAGCGGCTTAGCTATGGCATCTGCCAGCTCCCGCAGCACTCTGGGGTGCATCCCATCAGGGCCCATGGATTTGTGGGTATCGAGGTTCCTTAGGTGCTCTCTGACCCAGTCTTCCTCTACCCAGGGCAAGTCTTCCTCTCCACCAGCTTCTTCTCTTGCCTCTAGGGCCTGGGGCTCTAAAGGGCTGCCCTTGGTAAACACCGAAGCAAAGAAGGCATTGAGCAACTCTGCTTTTTCTGTGTTATTTGTAACCAAGGTGCCCATCCCGTCCTCCAGCGGACCCACGTTTTCCCTGATCTTCCTTTTGCTGTTAATGTATTTGAAGAATTTTTTTTTGTTATTTTTAACGTCCCTTGCCAGCTTGCCTTCCAGACGTGCCTTAGCTTTCCTTGTCGCATCTCTGCACTCCCTGACTACGTTCCTGTATTTCTCCCAGGGGGCCTGTCCTTTTTTCCACATTCTGTATACCGCTGCCTTCCGCTTGAGCATTGCCACAAGCTCCCGGCTCATCCACGCAGGTCGCCTGCCCCCTCTGCCTCCCTTCCTACACACAGGGATGCACTGTTGCTGGACGTGGAGGAAGTGCCGCTTGAAAACTAACCAGCTCTCTTGGGCCCCCCTGCCTTCTAGAGCACTAGCCCATGGGATTCTACCGAGGAGGTCTCTGAAGAGGCTAAAGTTGGCCCTCCTGAAGTCCATCGTCGCAAGGCTACTTACAGCCCTTCCTCCTCCTCGTTGAATCCTGAACTCCACCAACTCATGGTCACTGCAGCCGAGGCTACCCCCCACCTTCACATCTCCTACTAGGCCCTCCCTATTTGATAGCACGAGGTCCAGTAGCCCACCTCTCCTCGTCGGCTCCTCCACAACCTGCGTCAAAAAGTTATCGTCGACGCTCTGCAGGAACCTCCAGGACTGCTTATGCCTGGCTGTGTTGTCCTCCCAGTTGATGTCGGGGTAGTTGAAGTCCCCCATGAGAACCAGGGCCTGTGACCGTGAGGCAACATCCAGCTGCCTATAGAAGGCCTCATCAACCTCCTCGTCCTGGTCAGGTGGCCGGTAGCAGACACCCACCACAGTGTCTCCCACATTAGCCTGCCCTCTAATCCTTACCCACAAGGATTTCTTGCCTATATAAATTTAGTCCATGTCTCAATATCTTTGTGCCTTCAAAAATGAAGACTGCTTAGGTGAATGAAAGAGCTTTCAGTGTTGATCCTGTATGTGTTCTACTTTTTCTACGTGCTATTACGAAATCCCATGGACTACAGAACCAGAGTATTAGTGAGGGTCAGGCAGGAGTCTGAAATCTAAAGCAGAAAATCAGGAAAATTACTGATGTGGCCTGGAGCCAGATGATTCTCCTCTTCGTAATTTCATTATAAATTTGGTTGGTGCCCCTCTTACTAAATGAGGAAGAAATCTTCTGAAACCTAGTCTGGCATTAACTGCAGTAGGTTTAGCATTTTCTAATGAACTTTATATTTTAAAGACAGTTTTATTTTCAAAGCCTGTTTTACATAAAAGTACTACTTTTTCATGTTTTACTGAAGTGAAACTGCTTATTTTAAAAATTTTAAATATTTGTGTGAGATTCAGTGACTGTTGAAAATAAGGCTCAAGAGTTCTAAAGTACTTTGAGCGACTTATTAAATGAAATGTGTGAAAACAAATACTTTCATTGGATATTTGCTGATGTAGTGGTCCTATTAGTGGGACTAATGGAAATATCTAAACTTTGGATGTTTAATGAAGTTCTGAAAAGACAGTCTAGTGTAAATGTAAACATTTCCATGTATTTGGTAGTGACCTTATTTCTTTAATAATTAGTCTATTCATGTCTTACAGCAGTTAGTAAATTCTAGTCTCTGTCTCTCCTTAAAATTTCATGTCACTCTTGTGACCAAAAAAGCAAATATTTACCAACACCATGACTGCTATGGGAGTAAGGAAAGATGACCATTTCGCAGAAAGCAGGTCCACCACCACCTTTGTGTCACAGCAGTGGTGCTCTAAACTCAGCGGGACTGCACAAGTGTAATCAAAGGCCTTGTGCAGTTAATTGCACGTGCATGAGGAGTGACCATCGGTATTGATGCATGTGAAAATGTTGTTGAAATGCATACAATTGATAAGCATACGATTCAGCAGAACAGAATGAGAACAAACCTGGCTTTAAATTTATCATTTATGAATAAATTTCTCCACTGTTAGGAAGAGAAAAGATGGGACTTGTGGGGAAACCAAGTAACTGAATAGTGGAAAAGAAATTAGATTCATGCTAGTAAGTTGTCTTGAGTTGCTGTCCTGCAGCATTTGAAGCAGGAGGTCATGGACTGATGCTGAAGAGGGAGATAAGCAGTTCCTAAACTATTCAGTCTCAATAGTGTGAAAAAATGGTGCTCCATTGGTGGGGAAAAAGAAGTGCTTTTTGTTGTTGTTTTGTTTTTGCAACAGTAACAACCATTAGGCTGTATTAGACCAGAATGCTCACCAAGAAGAATGGAGAAGGATGCTTGTTTTACCTGTATGTTTTGGAGGTTAGGGAAATCACTCCAGCAGTGAGGTAACCTAGGTTCCTGAGGACAAGACTGGAAAGACCATATGGTGATGTTCTGTTTTTAGTATTCTGGGGTTGTAATCTTCATTTTCTTTTTCTCCTTAGCAAACCCCCTTCATGTTAGAAATAGTCCAGTTATCATGCACAGAGAAAAGGGATTTTAGTAGCTGAGTGTAAGGAATCATGTTATTAAATTTATAATATTAATGAATGTAACTACTTTGAGAAGACTGTGTCCCAGCAGTTAGCTGAATAGTTTGTGCCAAAAACTGCAGGTGTATTTCCTGTAGAAAAGATAATATCAGATCTGTGTGAATCTCACCTCAATTTCATTGTAGCAGCATTAGTCAATAAAAATCTTTTGAAAATTTTTTTAGGCATCACTTTTGTAATCAGTCAAAAGTCATATCTCTTTTATATATAATGAAGAAAATATGTATTTTTTCAAAATGCTGATAGTTCTTTTATGACTATCATTTTGAAGATACAAGGAAGCCCTTATCTTTTGTATGTTTAGTGTGTGATCCTAAGTCCTTTATATTTGTAAAAAGCCTAAAAGATACACCTAAACTTAAGTTTTTTTTTTTTAAAAAAATATAAGTTTCTTTTTTTTTTTTTTTTTTTCTCTGCCCCATCAGAGTTCAACCGGAATTTTTAATCAAACATTGAAGTCTGGGTTTGTACATAAAACCAACCTGAGCACATGCTCTGCTGGGGACACTGCCTTCTCACTTGCTTCCATGGCTACCTGATAAGGGTTAAGTCGCGTGACATGCACCAGTCGTGTGATGTATCCTCGATCACGGGGACACAATGATGCATCCAGCAGGTAGCTGAGAGCTGCCCTTGTCAGGCATGAGACCACTGCAACAAAGTCTGGCAGGGGAATAGGGATACGGTGTTGATTTGAATTTGTGCTTTTCCTGAGCTGCCTATTGGCATTTCAGAGTTGTCATGTCTATAATTTCAGCTGAAATGCCAACTTCTCCTACACTTGAAGACATATCAAGATTTTAAAATACTCCTTTTTCTTTTTTTTCAATGTTTTATATTGAAATAGCCCCCCCCTTTTTTTTTCCTAGAAGCCTATTTCATACTCAAAATTCATTAAAGCACTAAGATTCCATTTTACTCTGTCTTCTGGTTCATGTTTTTAATGTCTCCTTATAGACTCATTTTCTACTTTTCGGTTATTTTCCAGTCAGAACTGGACAACTTGAAAAAGAGTGTATTTTTTTATTTGTATTTACTAGATTGTTTTAATAATTAATTTATTTTTTTTGCCTGTCCATATTTAAATTTTTAAATATTTTTAATTTTTAAATATTTTAAATATTCATCTCACAAAAAAAATGCATCTATTTAAGGTGACTCATGCTTGTCATCAAGGTTAATGGTGCCCAAGTCAGTCAAAGTTTTGAGAACGTAGACTTTGTACTCATTACAGGAAGAATGAAAGAGACCTATCTAATGTGCCGTACATCTCTTTTGCAGGCATTGCATACACCTTTGTGCTGACCTACGGCATACTTTTATTTTGTCCTGAATCACATCTGAGCCAAGTGCATTTGTATTTTGCTGTATAGTGAATTTTTAAAGTAGTGAGCCCAGCATAGCTGAGACTCAATTACAGTATTATTCCAGACATCTAAAGGGAAAATGCATTGCCATTTATCTTCTATATCACCTCTCAGCACAAGGATCTTTTGGGAAAAATACAATCTCTCATTTGATTTGACATCCTTTTTAGTATTTTTTTTTTGCTGATTTTTCTTCAGACCTGTAAGGTTTTGTTAATGCTCTGTCATCCTTCTACTGACAAATCTGGTGAACACTTTTAACAAGGTGTAATGCATAGTGAAGTTAAAGGGACTTCTGCCCTATAACACCTAGTATTATATTTAGTTACAGTCACAATTAAAAACTTTAGTGAGATTCCTGCTCTCCCCTATCTTCTCTCTTCTATGTGCTGTTGGTAATTGAAATCAAGAAAAGTTTAATTTGGCATATACTTATACTGGTAAATAGGCATGACCCATGCCTTGATTTAGGTCTTACTTTCTCCGATCTTTATCTTGCTTCTACTTGTCTTTCTAGGAGAAAGTATAGACACCTTTGTTTTGGTTCTTGGTTTTCGGATCAGTGTTGGACAAGGTGAAGCTACATCTGTCTAGGGCCTGATTCACAGCATCAAAGAATTGTTGAAGGTGGAAGGGGCTGTTGGAGATCATCTAGTTATCCAAGGCCCCTGCTCAAACCCAGACCACTTAGAGCAGGTTACTCATGACACTATCTGACTTCATCTTCTTCATTCCTCTCCATTAAGCATTTATACCTGATTTTCAGCTTAGTCCCTTACTTTGTGAACCTTCAGGGGACTCACTCCAGTATGTCCGTATCTCTGCTTGACCAAGGAACCCATGACTGAACAAGACCCAGAACAAGAGCCATGAGGCATGTGGCAAAGCGCATACCTGAATACATGTGACATCTGTCTGCCAGCAGGGCCAGGGAGGAGATACTTCTATTCTATTACTGCTGATCAGTAATAACTAATTATTACTCTGTTATAACAGGAATCAAGATGAAATGCTTGGGTTTTCATCTGCCTGTGCAGAATATAATTTTACAGCATATGTAGGAAAATGTATGCTAATTGTATTTGTGAACTCTTGAAGCAGTGATAATGATTGCAATACTTAGATGGCATTTTTCCTTCCATTTACTTTCTTTCAATTGATTATTTCTGTCTTTATAGCTTGGATTAATTCTGTATGAATTGTAGGACATTAATATCCCTATGAATTATCTTCATATTGCTTGCACATATACATTCTATAAATAGTCCTTCATTGACTATGAGGAATTAGAGAAAAATGCATTGAAAAGTATTGAATTTCACAAGACACTTTTTTTTTTTTATGCCTCTGATGGAAAGCAGGAGATATCAAGGTGTCCTCACAGAGGTTTCCTTTGCTCAGATGCCTCCCTTTATGCATTAGAATCTCATTATTTATGTAACTCCATGACTAAAAAGACATTAAATAAAAATGATTTATATGGCAGTAGATTGCCTTCCTTTTTAGAACATTATATTTTATATTCACATGTATAGAAAATATATTTACATGTACAGAAAATATATTGTTTACAAAGTAGCATCAGACAGCAGTTGTTAGAAAAAATCTTTACACTGGTGCACCTTCTAAATTATTTCACATTTTAAAAATATACCTTACTTATAAAGTTTCTGTTCAGATCTTGTCTAATGTTTTCTTGGCATTATTTCCCTGCATTTTCTTCAAGTAGTCTCTAAAAGGAGATCTATCTTGGATTTTGTGATCAAATCACTACTACGATGATAGCATCATCCTCTTCTCTCCACCTTCTATTTTCAGCCTTTCCAAAGCAGTTTTTCTTATAGCGTATTTTCCCCTTGATAGAAAAGTTAAATGTGCGAACAGCTCATTTTATTTAATTACCAAAAACTTAGATTCATTCTTAAGCATTAAAAGAAATGAAACTAGACAAGTGGAAAAAGAAGGTGCTGACAGAAAGATGATTATTTGCAAGTTAGTGCAATAAAAAGTAATAAGATCAGTTGTTAACATAAGTGTGTTTTCTTCCAATTATACTCTTTTCATGCGCTGAATGTAGCAAACCTTCAGCATTGTAGAATACACTAGATGGAGTTATTTCTATGAAGTTCTTGGACACAAGGATTTTATCAAACTCTTAATTATGTATATCGTGATATGCCCTTCAATTTCTACTATACCTGTTTATAGCATCATTAAAAATTAATGGAAGTTTATGGGAATTCAAATGCATGTGTCAACATTTTATATTGCTCTCTCATATGTATGCAAGATGGTGTACATTTTTGGACCTCTTTTAAAGTTTGGGGTTCGTGATGGTTAGAATATATTACAAATCCTTGTATTTGATGGAGTAAATGGGGGCAGGGAGGAGCACAAGAAGGCATTGCAAATGAAGTCTTTTTTACTGCTTCGGAGATTATGTGATTATAGGTATCTTTCAGAATTCCAGTATTTAATTTTCAGAGGAGATTGCAAACGTACTTATTGCTTATACTTTGCTTCTGGTGTATTTTTAATTTTAATGTTGTTTTTAATTTTTATTTTATTGAAATTGTTGTTTCCATGACAAAAGAGGACAAAATGCAGGAATCTGATCTGTTCAGTACTTGGGTGATTAAATTTGGAGGCCTTGCTTCTAAAGACAGAGAGTAAAATCTAATAAGCCCTTGGATAGACAGCAGGTCCATTGACTTCATGTGGTTTTGATTTAGGTCCCAAATAAATACTATAATGTAATTTTCAGTGAAGAAAGTGAAAGCAGTATATATTTGAACTATGCATGACCTACAAAGATAAAGGTAGAAATGTTTACTCCAAAGACTGAAGACAGTCATAGGAGGGGATTTCGTTGACCATCCATAAATTGATCAGACATTCAGTTTATCAGGTTTTATCAGGTATTTTCATGTATTTTATCAGGTATTTATCATGTATTTTACCAGACAAGCATGAAGGCCATATAATCAATTATTCTCTTCACCCTGTCCAGACTTTATTTGTTCTTTAATTCCATAGGAAGTGGGATTAAGCCAGTCCAACCTCAGTCTATAAGCACAGAGCTCACTAAGAAAAAGAAAAAAATATATATATATTTCCTTAGCTTTTACAGTAGTCTTCAATGTCCACTGGAGGTAGAAAAATCATGTCAGCAAAGGGATAACAAGAGTTTCAAGACCAGTAATTTAAGTAGAAGAAGTAATTACTTCTCCAACACAAAAGTCTCGAACCTACTCCTGCCGCAGGCTGCCTGTCGCTGCAGGCCTGTGAAGGCTATTGGAATAGCTCATCGATGCTGCTTTGGAAGGTGAGATAAGGGGGGAGTGTTTTGGCTTGGGATGACATTTAGAGAGTAAAAGAGAAATAACAGGGTTGACTGCAGAAATTGCTTATATGTTTACAAGTCATAGAACCTCCATAGGGGGTTGGTCAGAAAAAGTAAGTAGGAAGGCATTACCTAATCAAGAATAACAATGTGTTACATTTCTGTGACCTCAGATGTAATATACTTCATTTAGTCTCGACTTCTGCAATAGTTAAGGCAAGACAATGCTTTTGTTTTGTTTTGTTTTGTTTTGTTTAAGCACTGTTCGTATACCACAAACTTCTGTTGCTGACTTTTACTGATGTAACCCCCTTTTAGAGAGATTAAAGCTAGAGGAAGAAAAAAAATCTAAATATTTAAGATCAACTCTTAGGTGAACTGTGACAAAGAACGAAGACGTTCACAGACGTCACTGTTGTAAAGAATGTTTCTTATTTTTGTCATGCAGCTGAAACTCCTCCTTTTAAACAGGTATTCCTCATGTCCATTTGAGAGGCAGCTGAAGTACATTTTAAAAAATCTTAGAGAAGTCTTTCAGAAGACAGGTCTCTCAAAACAAATCAAATAGGTAATATAAATGTCATTTTCCATGATCATCTTTCCAGGAGCTGCTGGAATTTACTCAGATTTCAGAGAGCTTAGCACAGGACAATCAGCTTCATGTAGTGACTGTTTAAATCAATGGAAATATGTCTCCTAGTGTCAGTAGTCATCTGACGGGGTATAGCTGAAACTAGACCACCTTAGAAACCAACAGAAACAGAAATAAATACACATTTATGTGCCTGCGTTCTGTCTCTTGGGATATATTTTCATAGTAGCATTTAAGACCTCAGAGATGTTCACCTAAACTGATTAGGCAAGTGAGAAACTGGGCTCTTTTTGGTAGCTTCCTTCGCATGTGTTCAAAGGTATGGCACTAGAGCCCTGAATATAGCACATTCAAAATTTCAACAATTTTTAGGACTACATTTTGAAAACTGCCAGTTCAATTATTAGTCTTGCAAGTAATAAGCTTTCTCATTAACAACCTGATCTATTTTAGCCTTATTGCTTATGGGCAGGGTAGTTAGTGCTATATTTTAGTCCTTTTAGTCCTTAATTAAGTCCTTTTAGTCTTTTACTACTAGCAAGAAGTACCTTGTCCCATAAGGAAGCTGATAGCTTGATTGAGCTATTCAAGAAGAAAGAGAGTGCTCATTAGGAATGTGGGTGACAAGTTTCTTTCTTCATGAGTAAAATCATTATGATGAATAAAATCTTTTAGAAAGTGACTAATGTGATACAATCACTTGATACAATCACTTGTAAAATACACACTGTATTTTAATGTTAGTGCTGTATTTCTATGTGCAATGATTTAGTCCAGAAGGAGAAACTTTTGTAGATGTGTAATTTGCTTATGGTTAGAAATTTTATTCACATAGTCATAGTTGCCAAAGGAAAAAACAAAAACAACAACAAAGGGTATATAGGAACTTCTGAATGGTTACTTAGTGATTTGATCATGCCTCAAACTTTCCTAAGTGTGCAGAGTCTGTAGTGATAAGGCAGATTTGAGGTCAAGTCATCAAGGTAAAGTTAGGATTGTCAAGGCCAAAGGCCAAGCATAACAAACCTACAGAAGAGCTTACGCTAGGATTAGGGCAACTGGACTGAGTTTAAATGAACCTCCTAGGCCAGTGAGTGGAGACTCCATAAACAAAGACCCAGATGAATTTTCTTGCAGTACTTTTTTCTTTTTACAGAAGTCTGATCCAAGTTAACATAGCTCAACTGTTTCAGAGCAGATTTTGAAGCTGTACCTGTTGGTAGTAGAAGAGCTTAAAGAGATGTTTTACAGGAGAAAAGAAAAAAAAAAAGTGGATAAAGACTGGGCAGAGCAGTAGAGCCTGTTGGTGCACCTCCTGCTGGTGTCTGGGTCATTGAGGACATCAAAGATGAGGGTGAAAGGAAGGGGAGCCTAAGCTTTTACATGATTGTCCTGTCATGTCACCCTTAATGCATATCTTATAATAGGCAGTGCTACCTTTCAGTGCTACAGGCATATGTCTGAAAATTCATACTAAAAATCATTTCTAAAGTTGTCCAGGAATTTTCTGGTGAAACAAAGTGTACACTTTCAGGAGAATAATGCAGGAGAATAATACGTGTGTGTATATATATATATATAAAATCGGAATAGTTGTATTTGAAAATTGAAATTTGAAAATTTCAGAATAAAGGGGTGCTTATATGACTGTAATGTGGACACCTGCATCTGATCAAGTCTGTGGAAGCTAACTTTATTCAATGAGGAGTTAATATAGCTAATGAAACAGTGTGATTCATCCCATCCTAAAATATATATCTATATATGGGTCATATGAGTTATTGACTAAATTCCATTGACGACATTGACTAGAGCTCTGGTGACCATAAGGGGAACTTGGACAACTAGTGTGGATGCAGATATTTAGATTGTAGATGTAGAATAACAGATTCACAGAATCATAGAATCTTTAAGGTTGGAAGAGACCTTTAGAGATCATCTAGTCCAACCCCCCTGCACACGCAGGGTCACCTAGAGCACGTGGCACAGAACTGCGTCCAAGCGGGTTTTGAAAATCTGCAGAGAAGGAGACTCCACAACCTCTCTTAGCAACCTGTTCCAGTGCTCTGTCACCCTCACTATCAATTAATTTTTCCTTAAGTTCCTGCAGAACTCTTGGTGCTTCAGCTTGTGGTCAATCCCTCTAGTTCTGTCGGTGGCAACTCCTGAAAAGAGGCCAGCCCCATGCTCTTCCCTTCCTCCCTTAGGTTATTTATATACACTGATCAGGTCTTCTCTCAGCCTTCTCTCCTCCAGGCTGAACAGGCCAAGCTCTCTCAGCCTCTCCTCATAGGGCAGATGTTCCAGGCCCCTGATCAGCCCTGCACTGGACTCTTTCCAGTAGTTCCGCATCCATCTTGTACTGTGGAGCCCAGAACTGGACACAATACTCCAGATGCGGCCTCAACAGGGCTGAGTAGAGGGGCAGGATCACCTCCCTCGACCTGCTGGAGATGCTCTTCTTAATGCACGCCAGGATCCCATTGGCCTTCTTGGCCATGAGGGCACACTGCTGCCTCATGGTCAACTTATCATCCACCATGACACCCAGGTCCCTCTCTGCAGAACTACTCTCCAGAAGGTCAGTCCCCAGCCTATACTGGTGTCTGGGGTTATTCCTCCCCAGGTGCAGGACCTTGCACTTGGCCTTGTTGAATTGCATGAGGTTTTTCACCGCCCAGTTGTCCAGTCTGTCCAGGTCCCTCTGGATGGCAGCGCAGCCCTCTGGGGTATCGGCTACTCCTCCCAGTTTCGTGTCATCAGCAAACTTGCTGAGGGAGCACTCTGTGCCTTCATCCAGGTCATTGATGAATAAATTGAACAGGACTGGACCAAGGACTGACCCCTGGGGGACACTGCTAGCTACAGGCCTCCAACTAGACTCTGCACTGCTGATCACCACTCTCTGGGCCCTGCCATCCAGCCAGTTCCTAATCCACCTCACCGTCCTCTTATCTAACCCACACTTCTGAAGCTTGCCCAGGAGGATGTTGTGAGGGACGGTGTCAAAAGCCTTGTTGAAGTACAGATAGATGACATCCACCACTCTCCCTTCATCTATCCAGCTGGTCGTTCCATCATGGAAGGCTATCAAGTTAGTCAAGTATGATTTCCCCTTGGTGAATCCATGCTGACTACTCCTGAGCACCTTCTTATCCGCCACGTCTTTGGAGACAATAGCCAGGATGAGCTGTTAATAATTTGTGTGGAAAGGTTCCCTGGGAGGTGTAGTCCAACTGCCTCCTCAAAGCAGGGTAAGCAGACCAGATGAGGGTGATCATGGCTTTATCCAGTCTATCCTGTCCCTGCTGTGCATCCTCTTCTTCTGTATTGGACCTCTGTCAGCAGTTCCCCGTTTAGCTGGGTTGGTATGCTGATACAGCTATCCAATTTTCTGAGTGTGTGGATAGACCATTCGTGTTCTTGAAGAAGGTTGTCATTACACATTTCTTGATTGGATTATATGATAGTATTTTGTAAATTCTTTTTGATTTTGATTCACAAAATCAGAAGATAAAATGTGCAAAGTAGTTCATATCAATTAGCTTAAAAACTCCCTGTAAATTGTGGTCAAATGTTGTTTTTTCTTGTTCATGCTTTTAAAACTGAGTTCTGGCAAATGCTTGTGCCGTTGCGCTTCAGACCACTCTAATCTTTGAAATACAGGACTATCCCAGGGTTTCTCGATACAATTTCTGAAGGTATTTGGGTTTCTGTGATACTTTGAAAATTCATATATTTCCCTGTTTCCGATTTTTTTTTGTTGTTCATTATTTTGTCTAATTAGGATGTTAATTTTGAAGTAGGAGCTGACCCCAGACTTGGCTGTTCTCTCCCATGTACATAACTGGTGCCTGCAGATCTTACTGCAAACTGTATGTGAATTGCTAGTGGAAATCAACTGGAAGAAAGCCAGCAAGTGCACAGATATATAAAAAAAATATGCACTTTACAGTGCTGATGGGTTTTGAAGAAGCACATACTAATGTCAGCTTTTTTTTTAATAATACATTGGTCTATATGTAGGCTGTGCTAGTTATGGCAGTTTATGTTTCTGATATCCATAAGAATCCGTTTCAGTTCTTCAGGCACAAGATAGTTATTGCTTCTGTGAGTTAAATTTATTTGAATGCTAATGCAGTTGTCCATCTAAGCTTTATGATAATGCCTTGTTATTCTGCATAGAGCTGCTTGATACCATTTTATCTTCACATGTAATAAAAATATGTTACTCTTCAACTTTATTCTCTGTAGGAATTGTCAGATTTAACATACCATCATATCAAATTTTATCAGATCATCAGATCAAATTGTTTTAGCATAGCAAGGAGTTTCAACAGTAAAAATGTAGGCAGTGTTTATCATACTTATTTTACTATTAATAATATCTGATCGAAATTCTGACAAATGAACTGAGATTGCCAGCAGGATTCATTACTATGCATTATGGCTTCAAATGTCTGCTTATTTATATTTGTTCTTTCATTATCTCTAACCAAAAATGACACAGCATGGTGGAAGCAGTTTTAGGCTAAACCACCGTTAACAAGATAAACACAAATTTATTAAGAAAAGGGAAGCCAAAGAATATTCACCTCATAGGTTAGTTTTATGGAGAAAAAAAAAAAAAAAAAGGATTTAGAACCAAATACTTGACAATTAGTGAAGATATAATTGACGTAATCTGAAGGCTGGAAGAGAAGTTGAGAAGTTAATCTAACTGGATCGAACATGAATTTGTATGTTGAAATTTGAATCCTAGATTAATATCCTGGTTCAGGGTTTTAATTGTAGATAACATCCAGAAGTCCATCTGTTTTCTGGGAAGGTCTACTCTGTGTCCTATGAGGAGAACCCTCCAGCAAACCCAATTCCACCTGGCCGAAACAATTCATTTTGGGTGGGAAGGAAGAGTTTGGTAAGGCCCCACAGCTGCCTGCCTGCCATTGCATCAGTCCACCCCCAAACATTGTAAAGCAGTTTTTTGCTTTACACTTTTTGGCCAGTGCTTCACCATTTTGGAGGATGGGCATGGACCAAATGTATATTTCCTGCTAAACCTGGTCACAGGCTTAAACTGAAAATTGCTTTTTACTTAATGGAAAATGTTGGCCATCTTCCATCAATACAAAATAATATATATATATAATGGACCATCTTGAATGCATATGGGCACCAGATAACAAAAAGTTCGCTAGTAGGCAGGACAAGATAGCCACAATCTACGTCCATGCAGTCATTTTTTTTCCTTCTGTTTGGTATATTTACATCAGTTGGCAGGTTAGTTAATTGAAATCATTCGTATGCTATTGGACAACTTGCATACTGCTGTCACCTATTTTTTTTTCTATATGCAAGCGAATGATTATTAGAGTTATACTAAAGGTAGGTAACATTTTCATATAAACCTTTGAGCTATTATAAACCAGGCAGCAGATAAAAGCCCGTCATCTGCTCTCATTTAAATCATCACAAATTTGGAGTTGCTTCACTCGCTACAGTTTCCCCCTAAATGCCCTGATATGCCTGAGGTGGAATTCAGCTTTATGGTTATCTCTGAAGACAAGCCATGTTTTTCATCCAAGTGGCTGCCTGAGCCCATACGTGCATTAGGTGGCCTTGAACTGGACATTCAGAGCTCTTGCTTCTAAACCTGGTCATCCGTGGGCAATGTTTTCCTTTTCTACTCATTGGCTTGGCTGCTTAGTCTGCCAGCTCTGTGCTGAGCACAACATACAGCAAGCAATCCTAGCCATGGTTGTTAAATGCTACTGAAATATAAATGATAACAACAGCTCTTAAAATGGGAATTACTAAACTCTAAAAAGTCTCCATCTGTTTGAATATCCACATGCAGAATGTCTGCTGGCTCTATTTGCAATGTCTAGTGTATAGAGAAGAGGTTTTATTGTCTTCAGACATTCTGTTCTGACCTAATTAGAAATGCAAAACCCCATAAATCATTTGGAATTCTGTCCTTGTGGCATTACCACTTACATTCTTTTTTTTCAGAGCCAGGTGCTCTGTAAATTTCAGAAAAGGTTCATCTTTGCTTTTCATTCTCTTTCTTTAACCAAAATGTTGTGTAAATCTGTTTCTATTTGGTTATTTTGTTATAGAATATTTTATTATTTCTACTTTAGTTATGGATGTTGTGTAAGAAACAACTGGTAATAGGACAATGTGATCTTAAAATTAAACCAAAAGGAAAAGTTCAGTTAATTATTAGTTACTCCATAAACATAAATTCTAGAAGACACTATGAAGTATGTGAGGTAATGAGCATATGACTCCTTAGGCAAGAGTGCTTGTGTGGTAAAATGCTAAGGTGCTGGATTTAGGGATATTTGACAAATCATTTGTAAAATATACGCTTTTGTGATTGTGGTTCTAAAATGCACTGGTATTTTGGAAGGAGGCCATAAAAAGCTACTAGAGATAAAAAATAATTTTCAGTATATTCTGATACTGAGTAGGTTTGATTAGACTTTTTAAGATTCTTTGAGTCCTTTATAAACGTATCTGGATAGCAGACATCTATTGGAGGTTAATAATTCTAATTGAAAAGTGAAGATAGGTAATACTAGACAACCACAAGCGATACAGGACTCTGAGCACAGTTGCGCAACGACACACTGAGGACTGACTATAGTGTAATATTTTTCCATTGCATGACATGAGGAATGATTATCAAGAATGGAATGGAAAAGAAGAAAAATAGATATATTCTACATTATAAATAGAGATGGCCTTGATGTGGATAAGACTGTATGGCTTGTCTTATGCAGTAAGTCAGACTAGTTGAAAAAAAAGTGATTTTTTTTTCTGCCTATGAACAGTGTAATTGAAGATGAGATCTCAGGTAGTTTAAAACTTGTGACTGAGCAGAAAGCAGAAAAACAGCTACACAGTGAGAACAAAGTCTGTTAGATTCATGAGTAAAGCTCTCTTTCATTTACTGTTCCATTTACTGTTTTGATTGAGGGCACTATTTTTTCCCTTAATAGTAGGCCAAGTCTATTCTTTTAGCAAAGAAATGGCCAAGTCCATTCTTTTACCCACTTATCTCTACATAGTCCAAGGAAAGGATTAATCACTGAAAATCCATTATGGTTACAATTTACTCTAACTAAAATGGAGAAAGCAGTGTCAATTCCGCAAAACAGAACGTGGAATTTTCCAACCAGGCACAGAACATTTTCAACATTTCACTCATCCTAATACCCGGATTAATTGAAGAAACAGAAAATAACTGTTTTTTCTTGAATCAGCAGATGCAGAATGACTTGAAAAAATATATCTTATTATTTAGGTCTTGCAGAGACTGTACTGGGTCCTGCCAGTGCCTGTTTTCACAAGAATATCACAAGCCTGGCCTACAGAAAAGGGAAATTTGCAACCCTCCATGATAAAAGCAAATAAAATGAATCACTAGTGGAGATGGTCTTTGGGTGAATCACTAGATCTGAACTCTTCTGCCTCTTTTAAAATTCTTATGTAGATCTGGAGCTAAACTGTGTTGCTGGTGTTATTTCTAGTGTATTTGAGTTATTGCACAGGCCTCACAATGATCTCTGCTTTTGTGAGACTTCCTGCTTTGCCTTCACAATCTATGAATTACGCTTTTATAATGTAGAGAAGTAAAAGGTATCTTTAGGTTTGGTACTTTCTGTTGTCATCCCATGAATGTGTAAATTACAGCTGAATGAAAACATTCCTATGCTAATAGTTACATTTATTGCACTTTTATGCATAACCAATGGCAAATAATCACTCCAAGACAACATCTGGTCTCCATTTTTCTAGTTTCATTTATGCTAATTTGTAAAGATGAATTGCTGTTTTTCATAATTACTTCCCTACTTTAAAACTCGTGACTTATGATACTGGTTTTGGTTGCCAGTTTTTACTTCTGATGTATATTTAACTTTGAGATAAACAACTAAACTACAGCTAATCTTAGAAGAAGGTTGTCTGGATAACTCTTTTTCTATGCCATGCTTGTGCTATGTCCATCATAGTGCTATATTCCAGATTTCTTTTATGTAATGTTAGGTTCTGTCAGATGTATTATTCCAACACTATTTCAAGATTTTCTCTATGCTACTTTTTTCATTTTTTGCTACTTTTTTGTGTTTTATCCATAGGCATTTTACAAGACCGTTTTTGTATACCCAGAAACTTGCTTTTGTATGTGCACATGAATGGGGCTAGATTAAGGACATCAGAGGCTGGTCAAGTACAGCAGTTGTTCCTTGTCTACTTGGTGCTCTGCCAAAGCATTTTTGTCTCTGCTCTACGGAAGTGAAATGTGGGAATGAGCACCTTTTTCAGTCTATCCTTGGTTTGTTTCCTGAGAAGTCTCCCAACCGTGAGAACTGCATGTTGTTTTGGTGATGTGCCTGGGTGTTAGGTTATACTCAGATCACCAAACAGCTGTAACATCTTTTCTTTCGTAATGCTCCTGGTTTGTGGCCGGATGGGGTGATGGTGATTTATGCCTATTTCTTATAGCCGTATTGGTGAAACTCCCTCTTTCATTGCCACTGTTGAACTCTGAAATTCAGCCACCTGCTGTCCAGTGTGCCAAGTGTAGCCCTGTCCAAGGAAACTACTGTGAAATGATGGATTTTACAAATGTTTCAGGATAGTCAGAATGACAGATCTCCATTTCAACTTGCCTATCCCAATGTAGCTTCATTACTGATTTGAGTATTGTGAAGTGAGACTTACATTTAGAGATACTTAAGTTCTCTCTAAATGTGTTTTCTCTATTTTTCATGTAGCAGAAATTCGGAGAAGTGGACTATTAGTGTAGCTCTCCCTACACACTAGTGTACTCTTGCACCCATTGCAACACCATTATTCACGTATTTCACAGATGGCTGAGGTTACTGTTGCTGCTTTCTTTTCTGTCTTCCTTTCCCTTTCTTTAATCCTCTGAAGTCTAGTGACCACAGCTGTATATTATCAAGAATTTAGCAAATAAGATGATCCCACCTATGCCTGTAAAATAACTTGCTGCATGAATTACTCAATGTAAGATTTTATTAGAAAATTTATTTTTTGCTTCATTCTCACATCAAATATAGCAAGTGTTTATAGCACCCTAAAAATAAAATAGTTGGCTTTATTTTTTCTGATATTTTTTAACTCTATTTTGGGCTACTCGCAGTCTTTTTTTTTTTTTTTTTTTTTTTTTTTCACCTCCTGACTGGTCTTATTTTGAAATCTGATAACATGTCAATTCTTTCTCTCACTGAATTTTCTGCACTGTTTATCTCTGTGAATCAAGTGCCAAACTGTATTCTCCTTTTAGGTGTGTGAAGAAAGGGCTGCTTAAGTATTGCTGCTAGTGCCAGATTTTTTACAGCATTTACTTCTGTACTGAAAAGTAGTACAGACCTAAGAAACTTAATTGCTTTCACACTGTCCTATTTATAGTTATAAATGTCTAGCAGGTGGGCGAATTCTCCACCTGTTCTTACTGCTGTATCCAGCTGTTTCAATGATAATTATTACTCATCGTTATGGAAATAAGTCACAGAAAAACTCAAAAATCTATTTGAGTTCAAACCGAGGAAACAATAAAGCAAAACAAAAATGCCCTGAACTTCCACATTGGTGCCTTTTCCCTTGTCTAGTGCAGAGAGAGATCTTCATGTGGTCTGTGATGCTGAAACCGAAGCTGAGATTTGCCTTCTATTCCTAGTACTTCCTACAGTCACAATAGGCAGAGGATCTAAGCCTGCATTGCCAAGAACTGTCCAGACCCAGTCAGAACCTCTTCCTTGTATTTCACAGCTCCTGTATCACCATGACTCCATGCAGCACCATGGAAGTGACAATGTGACATCCAGTCCTCCATATTCCAGCTCTCTCTTTCCTCCTACATGTCACCCTGCCTGTCTAATCCAACCATTTTGGATGCTATCCAAAATAAGTTGGGTCTAGGGCAAAATTCCTTTTTGCATTAACCAAATATATCAGTAATATATCTGGAAACACATTTTTTTTCTAAGTCTTCTGAGCCTCTGGGAAAGTGTCCCACCACCTTGTGTCACCAGCCCCCAACACAGCACGTTTTGTGCATCTCTTCCCTTACTTGGTAGTAACAGCAACGGCTTGTTATTCTTAAATTTCACATGTTCTCATAAAATCATTCAGAGCAGAAAGACTAAGTATCTGAAACATTATGAATTAGTCCTCAAGATACAGGAAGATCATGGTCTCAGACACCTACAACTTCACTTGATTGTCGATGGCATCTTTGATGTCCATAAATCTACACTATTTACCTGAAGCTAGTTTATAGATACCAGTTAATATTACTGGGTGGTAAATAATGCTCACTATAATATAGGGTTAACAGATACAGGTGTAATAGATATTTATGTTAATAAATTACAGACTGTGACCCTGTGTGAGTTGGAGATGCACTTATATTAGTTTTACATTAATACTAAAGTATTACCAATACTATTACCAATACTAAAGTATCACCAATATGTTTGCCTGGTCCTATCTCTTAAATATTGTGAGGTATCAATTATGTAGCATGGTTGTGTTATTTTTATGTTATTATCTTGTAGTATTTATGTACCTTTTCAAAGATAACTGATTCAGTGGATTGTTTTTATGGGGGTGCAGATGGGAGGAAGACCCTGTACATACTGCATAGTTACAGTATAACTATAGTTATACCGTTCAACCAATTTTAACCTTGTATAACTAATGATTTTAAATGATTCATGAAAGTATGTGCCAAGTAAACTGTAGCTTTACTTTTACTCCATTTTTGTGTGCTTCTCTGAGGTCAGGTTATAACGTTTTTCATCAGGTTTATCTTTCAATAGTAGGAAATAATCTGCCTTATTTTCCTCGAGGCAAAGCATTGCAGGAGAAAGCTTCCGATTTGACGTAGTAATCCCTGATTAAAAAGAGGTCTGTATTATAGCAACTGTCTGAAACTCAGGAACTGTCTGACTCAGTGAGCTCCCCTTCACTGTGAACCTGGTTAGAAATTTCTCTTGAAATTGTGAGCTTCATTTATATAACTATTTGGGAGCCTGACAAAGAAAAAGATGCGCAGACATATGTTGGCTAGTGTGTGTTTATGTGCCCTTATGCATGAAGGGGGAGGAAAATATTCTTCCTAAAATATTGTTAAGTAGTATACATTTATGTTGGCTCAGAAGCCATGTGAAAGGAAGATTGATGTGATTAGTATTCCATGTGCACCCAAATACAATGTACAATGTGCTTTGACTAAAAAGTGGGGAGACCTGCCAGTCTAGAGCAAATGAGACCAAAATGGCAGGAATATATAAACTGTCTATAAGGAAAAATGCACAGTATTATTGGTAACCTGTTTTGATAGCACAGCACAGTGCTGCTTTAGGCTCCAAGGTGTATAAACCTGTGTGTTTGTGAGAAACTAGTGTTTGGTCAGATCCAAAAAGGCTGCGCTACCTCAGTTCTTGACCAAAGCAGTGGAGCAGCTCTCAGTCTCATTCCTAACAGTGTCAGGGTAGAGTGTGTTATTACTGCCTTCAATATGCTGAGAACGTCCCTCATTTCATTTAATGCTTTAGAAACTAGAATGTGGGAATGCTATAAATTCCCCAGAGACATTCGTCAGCCTCTGTAGCTAATCATGTAATCATTTCAGCTGGGACTGAAAAATAATTTGTGCTTCCTCTCTCTCTTTCCTCTTGCCATGTTTCTGACTGCATATGTAGCTCTTTTCCCACAACTAATTTCCCCTCTCTCTGCTGCAATACTAGTGAAGGAGAGTAAAGGGAAATAGAAATGTAGCCTTTTCTGAGTTTGGGGGAATTAGCAGCAACACCCAGCAGGTCTGAAGCTATTCGAGTCTTCTAAAGCTGTAGACAGATGTATTGTGCATTGGAGCTTCTGGGGCTGGATAAACCTGGTTTGCATATTGAGCCTTCCAGTGGCAGCAGGTGATATTTTACATCAGCTTCAGCCAAATGCTTTACAAAACTAGAATTCAAACTTCTTGTTCCTAATTGCTCTGTGGTGATTCATTTTTGCTGGAATTGCAGTAGAAGTGTGTTACCAAGAGCTCAGAACCTCCTGCCTGCTATGGTTTGCTGTTTCGCAGTCTTGACCGTTAAATCAAACAGGTAATGTCTGGTGGATGAGGTAGGTGAGGGGAGGATTGATTTGTTTTGGTTTCTGAACGTTAGAGGGTGGAATTGGGCAGAATTTGCCTTGACATTTGTATGCTGCTTAATTAGGATGATTTTGTCTCAGGAATTTTCTCATATAGATGTTCACATTCTACTCGAGTTTTTGTGTAAACAGGCTTGTATTGTTGTCTTTTCTGAAGTTAGTGTTTGTGCGAGTGTATGCAACTTGCAGTAATTTTGTCTGCTTAATCATGGTTCTCTCTTGAATCTCCAAGTATGAACGTGGAAGTCTGTAATTTTATACTTGCTCTGTCATTCTACTAGGAGTCTCTCTCTTGCAAAGTACTAAATATCCTCTGCACCCCCCCCCACAAGAAAGGAGGCCCTTCACACATTTATCAGCATTATACCATATCATATAGATCAGTTTATTGAATAAAGGTAATAAATGTGTGTGATATAAATTGAGACTAAATCAGTTTGACATAATTATCTGTGTGTGTGCAAAGTGACTGGCTGGATTCTGTATGCTCAGCTCAACTTGCGCTGCATTCTTATCTTTGCTTAGTTTATTCTTACTAATTCTTACTATTCTCACCCAAACTCCTATTTCTTCTAACTCCTTTTATCTATCTGTTGATGGATCTGATACTTTATTTCACTTCATGGGCTTCTCCTGTAGTAGATTTTTCTTCTAATTTCTTCTCATTTTGGGCATACTCATTCATTCAAATTTTCTTGGAATGGAAGAGTCTGCTGCCCTAAACTGTGATACGCTTTGAAAGGGAGAACTAAGAAGCTCCAAAGAAATACCAGGTGTTACAAATGAAAGTGATACCACTTTTTATTTATCTATTTTAATACATCTATTTATATAATTAACTTCTATTACTAATGAGCATTCCAGGATCACTTTAATTGCCTGCCTACAATGTCCCTTTCCTGCCAGATGCTCAAATGAGACTGTGGATGGTGACACATGCTCTCCTGAAGCAAGTGCTAGAAGCTAGGTGGGATGTTGAAGGGCATCTGTGATACCTTAACAGACATAACTATATTGAAACAAATAAACAAAGCCACTCATTTTGTCTGATGTATAAAATCTCTAGGTGCCCTGTATCAATTTTGATTTTCTTTTCCAATTTTTGCAATATTTTTTAAACAGTCTTTTTGTTTTTTTTTGGCAGAGATTGAAAATGTTCATTTTATTATGCCTGAAGAATACCCAGATTAATCTGTCTAGCTTTATCTTTAATCAGTGCCAGGCAGCATTTCTTAATTTTACCTATGAGAAGAGATTTTGTGGCTAAGGTATTGAGAATTTTGAGTCTTACTGAACAGAAGTTGGCCCCCCTTTTTTTTTTTTCCCCCAGAATCAGCTGCAGGCTACCTTGTAGTATAAGTAAGAATGATTTTTGCTGCTCTGTGAGGCCACAGGAAGACTGAGAAGGAGAGAAGAATGAGAAGGCAGCGAGTTGCCTGGTGCAGCCGCCCTGATGGGAGGAGGAGCAGGAGGATGAGGAGAGGGGCAGTGACTGGGGCTTTACAAGGTGGTGGCACCAGCACAGCCATTTTGCTTCCCCGGTAATCGGTTGCCACAGGCAACTGTTTATTTTGCTGCGTCTGGTGCCAGGTTTGACTTTTTCTGTGGTGTTGATCATTTTATGTCATTCATGAATACAGTTTTTTTGGCTTCTTTCCGAACCATCCCAGTTGATTCAAAGGCTCTATACATAGGGATCTTTACAGCCACGGAAACATTGTTCTTGTTTACTTGTACACTATTTTTGTCTGTTAGTTTTCTGTATTTGAAACTGAGAATTTTTTTCATGTTTCTTTGGGTGCAATTCAATAGAATTGTGTTATTTAGATCTTTGAGTAGCCACAGGCTCTACATCTTGTTTGGACTGGTTGTAGCAATGCACTGGTGGTGAACGTTCATCCAAATGCCCTTGCTGATGCCCAGGTTTCTCGCCTGTATGCCTTAAAATTAGTTTGGGCCCTGGCAAAGGTTATGTTAGGTTATAAAAGGTTATGAAAGGTTATGTTATTCTAAACTACTTTCAGGAATATGTTTAATTGCACTTAGGAATGTAAAGTTTGACTCTCTTGACAAACTTGTCATTTGCAAGCACCTCCATTTTCTGTTTTTGCTACCTGAGTATTTGCGCTCCAGACTTTTGGTAATAAAATTTGTATTTAATGGGAATAGTGCAGATGTGTCCTTGTATGTGTTGTCTTGGAAATTCAATTCTCTTTATATTCTCCATTTATTTTGCTTTAAGTCCTTTTGAAAAACTTCACAGCCTTTCCTAGACTTGGTTAGAAAGGAAGAAAGTAGTGTTCAACTATCGTAGTCCAAAGTTCCAGAAATCTTCCTAAATGTGTACTTCATATTTGCAGAAGTGAATAAAGCAACATCAGTGAACACAGAAGTGTATAGATTTATATTTCTTAGAAGCTACCAGCTGTTTCCTTTTATACTTCTAGGTAGTGAAATGGTGGATTAAAATAAATAAATAAATTCAAAAAACATTCCTCGATGTATTATAATAATCTGCAGAAGATATATTTGGAGTTTATATTATTACTTAGGTGTAATATTTATGGCTTGACATTCAATAACCTGACATGAACATTTATAAACGAGGTGATATATATATATATATATATAAAATTCTCAGCTATGGAGTGACTAATCATTGAACAACATTATCTGCTCTCATCTTGAATTGCTGAGTACAGTAATTTATACTGCAGAGATATCTTTTTATTGGCAAAGGAATAGCCAAGGCGTCATGCTGCCAGATTTTGCTTCATGATTTCTCTTAATCTGAAGCATGCAGCAGGAGATGGAAATACTTCTATTAACTAAATAAAAATAGATATTACAGTTTTTCAGTTGAAGCATTTATCAATTAAATCAGTAGCACTTATATAATAGATCAGGAAAGTGAAATGATCTACACTAAGTTAGGTTTTTAGGGAAATGTATATGTCCAGTAACAGTTCACAAAGTACACAAGTAAGGAATATATAATGCCTTGAAACCCCAGTAATTCATTATATTTAAAATTTTCCCTGTCCAAACTGTCTTATGCCATGACTGTCTCTTTTATCCTTAAGTCTTCTTTTGTCTTTTCATCCTTCTGCTTGATATTTTTACACAATTTGCTATGAGAAATAAGATTTACATTTGACAGAATTTACTTTTGACAGAGATTTCACAGAGCTGCATTGCCTTTTGTTGATATAAGCAGTATAAGATCAGGATAAGGTATTAAGCACTGTTCCTTTAAAGAAAATTCCCTAAAATAAAACATCTCAAACTGTTAAAGAGCTCATCTTTTGTTTTTGTTGTTGTTGTTATTGTTTTTCTCCTTATGAACTGGTGGCAAATCATCATTTATTAGTTGTTATCATCTTTTGGTTCTGTTACTGTTCAGCATATCCTCTGTATGTGCTGCCTTGTGTGTTTTGTAGTCACTGCAGAGTTGTTTGTGACAAGACAGTTGAGTGATTCTGGTGATATTTTTGTTTAAATGAAAATAAGTTGTCACTTCCAGCTAAAAATCTATAAGTTTTTCTATAACATAATGACATACAAACAAATAACCCCAATGATACTGTTTCTTTCTTACCTAAAATTTTTGAAATGGTAATGTAAGTTGAGTTGGGTAAGTAAACCTCCATTTAGTCCTTTCTCAAAGCTGTGCTAGTAAGCTACTAGTGTAGCTTTTAAACCTCAGAGTTGTGTTTTGGTTTTTAAATATATTTCTTCAGTGTTTAAGAATTTGAAGAACAAAAAATTTGAACCAGTGA
This sequence comes from Tinamus guttatus, assembly GCF_059628265.1. Taxonomy (NCBI): domain Eukaryota; kingdom Metazoa; phylum Chordata; class Aves; order Tinamiformes; family Tinamidae; genus Tinamus; species Tinamus guttatus. The sequence goes on along the minus strand of NW_028288727.1, from coordinate 1,723,739 downwards.
CTTCTGCCATTAAAAAAAAAAAAAGGACTTTTTGCTATCTCCAGCCTTGCTGTATAAGTGCATTGTATTCCTGTTGCTAGTATACTTATAGCTAAAGTTTCTAGCTATGATCCAGAAGCCCAGGGCAACACAGGGTGGAGATGAATCTTTCCAGAGGATCAGTAAGTCTTTGCATACACAAAGCATTCAAGAATATGTAAAACTGCATTCTGCATTCCACACATTTATTTGATAGTTTTCAGCTGGATGGAACTAGATGCCATAATGCGTTGCTATTTTTTTTTTCTAAATGCATGAGATCCAAAACAGAAAGAAGATGAAGTGCAATGCTGCTAATGTTGCAATCATTGCAGCAAGCATACAACAATTTGGTGGAAGATCAGGTAGACAGCAAATTTTCCTATGATTCAGTCAGGTTTGAAAGGTGATCCAATGACCAAATATTTGATAGAATTCAACTTTGCCATTAACATATGCACTTGAACCAGTCCTTTTTTGCTGGGGCTGCAAGAGTTGAACTGAGAATCAGAGATGGCACTACAAATGTTAGTTTTCTGTAATTGAAAGGAAAACAAATCAGAAACTAATTTTAAGAAAGTAAAGCAGACTGTTTCTGGGTATATCTATGGGTGCTTAGATTGTGCAAGGAAGGCAGCAATTTCTGTGCTGGGGGCTAGCTGTATAAATTTCTCTTGGTGTAATAAGAACCATATTGACTGCAAAATGATTTTATAGGTTTAAGAAATCCTGTAGTTTGATAACTAAATCAGTTTTTAATTTATTAAGTCCTAATAAGAAACAGGAAATCATATCAGGCAAATATCAAAATCTCAGGTTGATAGCATTAGTATAGAATGACGTGTATTACTTGGGGGAAATTTAGTGAAGCAAACAGCTTGTTTAAATAGACTCATGAACATCTGGAAAGGAAATATGTAGTAGGGAATATTGTATTGGGCCAAATAAAGAATTTGCTGAATTTAAGTAAGAAATTGAAAGCTAATGGAATTTGCCATGCTGCAGTCCGTGGCATTTTCTGTTTTCCTTATTGCTTCCAGCTCAGTAATGCTGGTTTGAGTTCCACAAAATTGAGTGTTGTAAACTGCTTAGTCTATCAGTGCAATAGCAATGAGTTTGGCTCATTAAAAAAGAATTTCTAGGAAGGGGAAAATATCTAGACAAAAGCTGATCAGTATCTTTTCCTGCTATTCAATGTACAAAGTACTAATGAGGTTATTTAATTCTATATCAAACAATGAGTATGATAACACTGACAACAGATTAGGACCTTAATCTGAGAGAGCATTCCTCAGCAAATTTAAAAATGCAGATGAAATCAATATCTTTGTCATAATTATGTGCTAACACAATTTAGGGAGAGTGTCACTCTACTCAAAAAGAAGTATAGAAACACCAACCAAAAAAAAAAAGAAAAAAGAAATGGTATTTCTATGTGACTGTAAAGCAACATTTTTTTGAGGGAACAAGAATTATTATAGAGTACCTCATTTTTCTTTTGATTGTTTTTTATCCTAGTACATTTTGCACAAGTATATATAATTTTTGACATATACATTTTAAAACCATGTAAGTTGTTCAGTTGTTTTTTTTTTCTTTTTGTCCTACCCTGATAAGGTAATGTCAGCTGTTTACCCCTGTGCTAACAATTTGATAGTCAGGTCTCCTGGCAATGGAGTTGATCTTGACTTAAAGGTGTCATGTATAGATGATGATGATAATGGCTTATTCCCTTGACTGATCATTTTCCTCACAAAAATTGTTCCTTATTTCTGGTTTGATTCTCTGGCTTAGAGAAACTCGTGCAAACTCATTTATTTTATTTCTCTGTCAGAATGAAAAGCCTTACTAGTTCTGATTTTGTTCTCTGAGAGGACCTTAGGCACTGCAAGCAAGTTGTTACTGTTTGTCCTCTTTCTACTTTGTGCTTCCACTGAGTTCCTTAAGTTTCTTACTGAGGAATTATTCTTTATGAGAAAAAAGTACTACATGCAGGAGGTCGCTGTGCAGAGGAAGGCAAACCCCTTCCACTGGCTGCAAAGTTATCTGTAATGGTGTTTTCCAATGAGGGATCTCCAACGAGTGATCTCCTTGTATAGAAAATGACACACTTTTTTTTTTTTGGTTTTGTGATAAGTAAAAATGTATCTAATGTGCTAATAGGAGTACAGGAAAGAACAAAATGGAAAAAAAGAGCTATGAGATTTTGTGAATTAGAAATGGAATGAACTGCATAGGTTTTTTTTTTTTTTTTTTTGTCAAAATGTAACTGTAATGTGAAGTTTATAGCTTGATTAGAGAAGTTTCATCTTGCCTCTCGTAATGTAGCAACGCTCTTCAATACAAAATCTGATAAAAGCAGCTGAGCACTGTTTTGCTACAAATGAATGTAGCCAAAAACACTTTAAATAGCAAATAAATACAGCAGACATTCCACAGCAATATAGCCTTCTTGAAGTTCATATATAATGTCAAAGAGTGCGATTGCTGAGTTGGTGTGATTTCAAATCTTAGCATATCCAGTTTTAGGTATATAAAACAAAGGAATATTGTACAGTCTAGTGGCTGTTACTGAGAGTGCTCCGAGAAAGGCTTCTGATAATCTGGCATTTAAGATGAGCTCTCCTCACATGTGTAATATTATATCAACACTTTAAGACAGATCTTTTTCCTAGCTTGCTTCAGAGCTCCTCCATGCTGGCTTTATATTACCTGACTAATGTGCTGACCTGTTCTGAGGGGGAAGAAGGCAACATGATGTTAAAAAGGACAAATTTATCTATCTATCTATCTATCTATCTATCTATCTATCTATCTATCTATCTTATTTAGGTACATTTCTCCAGAATGGACAGTTGTTTTTGCTTGTATTTCAAAACCTACTGCTCAGCAGATGGATTTTAAATTTCTAATCAAAACTGAAAAGATCTGTTTTCATCTGATAATGTGTCTTCAGAAGAATGTGAAGGGCAAGCAGTGTATTCCTAACCAACAGTACGTCCTTACTGTGAAATGTTGACTTCAATGATTAGTCATGTAATAGGAAAAGAAGTCACTATTTCACATCACTTGATGATTTGGGACATGAAAGTGTTGTGAAAAGTCACATCCTACACTTTCACACAGACTTAGCTACCATTTTGGCGCACTGCTAACACAGTAAGTTCAGTGTGTTTTTGGATATCATGTTGACTGTCTCACATGTCTTTTTTTCCCATACCCCAAACTTTTTATAATAGTATATAAATACATACAAAATTAAAATGCAGACCGTCAGGGTGAAGTTCTTGCTAGTACATTGTTGGAAAAATTAGGGCTTCCTGATTGTCAGTAAGGTTGACAAAACATCTAGTGAACTGCTAGGCACTTACATAAGGCATGGTAAAATCTCTTAGGGTGTATGCTGGATGCAAGAGTATATCTAATGTGACATGCGGAGGAAGAGGAGCCGTTTTAACAAATGATGCTCCAGAATTTAATTTAAAGGATTTTTTTAAAAACCTGTTTTAAGTGAAATATCATCACAAAGAGTTCCATTCATTCATTTCTTGTTTTGCATTATCAAATGCATTAGATAAAGCAAGGTTTTGATTTAGAGAAGCTCTTGGCTTTCAGAACTCAGAAATCATTATTAATTTTTAGAGTAGTTCATTATCTGAAAAGTATTCTTCCTTCAAAGCAGAGTGTTTAGGATAAGGGGGGATTTAATCCTGTTCCAAATGAAGGCCTACTGTAGAGATCGACACTGTACCACTGTACCCCACTCCGCTTTGCTGTCAGGAGGCCTTTGCTTGAGTTTAGCTGTTGCACAGTTGCAGGAAGAGCCTGGCACCTTCTAACACTATCTACAGCCACACAGGATGGCAAGGTAGAATATAATTATTTTAAGACTCATGTGTTATACAAAGTAGTATTTCATATGTGCATTTTTTCATTGTTTCTTACCTCCTTTTTTATATGCCTGTAATTCAGTCTTTGTGGATTTGTATAGATTTTAACATGCTGCCACACTTCATTCTTTTCCCCTCTCCGTTTTTTTTTTTTTCCTTATGTGATATTCTGAATTTTTGTGACGGTGTCTTCACTATCTGGAGATAAAAGAATTGTTGTTATTCATTAAATAAGTACCAGTGAAAACTAATGATAGTCTCCCTCCTATCCTCATAGTGCCAACCACTTAGATAAGAAACATAGATAATTTTGCTAAGCATGTACCTGTTGGGATCTCCCTTCTTCCCTGGGATGTCTGTTAATTCCTGCTATTGCAGTAGTTTGCATTTTACATTCAGGAAGGAGCTTCTAACTGCAAACGTCTTCCAGATACTTCATGAAACGGCCACCAGCTGTAAGAATCTGTGTTACAGATTCTGTGATGAGTTGAGTTGTGGTTGTTTTTTTTTTAAATACTGGCTTTACCAACTCTCTTCCATAAAGAAAATCATGACTGTCTTAAATGGAGCTACTTACCCTAATCTAAAAGGAGCTTGACTTGGTGAAATCTGTGTGCCAGTTGGAAAAGTGAAGTGAGAAAGGCAAATAACTTCACAATGCACAAATTCACCATGAGTTTTTATGGTAGCTTGGACAAATTGTATTTCCTTAATGCATATAGGGATGCACCTAAGATGAGACTGATTTAATTTTCTTATGCATAATTATATCCCCTTGCCAGTGTGTGGCTTGGAAATCACTTCTGCTTTTGCATGTATACCACAGTTGCAACCCACTATTGAATTTGCTTAATAATAATTTACCAAGTGTTACAGCAAATGAAGAACTCCTGCTGAGGGAGAATAAATGGCTGAGCTAGAAAATGAACTGATCATTTTCTTAAACAAACAATATTGCAACCTAGTTGTCAGGGAAGGGTTTGGATTGGAGGTAAATGACAATCAGCACAAGTGTTTGACTGAATAAATAGATATTTCAGGAAAGCTCAGTAATGGGTGCTTTACAGTAGCTTTCTTACGTCTTTGCTTTGCCTAAAGGCACAAACAGTGTAGAGAAGTCAGCAAATGGTAAGAAATCACACTTAGAAAGCCTTGCGGCCTGTTTGCAGTGACATCAGGCGTGCCTGTTTCTTGCCTTATGTTGTGTTTTAGTTTTTATTTTGCATATTCAGTGACTCATCCATAAAGGAACCTTCTTCCTTTCCACTTCTGTGACCTCCAGGGCCTGGAGCCAAGTGCAGGGTGATCCTGCTGTAGCTGTGACGATGCGTCTGCCCGCAGGTGAAACCAGAGGTGTGGGAGCAAAGAGACGTCACTGACAGCCAGCTACAGCAGCACCTGCAGAGCCTGAATGTTCCTGTTGTATTGGGAATCTCACCCCTGTCTTGGAACTTGAGCATTTTTTCCATTTTATAAGAAGGAATGTTTCAGCCCAGAACCCTTGAAAATTTAAATCTTTTTTTCTTTTTAATTCTTTATTTCTTTTTACAAAATAACCTCAGATTTGGAGACCACCTGGGGAAAGTCCAGTTCTAACTTTTTTTTTCTGTCTGGGGGATTTAGAAGCATAATTTCCAGATACTATATGAACATTCAGTCAATTCTGATATTACATAGCTGCTGGGTAATTGTTTGCAGGACTATGAATTTGGATTTAGGCTCTTTAATTCAGAATGATGAGATTTAAGCACTTTAGATGACAGTTCTGTTATCTAGCTTTGGTGCCCAGTAACAATATAAATTAAGATTTATGTGCCAGCATCATTAACCGTTTTATTATTATTATTATTTACAATTTTTGATGCCTCAGTATCCCTCACTAAAATGGGGGATTATGACATGACCCTTAATGTCTGGAATATATGTTAAAGATCATGAGATATTTAGATAAAAGGCTGCTGTTTTCTGTGGCTGGGAGTTTCTGAACTAAATGCATGTGTTTATGCACTTTTATAACTATATAGCTGTACAGGTAGATTTTACAGTTAGTTTACTTCTGGGAAATAAAAAGTTGAGCAAAAGAGATTTGAAATTAGGATAGAAGCTTATATGTAAGCAGTTATATGTAACAAAACTGCCATAAGATGAGTCAGTGCTTTTGACCTGCGCAGTAGTTGTGTTTATCCATATTTAATTGATGATTTTAGGTAAAGAAGATCAAAGATAAACCAGGTCCATGTGTATAAATTTGAATATCTTAGACCCTTCAGCTGATGTCTCCAGTGTTTTCTTGGAGCTGAGCGCATTGTATTGCATAGGAATTCACTTTTTAGTGGTCTTTAAAACCCATGGTCACCCAAGATGCAGCTTTCCCGGCTCTGTTCTGAGGTGGTTCCTCACCTGTCTCTGCACATAGTTATTGTTAGGAAAATGGTGTAATAAGATTCTCTTTGTATCTCAGGAAAAGTATATCAAGACAAGGAAATTAAACAAACACATTATTCTGCTATTCTCTTTGCATATATATGCATGCAATGCCTTAGTTGAAGTGGGACATAGTGGAACAGGGAGATACTTTGCAATGGATTCCCTATGGTCTAGCAAACAAAATATAAATGCAAATGAGACCTTTCCAGCGGGAGCAGGTGTCACTAGTGGGCTGTGCAGAGCCATGTTCAAACTGTCGCCTACTCTTCATCCACTTGGTTGACGGCAGTGACCAATAGCAATAAATTCATAGGCCCATCATGTTGTCTGAAAATGTTAAGTACAGAAATCACAGAATAGCAATAAAATAGTGGAGAAAATTTATGATGGTGACTTGTAGAAGAGCAGCTGCGTGATTTGACAGAGTGAAGCAGAGGAGACGGCGGTGTTACATTTCCATGTTTTTCAAGAAAGTAAATGCAAAAGATGAAATAAAACTGCAAATTTCAAATTACAATTAGATCTGAGTGTTGTACAATAATCCACCATACAACATGCTGAAAAATATGCCAGTAAAAGCATTAAAGTAGAATAAGAATCAGTCTGAGCATTACAGAGAAGTTAACTTGCCATCTCAACTTGAAATTCAAGTTTTGCTGGCATGCACAGATACATATACAATTTGTGTTTTATATTGCTGCCATGTGGTGTGTGGATTTTTTTTTATGTGTGTGTGAGAAAAAGTTTTGTTGGAATCCTGACCTCGTTCGGCATTATTACAGCAATAGGAAACAATAGCAGGTTTCTTCTGACAAGCTGGTTAGTGCATCAGTAAAGCAGTCACAGTGGAAAGGAGTTTGGAAAGCACCCATCAATATAGAGGGTCAAGCGGGATAACAGGAATGTCTGATTTTAGTGTTATTTCTGTCAGCAGCAGGTTAGTATGCTGCAAACGTCCTTGTGTTATCCAAGTCTCCGAGTCACCAGAGGAATCTGTTTCCTATTCAGTGTAGTTCCTAAAAAAGGCAGCTCATGCTCCTTTTGAATGTCTGTGCTGTGCGTATGAACAGAGACAGCTGGAAGTGATTAGAATAGACTGACATGTGAAATCATGTGGGAGAGGATTCATCCAGCTGAAGAAGAGGAATCCATGCTCTGTGCTGAAGGGGAAGAGGAGTACAAAAGTGAGCGGATTTTCAAAGGCATGCATGAGAATTTAGCTATGTGGTTGCAATGATGCCATTTAATATTTCAGATCAGATTCTAACCCCAGTAGGTTATATTTAAAAACAGACTGATAATCACAGATGATTTGATGAGCATAGGAATTGCCAGGCAGGAATGAAGCAGTTGTTCTGGAACAACTGGAATCTTCCGCCTTCTCAGTACAACGTAGATGGTAATAGATAGTGTTATTGAGCAAAAAGTGGAATGCTAATAACATGCATCACTATAAATGTTATGTTTTTATTGGAAGGAAAATGGCACTTCCCAGATCTGAGGTTTGATATTTTCACTTTGAGTGTGCACACTGTTGATATGGATAAATCAATTGGAAATGTTTTGCTTTGGAAAGGTAAAGAGGCTGTATTTAACAGAGCAGTATCCTTGAAAAGCTTGTATTATGTCTTCATTTTCTCCCCAACTGAATGGATATATTGTACATTCTGCATTTAAAACATGTGGCCTTTTATTATTTAAGTCTCTTTATGTATTTGAGGTGCTAGTATGACATACATAATGCACAGCTCTGTTAAGGCATCTTGCCCATGATGTTATTTTGTTCTTAATGTCAATGTGATATTGTAACTGTCACCTTGCTGCAGCAGCAAGAGGAGCTTATCTTTTTACAGGCATATAGACCTATATTGCTTGGGAACTGGGCAGATGTTTTCTTACACTATCATAGTAAGTTTTTTTTTAAGCTTAGGAAAAACAAGATGAGGCAGCCTAAGTAATGATTGAATTGTAAGAATATTCACATAGAAAAATTTCTAAGAAATTTTTAATTATTATACTGTTTTAGGCTTTCATAACTATGAAAATGGTATTCTTAGGCTTTCTAGCTCATCACCCATCTGAAGTGATTTTTTTTTTCTTGTTTTAAAATTAGGTAATGTTCTGACAGTGATGCCTTCATAGAAGGTGGGCCAAGTTTTTGATGCTGTAAAGTGTCATGCCATCTAGTTGTCTGCCATCTAGAACTGTTAACAAGTTGCCTTTTGAATGTCATTTCTCTGCATGGCATTCTGGCAGTCACTTCCACCTGCGGGTGGCCTTCCTTGCCGTTATTCACCACACAGAAATCCAGTGCTTAAAATCTTGTGCGATGGCTGTTATGAAGAGAAACAGATCTCTCCTCTCCCTCTCCCTCTCCCTCTCCCTCTCCCTCTCCCTCTCCCTCTCCCTCTCCTCTCCCTCTCCTCCTGTAAAAAAAAAAAAAAAAAAAAAAAAGTTAAAGGTTATCGGATGGATATTAGTTAGGAATAGCAGGTGACTGATACTGTGAACAACGTGGAATGATGTGGAAGCAAGAATGACTAGAAATCTGAAACTCAGCAAGATGCTTGCTTGACTCCTTATGAGTGCCTTACTGTCCTACCACAGCTGAAATATATGTATTTTAGACCAGAGAAGTACTGGATATGATTGTCTTAATTTAGTTTACTTAGCTTATTCAAAGAACTGTACACAATCTTTTCTCCAAGTGGTAGAATGATTACTTCTTACTTTTGTAAGTTAATGTTCTATGAAGCTTAACAGTTTATAAAATGAGAGCAAAAGTAGGTATTTTACATAAAATAATAAAAGTCTGCAAACTTTATAATACAAGACTTTAAAAGGAGAAGCTTTCCCCTTGGGGGCATCACCCACTCAGTATCTGTATCTGTAGGAAGCCAGTTTTGTACCGTACAAAGCTCTGGTCCCTCTCGTTGTCTGAAGCTCAGAAGTGAAGCATTTAGCCTGATAATTCATTAAGGTTTTCTCTGTGTATTTAATGGGGTGATGTAATTTTTACAGGGAATCCATCATCCTGCTTAGAAAGGAAGCATTTGTCCTTTGGAGGTGGCTTTGTGTATTTTGAGAATATCTTTAGATAAACACACACACATTTTTATGAATAAGCAAAATGGGAAAAGTTAAGTAAATGAACTTTAGAACTTAAGGGTAATGGTGGACTAATTTTCATGTCCGCAAAGACTATTTCTATTTTAAAGTTTGGAAACTTGTTTTCTACTTACCTTTCATATGTGTATGCTTATGGGTGCAAATCCTGCATAGTAGTTCAACTAGGTAAAGCTCACAAGGCATTAATAATTTACACCCACAAGAATTTGCTGAGGCAAGTTCTCACAGGTTTGTTTATTCTTTCAGAGTAGGCTGTAGACTTCCACTCTCTATATAATAGTCTTTTTTGATATTTAACCTAAATATAGGGGTAGTAAGAACACAGGACTGACTGTATTGGGTTAGACCAAGATACATCTAGTAAAGAATTCTGTCTCTGTTACTGGTAAATGATAAAAGAAGAACAGGAACTTTCCTCTGATACTCTCCTAGTCTCTAGTTCCTTAGCCAGATTCATGTGTACTTAAGCTCTGCCAGCACCCTTTCTATGTAGTTTTAAGTTCTCTTAATCACATTCAGGAGCCTACTCTCTTGAGATATTTATTTATTTATTTGGTCTTCCTATTTGTCCTTGCACCATCTTTCTTGCTCTTTGTTCCCAGTCTCTGTGGACTTTTTCTTCATCCATTCCATTGTCTTCTTCTGTACTGCTCCTGTTCTACTGAATTTCTTTTCAATCCAATTCTGCTAAAACCTTAATTTTTCCATAATCAGACCTAAAATGAACACTTTTCCTGTTGATCCTTTTCCATTTGAGTTGAGCAAGTTTTTGATCTACTGCATTTTAAAAAACAGATTACTTTGAAATAATATTACAAGTTGCAAGATCAAGCACTCGTAAATTGGATACGCAAGATGTTAGGTGACAAGTGAGACCTTGCATAAGTGAGACCATTTGGTCTTTTTAATTACATAAACACTTCAATTTTAAAAATTATTTTTTTCACAATACGAACTATGTGGTTAGTATTTCTTTTTTCTTCCTTTTAAATACTTGACTCTGCTCATTATTTATTGTGTACTTCAAAATCAACAAGTGAGTACAGAATTATTCATCTTTTTCTTGATATATGACATAATGATTTAAGCTAAAGTGCCAACTGGGTTACAAGTAGAGAAGCATAGGAGCTGGTATTTGGTGTATATAATATAACACTTTGTATTTCCCAAAGTGATAAAATGATGTCAGTTGTATCTGTGTCACCCTCCTACAGATTTGACCCTGTCCTTCATCAGCCTTCGATAGCTTGTGAACTGAGATTCCTGAGCAGCTGCAAAGATATCTCCGAAACACTTTGTGATGGAAAATAAATTGGTGCAAGACTGTTGATTTCTTGTGTGATACTGCAAGTTAAACTTGCAGTAGCTGTGTGCACTAAGGGCATCTAGCACAGACAGGCTCCTGACCATGCTATTAAAACTATTTTACTCTCCAAAATGTAGTGATAAAGTTGCAGTGACTATTGAGGGCAGTCCCTAGCTGTGTATGAGACCTCTTCTAACGGTTTCACAGTAAGGGCAATCGCAGTCCTGTGACTGCTGTCCTGTGCTGTGGATCAGGTATAGCGTAATTTAGACATGGGCCCTCGTCCATGGTCATGGCTGTGATGAGTCCCTTTATGCATCCTTTCTGAGGTGGCTTTGCAATGGCTATAACAAGCAAGCAACCTGATAGAGCTGACCTATAATCATTACAGTGCAGTAAGGGGCAGTCTCATCCCATTTCCAGGATGCATATTTAGTGCAAGGATTACACTGCAGGTATGTTTCTTGTAAGTGCTTCATGGGGATGTGTGACCTTTATTTGCTTGCCAGGCATCTCTTGGCTCTAATACAATAACCTGTGACAGATTGCTAGAACTGAAAAGCCCCGGAGCCCTGCTGTAGGTGAAAAATGGATGCTCCTTACTTAGTGAAGCATGTCAAACAAGGAAACAAAATGATTTTTTTTAAAAAATCCCATGAATAACAATAAAGAGCAAGTAAAGAAAATAAAGAGCTGGGAACCCATTTACTTCAGAGTACATCTCTAAAATGTTTGTGCTATTACTACTTCTGCTTTTATGCACATAAAGAATGGATTGAGTCCACCACCTTCATGTATATGCTGCATACAGGGGTCACATACCTTGCTGTCTCAGGAGCTGAGCAGGCTTTATCAATTTAACTGATGCTTTTTCTTTGCTTTCTTGAAGGTGTAAACCAGCTTTTTCCTGCCAAATAATATATACTCAATACTGATTCATCTTCACTGATTTATCAAGAGAATATCTTCAATCTTTGTCTCTGCTCACTTGCCACACAGTTGTATCCAAGAAGCATTGCTGAAAACTCGCAGAGGAAACCTCTACAGGGCACCTCACAAATGAACACAACCTGTTTCATTAGATTTAATGACGCAATTACATTTTTTAATATTTTATTCTTTACATTCTTTGGTTATTTCCTTCTTGGTTACCCACACTTGGAAAAGCTTTAAAAGTAATCTACGTGGAGACTAAAAAGGAATTAGAGTAAGGCAAGATGCATGTGTTTATGTAAGAGACGATGAAACGGCTCAAGTAGAATTTCATCAGTGCTGAGGTAAAGCCTTAGCACTGATTCCTAAGTGAACGTGGCAAGATATTTGGATTTTAGAAGTTAAAGGGAAATAAATAGATAACGTAAATGAGCCGCAGAATGTAACTGGTGCTTGGATGTAGGAGGAAAGGTGTCACTGCTGCCAAAACTGGGGGGTTGTCGAGGGACAGGACAGACACAGGCATAGCAGAGCGGGTCCTGGACAGGACCGCAAAGGGGAGACTGGCCGTGTGTTGCGAGGCCTGCGTGCCTCGCTGTTCCTCGTGGGATCATAAGGAAATTCAGGCTGGAAGTGACCTTTGCCCAAGCAATTAAGGATAATCTCCGTAAGTCACATTCACTTACAGAGACATAAGGGAGTTAAACCCAAGTTCTGAGCTGACTCCATGCTTTATTCCTAGGTAGAGAAGAGGCTGTTGCTGATGGGTATTTCTGGATATCTGTTAAATAATAACATTTAGCAATGATTACAACATAACCTAAACTAATGCTGTTTTTCTCTGTGCTGTTGGACCCAAGTCACCAGATTGCGAAGGATGTTGCTATATAAACACATAGAGACGGATACCAGCTCTGCTGTCTCATCCTCTGAGCTGACTGGAGATAAGACATCTCCAGACCTGAAGCTGTCTGTTTGGGTTTATATTTCAGGCTCTGTGCCTCAGGACGTTCAGCCTCTTTTCCTGTTGGGCTTATAGATATATTGATATATATTAAGGCTTAGGCTTACATGATATGTGTTAAGGCTTCTTTTGCCCTGATATATATTACTCACTTGTTTTGTGTTTGTAGTTTTGAAAAATTGGTCCTGATTGCCTTAAGCATTGAATTAGGTGTTTGACAATAGAATTTCAGGGAAATCTATCCTGACTTAGTGCCTTTTTTAAGCAGCTTTTGTCTTATGCTTGTGAGCTGTTGTGAATCTTGCTCTGAAGATCCTGCCATCATTAGCCTACAGTCTCTGTGTGGCAATAACCTTGAGTCTGCAATCTGGACTCCATTTTTTGAAGAATCCTTCAGTGATTAGCTTTTCTTTTTTATTAATATCTTCCATTTGTAAATACAGGAATAACTTTGATTTTGAAGAGCGCTATAACTTTTCCTCTGCTCATAAACACTGCTTTCACTCATACTGTAGCTGAAAAATGATTTCCCTGAAAGTGTAATTAACACACTGCCTTCTTCATAATCACAAATTGTTTATATGATGAACATGATTCAATAAATAACTGTCTGACTCATGCAGTAGGAATGAACACTTATGTTTTATGGCTTTTTTTCTTCATCGGAGGCAAAAGAAAAAAATCACAAACTGCTGAATTTATTTCTGAGTTAATGTATAGGATCATAGGATAATTTGCGTTGGAGAGGATCTTGGAAGGTTTCTAGTCCAACTGATGTGGACTAGAGTATCTTGAAGGAGTGTAAAACCTCTGTCCAATTTCTGTGGCTGCAGCTGAATACGTCTTAAAAAGGCAAATAGCAGGGACTCAGACAGAAATGAAAATACATAAACACAGTGAGAGAATTGATAAAACAGGTGGTGTTAATTTGACTTTTTTATACAGAATCTTATGATCACTTTTAAGTTCTTAACTACTTTAGTGTTTAAAGTATGCTTAGTGGGGTATCTTATGCTCTAAGGGTCTGATGGAAAGCACCAGCTGAACTTGCATTAGGTTAAATTATTTTTCCCCTTTTTGTCTGTGAGAAGTTGCAAATTAGTAAATTAAGTACCATGATGTACTGGCCTGGTGAGACAGCTAAATGTATTGTAACCACCTGCTAGTGCTGTTTTATGCAGCTCTCAGACTGGGTCCTCTTGTCCCAGACTGGATCCACTGCTCTTCTTGCTTCTGCCTGCTCCACTCCTGTCCAGGGAAAATGTGAAAATTGATACTTCCCTTTTTCAGAGCAAAACTGTGGTCTGCTTGGAAGTTATAGCAACAAGGGCCATATCTACCCTTCAGATGAAAACTTGTGTATCTTGAGCCACATTTTTTTTTGTGCTTCAGTGCCACAGTTTGGCTCTGAGGTCTGGGAAAATTGACGAGTTTAAGAGCAGTGGTATGTGGTTCTTTGGAAAGGAAGTGCAATCTTTGACTGTAATTGGAAATATAAATTGCCCATCCTAAAAGCTGAAAACTCACAAAGTTTGGTTTAATTTGTTTCTGGGAAGCAGAGATGATCAAGGACAACAATCAGTCCAGTTTATTTATTTATCTTAGCATGAGAGACTGTATTACTGTGAATGGATTAAAAAAAATAGCAAATCTCAGCCAGTTCCATTAAAACTTAATAGATTTTTTTTAAGGGTAACTTCAGGGTTATGCTCTGATAACATCTGCTCTACATAAAACAAGGAAAAAAACATACATTTTCAAGAGTTCAATGAATCAGTGATTTGTAAATGCAGTTTTTGTTTATGAGAGTAATTGATGAATGCTGTCTTCTTGTCTTCAAACAGCTTTTGGCATCCCGTTTATGTTTGTGGTTTAGGCATACTCAGAGGTCTATCCTGAGGAGAAATATTTTCAATCCTTCAAGCAGAGTATGCTTTTTAGGCTTGTAATACCTTTTTACCACTTAAAAAGGTCAGGGGAACAGCTGGTACCAGGGTTAAACTTGTACTAATAGATACTCATACTATTGGCTTGGTCAGTCTCAGATAATACAGGCAGTTCCAGTTTTTCCTTCCTTTGTCACTGGTGAGAGTCAAGTGAGTGCTGCAATGTTATGGTGTGGTTTCAGTCTTGCTAATACTATGGACATGACATTTAACTTTTTTTCTTTCTTTTTTTCCACCCAAGTTAAACCTTACTCCTGAAAATATTTAATCAAAATTGATCTCAGATCTTGCAAAATGTACTTTTCTTTTATTCTATTGGGAAAAAAAAATATGAGAGCAAGTGCTAATGGCAAATAATAGTATTTTAGCTTTTTAGGAAATTGTTGATTTGGGAAGAAAATATGTTAGGATAGATAGGTGAAAAGATGATCAACATTTGATTTTTATTATTTTATGGGCCTAAGTTCTAAAGAAGTAAATGCTTCTACATTTTGTATCTTTAGCTTGAAGTTAGGTTTTCATACCACAGAAAATTCAGCAATATCACAGAGCATTTAACTGAGCCTCCATTTTAGCACAGTCAGTGCTGAGCATACAAATAAGGTAGAGAAAATACTCTGTAAACCGACCTATGTATCAAAGCCCTTGTGTTCTGCTTATGAACATGAGTCACCAAATGTACATGTACATATAATTTAATGCTACAACAAATCATATAAAATAGAATTCAAGTTTAGTGTTTTCCTGTACATTTGACCCATAATGCATTGTTTAATGCAGTATTGCTACTGTTGGATAAGAAGAAAGTTAAGTGATTGAAAAATAAATAAAGTTTAGGGAAGCTACCAATTTCTACCCTCAAGTTTTGAACTTGTGTCCATGCAGAAATGACCTCTGTACTGCATGCAAGTTGAGTTGATAAAATTTGCAGGTATTACCAAACTGTGTGGGATACTTTTCTATGAAACTAATTGGGAAAAACTACTAAAGGGTGTCAGAAAGTTAAATGCATGAGGTATAAAATGACAGATGAAATATATACATATATATATGTATGTATACTTATAGTTCCTCCCTTCACCCACAACAAATAATAAGCTTTATATTACATTTTTTGTCCTGGGAAAAGAACTTCAAGTCATCAAGGAGAGCTCATTGAAAAAAAATCCTGTGTTTAAAACATTACACAAAATATTAAAATTCCTGGGAAGAATTCTTCTAATTCTGCAGTATATCTTTTACTTTAGTAAAATTCATTCATTTTGCAGTTCATATTTTGATCTAGTAATTTTATGGTAAATATTAAATTTAGCTTTCAGCATTCTAGAGATTATCTGATTATATTGTATATTATTATATATATTATATTACTTATCTGATTGTATATCTGTTAATAATGTATACATTTATAGATATTTATATTCATTTATTTATTTATTTTTGTAATTAGTGGGCTAATCTCTCATCCCTGCATCAAGAAAGAGAATTTGCCCCCCCCCAAAAAAAAAAAAAAAAAAAAATCTGAAAATGTGGAATATGCAATAATCCGCTGACCAACTTTACTGTTTAGACAGTACTGGGATAAAAAGAGTCTTATAATACACTCCCCCAATATGTGACAATTGAATTTGAATCGAAATTTATTAATATTTGTAAGAAATCTTGATGTGTTACTAGCAGACTAGCAGGTCAGCATCAAAGTTGGAAGTTGTTACAAAGTAGGCCTGCAGCTCCCTAACAAAGTTTTTTACAGAACTAATCCTCTGAAGGGTACAGGTTAGCCTTGCAAGCTGAAAGCTATACTAGACCTTTCCAAAACAGAACAGGAACAAAATTGCCTAGGAGGTGTTTTGTAGGTGGATTTGTGTTAATGCTTTGTAAATGTGTTTGTGCATTGAAAATGTCTGGTCCAGAGGTAGATGTCGAAGCTAAGACTTCAGTACCTCTTTTTTTTTTTTTTTTTAATAAGATGGTTTTCTTCTTCAGCTATGAATCCAAAAATATGTTTGTTAGGCCTGTCAAAATGAAAATTTTCCTCTTCGGATCGCAGGATGTTACAGGGTGAGAGGAACCTCAGAGGTTACCTAGTCCAGCTTCCTGCTCAGAGCAGGGTCAGCAGACCAGATCAAGTTGCTCAGGTCTTATCTGCTCAAGTCTGGACGTTCTCCAAGGATGGAGACTGCCCAGCCTTTCTGGTCAGCCTGCATCACTGCTTGGCTCTCCTCGTGGTGAAGAAGTTTCTCCTTACACCCTGTCTGTTGTTTCAACTCTCTTGTTTTGACTTATGCCTGTTGTCCCTTCTTCTCCCACCATGCACCACAAGGAAGAGCCTGTTCCCATCTCCATGATCTCATCACAAGTACTGGGGGCCAGAAAAATTGAGCCCCTAGAGTACTTGTTTATACATTTGACTGTACTAGAGCCTAGTGTGGATACTAGTGTAGATGTCTATCTTGTAGAATGTAGGCCTAAATCACTTGATTCTTTGTCTTTGATCCATCGATATCGCTTATGGAAAATGTATCCATGTAACAGGGTATTGCAAAGATGAGATGGATAAATATTATGATGAAGTTTCATTCAGAAAGGGAATTTGTATTTTTGTCCGTCTTACTAATTATAAACATTACTGTTTTGAAAATATTTCAACAATAGCTGTTGCATCTTGTTTGCTTGTCTTCACCATTCTTCTTTTTTGAATCTTCCTTCATAATAATCTAACAAACATATCAAATTCCCTGTTCTTAGGTCCTCCAAAAGATTTTCTTTAGAGCTAACGATAACTTCATTGAAAAGCTCCTGCTTTCCCAAAGGAGGAGCTTTTTATTAAAAGATAAAAGTCCAAGCAAAATGTTAAACTTCCCTTTACTGTATAACAGTAATTCGATGTGACATTTTTGCATTATATTATCATCGAGCTCTGAAAACTTATTAAATCATGTTCCAAATGATCAATGGTTTTATCCTTTGCAGACTAAAGCTCTCATCATTCACGGCACTCCTCTTTTGTTCTGACAGAATGGAAGACAGCTCTAATGCATCTTGTCAGGACCTCATTTTCTTTATTCCTTGGAAAATGATCTTTACTTTTCTGTAAGAAATTAGGTAAGTGGACACTAGGAAGCAGCCAGATAAGTTTCTTTGACAGAGATGCGAATACCCACAACACTTTTAATGAGAGAAGTGTTGACCACCACCATCCTATCTGTTTCTTCAGCAAGACTCCTCCATTTTATAAATGAGGACTTGCCAGGAGAGCTCAAAGTAACAGAAATGCCTTTAAAAAAAAAAAAAAAAAATCATCGCGTGGGGTAGAGAAGGCAATTAGATATTGGACTTTTTCTTACCAGTAAATTCTTCCAGATGACAGTGTTAACATGTCAGTTGTTTAACACTTACCACATGCTTCAGGTGGCTGCCTCTGCTGGCTGAAATTCTCTTTCTAATTTACTCACAGGTGGGAATTCAGAACTGATGACCATGGGAACAGACAGTGTTTTGATTCCTGACTGGGATCAGTGAATAACCTCATGCTTTTTATTTTGAAGAAACAACTTCTGGAAGTGTCTTGTATAATATTTGGTCTAAACCAAGCATTTTAACACTCAAGTATTTCAATTTATGACAGCTTAGTTACAATAAATTATAAACTCGCCAATCTAAACTGTGAAAAATAACAGGTGCTCACACTATCTCTAAATATTTCTAAGTGTAACTGATGATCCCTAGATTATTTTTTAATAACCAGTAAGCTATAATACTGTACTTTTACCTGTTTGTAATTTACTAGTGCACAATTTCCCTAATGTTAGGGATGTTTGAGCATGTTATACAAAAAGATGAAGATCTGCCCTGCAGTGAATGGCAAACAAAACAGTATCATGAACAGTATATAGTGTGTAAGTAGGTGACATGTCTGGATGAGATTGTACTGTTTCCTTTGTATTTTTCCCCTTTTTTCATAATCATAAGCTTGGCAAGTGTCTGCCAAAGAGCTATCTACTCCCTGCACCACCAGTGGGGAGCTGTTCCATGCTAGGAAGTGTTCATGTGCAGCCTTTTCCTTGAGAAGACACCTGCATTTGGTGCCATGGGCCGTGCTCTGAATTGTATTGACTGTGTTGATTAGGAGCTGGAGTCAGTTGCCTGAGCAGTAACATGTCCTGAGATGCCCATGAGCATTTGCCTGGCTCCTAGCTATCGATCTGGAGGGCTTGCAGATTGTATCTGTCACCATGCAGATGGCTCCGAGTATCTCTGGTTTAGCACTGATGTCTCTCGGGTAGCATCTGTTTTAGGCTGCTGAACTGGGCCTGTAATAGGAGTCTAAATAGCTGACTGAGGCATAGATACTTGCTTCGTACCCATCTGAAGTTAACTGAGATAGAGACAGTTTCTACAATTTTTTGCGAGGATCGATCGAGCCAGGTTTCTCAGCAACATAACAATGTCTCATAAAATTCAATATATTTGCTCATTGCAGTCAGCTGAATTCCTGCAAAGAGGAGGACCAAATCTAGCCTGCTGCAGAAGGAAGTTTCTTAGTAGAGAATTATGATATTTTATCTAAATTTGAATGTAACTAGTAAGTATCTGAACTTGGGGTGCTTGTGTATAAAAATGAATGCAGTTAGCTTTGGTCTGAAATTTAAGTTAAAGATGAGGTAGGAATAGCCAGTTACACTACAGTAAAAGTGCATAATATCAAGGATGCCTTATCAGTCAATTTCTTTTGGAGTTCGTGTGTGGAATTTTAGAGGCAAAATTGTGTCTACCCTGACTACCTAGCTGGGTCTGCAGTGTTTGGCGTTTGAGAAGAGGTGGTCACTGAGCAGTTACAATCACGAGCAAGACTTCTGTGCCTCAGGTTCCTTCGAGGACCACTCCAGTAGTGGACAGATTGCAGCTCCCGGAATTCCATTATAATCCATCCCGCTGGGTCTGTGGCAGAAAGTGCCTTTGAGGATTAGCGAGGGAATTTCTTTTAATAGAAATGTCAGAATTTCAGTTTGTCTGCACCGAGAATGGAGTTTGGCATGTGGAGAATAGTGTTTGCCCTTTTAGTGATGACTAATAATATTACAACTTTAGTATTTCACTAGTTAATGCAGTTTTATAGTCTTTATTATTAGTCTGCTTACATGTGGTTATTGCCTTTTTAAATTTAAGTGTTTGATGGACAAATCATTAAATTGGTTTATATTTAAAGGTGATATGTGTTATTAGGTTGAAATTGATTCTTATTTATTTATTTATAGGTCATGCTGTTTTGAAAGAAAATAGAAAATCAGAATTAGGCTAACAGTTCTACAAATTTTGAAGTATGATGACTGTGCATAATAATTCCCAGACAGAATGTAAGCAGCATAATATTTTTATCTGCTTTCTAACCTGCAAGATATTTGATAACACTCCAGTTAATGTCTAATACATGTTTTCAGGAGCTGTGAAATACAATTTTAAGTTATCTTTCAGATATTTGAGTGTCATATTTCATTTTCATTCCAGTTTTCTTCATTCTATTTATATGTATGTGTGTATATAGATACAGATAGATATACACATAGATTATATATATGTAAAGATTTTTTTTATTTTCCTTCTGGACAGCTGTAAGCAGTAAACATGGAAAATGAAAGCAGTAAACACTTTGTCTGGGCGAGAAAGCTTAGCAGGTGAAGAAGGATTTATCATTATAAACTTTTCAACAAGTTGTATGTAAATAAGCTGATTTTTATAGGCTGATTTCAGAGATATTTGTTATCACACAGTTTCTGTATAAATAGCCCATTTTAAGTAAGTTAAATCTTTAAAAAATGTGCATGCTTATGCATGTGAGAACATAAAGTACGTCAAGTTGCTTATTTCTCCTCCTACGTATGATGGCTTTGACATTATCGTTTACTTCTGGTAATAGCCAATGTTCGAGTATATTAAAAGTCTCTAGTTCCTTGTGGAGCTATATGCGAGTGTGGTTTAAAATCTGGATAAAGTTACAGTTTTTTACAGCATAAGATACTGTACCATGGACAGGAAAATGAGAAAGTCTATTCATGCATCACAAGCTTTCAGAGTTTCCAGTTGAATATTTAGACTAAATGTGACACATAAACTGCTACGAATCCTTGGTTTTGGTTTTCAAAATGCTTAGTACTGAAGTGAGGGTTAGTTTTAGAGATGGTAAAGGTAGACAAAACCTTAGAGATGGAAGAAAATGTTAGCCTTATTCCAGACAGAAGGAGATTTCTGCTTTGGAAGATATGATTGAAGCTCAAAAGCAGCCACAGTGTATCATTTCTGAAGGCTGTGTAGTAGTCATGAGCCATGGGACTGAGCAAGATCTCATCCTCAGTAACAGGTAGCAGCATCTGGCCTTGCTGCCTGGACCTCCAGCCCTCCTTTTGCCTCGCTGTTGAGAGGACAGGCCATAAACACGAGAGAAACTTGGAGCTTGGTGTGCAGCAAGCAGAGCAGGGCCTGGCCTCGCTGGGCCTCAGCACCCTCACACATTTTTGGGAAGAGAGCATGCAGGGGCTCTGCTGTGACCATGCAGTTGAGTGTTACTCTCATTTCTGGGGTCTGAGGTAACTCTGAGGATGGCATGTCCCCATCAGGAATCGACTGAATATATTCTGGAATATAAATAGCCATTCAATATACATAAAATTTTGAAAAGTGGAAGATCAAGCAAATCTCTTAAAGAGAGATCAAAAGACAAGTTTTTTTTTTTTTTTTTTTATTGGCGATGGAGTACACTTTTATAACCCTGTGGAAAGAAAGTCAAGTAGAATGAAAATATCCCCCTGTAATCTGGCAGAAGAGAAAGCGTTTAAATAAGTTAGGAATCTGAAATAGTGTACATTTCTATGATCAGTCTTTCCGCTTCCAAAACACTTCCCTGATTTTCTTCAAGTAACCTTAATTTTCCATTTAAATAGACAACTCTCTACTGTTGAACTTTATGAATATAAATCATCAGGAACAAGAAATGCTGGTTGCAAATTCCAGCTATTTTACCTGTATGCCAGAGTTCTTTTTTTGGGTCTGAGAAAAGAAATCACCATTTTAGGCAGAAAATTAAAACTTTGCTAGATTTTTTTTTTCTTGAACATAAGGAGGAGAGTTACAGAGCTTTTACCAGCAGGATCTTCGTTGGGTTTTGGAGAATCTTCAGCAGTTTCTCAGGGATACACAAACTGTTCAAAATTCTGTGTCAGTATGTGTTGCTTGTTTGTGATTCACTAAAAATTTTAAACCTGTTATGAATCCAGTGAATATATGGAATCCAGATACTGACTTCCGATTCAGACAGCCACTTTACAGCAATCATGGTATCCAGAAATAACAATTCTTGCTAAATCAAGCAGAGAAAAATGGCAACAGCTGACAAAGTCTGATTTAGGAAAACTGGAGTTCTGTGGTCTTTCACTCCTGATGTTTTTACTTTGTTAGGCTTTCTTCAAAGTATTATTAATATTTTTAAGATATGAATCCTCATTTTTTCATGTTTAGTGGAAACACCTGTGGGACATTCTTCATTTAATAACAAAATCTAGTTAGTTAATTATTTTAATAAAACTGTTTAATTCTTATTTGATCAGATCCCTGCCTATCTAATAAATATTAACATTTGCATGAACTCCTTTGTGCTTCCTAATGTTAAAATAACAAAGACCAAATTTATTTTACTAAGTCCAATTTGTTTTTTGAAAAGCTAAGCAAAGCTCTATACCAGTCATTTAGATTACTAACAATTGCTTTTCCTTTAAAAAAACTAATATCCTCCTTTTCTTTTTTTCTGTATTTTTTCTACAAGTTTATATTTGTGTTTCCTTAAATTATTACTGTAAAGATATAAAAAAAAATCGGCACTAACAAAGTCAACAAATCATTTCAGCATTTTCTCTATTATAGTACCATTTTTATGGATCTGCAAATTAATTGTAGACATCTCGAGAGAATAATATGTTCCTGTACTTACTGAACTAAGATAAAATGAATATTAGAGAATTTTGTGCACCAAAATGTTTCAGAAACTGTTGACAGAAGACCAAACTGTGTTAAGTATATTACAAATCAGAAGATTCAAGTCACTAAGGATGGAGAAAAAGTCAGACTTCCAATGCAATATAGATGATCATGTTCCTCTAGTAATTTCTCTACCAAAATCACAATACCAACTAGAAAAATAAATTTTCTAAACAGCTGTAATGACTGCTGACTGCACTGTTTATAATGTGTGAAAAATATTTAATTTCTTATCCACTTTCTTCCCACCTGTCTCCAAATGAAGGGAAAAAGGAAGATCTGATAGAGCTCTGTGCCCTTTATTCAAAAAAATACCCATTTTTTCCCTTGACAGAGAAGAAAAAAAAAATCCTGTTCTGCTCCTCACTGTTCCTAGACATTCCTTTGATTTATAAATTGTGAGGAGGAACAAAGTAATATGTGATGTAGATACTGTATCTAGTATGTGTACCTGGAGGTAA
Source organism: Tinamus guttatus (assembly GCF_059628265.1). Lineage (NCBI taxonomy): Eukaryota > Metazoa > Chordata > Aves > Tinamiformes > Tinamidae > Tinamus > Tinamus guttatus. The sequence goes on along the minus strand of NW_028288727.1, from coordinate 1,700,637 downwards.
TTCAACTCAATAAATGGGGGTTAATAATATAATATAATAATATATTATATAATAATAGAATAATATAATTAATAATAATACATGTGACTTTTTCCTTTAGCAGTAGAAGGCTGTAGATTTTGGACTGACATGGGAGTGCAGGGTGTCAGCACACGTCTGGGTTTGCCTTGGCACAAGTTCAGCTTGTTTCAACAGTCACCTAGAGACTTTTCCATCACCTCGGTGTGAGCCGAGGCCCTGTGAACACTCTGAAGGGTAAAGGTTGGCAATCCTGGGCAGGCACGGCCTTGCAAGCAGGAGCCCTCGAGGTCAGGTGAGCCTTGGCTATGCATCTTTCAGGCTTCTGTGGGAAGTAAGTCAGAAAAAGAAGCAGACTGTGGTTAATATATATTTATACATATATATATATAGAGAGAGAGTATATAAGCATATGTATGTATATATATATAAACATAGTTCCAAGTGGATGCAAAGACAGAACAGGACTCCCCAAACTGCTCTCAGGCTATACACAGCTTACAGTTCCCCCGTCTTTCTGTTCAAAGAAGACTGAAACTTTCAACCTTAGGAATAAGAGAAATACTGGAAGAATGAGAAAAACACTATGGTAAAGGGATGGATTCTAGGATGGTGTGGTATAACTGTGTTGTTCATGAGGTTTTTGCTGTAGTAATTATATAGCTTTGGATTATTAGACTGTTAAAACATTACTTGAACCAACAGTAAATTCTTAGCTCCATATATACACTATGTTCCCTTTTGCCCTTAAAACAAAATTTTAACTAAAATACCATGTTCCATTTTGATGACTTTCAGTAAAGGGCAGGACACATGAATGAAGCAGTAAGTGGTAAACAGTCACAAGGAAATGATCTGGGAGAAGTCCAATCAATCACTAAAAGGGCAATCCGAAATGCCTAGAGAAATCAGAGCATATCCTCCTCTTGTATAGTTGAACCTGGGATATTTTGCTGGATTTGGGCCATAGTAGGCTCGGGAGGATCTAGAATCAGGTTTCCAATCCTTTGCTAAGTGCTTAATCCCTTTGATGTGCAAAAAGGCTACCAATGCTTCCTCCTCTGGGAGACGAGCTAAGATCCACCTAAGCCTCAGTCACAGTGGAGCTCTGGGTGGAAGAGAAACTTTTGCCCAAGGGCAAGTTCTTCTGAACATTCATGAGCATCTAAAGATAATCACAGAAGGAACTTCAGACGGTCAGTTAAAATAAGGTTAGGGCCCGCCAGACACGTACAGTGCTGAAGGTCGACTGGGGTGAGATGTGGGCTGAATTGATTCACACTCACACTGCTCTGTCACCGCCCCTTCAGAGAAATAAATGTTTGTCCTTGTCCACTGTTAACACTGTGGACCAGGCACCGCTCTGCGGAAGCCAGTGAAATGAGGCTGCCAGATTGCATTGCTGGGGGTTATGATTATCTAGCTGCTGGTGTCCTGTTCTCACATACCTCTCTGGAATAAAGATAAGCTCTGATTGCTAGAGCGCCGAGGAGCTTGTTGATGCACATCAGAAGGGATGTCCAAAAGCCTGAAACTGAATAATGTTAAAGGAAAAATGTTCTTAGTATTGTTGCAGCCACTACTGTGTGGAATAATGGAAATAAAAGAGGAAACCTTTAATATTCAAAGTTATTAAAATATGGAAGAACAATCAACATAGATCTTAAAGGAGCTGTGAAATATTTGCAAAACCCCCACTTTAGAATAACATTCTCTAACACGGTAAAATCTTCAATGCAATTTAAGTTCTTTGACTAAGTAAGGTCTTCTAAGGCAAAAAGGCCTTTCTTTAAAGAGGGGTCTAAATGAAAATGCTTTTTTTAATTGCCACAGGTCTGTGTTTAAGATGATTTACCAGGCCGCACTGCCACCCTGGAAACTAAGGGAAGCAACATAGGGTCACATCATCCTGTATCAGTGGCCACTTCAGAGCATGATTGAAACTCAGTAAGGGACTTTTTTTTTGAAAACCCTGAATAAGTCCCCATCACCAGTAATTAAGTAGTTAGAGCAATGTTCTCCATTTTCATAACATAGATATGACCCTAACAACAGACCCATCTAGAAAGTCTTGTAATTTGGCAGCAGATCTAATTATTCATAATGCAAGAGCTGTTTTGTTGTTTCAGAGATACTGTTGCTTGGTGTTAGATGTTTTGCAGGCAGTAGAGTTATTGCCAGAGAGTCTAAATGAAAAGAACTATTGATTGAGAATGGTGTGTCAAGCTTAAATCTGCAAACTATGAAATGAGGTCACATTCACCTAGAAAGGTGAAGCCAGAGACATATGAAAAGGCACTGACATCACTGATAAAAATAGTTACTTTGGGGATATAATTGTTCTGCTTCATTTTTTTTTTTGCCTCTTACAGAAAAGGACAAAAATGAATAAATTATAGTAAAACTTATTTGGCAATCTATAAACTCATTGGTTTTCTTTAGTATTTTCCAATTCCCTCTGAAGTATAAGTCCATTTACGACATCATGTTGATTTGTTCAAGCAGCTAAACTTGTACTGAGAAGAAACATTGGATGACCACAGTGTTTACAGGAACCACCACCTGTGCATTATAGTGTTTTACGGTGTAGTGTTTACATACTCTTAGATCCTAATGATAATGACAGATTTATATTCTGCAGCTCTCTTGCTCTCTTTCTTAAGGCTGACAAAGGTAGTCATGGACACTTCAAGGACTGCTAGAAGAGATATCTACAGTCCTTTATTCTCATTGCTGTTTGTCTTGCGTGTGTGTGTAAATATTTATCAAAAGCAGGGAAGAAAGAAGGAGCTTAATGGTCTTCCTAGCTGAGCCTCATCAAATTAAACTGAGAAACTGTGAAATAAAAACAAGGCAGAGGGCAGGATTATATTTATCTCCAAAGCTGAGCTGTTGTTTGGTGCTTGTTAGAACATGTTGACTAAAGTGTTCACCATTTGGATTGCACCTCATTCATCACCAGGTGAAGAATCGTGTATTTCAGGCATGCACTGTCATGTACCCCTGCACCAGGATAGAGAGTAGTCCTGAGCATCAGAAGCACCCGTCTCCATGGGATGTGAAGACTGCTTGACTCTGGGTGTCTAACAGAGGAGAATTCAGAATATCAAAAGTCAGCTCCTCCTCTGTGTCACCCAGTCAAGTCACGGACAGCTTTCCTTTTGCTACACAACAGCTGGGAAGACTTCCTAGGTGTCAAAAGGAAGCCAGTACATTTCCAGTCTAACAATACGTAGCACCTCAGGAAAAAATAATGATTTTGGGGAAGTGACTAATCTTTCAGTTCAAGATGAAGAATAAGGAGAGCAGAAGATAAATTGCTTTATGCAGATCCAGGAAAGCCTGGCAGTCCTCCCCAGAGACATTTTTCAAACTCCTTTCCCCACCAGACAGCATCTTTAAGTAACAGTGTAGCCATGGTAACAAAATCAGGTGAGTAAGAGCTCCTTTGTTTTTTAATGAACATTTTACTTGAATCTAGATTGCAGACTTTCTATACAAAGAATTTAGCTCAGAATTTTTATTTGCCTCCTGCAAAGTTGTAGGGGTTGTATATATGCTGTCTTTGACCAATAATCTCAAAGTTGTTGTGGAATCAGTATCATCTGACATGCTATCTGTCCCTGTATCTCTCTCTGTTTATGTTATAAGTTTACACCTATCTGGCAACATGGTTTAGTTTGGCCAAGGAGCAAGTTGGGTTAGCTAATATGACTACTCAGCCACTAAGAATGACACTGTATCCTACACTGCCAGATGCTTTATAATTCTTCTTCAGGTATTAGCAGAGCTGACAAGCTGCCATAGTACTCACTTTTCTTTCTAGAGCATGGACGGATGATGCTAGTGTACCTGGCAGACATTGGAGCCTTTCAGGACAGAGCTCCTTGGAACTTTAAAGGCCACTGCTCACTGGGGACAAAAGTCTGTGTGGTATTCAGCAGGTTTTTGTTGAGCTCAAGGTGCTGCCTGAACAGCACAATAAAGTCCTGTGGCACTGAGGATGCACATATTTGCATGCACATGACCCCCTTTGATTTGTCTTTCTCTCTTTCTCGTTTGATTCTGCAAGCACAGGGAAAAATTTTTAGCAAGATGCAGAGGCATCTGTTTAGCTATGCAGTTTTTTTTCCTTCTTCGTTAGCATCTTTGAGATTCTGTAATTACACTTCTGGGGAAAATATGCTGTTGCAATAATTTATGCCTGGAATGCTCTGTTTAAATTGGTGGGCCCAGTTCTGCTTGGATTTTCACACAGAGTAGAAGTAATGCTTGATGGGAGATAGAGAATTAGAGCAAATTTCATCTTCCTCTGAGAGAAGCAGCTGCAGTTCAACTCAATAAAGAAGAGAACTATTTCTGAAAACAATATGAAAAGGAATATTCCTTTAAACTGTCTAATATGAAGACTGTAAATTTCCTTTCTTTTTTTGCTGGTGAGTTTGTTGCTCAGGTAGTGCCACAGACCTTTAAACTCTTACATTAGTAGAGAGGATTACAGGATCAGTAGATGTTGCACTGGTGATATTGGTGATACACTCAGTTCAGGGTGTGTAACGTGGAGAGGAAGCCTTCTGATCCTGTGAGCTCTTTGAAGAGCATAATGCTACAGAAATGCAGTTGCTGAGAGAGACATAATGTTAATCTAGCAACATATGCTTCGTAGTATCTGTATGTATGTATCGGTCTAGTGTATTCAGCATGGTGAAGTTGTCTGGAAAGGGTTGTTTCCTGTAATTAATCTCTTAAGCAAGTTGTTATTTGGGCATTTTTGTTGCTTGTTTTCATTCGTTTGTTTTGAATTGGGGAAAGTTCTGCAACTGCACAGATTTCATGCAGAATATTTTTCCTCTAATATTAGTATGAAAGGTTTTGCAATTTATGCCCAAATGTGCAGCCTGCATGCAAAATCACACTGATTTCACTGGGAGCTCAGCAGAGAACTTGTGGAATGAGGCTTTAATTCATGATTATGAGGCACACTAAATAAACTAAAAATTCTGTCTGAAACCTCAGGTCAAACCACTTAGCTTGACAACCATTCACAGTGGCTCTCGAAACTGTATAATGACTTAGCTTGTCAGAGTTAGCTCTTAGCAGCTTACCAATATTCATAGCTTAACATTTCAGATACATGTAGGGCTTGTTGTTAAATCTTCCACAGAGGGTAGATTTTTATTGCCTTCATTTTCATAAGCAAAACTTCACATTTTATTAAATCTTATTTTGTTTTGTATCAAATGCTGAAAAGGAACAGAGGTTAGAAATGAGTAGACTTCCCACACACAGACACTACCACCACCTCGTTTTTCACTCCTCAGCTTTCTGCTGCAGATATCCCAATATTGGTCTTCTTGAAAGAAATAAGACCTTCTCCCCTTAGGACAGACTTGAACATTTCGTTTTATGAGCACTCAGTAGGCTGATTCAAGGTTGAGTAGGGTGAGCTCCACTGGAATTAAATGGGCCTAGAAGACATTTGAGGCAGCCCATAAAGTAGCTGGTGTGAAAAATATCCATAAAAGTGAAAAGATGCTATAGCTTTTTAAAAGGTAAAGATTAAAATTTCTGTTACGTTTACTGAGAGGAGTGTAAATGCAAGTGACCTTGGAAGCAACTTCCTTGCTGGAAACAGGAGAAAAGAACAACTACACACCTATTCCACCTTGAATCATGTGCTTTGATCAGTTGTACTTCAGCTGAAATTTTCCTCCTCCTTTCCAGCAATAGTATTAAGACAGAGGACTTACTTACTTTTCCCAGGTAGAGTGTACTTAGCAAGTAAATAAGTGATGGTCCACTGTGAATTTTGTGAATAAACTTTTACGGCTTGCTTTTCTGTAGGTTGGAGTCTGTGGACCTATCATAGTCCACATAGGAGTGATCAGATGTGCTTAATACCTTCCCCTCCTGCATTAATCATGACATTTAAGATTTGAAATAGTGGAAGGATAAAGCCTGAAAAAAAAAATCTGATCTGATATTATTACGATGCCTTTCAGAAAATGCTTTTAAGACTAAACATTTTAAACCATTTCTTTAATTTGGGTGTCTCTTCTTTTATGGATTACATTCACAGCCATCTTGCTGTTCATATTCATATGAATATGAATATGCGGTGCATATTCATATACTCCTGATAGATACTCTGAGATCGACTTAGCTGCGGATTTCATTACAGGTTTTCCCTAAATAGTGTTGCTAGAAGATGCTTCTTTAGCTAAAATGGAGACAGGAAAGAAATCTGTAACTCCAAGCTATACAGTTCTGTGTATGGTTGATAAATAAAGATTCAAATTCTCCTTCATGACTCTCTGAACAGGTTAACTGTTCACAAATATTTCTTATCCTGTACAACAAAAATCATGATACATTTGCACTTTCCCAGAATTCTGATGCTTTAAAAAGCAAATCTTGTTTCTAATTACCTCGGATGTTAAATGAAGGAGCAACACAAAGAATGTATAATTAATTTCTATCAGGCTGCCAATATAGATATTTACATTTTTGCATTACAAATACATAATTAAGGACAAATATAGCATAATTGCTGTTGTGATTACCTGGTCCCACCAAATAATAAAAATATGAATTCCATTATTTAGAAAATAATAATAATTGTGTGTATTTTGTGTTGTTATTTCATGAGTAGAAATTTGCATGGATATATTCAACATTTGTAAGCTTTTGGTTGGATACGACAGGGCAAAGCATTTAGATTATGTCATTAATTAATCAACAAAATCTTAATTAGTGATTACAATGCAAAATAAGAACCAGAGTCTGTTAGTCAAGTTTTTCAGTTGCCATCCAGGAGAGATTAGTAGCCACACACTGCTAGTTATGAAACTATAAATTTCACTGTGAAGGTTGAAAATTAAAATTTGCCTTGTTGTGTTCTTTTCCATGTGCTGTTTTTCAATAACTATGCCGTACCCTGAACTTAGCGCACAGACATTTAGATCAAGAAACATTAGTATTGACTGAAAACAGTACTCAGGCGAAGAAATGGCACCAAGGGTCTCATCCTGTTCCCTTCTCTAGATGATCAGGATTCAGTTGTATTATTCAACAAAAATGAGAATTTCATAAATTGGCAAAGCAAAAATGTGAAATAACATAGAAGAAATACATCTGTAAGGTATTCATCTACTGAGCACTTTTCCTCAGATTTGAGATCAGATTTGATACGTCAAAGAGGATGTTATTAAGAACAACTACAATTTACCAATATAAATGCACAAACAAGATTATAAATTCACATTGTTCTCAGTATAGTGCTGAGAGAATATCTTTCAGCATTTTCCATAATTGTTCACTATTTTCCTCTACATTTCCTTTAGAAACAGTTGGGAGAAGAAAGAGTTTTATTTTTCACATGAAAGTATCAGTTTGACTGAAATTTTGGGCAGGCAGGAAAGTCAAGATAAGTCATTAGGTTTTATTACATTAATTTTCTGATGTAAAAAAAGTAATGTGGTCTGGTAATGTAAAAATGCTTCACTTGGCATTCATTTTCTTTGCAGTAACAAAGTATAATGGAAGTGGCGTTGGTTAGTAAACAGAATTTACATTTCAAAACAAATTTGAAAATACAGACTTTTCAGATTTGCTTGAAGACAGAACCTCTGGTGTCAGACTTTTTTCTGATCTTTTTGAGCAATTTTCTCTCTTATATTTTGGAAATGTTCACTAATGCAGGGTGAAAATATGCTAGCATGAGTATGCAATTTATTTGGTAGAAAATGTTATTTCCTGATACTGAAATTAAAGCCCGGTTTCATTTTATGTGTGGAAGCATTGGTAAATGTTTAGGAGTAAATTTAAGTTTATATATCCTCCAGTCTATTGAGTGAAATTAAGTTACCAAGCGGGATAAGGAAAAAGATAAAAAGATAAGGAGATGTTTAGTATACATTAAACAAATTTGATTGCAGACTCTTTTTTTTTCCCCCTTTAAACATTAAATTTTTAATAAGATTGTTCAAAAGACATTTTGAACACTTACAGAGATGGGATTTTTTAGAATTGTAGATTAGTGTTCATAGCCAGCATTTGACAAGACTAAAAGCTAGTATGTTTCTGTATCAGTTAAGGATAAATGATAGAGTGATTGAATTAAAAAGTCTTCTGTTTTCTCAAACTATTTTGCTTCCAGTGCTATTTATAATTCTTCTAGATAGCATAGATAAAGCAAAAATGATTACTGAAATGTTCCACCAGCAGGTGAAATACTTCTCAAGATATATGCAGCTCAAGTTAATTTATATTTTGGTCTTTCTTTCCTCTTCTTTTTTTTTTTTTTTCTTTAAGCTTTCTAATTCTTCAGTGTTGATAAGAAAAAATAAGTTCTTGACAGAAAGACTTATCTTATTGAGTTTTCTGCATTAAATATGTTGACAGAAAAAAAAAAAAAAACTTAAGAACTTGACCTCTTTTACTACTTACATGAAGAGGGAGGTTCAAACCAACTTAAAGACCTTTGTTTTTTCTGTAAGTATTATATGTTTTTGGGCTCCTCTGTTAGTTTCCAAAAAGAAATTGTCATATGGAAAGCTGTAGGGAGCAATGCAGTGCATAAAGTGAAAAGGTGCTCTTGTTTCCTTGAACATTTTCTGGTCTATTTTCAAAACATAAAATTAAAAAATAATAAAAATGCTATAGGGACAAGGTATAAAGATGAATAATACAATTTTTACAGCTAAGTGAAGCATAATGGTTGTATTACTACAAGCTTTCTAGAGCAGAGACTTTGATTTTATTATTTGTTTATCATTATTATTATTTTATGTTTGCTCTATGTACAGATACCTATTTGCATACATAAAGTTTAGTTCAGAAAAAGTTCCTCGCAAATACATGACAAACCAAATCTAAAAGATTCAAAATGAGGAAGAGGAGTTTTAAAGATTGTATTTGAAACTAAGGCATCTTAAACATAGAATCATAGAATCATTCAGGTTGGAAGGGACCTTTGGAGATCATCTAGTCCAACCCCCCTGCACATGCAGGGTCATTTACATCAATCCTATAAACTCTTTGTTAAAGTGCATGTACTAACAGATACTGCTGTTACATTGGGTTGTGCATTAGCTTTATCATTACAGTAGATATGTGTGAGTAACTGTGGACCTAAATTTCATTAAAGTAATTTTGTGTTTTTATGCATATTAATAATATATTATACCATGCATGTACATGTATACATTAGTACATAGGCAGTTTGAGTTTGAATGACTCATATTTGACTGAAATGACTCATTTCTTATTTTCAACTATAGTAAATGCACTTAAACATGCCTATTTTACCATTGAAGCTCAAACCAGGTCATAACATTTGCCTCAAACTTCATGTTCAGGTAAGGAAACTGGTGAGAAATCTCATAAGCAGGCCCATGAAGGGTTCATTAGTGTAGCTCAAGTTATCTGGTAGAGTTCACAGTTAAAAATCAGAATGGCTTTTATTGAAAGGAGGCTACGTTTCCATTTCCTAAGCTGCCCAATTTTAGTCTTTGATAAGATTTTCACTCAGTGGTTAAAGAGTGGTTAACAATGACTTAGACTGTACCGATGCCTGTCCCTAACAAGGAGTTGTAGTTTAATATGTTTACTGTCTAATATGCTAATTGTCCAGAAGGCAGTGAATAGACAAAAATATCAGATTGGTGATTCTGTGCCAATCCTTTTTAATAACTTTCTATTAAATCAAAATTTTCAATTTTGAAACACTTTTAATTGTATATTCAATTTTCAGGTTTTAGGGTTTTTTTTTTTTCTATATCAAGCATTTTCAGAAAAAAAAAGGAAGCTAAGTGCTTATTTGACTTTTTAAGTATATGGTTTGGCACACATTTGTATTTAAGCATGTCACTATTTTTATTCAGTATCACTTTTCAAGTGGAGGAAAACACACTTTGTGCCAATAATATACAGTAAAAGTACTATCTGCATTATACAATCAATAAGTGTATTTGTTCAGTCATAAATGATTCAGGTAAGGAATCCAGTCCATTTTTATTTCTGCAGATCTTAATATACTTTTCCTTCCTTCCTTCCTTTCTCCCTTCCTCCCTCTTTCCCTCCCTCCCTCCCTCCCTTCCTCTCTTCCACCCTTCCTTCTTCCCTTCTCCCGTTCCCTCCCTTCCCCTCATCCTTTCTTGTATTTTAAATTACAGGAAAAAGTTTTGGATACTTAAAGCTCAAGTTATTTTCCTTCAGTTTAAAGAGAGATTTAGTTGACTTTTCTGTACTTTTGAAATTCACATGGAACATTATTCTGACAGTATTCGCAAAAACATCCTTCTTTGGTAGTGTTACTCAAAGCACACTGAGGATAGTGTGTGGGGGGGTTTCAGTCATTTTTTATTCGTATTTGCTTCATGGAAAGGAATGAACTAAAACATAGCACTATTCTGTTATTTAAAAAATAATTTCAACTCTTCTTAGTTTATCGTATTAGTGAGAGACTACAAGCTGCTGGAAAAATCTCATGCCATGCCCATCACTGGGAACATTCACTGGCCTTCCCTTATACTACTGCTGATGTCAAAAGAAACCAAAAAAAAATCCAACTAAATAAACAACTATTCAGTTCTGATGGGATGGAAGAATACATATCTACTTCAGTGCAAGTTGCCTCTTTGTAGAACTTCTTCTGAATCCATCTCTGGATGATCTCAAATAGTTAATTTTAACCTTCCTTAGTCTCCAAATCAAAAGGATTCTTAAAAGTCTTTGGTGAAAAACAAAAGTTTTAGATATTAAATTGCCACGTGTTATTTGTGAACTGCAATGGAACTATTCCGACTGAATTTTTCTTTTTCAAAATGGATACTGGAGGTATATTCTGACAAAGATACGAAGCTATAGCAAAAAGAGGCGATGAGTACATATAGCTTGATTTTGTAATGTATGAAATAAATTCCATTCTTTTCAAGTGGAGATCATTTTGTTTTGCCTTCTCAGTAGTAGACAATACTAAAATATTAAGTAATATTTTAGCTCACTATTTTACCTAAAGTAAGAAATTAAAAAAATAGGAGAGGGAAAATATGCTTTGTTACTTTCTCATATGTTATACGTTGACAGAGACATTAAAGATTTTGGTTTTGAGTTCTTATGTCAGAGCAAACCTGAAAGAGAAAGGAGAGCTGAGATGGGACTGCAGAGACTCAGGTCCCACATTGTTCTGGTTTAGGCCTAGGAGCAATTTCATGTGTGAGAAGTGTCTCATGAAAAGGCTGCACTATTGAATAAATATGTGAACCCCTTAGTCTGTAAAAGGAGTTTGTGAGAAAGATATGGTTATGCTGGCAGGAGTCACACTGTAGCAAGTACAAGTAGATAGAATATTGCTAATTATAAAAGACATTGTAGTAGCACTGCTATTTTCCTGTCTAAGACGGCATACTGGCTCTATTTAAGTACTCACTAAGTGCCTGTGAGAGTTTGTCTCTTCTTAATAGTACGGAATTATGTAATCAAGTTTTTAATAATTACATTTAGGAGTTTGTAAGAATCTTTTGAACATTTATTCTAATAAATCTAACAGATGTATATGAAAGCATTGGCTGTCTTCAGAGAGGGAAACTGCAGCTCTCTAAGCAACTGGCATCGTGGTGCTAAATTTGATGAATTCTCTACATTTATTCTCCCCAGCTTTAAGTGTCTGTATATGCTTTGCCATATGTATCCTAGCTTTCATTCTAATGCATAACAAGTTTAAATACAATAAACACAATCATATTGGTTACAATACTGTACAGCTAGGATTTTCAGTGTTTCAATTACATCAACACTGTTTTAATGTTTTCTTGGCAAGTTTACATGCAAGTCCTGGGGGTTCTCTGTTTTCTCTGCATTCCTCATCCTGCACCCCAAAATACAGTTCTTCCTGCAATCACTGTATTATATTTATGTTTGGATGTTGATAAGTCATTTTTGTGTCTTGTCAGCATGCTTGATGTCTTGCTTCATTTTTCTTTTTCTTTTAATTTTTATTGTCTTATTAAGGAACTCAGGTACTAGACTGGAGTCCATTTTTCCCTTTAATTCTTGAAGCCACTTTGAACAAATAACAGAACTGATCTTATTTTCCACAATGTAAAGAACACCCCTTTGTCTTGTTAGGATGTCTCATTTTTTATTTTTATTTTGTTTTGTGCTCAGAAAAAATGTATTACCAGAGGACTTATTTTTACAGTTTTAGCTAGTGTCTTGGATTGCAGGAAGTGTGCCCAAGATCATGCAAACATTAATCAGAATTAAATCTTCTGGAAGCAAAAATAATGGCATCACCATTCTGCTTGGGCACTTGGCCATTTTGATAGTCTGGATACCAACCTACAGAACGTCCATTTTCCAAAAAGAGCATGAAAGAAACTCTTACTGTAGGCAAAAATGCCTTAAGGCATGTGGTAGTTGGAAGTCTTTAAAAAGGACAAGTGTTATGAAATATTAAATGGCCGATGGAGTTGGCCTTTAAACACCCACTCTTCAGTCACAGTTGGGTATTTTCTCAAGATAGCTTTGATTTTAATGACAAAATGCGTATGATGATAAACTGATTGTATATCTGAGATGCAGTGTGTAGAGTGACAGATACTGAGATTCAGTAACCAACCAGACACATATATGTTACATGGAAGAAATCACACATCTTATAGGTACTTAGTTCCATTCTGATACTACTTGCATTTATATTACTAACTGATTCAAGGAACAAATACTCAAGCTGGGAGTGTAAACTGAAACAAGAAGTAGATGAGGAAAAACATCTCAACTAAATTTATGTCTGGCAAAACAAAAAACAAAGAAAACAAACAAAACAATCTTGAAAACCAAGGAGGATATTGCATTACATTGTGCTATTCTCAAGAACCTGTGGGGGAAAAATCATGACTTTTATAACTTTCTTGTGTTTCCTGAATCAGTTGCTGAAAATGAAGATGGATATGCCCACGGTAGCTTTTCCAGTGGTCTAACTTATGCTATTTATCATTAAAAATGCTCAAACATGCAGTCTGATGTTCAGAGGAGTTAATAACGTGGTAAACTAGGTTCTTGGGACCTTTCTGTTTAATGACATTATTTCAGGATCTTGTAAGGAATTAACTAGAAATGAAATAACATATTTTTCATAATTCTGCTGCTGTCTTCCCTTCTCTTTTTCCACCCCCCCAAAAAAAGTACCAACCCCCCCCCCCCCGAAAACAGAATTTAGTGCTTGCAAAATGCCCTGTAAATTTTCAGATGCTGCCTCATAGTCAAAATCATTGCTTCTAAGATCAATATCTTGTTGAAGCTTCCATCAATCAAATTCAGCCTTCTGGCAACATGATAGAAGTGTATTTAATCTCAGTTTCAATATTTGTTTTGCTCTTGCTCCTTTATTTCTTTTTCTTTGATAGCCTTATATATGGCTTTCTAACCAAGCTGGTGTACATCGTTCTTTAAACAGTTCCTGCTATTTTTTCACCCCACTTCATCACTTTGCAGTTCATCATGCCCCTTTCTCCCTTATCTTTAATCCTTTCCTCTGAAGATTAAAAGGGATTAGGAGTCGGGGTTATGTCATAAGTGTTACAGCATGGACAGCTGAGTGTACCAGCAGTAGTGTTTGGGAGTGTATTCCTGAGGGAAAAAAAAAAGGAGGAAAAGGTCTGTTGAGTGCACATTGGACAGCAATGACCTGTTAGCAGTATCTGCTGATGATCAGCTTGTATATTCACCTATGTGGGACCCCCTTGTATGATTTTTTTCTTTACCTCCATCTGAAATTTTTTCTCACTTTTTTTTTTTCCTTGTGTCTTTCTGATTTCTTTCCTCCCAGCTTTCTACTCCTGGGCTTCTTTCTATTCCTCCTCAATCATTTTAGATTTCAGGATTGACAGGAAGAGAGCAATGTGAAGCCTTTCTAGAGGAGAGCTGTTGGGCCTGATCTGACACATATTTTTATATGTAAAATTCAGGGAAGAAATTATACAGCCTGGCAGAACAGAATAAAAAGGCTTCATAAAAAATGTAATTAACCAAATCATGGTATAGAAATCTTCATACTTCACCTCATTTTCCCTCTGATTTCATTATTATTCTATGAGGATATTTTCTGCAATATTACTCGCTGTTAACTGTCCCATTTTAGAAATGTCAAAACACTAAGTGATTGCCTTAAGGAAAATATTCTACTTCCTAACTTTCCATTTCATGACATAATGGAAGTAAATTATGGAATACACACGTAGTTCTCTCTTTTGTCATCTTGAATTTGTTTGATTTTCTGAAATAAAACCTTTTGCTTTTTTGGTAAAAATAATACATTAACACACTGAATGTAAACTTTTCTTTCTAAAGTAAGATTAGAAGTCTTTTGAAAGGAGAAGCATTGAATCAGTTTTTCAAAACTCAAATGATTTGAGTTCTGAGTATTTATTGCAGTTTAAACTGGGATTTCTTTCCATTTGATGCCAGCTGATTTTAAATAATCTGAATAAGTCCCATTTACAAAGTACCCATCCTTACTGGACCATATGTGCAACTCATTTCAAAGTGCCTTCCATACTGTGAGGACTGTGTTTTTGTTGTTGTTGTTTTTCTGACAAAACATACAAGGTGTGCATTGCCTACTTCATGGCATGATGTGGCATGAGAACTCATGCATGTATTTGAGACTACAAAGCTTGCTAGGATAGTGTTGAAGGACTATGTAGAATGGAGGAAGCCAAACATAGGGAAGCCTTATCCAGTTGACTATTGGGAATAGTTCATGCTGTGGTCTGTTGCCTGATCTGTTGCCAAAAACATGGCAGGAGAAAATAAATCATGGACCATGACAGATGATAAGAGTTTCGGAGCTTCTGCTCACTTGTTCTCCCAATGTTATTTAATTGGATAGATGCAGCCTCTTTCTCTTCTTGTAAGTATTCTGCTTTATAACAAATACTTGAACATTCATTGGAACAGCTACCTCCTGCCTTTTTTAGGCTAGACAGTCATTCTGTAGCCCAACAAGTACATAAATAGAACATAAATAGAACAGCTTCAAACAGGATGAATTAGTAAATCCGTGCTTCATCTGTTGGGGTTGTGCTCTCAATAATGACATTGCAAATGAGAATATTGCCATTGAAACTGGGATATATAAAAGAGTGATGAAGGTACACGAGGAGATCCAGGCTCCTGGATCGTATGTTCAGTAGACTTAGCTGAGCAGATGGTGTTTAGAGAGGCATAGAGAAAACAAAAGGCTCCAGGGAAATGCAAATGAAAAGCTGAGAAAAACAAATAAAAAAAAATACACCTTTCTCTTTCTGCAAAAAAAAAGACCACGGAGAGATAAGTAGAGTGTCAAATATGAGCATGTTCACACAGTGAGAAAAATATAGCAGACACCAATAGTAGAAAATGTAGATAACCATTGGAAGTATCAATACTGGGGAGATTTAAGGCAGCTGTAAAAAAAAAAAAAAAAAAAGAAAATACCTAGCTAGGGAGGGTTACCCCGTCACTCATGCTCCTTTCTGTCCTGTTCACTGAGGCACTTGGCACCTTAAGCTTTGTAGGCATAGCAGATGTAGGTTCTTGGCACTGCTCATCATCAGGCCACGATCACTCACTATTTTTATTAATAGAACATGCACATGTGTATCCACGAAGCTGTGGATACATGTGCATCCTTCAAAGCTTAAATTTCAATCGTTTGCATTTTTTTTAAATTACATCAACAAACTCTGAACTTTTTGTAAATACCCTTTTTTCTCCTAAGCAACCAGGTTGTTGAGCCGTTCAGAATAACCTGAATTGCCTGAATTGCCATTCTGTATGTACATTCTCATTTTGTTTTTCAAAACATTTTAGACCAGCAAGAGGTGATCTCCTGGGAGGAAAACAAATCTAGGCAAATGCATACTGATCTTTAAGTTGCCATGGATAATTTACTGAATTTATTGCTTTTTTTCTATCAGATGTAGCAATTGATAGAGGTGTTTTTTTTTTTTTTTTTTTTTGTAGCAAATTTACTAGCAATTTCCAAGATAAAACTAAATATTTTTCCTTTCAAAAGAAGAATCATAGCAAGTCTCAGTGCCTCACCCAGTACACTATTTTCAACTGCCGATCCATTGGATAGGGTGAGGGTGATATTTTTGTTAATTTATAGTCATTTCAGTGTCTGCTGAAATTCGTGGATCACACTTTGTAAGGCAATGTTTTTCTTTTAAGATTGTAAATGAAGAGGAGGGCTTCAGAAAATGAGGTACGACATCTCTATCTTCATGCAGCCAGCTCTATGGCACTGAAGCCATGAGGGCTGCCCACATAACCAGCATGTGCAGATCATAGAATCATAGAATCATAGAATGCTTAGGGTTGGAAGGGACCTCTAGAGATCATCTAGTCCAACCCCCCTGCATACGCAGGGTCACCTAGAGCACGTGGCACAGGACTGCATCCAAGCGGGTTTTGAAGATCTACAGAGAAGGAGACTCCACAACCTCTCTGGGCAGCCTGTTCCAGTGCTCTGTCACCCTCACTGTTAAGAAATTTTTCCTTAAGTTCCTGTGGAACTTTTGGTGTTTCAGTTTCCGGCCATTTCCTCTAGTCCTATCAGTGGCCACCACTGAAAAGAGACCATCCTCTGCACTCCCTCCCTTGAGGTACTTATATACACTGATTAGGTCCCCTCTCAGCCTTCTCTTCTCCAGGCTGAACAGGCCCAGCTCCCTCAGCCTCTCCTCATAGGGCAGATGTTCCAGGCCCCTGATCATCCTTGTGGCCCTGCGCTGGACTCTCTCCAGCAGCTCCACATCCCTCTTGTACTGTGGAGCCCAGAACTGGACACAATACTCCAGATGCGGCCTCACCAGGGCTGAGTAGAGGGGCAGGATCACCTCCCTCGATCTGCTGGAGACGCTCTTAATGCACCCCAGGATCCCATTGGCCTTCTTGGCCACAAGAGCACACTGCTGCCTCATGGTCAGCTTATCATCCACCATGACACCCAGGTCTTTCTCTGCAGAGCTGCTCGCCAGAAGGTCAGTCCACAGCCTGTCCTGGTATCTGGGGTTATTCCTCCCCCAGGTGCAGAACCTTGCACTTGGCCTTGTTGAATTGCATGAGGTTTTTCACTGCCCAGTTGTCCAGTCTGTCCAGGTCCCTCTGGATGGCAGCGCAGCCCTCTGGGGTATCGGCTACTCCTCCCAGTTTCGTGTCATCAGCAAACTTGCTGAGGGAGCACTCTGTGCCTTCATCCAGGTCATTGATGAATAAATTGAACAGGACTGGACCAAGGACTGACCCCTGGGGGACCCCGCTAGCTACAGGCCTCCAACTAGACTCTGCACTCTGGCTGGATGGCCCTGCCATCCAGCCAGTTCCTAATCCACCTCACTGTCCACTCATCTATCCCACACTTCCGGAGCTTGCCCAGGAGGATGTTGTGAGGGACGGTGTCAAAAGCCTTGGTGAAGTCGAGATAGACGACATCCACCGCTCTCCCCTCGTCTATCCAGCCGGTCATTTCATCATAGAAGGCTATCAGGTTAGTCAGGCAAGGTTTTCCCTTGGTGAATCCATGCTGACTACTCTTGAGCACCTTCTTGTCCTCCATGTGCCTGGAGACAACAGCCAGTATGAGCCGTTCCATCACTTTTCCGGGGACAGAGGTGAGGCTCACTGGCCTGTAGTTGCCTGGGTCCTCCTTCTTGCCTTTTTTGAAGACTGGCGTGACATTGGTCTTCTTCCAGTCTTCCGGCACCTCCCCTGTTCTCCAAGATCTTTCAAAGATGATGGAGAGCGGCTTAGCTATGGCATCTGCCAGCTCACGCAGCATTCTGAGGTGCATCCCATCAGGGCCCATGGATTTGTGGGTATCGAGTTTCCTTAGGTGCTCTCTGACCCAATCTTCCTCTACCGAGGGCAGGTCTTCCTCTCCACCAGCTTCTTCTCTTGTCCCTAAGATGCACACTTGCAGTGACTTAGGCATGACACAGAAATTAAATCTCTTTATCACTATTGTTCATTGCTACATTAGTGTCTCAAACAGCTTTTGCTGTATTCTAATGATACATATTCTCTTTTTATTGCTGGTAATTTTCGCTCTCATGCTATTATCACTTAGAATTAGGAATTCTGTTCTCAGATTGCCTATCATGGATCTCTTTAAAGATCCCTATGAAGAGGTTATAAAACTACTGACAATGTTGCGCAGCACATAATAAATCATGCTAATAAATAAAATTCTTGCAGGTGGATGTTACAATCATGATTTGTTCAAGCCTAATGAAAAGAGTTCGGTTTTCATGACTTGAATTCTACTTTGCAATCACTTCTGTTTTTTTTTGTTGGGTTTTTTTTTTTTTTTTCACAACGTTGAAAAAAAATACTGTTTTCACTTGGAGGTTGAAAAAAATCCTGATCCATTCCTGTTGGGATTGATGGAAGTAAAACTACCATTAAAATAGCATGCCACTTAGGTCTAACATGTAAGAATGAGTTTGTTCTGTGCAGTCTGTGAGCCCTACTTGTGTAATGAGCTGTGCCGATTTACATTATTTTGCCACAAACATGCTTTTCTGTTACTTTGCAATGTGAAGAAGTTGCATGATTCCAGAGTAGATAAGAAAGCAGAAACTCTTGAGTTTCAGTTCTCTTATTTATAGTCATAATTTTAGAAAATATATAGGGAGAAAATCATAAAACCTGTATTAAATGTTCTCCCTGGTCTTTCTGAAGTGATACTCTTATTTTGGCACAGAGACCCAACCAATTATATGAAATACAGTTTTGAGCATATCATTCATTGCCTTTTTCCTCCTTCCCCTCTATTTATTATCATTACTAAAACATTGTTCCTGTTCTTAGAATGACTTTGATTTCCCAGTAAATCAAGTGGTCATCTTTTATTCTTTCCTGATGATTCAACCACTTTACTCAAACCATCCCAGGTAGTGAGCACTTTTTACTGTAATGTTAATAGTATGGTACTTCTGAGCTCCAGTTTTGTGAACACTTAGAGATGGCTTTTACCCACTGTGGATATTGTTGGAAAAACTTACGGTACCAAAAGTTAGGAATATATGTAAGAGAAATTGGTCATGTCTGATCCAAATGGTGCATGTTCAGCTTCTGTCTCTTGTGTCTCAGGGCTCCTCAGATGGGGGGAAATGGTGGGTGATGGATCCTGCTGCCAATAACCCTCCTGGATAACTTTCAGTGGGGATAGCTCTCATTTCCTATCATTTCCCAAGCGTTTTACTAACAGCTAAAAGTTCTCCAGCATCTTTGGCCCTAGATATTAAAGGTTTCATGATTAAGGGTCATTCGTGGGTCACAACATTTTAAAACTAAGGTAATTATCCAAGTATCTCATCATTTGTATAGCTGTGGTGAATATTGTGTTACTGCCCTTTTACAACCTGGGGAATAGAATCAAAAGAAATGGGCTACTTCCCAGAGGTAAAAGAATAGCAAATAAAAGGGAAAACTAAGATTACACTGTGTTTGATTATGATGGTAGTCATTGTAATGCTTATTATTAAATGTCTTTTGTAATGCAAAGGCAGAAGGCAGCTATGAGCAAGAGGGATTTATCTAACTTAATAGTTAGTGAAGTCTCTAATGCATGAAGTCTCTAACGTCTGTAGCCCAATTAGTCACTCTAGGCTACCTACATTCTCGGTGGAATGAAATAGGCCCTTTTAGGCAGCTTTTCATCTCTCAAATAGACAATTGAAGTCAGTCAAATTAAATGTAATTCTCCAATCACTATAAAGGGATTAGGTATCCAGCTCAGAATTTTCCTGGTTTTGTTTTTAATGGATAAAGTCGGTACCAACCTGAAGACTTACCCAATGCAGGACTAAATAATGTTCTGCATCACATGAGATTTTTTTTTCATATTTGTAACAGTAAATTTAAAACACTGTGATGGGGTTGAGATTTTTGGGATAGAAGGAAGTTCATGAAGTCAGAATTTGGTCTAACTTCTAACTTTGCAATCAGTATATGTAGAGTAGTAGATGATTTATTGTTCAAGTTTTAACAATATTATAAATAGGAAAGTTATATTACATCAAAAGCAGCTAACTTCAAGTCATGACATGAAAGGGGAAAAAAAAGAAAGAAAAAAAAAAAGAAGAATTAGTAATTTCCTTTTAACTAATCTCCTGAATTAAAATATGTAATAGTTTATTATTGAATTTTACACAAACATATGACTGTCATTTGTGAAGAAAGAAAATGCCTTGTCTTTAAATTCACTTGCACACAAATGGGATGTACTAGTTCTACTGAAGGCTGACTTTAGTAATGATTTCCTCAATTCAGTGCTAGTAGAAGTAACTCTGTGTTACGTGAAAATACTGACAAATGTTTCAGAGAAGCAAATATTTAGTGTTCTATATGGTTCAATCACAAAAACTACTTTAATTATGGATGAAAAAACAGTAAGTAGAAGCACTCAAAGTCAGATATTTGCCTTAGAAAAAACCTTAGAGGGTCTTAAAGTTCCTTTTGTAATCCTGGTAAGTAAGGGATAGATGGAATTAATAACTTTTGCTCAGATTATTCCCCTGATTGTAATAACTATTTCTATATTAGCTATAGATTATATAAGCATGATCTGGTACTTTATAGAGGCAAAGCTGAAATCTATTGTCCACAGAAATTAAGTTCTTTCACCAATCTCACCCCCTTTTCTAGCATGAATGCACAGCCACACGTGTATATGTGGCGTGCGGGCCATACAAGGACTCCACAGGACTTCAGGCTAGAAGACAGAGGAACAAATAGTTGGTGTCATCTTGTGTAACTTTTCAAAAAGCACTTGGTTGCAAAGCTTCACTTCAAACTCTCAATACAGAGAGTTTCCACAGAACAGCCCCGTAGTCTTATTATGTTTCTCACACTGCTATTGTAGGGAATACATCATTAATTGAGCTGAATGGAAGGAAAAGGTGTTGCCATTTCTATTTCCCAGCCATCAGGAAAGCCCCCAGCCCTTGTAGCCAGTGTGCAAGCTACGGCTGCTGCTCAAGCTGCTTCTCTGGGTGATGTTCAGGTTTCATTCTGTGCCTTTCAGAAAGATACTTTTGTTTGTTTTTGTTTTGCTTTTCCCATTTCAAGTGGCTGCCTGCACCACCAGCCTCATGGTGCCTCTCCCAGTTTCTTTCCAGTGAGGTCAATCCACAATAGTACAAAAATAAATGAAGATAAAATGGATATGAAACCTAATTTCAGCTTTACATAAGGAACATAATGTCTTCAACTCACAAGTATTGAGGGTTTTTTTTTTTAATATTGATTAATTTTTCAAACAGTCTTGCTTGCTTATGCTTTCTGGCTTTCCTTTTTCCCTTTCCTTCCCAAAAAATAAAGATGTTAAGAGTCTGCATCTTCCTTTTCTCATCTTTGTGTGGTTATTGTTTATCTGAGATCTTCCAAATCAAAGTTACAGACTGTAAACTCCTCCTTTCCATTTACTGTGGGATTTTGAGGAGGTGTTACCATTTTGATAACTAGTATTTGTTACAGTTTTCTGATTATTTCCCAGTGGAGGCATAAAACAGTGGCAGCTCATGAACGTCCAGATCCTACTGATCTGTCTGTTCTGTTTTCTGTCTTGCCACACACTTTACAACATCAGTTATTTTTCTTACAGAAATGCTGATCAAAAATATTGCCCCTAGCCCCCCCACCCCGTTTTGTCTATGAAATGTGTATACTGGCCAAATTTGCAAGCATTTTGTATCTCCTGGGCATTTTCTTGGCTTATTTTTCATTTTCTCAGTGTATGCAGCTATGCGTGGTGCTTTTGCTGTACTCCTGCTTTGATCTCTGTCTGCCTTGTGGCCTCAGGTCTCCAGGTCTCTCTTGCTGTTTTTTTTTTTTTTTTTTTTTTTTTTTCCCCCAAAACCAAAACTATCTCATGCAAAAGTGTGGTCATAAGTGTCTTAGAGATACTAATTACAATCTCATCTAATTTAGGCTCTGCAAAACACAAGGCTGTCTCTTTTTAGGCTCAGGTGAGGTTCCATGTGTTACGTCATTCACAATTTCCCTCTTTGGGATTCCCCTGTGGGTCCTCACTTTGTACTCTAATTTGCCTTTTTGCCCCACCAGATTTATGTCACATCACTCTTAATTTCATAGCTAGCCATTTCTTAGTTGTCCGAAAACACATGAGGTTATTAGTTTCCTCAGAAGCAGCAGTTAGGAGGCATCAGACTCTCCTGATGGTCTCTCCTTTCTGGTGGTGATGACCACTCACAATTAAGCAGTCTACTTGTATAAGTTATTCTATTTATGTCACTGCTGTCTTTCAAATTCCTCGAGTTTCATGGTATAACTTTTAAATACAGAATTCTTCCTAGTGATTGTTCCTGGAAAGGAGCAGAATCCAGACATTTGGTGTTCATGGTGCTTCCAGGAAGTCTGCCTAATGATACAACCTTCCAGGCTGCCTCTCTACTGATGTCCCTTAATGGCTCTTGCATGGCTCAGCTAAACTTTCCTCCCACCATGGTCCTTTTTGTTTTACAAAGCTAGAAGTAGTGCCAATAATGTTTTGGAAATAAATATATGTAGGAAATTCAGCTGGTTCTGAATTAGCAGTATTGCTTCACTTTACAGTTCTAAATACTGAGCAGTTAAACATTCCTCGAGACAGAGGGAATTCCACATGTCTTTTGTATCTTATTTGGAGCAAAGATTTTAGCCTTGATTGCCCGTCTCTGAACCCCGAGGCCTGCAGAGTCAGTCTGTCTCTATCTTTAGTCCACTGGATACTTAATTACTGGAAAGTGAGGATATATTTGCAGAACACATTTACAGTGTAATGATTCAGTCTTCCGTTTGAAAAATAATTACTTCAGTGGGTCTAATAGTTACACCCGGGATCTTTGCTAGCTAATGTAAAACAATCTAATTCATGAGCATTAATGGGGTATAGTAATTTGAAAAGAAAAGGAAAATGCTTCTGAACCCTATGTGCCAGGGGAAAGTGAAGGTATCCTGCCTCACAATTTGACTTGTTTATAAGGAATTCAAACATAAATGCCTCTGACATGTTTCTCTTTTCTGCATTGCTCTGGAACATTATGTGCCTTTGGCAGTTTGCTGTTCTGGTCTAAGTATTTCCAGTGCTTTGCCAGCTTTAATCCTTTAAGAAAATTTAATTTCAGCTGGATATTTAGACTGTTTGTGAAGACATCCTTTAATTAATTTGACCAGGAACTGGACTTCCCTGTGCAAT
Organism: Tinamus guttatus; assembly: GCF_059628265.1. Classification (NCBI taxonomy): domain Eukaryota; kingdom Metazoa; phylum Chordata; class Aves; order Tinamiformes; family Tinamidae; genus Tinamus; species Tinamus guttatus. The sequence goes on along the minus strand of NW_028288727.1, from coordinate 1,677,371 downwards.
TGAAAGGTTTATAATTAGCATTCTCATTTTCAATTGAGCTGAAATAGTATTCTTGATTCTTTCTATTTAGCCTTACTTGTTTGATGCTTTTTTTTCTCCTTCTGCTCTTTCAAAGTTACACTCATTTATGTGCTTCTGGAAAAATACAGTAATTATACTACCATGAATCACAACCTCTGTCCTGTTAATTACAATTAAGGGAATCCATACATTATTATATTTAGATTTCAGTATAAATCAAGGCAGAAAGAAACAATGTGGGTCTTAGAAACTGAAATTATTTCCTCATCTCCTCCTTTTTTGTTATATTGCTTATGTCTGCAAATCGCAAGAACCAGATGAAAACTAGAGGCACCCAACTAATAAATTGCACTTCTCATCTTCATGCTTTTCAATGTGAATATATATATATATAGGCGCACACACACATACATACATATATACGTATTTATATCCAATCTAAATATAACAACGCATGGATTCCCTTAGTGGTAAATGAATATATATAAATAAATCAGTCAATAAATTGTGCCATCTGTGCATTTTAGGTAGTGATTTTTTGGGTATTTGTTATGTTTCTTCAGAACCCTGGCTTACATTTTTAGAGAAGTCTAGGAGCCAACAGTCTTCCTGCTGAATGCAGTGAAACCTGTGACTACTCAGATGAGTAGTTTCAAAACTGCTATCCCACCTCACTGACTTTTAAACTACGTCTTTGTGATTAGTGGAGGAGCACACTGTATTTACTTTTATGTGTGGGGAGAGCCTAAGGAATGGACTGGTGTCCCTGTTCAGAATTGATTGACTGAGAGGTGGGCAATGGTTTTCCAGCTATTTCAAGTCACTGTTACTTAAAGCAAGCATTAAGCGTACATTCCGTAGAAGTATAAAATTTAATGCCATAGCTGTTTATTTAGGAACAGATAAACAAACATAAACAAGTCTCCCACAACTGATACCTTGCTGTTCTCAGGTTTATCTTCACATATTTTTTCCTCTATTTCTTTCGACTAAAAAGCTGCTATATTTTCATGTTGTCAGCTGTTATCCAAAAATCAGCAAGTCTCATCCCGGTGTTCCTTCCTATGGAAAAAAAAATGTATATTCATTTAGGGATCATTTATTTGGGTTTCTCTATTCACTCCCTGACAATCTAATCAGAGATCCAACCATCCCATAAATGTTTCCTAAGAACCATAAATTTAACTCTCAATCATGATATGTGTTTTTTGCACTATCCAGAAGACTTTTGATCAGTAGTGAGGGTTTAGATAGAGACAGAACAACCTGTTTGTTAAATAAAAATCCATCATGTACCAAATATGCTACTAAACAGATTATAGTTTGACTTGTCCTGCTCTAAATGAAAATTTCTCTGAGGATTGATATGATGAGGTTTGTATCTCAGTACTATTAAGCTTTCTACACGTGCACTTTTATGTTTTCTATATATAGTTGTATAGGTAATTGTATCTCTGAGTAGAGAAAAAGGCATGACAACCATTAAACACATTTGGGGACAAAGAATTTTTGATGGTGATCACCCCTAAAATTAACTTTCAGGTTCTGAGGAACACTGGGGAAATCCAACTTATTCAGTCTGAGACTGACTGTGAATTTCTTGCTTATGTTTCTCGTGTGTTTTTCTAGTCCTGGTGTGTGGTGGGCAATCCAGAAGGTAAGAGAGGTAAATATTAGTTTGTTTTAGTTTTGTCTCTTGATAAACATATGTTTTTAATCTGCCTTATTGATTTGCTCTGTGAAGTTTGGAGATGGTGATGTCCACATGGCAATTTATTGACTCTGATTTTCTGGTGGATTTAACAGCCCATTAGATGCTCATGTGACATATATATATATATATTACTGCCAATTTCATAAATTGGCCTGTAATGACATAGGTACTGGCCAGCTGGAGTTACTGGCCTGACACAGGGCCTGGCTGTGTTGCTTCGTTATCAGCTGGGTTCCCCCTTCTTGCGCTGTTGTCCTGACCTGCTGCTCAGTTCTGACTCTGCTACCTGCTGGCAGGAACCATATTTAGCATCACTCTGATCACCATGCAACCAACTTTGGGTATTTCTTCCCTCATTTTACCACCCTTTTTCCATTAAAAACTGGCAAACTATAATCCTCTTTCCTTTTCCTTTCTTCTCTCTCTCCTTTCCCCCATTTCCTGAGCTTCCTCATAGCTAGGAAAGTCACAGATAAGTTAATCATGTGTAAATACTGTGTCATAGTTTTATTCAGTAAAAATCACAATAATCTGCACTTCATTAAGCAGTTTGCTATGATCCGCAAAAAAAAAAAATAAAGGACAAGAGGGAAGGAAAGAAATCCTCATCTCTATTTTACAGTTGTCGGCCTTAAACCCTTGCAGTAAGGGTTTAAGAGTAGATGCTGTAGTGAGGTCTCATACTACTAAGATTTAATGACATTGTGAAAATAAATAAATACAGTATAATTTGTGAAAAAACATTTTAAAGGAGTTTATTCCTCTCCATTTTTCAAAATTTAATTGCTAGAAATTTCTCTGGCATTAATAAGTAACTTCTATGACATGAAATAAATTAATTTTAATATGTAAAGATGCTCTTGAACACAGCATTTGAATGTCAGCAACAGTTTGAGTTTGGTTTCACAGCATCTTGTTATGGTCATAAAGTACGAGTGATTTGGTTTTACAGATCAAAGAGCTGGTGTTTGTGGATCCTTCGAGCTTTTAAAACTCCAATGTCTGAATGATCCTCATCAGACCACCAGAGAGGTGTGAAAGCTTAGCCATGTGGAAGGCCCATCTCCAGTTACGAGGCCAGAATACCAGCACAGCTGGGCTCAGGAGCAGTGCAGGACAGTTCTTGGTGTGAACCTGCTGGGGAAGAACATGAATTTTACAGGACATTTCCTCAGCTACAGTAGAATGACACAGCCTATTTTATGCTGTGGGTACCACAGACTATGAGTTGTCAGTTGATCCATGACCAAGCTATTCCAAGTGCCAAGGGACCTACATGGGATTAGGAGCAGGGCACTATGCTTTGGACTTGGGATGCCGGTGTCACAGCAGAGCAGTGTGAGATGGAAGCTACATTCACCCACTCAATGTGCAAAGCTTGGCAAGTCTGGACTTCAGATCCCAGCTACATGAGCTTCTGTGGCAAAAAGTCCTAATAATTTCATCAAGATTAAGAATGTATTATGAAATAGATCTTCAGCTGTGTCTGCAAAGTTGATTTAAATATATCTAGAATATATTGAGACCTCTTGGCAAAGACCCACTCCCTAAGAAATCAATTATTTTACCCTTTAGATAAGGAGCCACAGCCATACTTGACCAAGGCTAGTGATCCATCTAATGGTTAGGCAATATCAAACGCTGAACTGCAGTGCCTGGGATCAGTCTGTGGCATTGCTTAACTTAATCTCATCAAAGACTCTGAGGCCTTTGTAGAGTGTCTAACTTGTAGAGAAAGTTTGTGCAGGAGTGGTGGATAATACTCAGGTGAAGATGTTCCAAGGTAAGTCTTTTCGCGTGACAGAAAGGACACTAATCTTCCTTATTATTCACATGATTGACTCCCACACCTACAGGTCATCCCAGCCTCAGGGGAATAACACTTTTCTTTTAGTCAATTTTAAAGAAAGATTTGGCAATGAAGGTGTCTTTTTAGTTTTGCAGCAGTAAAAAGATTAACGAAAAAAATGAAGCAAAGATATATCTTGACTCTGATGAAGTCAGGGAGTTCATTTTGGTAGCGTTCAGGATGTTCTGTTGTCACTGGCTGGATAACACAGATAAGGGGCTGTGTTAGAGTTGCAAAGTGGTCCATTCAGTTGAATCAAATAAGAACTTTATTCAGACTTATTGTCATGTGGAAAGATGTCTGTAGAAAGTTGGTGCAGAAATGCAATCTCACACATGCTTTTTGCTGTCCCTTTTGATGTTCTCAAGAACAGAAAATATCGTCTTGAGAGAAGGAATGTGCTTGGCAGGGAGTGATGTTGAATATGTGAAAAATGAATTTCTATGATGGCACTGTATTCCCCTTGAAACATTAATACAAGGAAGTGCAAGATATTTTATTAAATCACAGATTCTTGGCAAGGAATCCATCAGTCATCCCATTATATTTTATTTTTAGCCCTACAAAACTGCTTGTCATGCTCCCACATCTCACCTGCAAGTAATGTGCTAGAAACAGGCAAAAATAGTTTGCCAGTGACTAGCATGCAGTAAGTGTCAACCTAGCCACTTACATCAGCATGACTCTCAAAGATTACATTTTAGAGTTTAATCCAAACTGCTGCATTTGCTGACACTAGCTAACATAAACCATTTCAGTTAATCCCCTAATCTAAAATGGAAAATTAATTTCTGTTTATTTGTGACAAATTCTTCTTGGAAATAACTGAAGTTGAAAAAAACAACAGATGATCTACCTGTTGGCACATGCATTTTGTTCAGTTGTGGGCAACCAGGATGACGTTTTCCTATGAGTGTTTCCCAGTGGGAGGATTTTTGTCTCTGTCAGAAGATCGGCGCACTCGGTACGCTTCAGGTCTTTAATACTTCCTCAGGCAGGGAGATTGTCCAGGTGTCTCATAATCTCAAGAGATAAGTCATAAAAGGCACTTGAGGGACACTGGGACCTGCTGTGTCACATTACAGACAATACTTATGTAATATAGCCCCAAGCTTTCCAGTGACCCCACAACCATTACTTTTGGTGTATGCTTCTTTAATAAATGAGAGCTAAACAGATAAATCTGCATAGAAACATGAAGAGTATTTTATAGGCTATATAGATTTTCTCACAGTGCTTTTTGAATTTTGATTTTATTTTTTTAATCTCGACCTCTCGATCTCTATTTCTCTGGTAGACTGAATCAGATTATTCCTTATGCCTCATGGGCATGAGTCTTGCTCCCATTTTGTATTGGTTAGATAAATAACTTGCAACATGTATTCACATTGAATAAAGGATTAGATATATTGTTCAAGGGTACATGTTAGTACAAAATAAATTAAAATGGATGTTTCTGTAATATTGATTTTATATTTACTACATTCATTTTGTGATAGTAAGTATAGTGAAATTCTTTCCCCTGGCAGAGGTTTCTTAATTTTTTTTTTTTCTTTTCTCTTTGGAAATAAAATATGATCTTATTCCTCTGGACATTTTGTTGACTTAAATATTTTAAATTAATGAGGTTAATTCATGTTTATTATATTCAATATAGTTACCATGAGATGCTGCAAGTGGATAAGGTAGATTTATTTGAAAAGTTGCAGTAGTTTGGAGTGGAAGATTCCTTAATTCTTTCAGTCTTTGGATTTGCTATGTCCACAGGATATTTTGATATCATGAAAGCATTTTGCTCTTCATAGCACTTTCACTCAGTACTAGTGTGATGTAATTTACATGTGACATAGTTTACATCAGTTATCATCTTTGTAGAGGTTTCAAAGGGAGGGAGATCACCCTCCTGTATCCTTCCACATATTTTCAGCCAGCTCTAGTGCAGAATCTTCCTGTGGATTCTTGCTTCCCAACTAACAAAAACCTCTCATCAGTGAAAAACAAAAGCAACAAGAGTTTATCCTCTTTTCACTGGAGCAGAATTACTTGTCCTGCAGCCACCTTCACAGAAGACACCTTAGGGCTTGCTTCTGGAAGCATGCTCAAGCTAGAGGCAAGTATTTACCCTTTTTCCTTTCCTCTGGAGTGCAAACTTCATTAAATCTACCAAGTAGGAAGCAAGCCCCTGACCTGATTCTCAGTGCCTTGGCATTATTTCCTTACAGAGATAGTCCATTTGATGATCCATGCCTTTAAATATCCACATAGCTTGTTACATTTGCCATTGGATTTGGCAGCAGAGAGTCAATTTCTGCACTGCAGAGATGCTTAACGCTAACCTAATTTCACAGTTGTGTATCTTAACTGACTGTCATGGAGTCATTTCTGGTTAACACTCTTGGAAGGGAACATTTGCTTTTATAAAATTATCTTATTGATTTGTTTCACTTCTGGAACTTGCACATTGCCAGTATCACATTATTTTCAATACCTCCCTAGATGTCCCAAATCCTCATCCTATAGGTGACCCTTACTATCACTTATATTTGAAGAAAGCATTGATTGCATAAGATTACTGCATCTTTATTCTGTATATTAGGCTGAGAATATACATGGAGAAGATCCTGACTCTGTCCTCTTCACCTCCCTGTCAGATATTTATACACATTGATATGTTCCCCCTTCTCTTCGCCAAGCTAAACAGTTCTCTCGGCCTCTCCTGGTATGTCAGATGCTCCAAACCCTTAATCATCTTCGTGGCCCTTCACTGGACTTGCTTCAGTACGTCCATAATCTGCTTCTGGCATGAAAATACAAGATGTATACACACACACGGGTGTGCATGTATGAATATTGCCATTTTCACCGTAGTGGTAGGACCTCTGCTTGGACAAATGAGTGTTTTCTGTCTCGGTGTCCATCAGTTCCTTCCACCTGATTCATCACCATTGTTCATCCTGAAAGAGTGACAGCTCTGCATGTCATTCATAGCAATCTATGAAGTCCTAAATTCAGGGTCACACAAGCAATAACTTGAAGATTTTTATTGTTTACAAGGTAATAACTATATTATGGCTATCTGCAACTGAAGGCCGTGGTGTTTGTTAACCCAGGGCTGATTTTATTGACTTAGCAGGAAGGGCCATGGAAGGGTGGTTATTTATTTGCTAGAACTTTGATCTCTCCTTCCCTCCCTCTCTCCTTCCTCCCAGTCTTTCTGAAATTTCTAGAATTAAAGTACTTTAAAGCTTCCTCTTAGCATGATATCTGATTTTTATGTAGTGGCATTAAGATGCTGGTGATTCAAAAACAGAGTGAAAAAAACACAGTGAGGTACTGAGAAAAGGCACTCTAATTTTTATAATTAAAACAGTGGGGCCGGATTTAACTTTTTAGTCATTTGGCACTGTCTTTGAGCAGCATATGCCAAGATGGTAGATCACAGCCTTTAAAAGTTAATCTTTAAGATTAATGGCTTTGTGGCCAAGCTTTTCTTCTTATCCTTTATTTGTTTTAGTGGTGTTGGAGTTCAGAAATAGCATAATTACACAGAAACATAATACCAAAAAATAACCAATGGTGAAAATGAAGTACTTTGGGATTAAACAAAAGAGACAAAACCATGAATAAATGGATTAGGCCAAGGATATTTTTTATAGTAAGAAGCATATTAGAATAAAAGTAAATATATGTTTCACTGGATCATACCTCAATTATGAACTATTATTTTGAAATACTCAGAGCTTGGATGGGAGAGTTTAAGACATAGAAATGGTTCCTCCCCCTGCCCCTTCAGAAATTGTTACTTTTCAGTTTGTAGTAAATACAATCGGTTTTGATTTTGGGAGGATGATACTCCCATCCTGAAGAGGCTGTGTTTTTTTGACCACATTCAGAAACATGTATGACTGGCCACTACCCCTGCTAGCAACAAGATGAGCGAAGGGTTGATGAGGTGGCTGCTTTGTGCTTTCATTCAGAGGCTGCTGAGATTCTGCATGCTGGAGGAGAGCATGTTGTAGAAGTGCAGTCAAGGAAACATGCCTCTCTGCCATGCCTGTGCTAAAATAATCAGTAAATTGTCATCTTAGTATGTTGTTTTCAACACTAAAACAATGTGCTTTGTCTGAATACAATAAATTCTGTAATCTCTTCTGTGCTTTATCTCCTCCTTGTAGCTTGCTGATTACTGTCTAAGGAGGAGTCAACTGCAGTGACATTTTTTTCTTCCTAAACAAAAAAAAGATCATTTTTTTTAATCACCTACTTGTTTCATTTTAGGACCTAAGAATGTATTTTGCTTCCTGAAAAATACAGCAAGAGAGACACTGATTACAATACAGTAAGGAACACTGACGAGGTTCTTTTGAGTTTAGCTCAGATACTCCTCAGCACCATTAGACAATGATGGACAAGTATTAGATATTACAAATATGGCAATATCATGCATATGTTGTTAAGAAAAGAAAGAAAAAACACTAAAATTTAAGGCTGTTGATGAGAATGTATTGTCAATACTCAAAATCATTGAAAATAAAGATATTTTTAAAATCAAGGGAATTATCACTGAAGACAATGGTAACAGTCCTGTAACATACCCATAAATTTCAGTATTGTAAAATAGGTCTTATTACAAAGTATTTGCAGCTTCAAAGACAAGGTGGATAAGAACCGAACCACAGATGGCTTTAGTCTGAAAAGCAAACTAAAAGAAATAGAAATGCTCTGTTCTCACTGGACAACTCGATCCTCATTTTCAAATCTGAGGATCAGCAGAAAGGATAAACATTGTGGTTGAGTAAAAAAATGAGAAGAAGGCAGAGGAGTGCCGCTTAAGCACTGCTTCTTTCTTGTACCATTTCTTTGCATTTGCCTATAGATCATTTTCAGAATGACCATGTTGTGTTAGTAGCACCTCTTGTTTGTGCCAGCAGGACACTTTTTTTGAAGTTGACCTTTGTCTCTGTTTCATAAGAAGGTAATAGGTCAGCCAAATGAGGCAATGCCAAATTGCAATGTGTTTTAGACATCTACTCAAGAAACGTGGGTTTCAAGCCCTCAAAATGGGCAGGAAATGGTTGCTAAAAGAAGAATGGAGGTGAAATAATCTTAGTGCCAAGTCAGGAAAACTGTCCATTTCTTCTCAAGTTGGATGAACGTTTTCATTATAGTGTTGACACAACAAATTCTAATCCATGTTGTATTCCATGATTTTCATTCAGATTCTAAAATGGGAAAACAATGAGATTATAAAGTGTCAGAAAAAATAGTAAGTAATTAGAAAATATCTTGAAATGGAATGGATGATGATATGCAAAGTATTGCACTGATAATGTGCGGATTAGAACACAAAAAAAGAAACTAGAGATCCATTGTATGAAACTTCTTTGATATCCTTAAGTCACATGGCAAGAGCTTGATGTTTTTAACAGTTTCAGCCAGCCTTGCAGTTGTTGTAAGCTGTTCAAGTTTCATCTCAAATTTTGATTATCAAAAAAAAATGCATAGTTGCGAGAAAGCTATCTGGAAAACTCTGGAAACTTTTATCAATAAAATGTGTTAATTAGTCAAATTTCACACCAAGAAAAAAAAAATTTGTTCCTATAACCTTTTGATGACAATATGAAATTTTAAGGTGTGTTTAGTATCTCTTATGCTACACTGTGTGATTTAAGGTTTGTATTCATGAAAATTTTCTTGAAATATATAACGTAGGTCTCATTTGTAAAACTAGGCTTCTTTGTGGACATATTCTGACTATCTCAGGGTACTGTGAATATGTACAAGATTATGTTCTTCATATTATGCGTATTGTGTATATGGTATATTTTATCTTTAAATAAATATAATCATTCTTAGATATGTTTTCATATGATTGCTTTTAGTTTTGCTTATGACATCTTCTAAATGTTTTTGTTTTGTACAATTTGAAATACTCTTGCAGCCATCTATAAAATGCCTGTATCCTTCTAGTAGTTGAAAAGCAATAGTGACCTGATTACATAATAATTCCAAAATGGGACTAATTATTGCTAAGGAAATAGGGAAAGGATTAATCAGAAGTTTCTTAAGGAGGAAATGTAAACTATATTTAGAAACTCCATTATCCATACCTTCCCTGTAATTGCCATTATTCTGTAGAGAAGGTTGCTCCATTACTGATATGTGGCAATTTGGAATCATTAAGCAGTAAGCACTATAGTTAAACGTCACCCCTTCTCTATTTGTCAGATGCTATCACTGCAGAAAAAAAGATACCTATTTTTTCATCTCATTTTCATCTCATGTTACTTAAAATGCTGTTCTTCATCTTTGACTAATTAGTTAATATTTGTAAAACATTTTGAGGATGAAAAGGGCTATTAATCACTCTAAAGCAAGCATTGTGAAGAAAAGTGAATTTGATTCTTGACTTCCATTTCTATGAGGAACATATTCCGATCTTTTGTTGGTGCTCAGTGTTTAGCAGTCATGTGGCCTTCCTGCATTTTGTGCTGGTGGAGAGACAAATGGAAAGGCTTCTCTTTTTTCAGCAGCTGGATTGCTCTCTAGGCTCCACTGATAAGGGTCTCCCGGCACAGGTATCTTGTGCCATTTGAGGTTCTTTAGGGATCCAAGTTACCTGTAGATAATTGGGCAAGAAAGCTAATTTAAGATTGCAGAAGACCACTGGCCTTGTGGGACAGTGGTTGTAGGCCAGGTGGGATATCCAACAGCAGAGTTCCAGCATCTAATTCCTTCTGTAATTTTCCAGTTCTTCCATTTGCTAGAGAAGCCCATATGAGGAATAAACTCTGTTTACATGACAGTTTTGTCAGCCTGAATGAATTCAACTGTCTGACAAGACTTGCTGTTGGAAGTTGTGCCTGGTGTGAGCATAGTGACCCAGATCGTCCACTTCAAAGCTATGCATTATTTCAACAGAAGGAATGTGGTGGCAGCACAGAAAACGGGTGTTTTCTCATGTTTGGATGGAATTTCCTGTGTTTCAGTTCCCTGATGCCTCTTGTCCTGTCCCTGGGTACTGGTGGGAAGAGTCTGGCTCCACCTTATTTACATTCTCCCATGAGATGGTAATAATAAGTGTGTGTTTTAACACAACAGTCTGTACACAGTTTTATTACAATTCTGATTTGCTTAGTCAGAGCAGAGTTCTTTGTTTTCTTCTTATCTCCTGTGAAGATTACAAGCTGGCGTCTTTCCCAGCAGTGCCAGCCACGCAAATAACTTCTGTGTGGCCAGAGGGAGACTTCCATGGAACTGCCACATGCGCAGTGCTCCTTGTAACGGTGGTTGGAGGGCTATCAGAAGTACTTGTAAGTTTTCTCCTGGGAATTAGTCTCTTGTCACCTTCATGTAGCAGGGAACCTAATAAAAAGCAAGCAAACTGATAGATTATATCCACAAAATACCACAGGTATCTTTCAAGTATTTCACTTCAATGTGTTGGAAGTCTTGGCAGGCATGGGAAACAATCCATTTCTCCCCTTCCACGTGCAAGAAGGTGAGAATCTTCTGGTGATAGCTGTAAAGCTTGTAGGTCCAAAAGAAGTTAACCATCCCAACATGTTTGGAAGCCACTTTATGTTTTTGTTTATAACATTGAAAAAAAAAACAAGACATAAAGCTGAGTGTTTTGGAAAAAACTGGCTGCTGCCAAATTACAATAAACTATTGATGAGAAGTTTCTGTGTGCATGCACACAACAATTTCCCTTGCTGTGTCTTTCAGTCTATATGAAAGCAGGATACCTGTAAATTTCCTTATTCTTACTGTTCATGAAATGAAACAGAAAAGCATAACGGGGGGAAAATAAATGTTTATTTACTCATCCGTGATTCATAACATGGAGCAACATGATATTAACACCATCCTTCTTAGAAAAAGACAGCAAGCCAAACTCTGAGAAAACAGATAAACAAGCCATGTGGGCGAGATCCTGAAGCAGACAGCAGCTGCACCTTAGTTCTTGCACATTGGTGCAGAAGAGCAGTGGTAGCCAGTGATCCCTTCTACCTAGAGGATTCAGCCTGCGTAAGATTGAAGGACTGCTCATCTTCAGGACTCTAAGGCAGTGCTTACAGTATGAATCTAAGCACTTCAGTGCATGAAGAATGGTCTACATTGAGAAACATCTTGCAAAAGCTCTGTGGGGCTCTATCTTTTCATTTATTTGTATTGTGGATGTGGTGTTTCAGTTTGATGTGAGGAAGCTGATAGGCAGAAAAATGTTCTGGGAGGAAAGTGGTAGTGTAGGAAGTCTCAGAAACTGTGGTATGCCCAACAGCACAGTCCATTCGCACCACTGGGGATGAATATTTTCCCGTTAAACAAACACATACAAAATTCTAAAATTTTATTCATTTTTCTTCTATAGAAATCAACCAAGACATTTTGTCAACTGCATATGAGGAATAAAATGCAGAATAAAGCTAAAAACAACTGATGATTTCAGTTCAGCCACAATATAAAAACTGTAAAGCAGATGGAGTCTTTCTCATTTTTCACTTTGAGTCCTTTCACTGTTGTCCTGAGTTTCTTGATTCTGGTACTCACATGCTACCTCCTTTTACTTGTACTGCTTTAAACTTAGATTTCAATTTAGTTTGATATTTCATATCTATCTATTTATTTATTTATTTACTTTGGTAGCTTTTATGGATTCATATGCAAAAGCTTCCTAAAATCAGTATCAGGGAGATGATAGATCATGTGTAGTATTCCCTTTAAGCTGACCCTATTAACCTGTAAGACCTATTCCATATTAAACTGTGTATGTTCTTTTTCATCTTTTCCCTCTTTGATCTATTCAGTCTTAAACTTTGCAAAATTCATTACCTCAACCAAGCATCATACACCCTCAACTAGCTCTGTCTCTGGAAATGGACCTTGATCTGGGAGTTTTGGTGCAAGCTTCATCAGCCAAGAGCAAAATATCCTTAATGAAAATCTAGAGCCAAGAAAGACACAGGAAGGTCATGGCTTAATAGATTTTATTTATTCTGGCCGTAGCTTACTAAAATGTCATGCTGTATTTATTATTATGTTAGTTACTACTTGCCAGTTCCTATAGGTTTCATATTAAAATGCATATACAGAAGTAATTATGCTTTCTCATTCCTGTTTGCATTCCTTAGGCATTTGCTGGTAACTGCATTTACTGTGTACCCTGAAAGCTTCCACTTAACCTTTGCTGTTTTCCTATATTTTTCCTCTGTCTATTCCAAGGGGAACAATGTATGATCCCATCCAAATTGTGGATGTGCTTACAGATTTGAATGAATGCATTTTGATACGATTGAGGTATATAAAATATTTTAATGATAGCTAGGCAACTTACACGTCATTTGCAAAAGTTATAGAAGATAGGACAGCTCAGATAGATAGATAGGATATATCTGAGCTTCTCCACATGTGACCTTAATACTTCCCAAATATTTGCTTTAGTAGGTAAGCTCCTTTTTGTATCATTTTGTATTTCAGTACTTCCATTTAGAAATCTCGCTAACTTTTTTGTTTTTTCCCTGCTTAATAAAAATCTATCTCATTAGACCACCTTTCTGTTTCCTGTTCTTAGCCTTGCAAGCCTTGCAGTTGGTATCTTCACTTTATTGGGCCATTTTGCAGTAGGGACAGATTTTATACTGGTAGTCTCTGTGGACTTGCCAAAAAGTATTAGTATTATCCATTATTACAGATACTGACATTCTTCAATTTGTGTGGTTTTAGCTAGTTTTCTTTTTTTACATGACTTTCTACACTTTTCTCATTATTTTTATGAAAGTCAAACTATTCTATACTATCCAATACTAGGAAATGCAGACTGTTTACTTTGTAAAATGCTACAAAGACAGCACATTGACTGGACTGCTGAATCATACATCCAGCTCTGACTGTCAAGTTCAGTTTCAATGGGGATAAAAAAATGTCCCATTTCCAGCGCAGCTTTGACTTGCTTAATGTGCAGCTTAGAATGTGAATTTATGCTTCTTCCTAAATAGCTAGTGACTATAAAATGGATATTTTTAGCTTTTTACTTGTAAATGCTGTATGTTCTCTATTCATTTAATACTTCTCAGCATTTTTTTCATTCAATCTGTGGTTGAATTTTGTGTTAGAACTGTTAGCACAGTTCCTTAGTGTCTTACCTGCGGTTAAAGTTATTTTACCAAAATTGTATAGGACACATTAAAATTTCATTTTAGAACCTCTGTATATTCACTATGCTTCATTTTTTTTTTAATAGAAAACTACATTTTCTACATTGAAACATTATTTTAAAACTTATTTTATTTTTGTAACAGCATAGGTAGAATGCCACTCATGTCAGCTAACTGCTACAAAGAATACTACAGTTTTAGTCATGTTTAACACTGAACATTTTTTATGGAAGGCTATTAAAATACTTAAATTGCCTTAGTTTGATTAAATAAATTTGCCTAAATTAAATTGATTAAAATTAAAAATCCTTTTACTCCAGTGGCTTTTGCTTTTCTGAAACACTGGAAATACTCAAAAAGCTATACATGTGAAAATACCTCTTAGTTGAAGAAGAAAAATCAACGGGATAAACAGATGACTAATATTTCAGCAGAATTCATTTTAATTTGCTCTTTCATGAAAGATCAGAAATTGTTTCCAAAAATTACTCAGAAACTTGGGGTCCAATCCCCCTAAACCCATAAGAAGAGGAAGTCAGAGACTTCCTTTGTACTTAGATGTGCCACAACTCCAGTGTTTGTAATATGGGAGCTGCTGTCCAAGAAATTTCCACACGTGCAAACTGCCATTGTGGAGAGGGGATGCTCTGGCATGGATTGCTCAATCCCTGGGCTGGACTAACTGCTGCCTTTCAAGTTGTGGAAACTCTCCTGGTTTGCTTGGGTTTGGTTTCACAGTACAAGTGTGGCCAGCGCTGAACAGCTGTGGTGCTGCACAACGGTGAAATGTGGAGGAGAATAACACTAGGAACTTCATGGCATGAATAATTAGCTGTTTACCTCTTTGTTTTAAATATTAAATTAATGTGAATATCACTCCTGCTACAGATGCTAAAACAGATCTGGTGATTACTGTAATGATGCTATACAGAATGCTTTTAAATCCAGTTATGGCTATTCAGCCTTTCCCTCCAAATAGTCAAAAAATGATTCACTAGTGAAAAGCACAGGAATTTTTTTTTTTTCATTTATTACATTCAGGAAAATGCTTTTTATTTCATTACATGTATTCAAATAACCAGTAAAAAAACTTGCTTTGTGTGTGTGTGTGTGTGTGTGTTGTTTCGCATATGAAGTATATACTATCATAATAGGCAGTTATAAAACAGAACATTAATTCAATTTGTGTGTTTCTATGTATCCTGTGTGTTTCTGTGTATGTACTTGAGTAAGCTTCCCTATAGATTTTTCTGCACGCAGATGTGCTGGGTTACAAATCACTAAGTACTGAACATAGACAAGAATTTTACCTGGAAATAATATAAATATATAGTACAAAAATAACACTGAAAAATGAAAAAGTCTATTCTATGTGATGCCATACTTATGCTATTATATATTCTACATATACTGCAATCTTAGAACAAAGACTGGATCTTTGACTTCTTGGTGCTTCCCATGCTGAAGTGTACTACGATGGAGATAAGGATACAGGTACTATTTATAGCAAAGAATAAGTGCTTTGCAGGTGGCAAAAACCGAAACTCACACAATCATTACTGCAAATTAAGGAAACCAGAGATGAACGGGCTCCTGCCCTGAATCTGATCACATTTCAAATGTCTCTGCCTTCAAGATTCAGGCCGTTGGCTACTTTCCTTAGGTTTTCCTTAGTGCTTGTGAAATATTGGATTGTAGTTTTCACAGAAATTTCTAGTAGTTTTACAATTCTTTTTTGTTGTGGTTTCACTTTTTATATACATTTATATATAAGGTATGCACTTGCAAGAGAACGTGTGGTATCTGCCATATGAAGGAGACTAGCCAATAGTGGGCAATGAGAATCGGAGGCCCCTGACTTACTTACAATACGTCCAGCAGATTTCATTAGAACATGGAGACACAATTTGGCATGAAAGTAAGCTAAAAATAAAGCTGTTGACATAGCTTAATAAAAATAAGGGAACCTTTATATTATGTGAAGAATTAAAATTACAGCCTTTTCTAAGATTTTGGATGAAGGGGGGAATACAATTTCAACATTCATGATACTAAAATTACTATGTTCAACTCTTCCCAGGGCAGACAAAATAACATGGAATAAAATGCTTCAATTTGAATGAGTAAAACTATATTAATATAACTTTGAATTATTGTTTTTTTTTTACGTTTTGTAGGATATCAGTATAGTTTAAAGTTTTATTGCATAACATTTTTTTTCTAAATTTTGTGACAAGCTCTGCTTGGTGCTACATGTATAGGCAGGCTTCTTGAATGAATGCTATGGGTTTATTTTCATCTTATAGAAACAAGAAATTTTGTATTATCGGAAAAAAAAAGAGCCACTTCATCTGTGTTCTCTCTCTAATTTTTGGACGAATTCCTGAAAAGTTAAAATTTGTTCTGTAGCTAGGAAAAAGGGCTTTAGAGGTAAATGCAGCATTGAAAATCACTGCTATATTGTCTAATTAGCTATAAATTTATTGTTGTTTTTTATTCATATGCATTTGAGCCCATTAGCTGAATAGCCATTGAGGTCAGTGAACTGAACTGAACCATGCTGAATGCTTAGAATTTAATTATCTTAAATGTCTTATGTTTATATGCAGTAGTTTGGCACAGATTTGATTATATAAATAGCAAAGTTGTTCAGCTAAGGCAATGTTAAAAGCTGAATAATGACATAAATAAATGAAATTTTGAAATAATTTAACCAGTTCCTCACGAAGCATAGAAAAAACCTTTGAAGATACTCAACTTCAGGCAAAAAGGTGAAAATAAGAATAATGAGCAAACTTTGAAACCCCTAAAGCAAAGTGCATGTAAATATAATGTTAAAGTTACCAGCATATCGCAAAAAATCACTTTCAGAATATAGTTGTTAGAAGCATGGAAGCTTTGAGTTAAAGCTGCCATACGAACTTGAGGACTGGCTTTTCGGAGAGGCACTTTGCACATATTTGTTAGGGAAGCTACTACTATGCTCTGCTACAGGCCACATTGGATCAGATTCACCTTGCTCCCCTTGTTAACATACGAATTTGACCCTCTTCATATCTTTTACAACGGTACAAATTGTGACCTAGAAGTGCCTGTTCCCAGTGCATTGGGAAGGGAACCTGGATGAATCAAGCCTTATTCTTGCAGAAGTCCTGCATGAAGTACCTGCTAGTCAAGGCAAGGCTGTTCTCTTTGATAGCACCGTTGTGTTTTAAGCAGCATCTGTTCACAGTTGCCTATTGCTGTCCCAGATCGACCCTTTGAATTGTACTAGCCCAACTACTCATGTGGCCTTGTCATCAGTCCTGCTATTATGCATTATCATGCCATTATTATTATACAGTCCTGCACTATTATGCCTGGAAAATGCCTTTTTTTTCTGCCATATCAGTTCTTTGGTGATGGTCTCATCTGCTTTCATAAACTGTTGAGGAGACGGATGAAAAGGCAGAGGCTTTTTACCCTAGCAATGTTGGTGCCCTGTAGGGAAAGAGGAGTAAGGAAGAAGGAGCTGTCAATCATCAGCCTTCTTTTAAACCACCAAAATGAACAGAAACAAAATTGTAGATCTTTGTGAGTTTTATTGTTGCTGCTCAATCATCTGTGGCATTTTTAATTCTTACTATCCCATCTGAAATAGGGCATTTTTTAACCATTTGATAACAATTAATAATTACAACTCTGGAAAAACTGAGTTTTGACTGCTTGGGTACTCATCTAACTGTGTGCAAAATATAAAAGGAATTCTGGTGAGACTAAGCAATTTTGTAGCAGAGTTAGCATCCTGTAAGAACCTGAAAGGCAAAGTACTCAATAGTGCTCAATTAAGCTGCAATATCTTTTTTTTTTTTTTTTTTTTCCTCCCATCTTTCCCAAAAAGGGCAAAAAAAAAAGGGCATAAAACCAGGTTTAACCACATTCAGTAAAAATAACCCATTTTCAGGTGAGAAGTGTTTTGGAGACCATTTGGAAAATATGAATATATTCATTTAGTAGGTCATGCTGAAAGTATTGGAACTCTTCATCAGAGTACTGAGAGTACTTAAAGACTGATCTAAAATAGTCTGTGACCCGTACATGATTATTCTGAAACTCTGTGAAGTGCAGGAAAAGTCCCACAGGACTGAAGAAGGAGAAGCATAATTTACAGGCAGTCAGCATTTATTTTTTCATGAACAAATTGTGCCCAGCCATTTTCTTCTTATAATACAGTTTGGGAGACAGTAGATACCGGGGATTGGGTTAAGGTCCTATTTATTGATTCAGTTGGGCTTTCACAGTGGGGTCCTGCTGCAGATTCCCACACTCAAATTTGGTGTCATTTTTGACACTGTGAAGTATCAAACCTGCCTTCCAAGTGTTCATTGAGAGGATTAAAACCAACAAGCAAATTTATTACTCAGGTTCTAGCGAGGAGGCTACAAGAGAGTTTTCCTTTCTCCCATTTACCTGTGACATAGATTTATGTGTATTTTTGTAAGCCTGTTTTATTATATTTTAATATGCTTATTCTGCAGCGTACATAATTTGTGTGCAGTTAAACCAAAGCAGTAGCTGTAGAAAAGAACATCTGGCCCTCTTCAGCAGCAGTATTTTACTCAAAATTATACATAACAAATATCCAGTAATGATTTTTGTCTGCTCTAAGACTAAGTGAGCACTGATTAGAAGCTGTGTATGTTTTAGATTAATTATGTCCTGTGGACAGTAGAGCATATGCTTCAGTATGCAAAAGGCTAAATGTAAGGATACAGAAATTGCCTCTTAAGACCAAATCAAAGCAGTCTCAATCCCATCTGCTATCAGAAAAGATTTTTTTTAAAAAAATAAAAAAGCTAAACAAAAATTCTTCCTTATTGCCAATTGCCAGTTGTAACTAAATAATTTGTAGGCAGTGTAACCATAGATACTACTAACTTTCTCCAGCCCTGGTTAGTGTTTTAAATTATTAAGATTGTCTGATAGAGAGTATTGTTGTATTTATTATTTCCTTTAGCCAGTGTTCCTTTATTTTTGTAATGTACAAGAAGAGGGACACCAAAAAGATATTACAATCATCTGCAGTCTAATAGCCATTTTATTTCATTTTATTCAATTTTATTCATTTTTTTTCCTTTTGTTTTTTCCAAAGAATTACTCTACCCTGAAAAAATCCCACAGGAAAGCTGCACTTAGCGTGTGTATCCATTGTCATAGTAACATTGCAAGCAAACGATATTGAATAACTAGCCAGTAGCTTATAAATGTATGAACAAATCAGTATATGGTATCATACATAATTATAGGTAATTAATGCTATTTCCTTATTTGCTTCATTAGAAATTAGCATATAGTCACATATATTTATTTAAAAATAAAAGAGCAAGTTCCTATAAAAACAGTCTCCATCATTCCCTTCCCCCCAAACTAACCAGGTTGACCTCCCTCCAAACCCTGTGTTTATGACATTGTTTTCTTTATCAAAAATAACATTTCATACCCTGTGTTATCTTATTGAGTCTTGTGCTACTTAAAAGGTTCATGTGCATTTTTTATACTGCTTGCAAAGTAATTAGAAAAGCCTGTGTTAATATTGTGTTCATTTGTAGTCTAGCTGCGATAATTAAAATGTCTCAAGCAATTAGCTCCAGCTTGGCTGAGAGGCATCTTTGGAAGAGTGGTTAAAGTCAGAGCTTGACATATGCATTCAGTTACTTGCCAGCTGAAAACAACTCTGTGGTAGTGAAAAAAAAAGATGATGATGATCCTGTGAGATTGTTTCCCCACAAAAGGGAAGTAGGAAGGGAAAGTAGAGTGGAGAATACAAGGATCCCTGCTTAGGAGGTGAAAATGTCCAGCAAGTCATTAGCAGAGTGGACAAATGGTTAATAGGAGTAATACCGTTCCTGTTTGCAGAGTTTAGGATATGTCCTGCTAAATAGTGATTACTGGAAGTCATTTTGCCTTCCGAACTCAAAATTATTTGAGACAAATTGATAAATGCTTTAGAATTAGAAGTCAGAATAAAAGTCTGGTTTATGTTATGCTCTGCAATTCCACTTTCTGTGCTGTCTCTGATGCTGTGTGAAAGGCTGATACAGATTTGAGAAGCACCCCATGAAGAGTAGACCTCCTCTTCCCTTGTCTAATCCACATTCAGCATCCAAGGGTAGAAGCCTAAGCATAAATCTTTTCTCACGGCCAAGAAATATCTGCTTTTGGTCTAATTAGTGATGTGCTTTGGGAGGGAGGCAGAAGACTTCGATCTGGATCAGCTCACCTTTTCCTCCAAGAATGAAAGATTGTCAGCCTAAAATTATGGCATATTGAACACATGTACTTAATCAGTCCAAAGCTTTCTGCCTCCTTCCCCCCTCTCTTGGATCCAGCATGGTGACCTCCTTCATTCTGCTTGTCTCTGGGAGATGACTGGAAGAGGTGGTACTAAAAAGGAGCAGTGAGAGAGCTTTTAATTTTTTCTTTTCTAGCTGAATAAAGCAAATGATATAGCATTTTTTCCTCCAATGCCCACATCTGTTCTTATTTCAGGATTGGAACAAAAGTCAAGAGAGCTTCTCCTTTTAACTCATCAGATACAATTATTCCATTACCAATAAAAGGGTAAAGGTTTTAAGCTGAGCTGACAGTATATGCTCTAATAGAATCATAGATTCATAATGGTTGGAAAGACCTTTGAGATCATCAATTCCAACTGAAAGCCCCTCAATACTATACCTGTTTCAACCATGTTCCTAAGTACCTCATCTACACATTTCTTGAACATTGGCCTCACCAGTACAACCACTTCCCTAGTGCTGCTGGCTACACCATGCCTGATAACAAGCCAGGAGGCCATGGGCCTTCTCAGCCACCTGGGCACACTGCTGGCTCATGTTCAGCTGGTTGTCGACCAACACCCACAGATGCTTTTCTGCCATGCAGCCACTCTGTCCCAAGCCTCAGCACACCTGGATTTGCCTTGAACTGGTTTCAGTTTATTTCAGTGCTCTAGTGACTATTGTCTGACCTTTGTGTGAGCTGAAACCCCATGAGCACCACAAGTGGTAAAGGTCTGGCAAAATTGTGCAGTCACCTCCTTGCAAGCAATAGCCCTTGATGTCAGTTAAGGCTGGGGAGGAGACAACGGTGCAACCTGCAGACTTCTAGTGGAAAGCAATGAGAAGGAGGCAGGTTATGATAACATCACTTTTGCTTGAGGAAGACTGAAAGTGTCAGCTTTTAAGATTCAGAGGAACACAGAAAAGATAAGCACAGCACCAAAGAGAAGGGTAAATTAAATTTTTTGCTAATTAAATTTTTCCGTGTAACAATTGTATCATTAGGCTTTTCTATATTGCATATATAACTTGAACTATTAGACTGTTACATTAATTACATTGTTAAAGAATTAGTTACATTAATTAGACTAACATAGTATCTTAGCTCCAGTGTGCTCCATTTTGACCATAAGAAGATTTGGAATATAACAACTTATTCTAAACCGGCCTAGGTTAACATCAGTGTGGTCAGAGGCATTTGTGTTTGCAGAGCAGATGATTGATACTGGCATGTTAGTAACTCTTGATATATAGCAACAAAGAGCTGATATTACACGTGTAGTTCTTTCATGAGCACCTGCACAGCTGATTTTCCTCCCTCCTATTTATGTAACTGATCAAATGTTTTATGTTGTTGGAATATTTTCCCTGTATGTCTGAAAAAGAAAGATGAACTAGTCCCAAAAAACTCCAGACAGACAGGAAGACCACTTGGAACAAAGTGAGCCAGTCAGATGAGGGAAGTGCTGATTCCCTTTTGCGAGACTGTGTCTGCAGTTCTGCATCCAGGTTGGGGCCCCCGTGCAAAAGGGAGACATTGACCTGCTGCAGCAAGCCCAAAGAGGGTGGTCAGGAGACTGGAGCACACAATGGACAGTGACAGGCTGAGAGAAATGGGTTTATTCAGCAGTGAGAAGAGAAGGCAGTATTAGGCCATGGTTGGGTTTTGAATTGGTTGCTCCGTACTGTAATCACTAGAAAGAAAATGAACAGTTTCAAGAGAGTATTGCCCTTATTAATGGCTTTTTTATTGGAAGTAACGAGGGATCCTCATCAAAAACAATCCTGCTTTATAAGAAATCCAGTCCACGTGCCACCAACTCCGCATGTCTCCAATTGCATGTGTGTTTCCCTGACTAGCAACTCCCTGTGGACACAGAGCCCTGGGTGCCATGCAGGAGCCTTGTTCCATCACCTCAGGAATCTCAGACTGCCAGATCATCCTTTGTGCATACCCTGCCATGAGGACTCCTCTTGGATATCTCAGCAAACAGATGGGCTGGAAATGCTTGCTGGGTGCCTCTACTGTGCAGACACAGGCTGCAGATACCCGAGCCTCTTTCTCTATGCAGTCTAAAAGTTCCCTAAGAATGCAGGAACATCTGTTTGAATCAACCTGAATTTGCCAGATAGGCTTTTAGGCTCCACATAAAGCAATGCCATTATTAAGATAACTCCCTTTAGTCCCTCTCTCCTTCCCTTTCAGATTGTGCTGAATATCTAGCTTTTCTAGGAAGCTAAAGGTTTTGTCACTAGGTCTTAGTGATCTGTGTCGCTTCACAGTGTGTGCATTAATAAAAATAAATCAGAGCATTAATAAAAATAAATCAGAGCTAGTAGTAGTCAGAGCTACCACTCCCAGTTTTTGAGTTTTTGCTTTTTTTTTTTTTTGCTGAGTTCTGCATTGTTACATGGTTTGATAATGTAAAGGAATCTTATTGAATCTTAATATATGGGAGATTATCATCCATCATCCAACCACCTCCTGCTTATTGAATTTAAGTCAGTCTAACCTTCGAACAGCACCAAAAGCAGGATGCTGATATTATTTCAAAGACAGCTTATTCTTGAGTATGTCCAAATGCTAAATAACATGTCTACATCCCATTTTATTTTATTAACCATTTGAATAAGAAAGTTCTGTATAATTGAAGGCATTAGAGTAATATTGCTATATAAGATAGCAATAGTAATTAATATAACATAGTAATAATATAATATGGCTATATAAAGTCTATTAATTTCAAGTACTGAACAACAGCAGCTTTTTCCTAGTCCCCAACAGGGCATTTTAAGACTTGACACCACTATAAAATATGTCATTAAGTTGTATCTTTCTTGTAACAGAATTGGCGGGTTCTCATGCCCTGGAATAACAAGTCTGCAAGGCCAATTTGTTTAATAAAAGCCGTTTGGGGATACTCGGCACAGTAGTTTTAAAAACTCTTTCTCTCTTTCTTCCTCCTGTTTCCCCCCTCCATTTTACTTTCTTCCAGAGCTCTAGCTTTGGTCTATTAAAAACTTAATTCCAGATGCACTGTATTCTAAGGTACACACAAATTTAATTTCTGTAAGTCCGTTTTCCAGGCAAGCCTTTTTGCCTGTCTTTTCATATATTGCTGCTGGGCAGATAACTGTGGAAGAAGACCAGATTCCTGGTCTTCCAGGAAGCCCATATTCCTTTTCATTTAATGGAGCTGTAATCTGCATTTGGCAGGAAAAAGGCAAGCATTGCTTCCCTGTTCAGACACAGCCTCGCAGCTGCCTGCCCTCAGAGCAAGCACTGCTCAGGAGAGGTTTCCTTCTGCTTGAATTCTTTTGGGCTTAAAAAATGGATCCTTGTCTGGATGCAGTCCTATTTAATTTTATGTGGAAAACATGAATACAAGACCAAGGTAAAATTTCTGTAGCTCATTTCTGTATTTCTCAGATGTGAAAACTGAAGTAGAAAAAGCTTTAACATTCCACCTCAATGTGGCTCACATGAGAGCCATGTTCTGTTAGTCTGTAAAACCTTTAGAACATGATGAGGAAAAAAAAGCACCTAGTGAAGAGATGCAAACATCTTTTCCTTGAATTCTGAAAAGAGTAGCCTGCCTTCCTCATCCATAGCACAGCAGGGGCAAACGCTGCCAGCGTGCTGATCAAACAGCCCTGTGCACCCTAACGAATCTTTTAGATCAAGATCTCCGAGGCTGTCTCAGTTTCCTATGTGGCAGCCACAACAGTAGTTTCCAGGTGCTTCCAGAAAAAGGCCTTAGCCGACCTGCACGGAAACCTTACGTCAAATGAGACTGAAAACCCAAGTGCCCTACACTGCAGCCCTCATCTGCTCTTTGATTCCACATTTAGAAATGGCAGAATCTATATACTTTGAAATGCTAAGCTGAATTAACTTTGGCAAGCTACCATGGCCATAGGCTTGTCACTTGGATCATCCCAGGCTAGGTTTTCCAAGTCTCAGTAAATACACTAGATGCTTGCACATGCTCCTATTGCTGCCTACACTTTTATCCATCTGTTATAATGGCAATATTCCTGCTTAGAAGTTGGTCGTACCACTATACTAGAATGCAGGTGCCAAGTGCATGTGGGCTTAGGGAGTTACAAAAGCTCTTCTGCAGGATATCTCTGCTCTAAGATAGAATTACCACATTTGTGCCACATGCTTCCTTACCTCATGACATCTGTTGGTGTTGAAATGCCAACAAAAATTCCTCATACGTATAAAATGAAACTGTCCATTGCTCGTATGTGTTGATATTTTGCATTGCCTCTGTTTTACAGAGATGCTTCACGAGATGGCATTATCCTGAAAATACTTTTGTTGTTTTGAAGGCAGTTTCACGTCCTGTAATGTCTCTGATGAGCCATTTGAGTGCCCTCAGTAAATCTATGTGGTATACAGGTAGATGTTTCCCGAAAAAAAGGAAAAGTCTGTGTAACTACTGATATAAAGTGACAGGGAATCATACAGTTCTAGACAGTTCCAGAGAGTATTACTGATAATAATTCAGTAAGCACAAAAAAATCCATATTGGTCCCAAATGAAATGGGCTCAGTAGCTATATTATTTTACATACAGATACCTAGAGGAGGTAAATAGTAAAGTTCTGTCATTACAAAGCTTCAGCAGTGAATGCATTTTATTACAGTTTCATCACAGAATGGTGTTGTTTATGCAATTTTCAGTAAATTTAATTTCATTTCTTTACTTGGTCATTTTCTTTAACTTAATTGCTCAATAAAGGATTATGTTATTTTAGAATAAGTTCTAAAACATGCTCAAGCATATGATCAAATATGAGTTGAGCTGTAGCAGCTTGACAAACTACTGCTTGTCAGCTGAGCTGTGGTATCTGGTAAATGCAATTGGTATCACATTTGATTGAGTTATCTCATGTCATCTGAGCAGCATTAACTGATGATAAGCCAACTTAATTGGTTGTATGTATATAAGGTAAATGTCATAAATTTAATCTTATATATGCACCACATATTTTAAAATTTAGGTGGAATGGCAATGAGCATTTAGTCAGCTGCTGTAACTACACTGTAAACTCTGTGCTGCAGCAACTTGATTGCTTTTGACTGTATTCTCAGCTCATCCTGGTTTTGACTTGCAGTAGCCTAAACATCAGTAAAAGTAGTGTAAGCTCAATAAACTAATGTGTTTTAATTTCTAATGGCAAGGCCTGAAAGTGCATGTGCTGGTGGTTCTGGAGCTCATCTATTAATAGCTATTAAAATCTGTAACTGCTAAAATCTGCTAAAATCTGTAACCTGATGTGCATGAATCCATGTAAAAACTTGTATGAGCTGCCATCTATAGCCTACAATTTTTCTAGCAAGTTTTCCAATACTTCTAACTAGAGATATGGTAGGAATTTAAGACGCAGAAGCAGCTTTCAAGTTTTCCTACTCTCTTCCTGGGGCACATTGTGGCCTCTGAAACGGTTGGTAGGA
Organism: Tinamus guttatus; assembly: GCF_059628265.1. Taxonomy (NCBI): domain Eukaryota; kingdom Metazoa; phylum Chordata; class Aves; order Tinamiformes; family Tinamidae; genus Tinamus; species Tinamus guttatus. The sequence continues at coordinate 1,651,847 of NW_028288727.1, read as the reverse complement.
ATTAAAAACATTTCATTTTAGTTGCCTACAAACAGGTATTACAGTTAAGGATCCAGGCTCCTATTATGGTAAATGGAGATCCACTTGGTACTGTTAATGAAGCCTAGAGAAGCTTTTAAATAACTTAGAAAGATGCCACTAAGCAACTGTTTTAGCATTATTTTTTTATGAAGGGAGCACAGAAAATGAAAGTAGGATTCGCGTAACTAAACATAGTTTTTTCAGGCACATAGGAGTATCATTCCTTGACTCTGGCTTCAAGTCCAGATGAAAGAGGTCCTATCCCCCAGATCCATTTTGGTGCTTTGGATATTAGAGAATATTTATAATGATTAGGCAGGATACCCTAAGGCATCTGGAATAGTAATGATTCTGAAGTTTAAACAACTGAATCCTACCTCTGGCACAGAAGAAAAAAGCAAAATGCAGTTATCCCAATCCCAAACCAAGTTCTTCTCCTTTTCTCTTAGTTTTAGGCAAGTTAAGGTCTTCTATTTAGCACAATGTCCTTATGGTTCAGAGGCTCTGTTTATTATGCTTTTTAAATAAAAAAGATTTCCCATTGTACAAGGTGGTATCTTGCAGTCCTGCATTTTTGTTTTGTTCATTGTTGACTTTCTGGCAGCATAAAAATATTATTCTAGCATTCTTTACTTGAAGGCATTTTCCCCAGATAAAAGAAGCACTCAGATGGAGCTACTTTACTTTATAGGAACATTCGCATTTTCCATTCCCATGCTTCATTTTGTCTGATAATCTCCGAGCACTACAAAAAGATTACTTGAGTGTCCTTTTGTTTGACAGTTTCTATCAATGTTAAGCAGTCATGTCTTTGCACATTGACTGTCACCTTGGACATGTGAGATTAATCAATGTCTTTCATAACAGGCTTCAGGAAATAGAAATTCTTAGTACACTTATCTCTTGTTTTCACTGTTTTCTTACTCTTGCTTTCTGTGCATGTGAGTGAGAGAAAGACTAAGGACTTTATCTTTAATGGCAATGTTGCTGAATTAAATTAACTGCTTAAGTAAACATCAAATAAGTTCTCTAGAGTGGAAGTGAGTTAATGTTTTCTGAATGCTGGCTGAACAAGAAAGTGAGATTACGTCTTGGCAATAATTAGAAAAACTATTCCATAGAAACACAAACATTTCAAACTTCAGATATGACTAAACATATTAGAGAAAGGTTCATGTTAGAACTGAGAAGGAAATAACTTTCTACTACCATAATCACATTTACAAAATATTCCCAGGTCAGAGATTGTGGAATACTTTCTAAGAGACAGTTTCATATTTATTCTCTCCATGAAGCTAAGGATTTATTCTTCTCATTTCTCGAGTGGTGGCTCTAAGTAACAGTATTCTGGGGTTCTCTATTTGGAAGATTATAACTTCCATAAATAATTAACCATTTGTTGAATAACAAACGTAAATAACCCTTTTTGTGTGTCTCAGGTATCTCTGTGTCTCTTTTCTTTATCTCTGTATATCTGGATTTTCTGTATTTCTGTGAAAACTGTAGCCATTTGTATGTTGCCCACGTTGGCTAAGTCTGAGAACACCATCTTGACATAAGTTTTATTTGAGGACAAAGGAGATATGCTTTTTCTGGGTAATATTAGGCTTGTTGAACAAGCATTTTTGAATAATAGAGTATATATATATATATTTCAATGGAAATTCTCAATGAGACATTTTTGACAGAGGTGCTTGGAAACTGAAGTTGCTCGAGTTTGTTTGTTTGTTTCCTAAACTTCAAATTTTCCAAGCAGAATTGTTCAAGACATGCCATTCTGAAGCAAGTTAAATTTTCATTACTCTTTTGGATTTGTGCCTATCATCACATGGTGCTTTTAAATCCAAATCCATAAGAGAGGCTCTGAGATAATACAATATACCAATAACAAAAAAATATAATTAGAATTTCATTTAAAACATTGACTTCTAACATATCAGCCTGCTTTAATATTCACTATATGTATTTATTAATTCCTTGGCCATTTAGAGGAAATTATAATAGTTAGAATTATTTATGAACATTGTATCTTTCACAGAATTTTTCTTTGAACCATAGAAGTTAGATGATAGAAACATGTTAATTAACCAGTTCTTCTACTCATTTAGGATTGTGTTGGTGTCAATGAGTAAATGGATTGTAATCTAACATTTAAATTATTCAAATGGGAATATGTTACAGAGTGACTCAAGAAGTGTGCATATCCATGAATAGGGCAGTGATTCTCTCCGGCTGCCACGTCTCAAATAAACCTTAGCAAGGTCTAATTTGGTTTATGCAGAAGTGAACAAAGAAAAGTTTCTCCAGGCCAAAGTGATTTCCTCTGACCTTACCTCAATAGGAAGAAAAATGTGTGAATTACTCTTTCAAGCTTCATTAAAGCATAATACAGATGGCTGAAAGAGACAATGAAATCCTGCTTCTGTCAGCCGCTTTCTATAGGGGTAAGAAAAATAAAAAACTTTGCACTTGTCTGAGTGATAACAAAGCAAGTGATAAACATTAATCTCTCCCTAGAATCCAGTCAGTTCTTTGGAGTGTTTCCTATTGAAACTAAAGGGTCTGTTCCTGTTAATTACTGGGAAATTGCATTTTGTAGCATGCCATACATAGATCAACTCAATACACTATCAGAAAGACACTATGCAGTCTAGTCTAGGTACCGAACTAGTTTCAGTGGGGCCTTAATCCCACTTGCCATTTGTTGTGGTGCAGCTCTGATTATGAATGCTATGAGTAGACCCTATGTATGTAATTTTTGTGTTAGAGTAGACTAGCTTAGCTCTGATTTGTAATGGGATACATTCACGTTGTCGGTTATATGCATGAGACAGGCCAAAAAATACATGTCCAAATGTTTTCAGTGCTTATCATTTTATGTAGAAAAATAATGAGAATATGAAAATTTGTTCTAGATGAAAAGGAGTTAGATGGTACAGAAAAGAAAATCTGGCCATTTCTTAGTTATATTTTTAAATAACTGCTTAAACTTACTTGTATGTATACTTAACACTAGTTGTAATAATTAACACACAGAATTCAATTCAATACCTGCCTGTCTCAGATTATATTTGTAAAGATGACTTGATTTTTACCTTAAATCTTAGTTACAAACAATAGGTTGATCCTCTAGACTTCAGTTCATTGAATCTGTTGTCAGGAAGGCTGCTGTCCTAGCAGGGTGAGCAAAAGTCAACAAAGAGATTTAAATCTCCATCTATAGAAATGAAATATGAAACAGATTTGCTCTGAAGTTGAAGCCCCATTGAATCTCAATAATACATTAACACTTCTGCAAAAAGCAATTTAAAATCTTTGTATGTATTCTTCTTAATTTTTCAGAATGTTTTAAAATGATAAAATTAATGGAGAATTTTATTTTTACTTGCTCAGACCTATCTTTCCTCCCCATTGGAATAGTTTTAAAAATATCATTGTACTTGACATTTTAAAGTGTTTAGTCACTGGTTTTATTACGTTCTTTAGTGATAACGGGTTTGGGATTTTCAAATCAGTGATATATTTTTCTTCATTGCTTTTTTCCTTTTTTTTTCTGCAGGGAAGAATTTTCTTCTAATAGAAATTGTAAATATAGGTTCAGTGTAGGTTTTCTTATGTACTCACATAAGGACTCATGTCTTACAGTGCTAAACTAAGCAACATGATTTATCTTTCTCATGTGCTGCTTCTCTCATTTGCTTATTAAAGATGCATTACTGAATTTGTTCTAAATTCAGATTTTGGTTTGAATCTGCAAAATCCAAATCTTGATATCAAACATATGTTATAAAATAAGAGCCAACTGTAAACTTGTGATCCTTTTCAGTGCAAATGATTATTTAAAATGATGGATTTAGTGAAGATTCTCAGTCTTCCAAATTTTTGTCCAACAAGAGACAGAAAATTAGGAAAAAGTCCTACAGTTAACAATGCATTCAAAATGACTCAAAGGAAATGTGCTTTCACAAAAATGAAATTACACTATGTAACTCATTGCTACAAGATGTTGATAGTGTAAAATATTAACATAATTCAAAAGTGTTGGGCAGTCATACAAACAACAAAAATCTAAGGATTCCAATAATCAATAATGTAAAATAGAGATTAGTTCACTCTGGGTGCTTCAGGGTTTCAGCTAACCCGCAGTGAGTAATCAGTAGATGATCTTCTCAAAATATTTCAAGTGCTAGATATTATCTACTGTTAGACACAAAATCCTATGCTAAGCAATCCACTGGCTCAGTTTGGAAATAAAATTGACTAAAAATCATTTTCAAATAAGAACGTTTGTTAGCTGCTCTGAGATGGGATTGGAAGGCACTTGGAATGCCTTGACACTTCTCTGAATGAGGCTTTGATCAATGTTCTGCCAAACTATATCATTTTTATTTGAAAAATATAGGTGCAAAACAAACTCATGAATTTAAATGAGGTAGCTTGCTGATCAAATTACAGACTGTTGGTGAAGTTGTTCTGGGAAACTATTGCAAGACTGTGTCATAAACTATTCTTTCAGATTTTAGACTACATAGATAGCTGTTTCAACCTTTGTATAACAATCTAAGTAAAAGACTTGTTGACGTGAACTGCTGATGTAGACTTGTAAGTCTTAGGATCTTTCATAGTCAACAATTCTTTCCTGATAGATAGTCAGTTCAAAATGATGCACTGTTTTTTCCGTGCTAGAACTAAAGTTTTCTGTCAAGATGCTCCATTCCATGGAAAGAAGGTATTATTTTCAGACCTGTCCAGACCTGCTGCATTTACTACCATTTTTTGTTATTCTTAATAGGACAGATTTTTTTTTAAAGAAACATACTTTCTTTTTTTACTCCATTACTGAGAGAACATAAAAATGAGTGAAGGTTGCATGTCTTTGTTTAAAGAAAAGTCATAGGAATGACGAATAGAAATTTAAAAAATACATAAATAAAATAAATAAAGTGGTGGTTTTTACGTATACGAACCCTCAGATTTCATTCCCTTTTTACATTAAAGGTGTGCTTGACAATCCATAATTTTTGAAAACTAACACTCTAGTCTGTTTATTTTGACTTTTTGCCAAAAGATACCAACAAAAGTGCCTCTCATTCTTTCCTATTTATACAGTGTCCACAAATACACGTGTATCTGTGCCTACCACAAAAATTACACCATTTATTTTCTGCAGTGAAAAGTTAGGATACAGATCCTTGTTCTGTCAATTGGAAGATTTTTTATTTCCAGCTGACATCAAGTGGAATCTGAAAGAAAATATATTTCATTTCTCTTCAATCAACTTAGCTCCACTGGCTGTGGAGACCTGTCCTTACGTTAGATTCATTGCACAAGGCAACACAAGTTTTACAACTCTTTAGATAGTAACGTAGATGTAATGGCCCTTAACATGCTTTAGGCCCACTTATTCAACTTACTTAAAGAAAAAATAAAAGACTTAATGAGTTGTTCTCCAGGTGTATGTTTCCTTGCATAGACTGTAGAAGCACTTCATAGCTAATATATCAGTATAATAATATATCAATATTTGGGGGTATTTAAGTCACATGATATTAATGTCCTAGTACCATCCATGCTGACTGTTTCAGTTGTCTGCTGTTTATTATCCATCCAAATAAAACATGATGTTTATATACTTGAAGATACTAAGAGGAAGAGACATATTTACAGTTTTGGGTCTCGTCTTCATTCTTTTTTTCTTTTCCAGAAGACAGGGTAGGCAGCCTTCAAGGGCTGTCTTTCTAGGATTTCCATGTTCCTTTATTCTGCCATCTTTTTGTTCAAAATTAATCATTTAGAAATTCAAGCAATTCCAATTCTCACTCCATAAGTACCATGAAGATTCTGGTGACTCCAGACATACGTACATATATATATATATATATATATGTATATATTAATAAGCACTGGATGGCTTTGGAGGGAATGCTCATACTCTACAGAATGAAAGACTTAAAATTTGCAGGTAGCCACCTGGACACACACACAAAAACACACTTAAAAGCATTTCAGAGCCTTTATTCTGACACTGTAGGCCGATCAAATCAAATGATTTCAGTTACAGCTCTATATTCAAAGAACAGTTACTGACCCCTCTGCAGTTTAAATTATCTTAAGAGTTCACAGGTTCTGTATAGGATACAATTTCATTAACTTAACACACCCTCTGCAATTCTTAATTTTAAGTAAGTAAGTGGACTGTTTAGGATGATCTTCAACATACCTAAAGATTCACAATGAATCTTTAATTAACAATACAGATGAGTGTTATGAGATGCGTATTTCCAGATGCCTGTCATTATTTATTGACATTCCTTCCAATTGCTATTACTTCTGTGTGCTGAAACAAGTCCACAGATTTTGAATGTGACTACAGTCATCACTGTATTGTAGAATGAAATATAGAATTAAAAAGAAATGAGTAAAAATTGTATTTTTAGGTGAACAATGATGTATATGTTCCTACCTGAAGCTTTCAGAAATACCCCAGGAAACAAGAGCTTATAAAATTTATCATTGAATTACTGTCACATTTCATTTTCCTTTTTATTTTCCTTTCCTACCAAAAGATAAAATTGGATTTCCTTAATACCGCTGTAGGTATGAAGGAAAAGAAAATAGAGCGGCCAAATTAGCAGACAGTTCTGGGTTTGTCTCTTGCTCACTAGTTGGTCAAAAATAAATCATAGCCTCTCCAATTGCATTTACAGAAAACTGTAATGATATTTAACTTTTTTTTTTTCTTTTTTTTTTTTAAGAGGAGGATTGTGAGTTAAAGTCTGGACAGGACTTTGACATCCTGAAATGAGCAAACTGTCTTAATGTAACCCATCATCATCTGGGTAGAACAGCAGAAAAAATGCTCTGGAGTCTGGAGTGTGAGGGATCTTTCAAAAAAGATGAATTAGCTCTGCAGACACTGAGTGGAAATTATAATAAAGGGCCTAGATCAGAGAAAAAGAGTAAAGAGGAGAGAGAGAAATATATTTATTCCCACCTCATCTGTTGCTGCACCAGATTCTCTGCTTTATTTTGTTTCTGAACTCTGCAGATTAGCCTCATGTTTATGTATATCTGACATTACATTTGCATGAATTGTCAAAGGACTTATTTTTACTGATGACGCCCTTGAAAGTCACTAGGTAAATGTAAGATTAAAGTCAGATATTACTTATCTATCTATCTATCTGGTTCATCTGTGGACAGAGTGATAATCTGTCAATGATAAGTGTTGATGCAATTTATCCTTATTATAATAGTTTTGAAAGGGACAGAAAATGGCCATCTTACAGGTTCCCTAGATCTGCTTCACTGCAGAATCTTCTGCGTTCTCACTCAGTCACCTCTTAATGCTTCATTAGGGACATGCGCAGTTATAGCAAAGTACTGGGATCATGCACCTCTTAGAAGATGTCATTTTAGAAACATTTCGTGCCATTCCTTCTTGTAAGGGTAATGTAAGAGGATGGCACTCTTCCCCAGCTAATAGCAGAGCATTTCAAACAAGGAGCACCATTCTGCACCAGCGTGAGGAGAGGCATGGGAGGTGGTTTGGGGCAGCAAATGTTTCTCATTGAGGAGTGATATCTAAAAAAAAATTAGCCTGAGTTTCAAGTCCTACATGATATTCAGTACTTTCTAAACCCCCCATCAAAACCCTTATATACTTAGAGTCTTTTATTTTCTTAGCCAAGGTAAGGCGCCTTATCTGCAAGAATGCTGTGGATGCAGTGAGTGCACTGTCTGAGTGAGTGCACTGTCTGAGTGGCTGCATGGAAATCGGTCCAACACAGACCCTTTGGACAGTCCTGTTCTTCAAATGGGTTTATCTTTCTAACATTCTGATTAATACAGATTCACATTATGGGAAAAGTCTTAAAAAGTTACCTTTGCACATCAGTTTTCAAGCCTGTGGCTTGGCAGGCACCAAGCTTTTACAACAGATTGACGACATGCTGTTAAAATCTGGCTAGTAAACATAAAACTTCTACAGGGCTCATCGGGTTTTAGAGATGAAGCTCTAAAAGCAGATTAGCCAGTCCCACAGATGTGGTTTGTTGTCTTTTTTTTTTTTTTTCCCCCCGAAAGTGTGTTGTTGCCATAGCTACTGCTGGCCTGTTACATAAAACAAATTACTTGCCCAAGCATGAAGGCTGAGCAGAGAGCGCATCTCTCTCTTCCCTCACCCTCCTCTTTTCTAAATCAGCGTTTTTCTTTATTGATGGAATGAGAATAAAAGGGTGTGTGTTTGTTTGTTTGTTTGTTTGTTGTTTTTTTTTGCTTTTTTAATTGTGCAAGGGTTTAGGTTTTTTTATTCTACTTTGTTCTCCAGCAGTTCAGGTCCAGATTTTTTCCAACTGATGTCTATTTCTAAGCATCCATGCTATCACATCTTGCCCATGGTGCAGTCTGCTTGCCTTCTTTCTGCAATTGCTGAGTTTTACTGCCTTACTCGTATTTTTGCAGAATTCTTAGATTGGCTCATACTTCTGTTTGTACTTGTTAAACCACTTGATTGAGGTGAGCGGATGAGTCTGTTTACCTAACAGAAAAAATCTGACTCAGTCATCTTCTAATTACTTCTCTTCAGAATAGTATTTTTCAGAGTTATCTAGGTCTTTATCCTAAAATACTCATTTTTTTTGTCACTATAGCTTTGTCTTCCTTCTGGTATGAGCACTATTATCAGTGAGCTTTATTAATGATCATTCATAGCACTACTTTTCTTTTAAAGTTACTTCTAAGCAATATTTTGCTGATATTATCTAACACATTAATTTAAAATCTCAGTAAATGAACTTTGTCAGATGCAATGCCCAGTGAAGATGTATTAAGCAAATATTCTATTAGAAAAGTGAAAAGACCTAGTATTTTGTGAGCTATCTGATGTATATTCTAGCTGCATATGCAATATGATGGAAGAATAGCCAACGTACCACTAAAATGTATTATCCTTTCTAAGTGCCCGTGTACTATATTCAGAGAGATTTAAGTCAATCAGTGATAAATACAGTGAGTTTTTTTCAGATTTGTTACTAAAATATAATTCAAATTAAAAGATTATGTGATTTAAGCTCTGTTTTTGCACTTAATGCAAAGTATTGAGTCAGTAATGTCTTATATTCCATTGTTTGCCCATAACTCAATTTTTTATCTAACAAACACCTTGCCTACCAAGACTCAGAATCAAAACAAGACTTAAATCTTCTTTTCATTTTTTATATTTCAGTAATTAGAGGATCTAAATTAGGAATTACATTATTTTTGTATATTTTTTGTATATTTTGTTATTTTGCATGTTTCAAAAAGATCCCTGTAAGAATAATGTTTGTGTTTGAAATAGTCAATAGATATGTCAATATTGTTCTCAAACATTTCTATATTTCACTAAAATTCTGCCAACTCTTAAAATGTTCACTTTATGTGCTCTCACATATGACAGCTGACACTTAAAAAATTCAGTGCAGGAATAGTAACATGCTTACATATATTCTCCAACTTTTAGTATTAGCTCACTCAGCCAATAGTAAGATCCCCGTAGCAGACTTGTGAATGATGAATTCCAAGCATCTGACTGGATTTTGGGATTAGGTTTTAATCTTCCATACAAGACTGTGGAATAAATACTCTTTTGAAATAAATGTTTGCACAGAATTGTTTATTTACATATACCAATATAATTTGAATAGTTTTGTGTTGGAATTATTATCCTAACACTATTTTAACAGAAAAAATAAATGTATACTGTAAAAATAGAAAATACGTCAGTAAAAATTCAAGCTATTAAAAAGAGCTTGCTTAGCTGTCTTTTCAGAATAATTAGAATGATTGTATTAAAGTGCTACGTTAAATAAAAGGGAGTATTTCTGAAGTACTGCATCCATTTGGGGCTTTAAATGTAAATTATTGGAGGACATCATTGCAACTGCTTTGATGTATAAAAAATTACTTGTGCTCTCTGGAAGCTGCTTCCAGTTCTGTCCTTGAACACAGATGTGAACTTTCCACTTCAGTGCCTAGAGGTGTCTCTTCCAAGAGAGACCCGTAAATGGTTCATTTTACAAGCACATTGTGTGTCATTTTAGTGTCAATGGCTTGGGAATTGATTATACTGACTATAATACGGATATTATGATTTCTGTAATGCTTTAGAATGAAATTTGGATTCTGTGTGCGCTACATCTGGAGTCATGATCACCATAATACATTCATTTTGCATTTATTATGCATTTCTGCCACTCTCCATAATACATATTTAAAAGACTTGTGTTCTCTGTGATTATTTATTTACAATTTTTAACAAGCACTGATCAATGACATAATTTAATTTTTATTCAGTTGAATGCTTATTTTATCAGAAAGGTTATTTTGATTTAATTTGAATTGATTTGTTTTCATTGTACATGATGCCTATGTTTTTAAATTTAATTTTGAATGCAAATTAAAATCCCTAATTTAAACTAATTCCTAATTTAAAACTAAACCTAATTTAAACTAATCCCTAATTTAAACTATACATGTACATAAGAGTATGTATGTGTGTAAGAGGAAATTTGTTTTCCAAAGATCTTTTTCTCTGAAAAGGCAGACCAAACATATCAAAAATGCTGTTTACCTGTTTTTATAAGTTTTGAATTGAGATGTCAATTCACGGGAGGAAGACAGGAGGAGAAGAAAAAACCTAATAAGTAGAGGAAGAAAGGCAAGTTTTAATTTAGCTTTGATTTTGCATCAAATAAATGGAAATCTCTTGACTTTTTTATAATTTTTATCCACAGATGTTTGTTCTTCAGTTGATACAGAGCACACAATTACATTAATTACAAGTATATTAGTAACAGTCATCCTAGAAGACTGCAATATGTTAGCTATGTAAATAGGGTCTTTAAAAGATTTTTCTAAGGGTTGAGCAAATGCTTCAATATTAGTAGAAGTTTTGAAATTTGATTTTCAGTGAGGATTTAATATCAGCCTAATATAGTAACAGCAATATTTTTGATAAATTCGTACTTAAGTTCTCATAGAGAATAATGTAGAAACATGTTTACTTCCTCTTTACAGCTTTTTTGTTTTGTTTTGTTTTGTCTTTTTGTTAATACAATAATAGAATTCATGTACGATAATAGAATTCAGGCCAAGATTTTCAGATTTAAAAGTTTATTTAATTAAGTGACAGACATAAGACATCAGACATCAAAACAAAATCAGAATAAAATAGTTATTTTGTTAATAAAATAAGAAGCACAGTTGTTCTTAGATCATAGTAACACTTTAGACTAAAGATATGGTAAAATATTTTGAAATGTTTTCTAGAAGTTGAAATGCATCTAAAAATTGTAGTAAGGACTTTCAGAATCAAATGCCCTTTAAAATAAGTTTGAAGACTGGCTGTGCTTTCAAGACACAAGTTAAGCCTGAGCACAGTTTCTGCTAACAATGTGAGGATGATACAAATCAAATGTTAGGCACAAGAATAAGCTTTCTTACATTTGATATAAAGTACAAAACCAATGTGACAATTGTGTTGTTTAGTAATAAGTATAGACATTTTTATTCTGTTTCTTTAGAATTGTTTCATTAAAGTTTTGTCTAGTTTAAACAGAAAGCTATTTGCATGACAAAATAAGTCATACACTTGAGTCTTGCCTGCATGGGATACTTCCTTTCTTTTCTTTTTAATTTTAACGTGATTCTTCAGAAAAACAAACATAATTAAAACCAGATATTTTCACATCTTTGCATCTGTGTTTTCTCTTGCCTAAGAATCTACATGTAATAAGATTTTTACAGTTAAATTAATTATGGGAATATACCACTTTAGAGACAGCAGATATTCCTCCCTGGGAAATTTGCGTATTTTTCTATAATCTAAAGTTGAAAATAGAAACCTTTTGGAGAAGCTAGTTAGATCGTGACGTAAAAGGATGAGAATAACGGACTCTTCTGGCCATAAGAATCTGCTAATATATTGCATGAGTTAGTTTGGCTTCCTGTGATGTTCTGCATATAAAGAAAGTGTGTGTGTGTGTGTGTGTGTGTGTGTGTGTCTATATACATTTATATATGTATGAACATAGGATCACCAATTTGCCCTTTTCACAATAAATATAATATATTAAAGTATTGCTTGAAGATGTAGGGAGGATTCCTCTGACGTCTCTTCAAGGAGTAATTCTGAATCATCCTTAACTTTCAGTTATTGTGCAGTTACCACTGAAGCAGAGCAAATATTACAGTTGCCTAGAAAGGATCTGGAGATAGCAAAGAACAAGGAAATAACCTCAGGACTGCAGGGAGGTTGATTTAAGGGGCACTACACTTTTTTCTATCTGTACACCCAGACATATTTGTTTAATTTTCTGGTCACTAAAGCAGTATCGAGCATGTCTGCATTCAGGCAAAAAATGAATTTATACAAGATTATAACAGATAGAATTTTGCAGTTAATGCAACATTCCAAGAAAGTGGAAGCAATTTGGGATAAAATGTTCAGAAATAGCTCGATTAGAACATTAGATACATTTCAGTATAAAATACAAATGAAGGTAGTATTTTAATATGTTCTACTCTATAAAAGTGTTCTTGGACTCAGTGGGTTTGAGGTTTTACCCTGACTGTGGAGCCTTGGCACAACGTATCATCATACCTATGGCTGTTGCCAGTCGTTGCAAGTCCAGCAGGAATATGAGAATTCTTGCCATAGTTCAGTTTAATATGCTGTGTTCTGACTTCCAGGACCTAGTACTAGTTTATAACACAAAAATTAATTCATCTTATTTCACTGACTTGGCTTTGAGTGTTAACAGTCAAAACCTCTCCTTTCCTCCTATATTTACTATTCATGGGCAGAGTTAGGAGAACATCTTTTTTCAGAAGACCTACTTTGTTTTAGATAATTTTGTTACTTTCTTTGCATAATTGTACTTATGGTACTCTTGAAAGTAAACTCGATTTCATTATATATGATTACTGGAGTATGTACGAATAATTTGCATATTAAAGGCCAGGAAAACATCTGCTTTCAGACATGATGTGGCATCTTTTGCTTTTCCACAAATTGCAAGTACCTTTCTACATTAAATATTGAGAAGAAATTTTAATGTTTATTCTCGATGTTTTCCTAGAGCAAAAAAGTTTTATTTAAGTCACTCACAAATTCATTTGGTAATTTAAACTGCCAAATTGTGGAAGGGAATATAAAGGGGAACATGCTCTCCTGTTATGAGTTTCAATTTTTGACAGGGTTACCTTGCTGAACAAATGGCATATTCTTTTTTAAGTCAATCTTTCCAGTATATAATTTTATAGCAGTACAAGGAGAAAGGCAGAAAAGTACAAGTTAAAATCAGTAAGAAGGACATGCAGGAAAGATAGGCATAATGTTAGTAAAATTTGTTTACCACACTCATCTTGAGATGCAATCAGCAAAAATCTCAAAGGAGGTGGAAGCCACCTGCTTAAAAAAAAAAAAAAAAAGATTTCCTACTTTCTACCTGTGCCTCATTTCTCCTTTCGCCTTTCCCTGAGCTTTAGGCAATGTTTGCCTAGAAGCCTTTTGCGATGATTTGCCTCTTGTCAGTGAAAGTGGCCACATGTAAGTGGTTTTCTGGCCTCATTTGTCACAAAACCAGCAGTGTTGTAAAGCTTGGGTCAAATGGAGAAGGCAGATGGCAGCTGAGCATATTATTGTCTGCCACCCTTGTCCTGATTTCCAAATAGTTACATCAATGAAAGTTTCACCTTCTCAGTTCAGTAGTTCTGGGAGAAGTTGTCAACTGGGAAGAGCTCATGAAGTCTCCAGAAGGTGTGCTCAAGAGCACATCTGACAAGACTTGGTAGCCTTCTTACTGCACGTGTTGTTAATAATTAATATAATTTTTGAATCCAAATAAGTGATTTTCCTTCATTTTCTGCTGGACTTGTGTTTTCTGTTTCTTTCCCTAGTCTTGTTTGCTGTTTGCATTTCCTTTTTGGGCACCTAAAGGATTTATATTTTAGTTACCTGAAATGGAGAGCAAACACTAGATATAAGTCATCACTAAATGATAATAAACTCAAGTGATTAAAACAAGCTGCAATAAACACAGCACAAATGCTGAAGTAGATATAACACACACTGTGTTGTTAAGATTCAAACAGAAGGGATAAATCAGAAAATGGAAGTCAATGGAAGTGGTTCAAGATATTTAGATCTTTCAAAAATCAGACTACTTGTGTGTCATATTATGGATTTAGTACCTGACTTCATGATATCATTTTTGAGAAGACTTTGTCTTTGAATGTTGGTGTAGACTACCAGCAAGAGTGGAAAATAACGTGTGTCATCCCTGAAGCAAGGTTCATCTGGAGTGTAGTTTGCTCCAGGCTTTCCCAATGATCAGGAGAGAGAAATAGATACAATAATCGGCCCACCAATGATGTTGATAACTACGGATGATATCCCATTGCCTTCAAAGTGAATTTGAGTAGCCCATCCCGAATCTTTAACTTCTCAGTTAAGCATTAAAAACTGATTGAGATGAGTCTGGATAGGCCTGAGAGTCCATGCTAATTTCTTAATTTTTTTTTTTTTTTCATACTGCTCCATAGCTGCTCCCTTTGCTTATAGTTCTACCCACTTCGGTCACATGAAATAACATGCAGATCTATCTCAAAAAAAAGAGCATATGCAGTAATAGAATAAGCGTGAGCAAAAGACAGTCACATGTGTATCTTCAAGCTGTCTTAGCAGTGATTATTTTTTATGCAAAGCATATTGCTGAAGTTAACCGTGTATGTTGCTTCGAAGGTTATCCTGTTTGCGGGAGCTAACAAAATGCGGAACAAGGACTTTTTAGAATAATGATATATACCATTTGTGTTTTGACTGGAAATGACCAAAATAGGCAAGGTTTTACAGTTAAGATTTTTGTGGATAGTGTCTTTTAATGTTCAGATAAAAAGGCTGTATTTGTAGCTTTTTATTACATAAAGATTCTGAAATATGCTAAAGATCCCTAAGTCCTAGGGACCCTATGTATAGTCCTCTCATTTCTCTCTCTCTCTTTTTTTTTTTAACTACAAAATTCAAATCATCCTGTACCATAGTTGAGCATAAATTTGACAACTGTTTTCCTCTAGACTATCCATAAAAGGTCAACATTGAACACAAGGTTGAAGAGAGCACAAACTCTTTAGGGGGATGGAAATATTTGTTTTTTAGTGACATGCATGAGACCAGGCTTTTTGTCAGTTCAGAACAAATAATAGCAATGATGCTTTAGGAATACTCATGCTTTCTGCTGATCAGTTGCAGCAGCTGCTAGAAAGTACAGAAGACAATTGTCCTTTGAGACTGTAATAATAGAAAGTACAGAGGGGCTTACTAGGACTGTTAAACACCTCCTACAAATAGCTGTAAAGGATTGCAGAAGCTTAATATTTTTAAAGCTTAGAGTAAATTAGTTTGTAAATAATTGGTTATTATCTCGATACTACCATTGCTGCAAAATTATTACTTCAGGCTCTAATAGTGTGAGATTTCTTTGTCTTATATGTTCTAAATGGAACAATTTACAATAATACTACTAAAACAAGTTACATATAATGGAAATGTTGGGCAAATACTGTTTAATTAACCCCAATGACATGTTCATTTGTCATGAATTCAAGTAAATACAAATTGTTTTAACCAGTTAATTGGAAATCTGCTTAAAAGAACCTGAGAAAGTCATGCAACAATTGGACATCTGATAGCAGTCATCAAATATATGTTGAACTCTAAACCCAACTTCAAAGGTTGAGATTCTTCCATTGACTTATTTGGCCTTTGGTTGAATCTCATATCCATATCTTTCCCTTTCCATATCTTTCCCTTTTCCTTTCACTTTCCCCTACCTCTTCCCCTTCCTTTGCCTCTCCGTTTCCCTCTCCCTCTTCCTTTTGCTTTCCCTCTCTCTTTCCCTTTCCTTCTTCTTCTTTTTTTTTTTTTTTAATAGGTGAGTTTTTTCACAATGGCAAAAGAAGTAGACACTGGAGGCAGTCATATGTTCAGTGAGAATTTCTCTGTGTGCATAAGACTGAGTAGGAAAGCCATTTGCTACTTCGCCTTGGGCAACAGCACTGCTACAGCTAGCCCTTCTAATACCAAAAAAGGAGTAGTATTCATCTGGTTATGACAGGGCATGAAAAAAGAATCAAAAGCAAGCAAACAGAACAAAGCACCACAATGAAGTTTTGGAGTAAAAACTAGCTTTGATAATGTTCACCCATGAAAAAAAAAAATGTTATTTTTTCCCCATCTTTGCTTGTTTTGCTTTTCTGATTATTTTATATAGTAATGATAACTTTTTTTGCGCTGACAGTGTAAGCCTTCCAGTGTAATACTAAGCCTTTTAAGGGCCTTCACCAAAGTAATTAAAAGAAATTAAAAAATACAGAGACATGATGCCCATAAAATTCTTATTATCTATCAAATTTAATATAGATTCCCAAATAACAAATAAACTATAAAGAGGCAAAAATTGGGCTTTTTCTGAAGGTGCTGCTATGTATCTTGAAATCATGTAAGAGCATATGCACTTGCATATGCAGTTGTCACCACTTGGGGAAGTAGGTCATCCTCATGCAGTCGTATTCTGGATCTCATCTGTTCATAATAATGTGGAGTATTCAACAGTCCTGACTGTTTTAAACTGAAAAAATTGTGTGACAGGCACTAAAGAAGGAGATAATTTCTCATGTAGAGGAAAAATTATCTTCTCCCTCTGTTCTTTTATGGTAAATCTGTTACAGAATTTGTCGCAGTATTTACACTTTTCTTCCTTATACTTGGTGTAGGGGAAAAAGGGCTCAGAGGCAACAACAAAACATTCGACAAGTTTCTGAGAGTGCTTTAGGGGGCTCTGGAGCCAAAGCGTTAGAAATGACTTCCTGCTTGCTTTACCACTCTATAAAATAAGGTTTTAGATTTTAGAGAAGGTTAGAAATTTTGAAACTTTCTAGTTGAAAAATATAAGTTGATAATGTCGGCATATTAATTTTTAGCAGGTTCTGTTTAAGACAAGGATAACAAGCTAGAAAATATTTTATTGTGATGTATCAACACTTCAGAAACACAGATGGATTGGTTCATTGTTTGGCACATTTGTGAGCTCTTACACTATCGTTATCAGTTAAGTATCCAAGACAGGCCTGTTCAGAGATGTCATGGAGATATTCAGAGATATTCTAAAGATGGCAAGCTAAAACAGTCTTCACAAATTTAGAATTTATTAGAAGCACTTTCTTTCCTTCAGTAATGATTAGAATCCCAAAATCCAGGACAGAAGATTATGGACTGCAGCCATAGACTAAAATGGATTTTATTTTTATTGCTGCCCATGAGATAGCAAGAAGCAAAAAAAGGTCAAGCTTAGACCACACATAGCACATAGAAGTGCTTATCAGCATGCAGAATGACAACTGATCAAAAACACTGTACACTAAGGTAGCATAATTTGGAACTAATACGGTGACAATGCTTTTAAATAGGCAAGGTTAAATATCAGTTGTTTGGGATTTTTCTATTTTTTTCTGTGTTTTTGTTATGCTTCAGATTTAACATAACTGGAGAGAAAGAAGTTTAATTTCTTCTTATTTTGATATCAGTTGTATCCTTTGACAAATCAACTGAAGTTTTTTGAGATTTTGGTACATACACCATAAAGGAGCTTAATACGCCAGCCCAACAATAATTCAGGACTCAGGCACAGCAATGTCCAGCCAGAATACAGATAATACTTCTACTCATGCACACAGCAGATATAGATGAGTGTCCTTTCTGTTATATTGGTTTCCCGATAAGAACATAAATAAACGTATAAAATCCGTTTTTATCATTAACACAAGCTTTCATGGCTTTTTAATGTATATGCCTACAATCAGAGGTCTTTCATCATCTACCTGTCACCTAAAAGCGGTAACTAGGTATATGTACAACTCTGCAAAGAAAACAATTTAAAATAGCATACTCTATTTCATAGTGGTGATGGTTTAATATAAACCAGAGTTTAAGAATACAGAACAATTATTTGTTGATAATAATGCTGATGATACCTAGCAGACTGTTGGGATTGAAGAACAATATTAATATACTCACTATTCCAGGTGAGACTCTTGAGTACTTTGTTGGCCTGACAATCATCCATCAGATGAGATGGATGTCAGCTTCTCTTGCTCCTCAGGACAGGCCTGTTACCAGTGTTGCTGAGCTACTGCCATCCAGTTCAAGCATTTTTCTTTCAGTTTTGCCTCTTTTCATGTTTCATATTTTTCCTCTGGAATTCTTGAGTTGGTGTCTCAACAATTCCACTCTGTTTTTGTTTTATGACAGTACTTATGTTCCACTTTCTCTTACATACTTTTTCAAAGTCAAGCATTTAACAGTCGCTTTCTTGGTAAAAAGTGAGTTGAGGTGGCACAGACCTAGACCTTTTATCACAAACAAATGAACCTCTGGGATGATTTCAAGGGTCCCTTCTATCCTCTGTTTTGAAAGAAAGGTCACTGTAGCAAGTGAAATGGGAATCTCACAAGAGAGAGATTAACTCCAACCTGATTTTGTAATATATTCTTCAAGGCAGGAGGATGTGAGGATATCTAAAGCTTGAACACATATCTACTTAGAAAAAAGGATGATTTCCCCATATAGGGGATTCTTTTTGTCCCTTGCGATTCTTGAACTCTATCTGTACAAAATATGTGCTACCCATTTTGACTAATCATTTTTTGGTGACATAAAATCATTTGCTGGAATTCTGATATCCTTGATCTGCAACAGCTCAATTTTTACCTGGAAAACAAATGTTATTATCCAAGAAAAAAATATAAGGTTAATCCAATACAATCTTCCTCTGGTAAACCTATGTTGTCTTTTAGTAGATTTTTTTTTGTAACACAGCATTCAAATTACCATTCTTCCACACTGTGTTGGATGCCTAGTAACTAGTTACACTTTTTAGCTCATTTTAAGGAAGGGAAAGTATGAGTTGAAAGTGGGTAATCAGTGTGTTGGTCTGTTTGGATTGATTATATCTTGTAAGTTCTTTGGGTGTGCCTTCTTATACCAGGCTCTCCTCATGAAAGGTGCTAGCTCGTGATTATATATTTCTACCTCCAATATGATAATTTCCATTCAGTATACTCAATTCCTGTTGACATTTACTTGTGTGCAATCTCACTGTCATAAAAAGTGAGATTAAAACATGCATTATTTGGACCATACCTTTACTTTGAACCACTCCTAGCTGCACAATGATCTTTTCCTACAAGGCTACACAATATATTTTTTGTTTGTTTTAAGTTCATTTGCGTTATCTGATTCAAATCATTTTTTTTTTGAAATTCTTTCCACATTCCTGCTATTTTTGATCTTAAAGCTGTAGTTTTCAGTGCTCAGCACAGTGTTTTCCACTTCTCTTTATCTCTTAGTTTACTCTTTCTGTTCTTTCAAGAATGGTTTATTCATATAAGGTCTCAGAAATCTGCTGTGTATGTTTGTGAAAATAAAAATAAATGCAATTAAAAGTATACAGAGTAAAATTGTCTTGGAGTCAACTTAGAATAATTAGGCTGTATTAATACTTATGCCAGAAATGTTTTATGTTTAAATAACTGTTTCCCTGTGCTTTTTAAGAAACATACTCAAGCCTATGCATAATAAAAAAGAAAGAAAAATATGACCAATTTGGTTGTAAAGAAAAAATATTTTAGTGGCTGTCTGTGCTCCTAGTGCAAGACAATTAATAGAAAATAATTGTTTTTCTTTTTATTTCCTTATAATTACTTTGTGGAATTTGATAAGAAGTATTTGTTTTTGCAGTGCCCTTGTTGTATTTCATCAAATGAGACAAAAATGATTTCCCAGAGATTTTTTTTTTTTTCATTTCTATACTAGTTATATACTACTGATGTTTTAATGGAAGTGGGAGAAGTGGAGAGGGAGAATTAGGAAGAGTTAGGCTTTGTCACCAACCATGACAAAGAAATTAGGTGACTGCTCTCTAGGTTAAACTGCAAGTATTTGCATTCTGATGCAAATTTAGAGATGATTTTTGTGGAGAAATATTTAGTTTCACTTTCACATGTCAACTCAGAGTCAACTACTCTGAGTTACTTTCAGATAGAGAAAAATTCTAGTTTACAAACAAGTGTTCACCAGGAGTGGAAGATGAATCAATCAGCCTACTGCAATGAAAAATCCTTGATTGTCTGAAAGATGTCACCTATTATTTTCCAACATTGCAATGTATGAATAGAAAAGCACACAAACTCAGACGCTTAAGCTCTTGTATGACATTTGGAAAAAAGTAGCAAGGACTGTTGGGTTTCTGTTCTTTTTCATGGTGACATTTGTTTCTTATAAAACTGACAGAGGAGAACATTGTGACAGGGCTACTGTCCAGCAGTTTGTTCAGTCAGAACTGCTGAAAACACAGCACTAGAGCTATGGATTCAGCACGTTAAAACATAGTAGTATCACTTGTGATACCAATAATCTCTTCCACAAATTCAGGAACCAAAGTGTGTGAGGATTTCCTCTAAAGGACTAAGGCTTATCTAATGAAGACTGTTGAGGAAGATGATGCCCATTTCCCAAGTCCTAATAAATTTGGGTAGACAAGCTAACTGAAAAGGTAGCCCTAGGGAAATCGTGTATTCAGGGCATGAGGTTAACTGAGGAAAAGACAAGACTAAAACTCAGGCATATGACTACATAATACACAGATTGATTTTATGGAGAGCCATTCTGACAGGGAATTAGTAGCTAAGGGCCGATGATATAAGATTTTTATAGATTCTTTTCTGATCAAATATGCACATGGTTATAAACATATATTGTATTTTCAAATGCATAATTTTGCAGAAATATTTGCCACACCTATTTAGCAATGCTAAAATGCAAAGTAGTAAATAGATGCAAATGTAAACAATGTCCAACAGTTCAATGGCAAGGATCACTAAATCACCACATATCTGGACAATTCCAGGTCATTTCAGTAGAATCACTGCATTCTTATGGCAGGCAGGGCTGGGACTTTCATCTCTTGTCAAGATTTAGCTCAGTTTGCTAATTAGCTCATCGTCATCTGCCTTTGCTCATTTTAATTATTAGTATTTTTCTTTTATGAGAGTGTTTCTATCAGCACAAAAAAACAGCCCCTGAGTTGGGGATCTTTAAGCAAAGATACTAAATAGGGGTAGCAAGGAAGTTGAGAGGAAGTAAAGACTAGCTCATTGTTTGTTTAGTCTTTTAAACACTTCCTTACTATTAATAAAGTTAGAAAAATGTTATAGGCAATTCAGAAAACCTAATCCTTGTGAAGGGTTTAAATGTTCGGAGAAAAGTGACTTGATGACTCTGAGAGGGGGTAAGTGTTTGAGGCTGGAGTTGAAGAAGTGCTAAGTGGGATCTACATAACCAGCAGAGGTAGGAAGAGAAGTGTTGTCACAAATGTGGATGTATAAAAAGCTATAATAATTCCTAGAAAATGGAAATATTGCTTTAAGTAAATGTAAATTACATCCTGCACAAATGTCACTATAAAAATAGCATATGCATTTAATGTTAAGTAACATGATCATGCATGTAGCATGCATGTAAAAATCAAAAAACTCTTGAACATTATTTCATGGTAGAAACCACTTAGATGGCTAAGGCTAGATTCTCATGCTTGATAATATGTGACTATTACCTTATTGCCATGCCCATGGCTAGTAAAAACTATAATAGTTTCTGCCACAAATAGTAGTGGTAATACTTCTATTCATCTTCATGAAATAAAGTATTTGTCAGACTGGTTGAGGGAGCAGATAGACCCACTTTTCTTGGGTTTAAAAGCTTTTTGGCCTTCTTTAATATGAAAATTGCCTTTAATATAAAATCAATCTATCATAATTACCTAGTAATTTTTGTGGAACATTTTTTTTCAGTTTTACAAAAAAATAGAAGAAGATTCTGTGCAATATGCTCTTCTTTAAATAGTCTATTTTTACTAAACATTATCTAGTATACTTAGTCACTTACAAACTCCTGATGTTATTAACATGGTGATTTTCCATGGGTTTATGGCCAAATTCATTTCCAGCTGCACTACTTATCAGATATTATAAAAGTCAATTCACGACATAATTATGTTTTCTGCTATATCTCTCTAATTTATAAACTGGAAAAATTATGCTGCCCCAAAAGAGGAAAGAGATTATGGTAAAAAAAAAAAATCCAGGAAAAAAAAAAGTCCTCTATCAGAAATATTTTCCAAGAAAACTAAGCTATGTTTTACATATTATTCAGAAATAAAGCTACCTTTTTTCCCTTAATTGGTGCTTCTCATGCAGGTAGCATTGGGTTGTGGTAACATTGCAGATCCTATGGAGGAGACTCATTGCTTTTTGGGGATTGTATTGTCATGGTTTTTTCCATAGTATAACCAAAACTAAACATAGACCTGAAAGTCTGATATAGATCACCTTTCTGTTTGGAATGACACAGAGTAGATTATTAGAGTTTGTTTAGATAAAGCTTATTCAGTATGTAAACTCCATTTATTGGGACAAAATTGCTAAATCCTTTATATATTTATTTGTTTTAATTACTAATACTAGGTTTTTTTGGTTGGTTGGTTGGTTGGTTGGTTTGTTTTAGTAGAAGGAGAGCAGGGATTCTGCTACCTACACCCCTGGCATTTGAGCATCCTTTTCTGACAAAGGGAAGGTCTGGAGTTCCAGGCTCTGCTTTTAGTATTGTCTCGTTTTTTACTCAGTGACTCTTTAACTATAAAATGCATGAATGGTTTTGGGATTAGATCCTCTCCCAAATACACCCTCTTCCAACTCAGTGGCACATTTTTTGGGCTACATTCTGGAATATCCAATGATATAAAACTGAACAGTCACTTCTACTATCATATATTATCAGTAATATATAATTACTACTGGAACCTTTTTTTCTCTGTTTTTCATATAATTTTATTATTTTACAAAATTCTCTAAGTCCTAGAAATACAATCTGTAAACTGATGGGCCCTGTTTTGTTTTTGGTTTTTATTACCTTTCTGTATATTAGGATTTACTGCGACTGTATCCAAAATTCTACTGTAAACAGCCTGATTTTCCCTCTCAGGTAGTAGACAGGCAATAACCCACAAGATCTTTTGGACAGATATATGCAGTTGTCCTTTTTTTTTTTCTCATTTTCAGGGAAGAACTGAAAAAGCAGCCAATGTGCATACAGGATTGAGCAGGAAAGAAGAAGAAACAAATGTTCTTCCTTTTGGGCTAGAGCCAGAGGAAATTTATATACTGATGTATAACCCAGAAAAAAAATAAAAAAAGGAATGAAAATTTTGGTGAGAAGAATAATTTCTAAAGAGAAATACAAACAGCCATGAGTCCTAATCTGTCCCGTTTTTCTCAGACTTCCAAAATTAGAGGGAGCTATTGGCAGATGATGGAGGCTTTACAAAATGATAGATGTTAGAAAGATAATTTACAAAATTATAGATGTTAGAAAGGTAAACTTCATACAAAAAGATCAATTTTTTGGTGTGACATAATTATGTTTTTTTCTCAGCTATTTTTGCACTTGTTCAGCTTTGCCTTCTCTAACCTGGCACACTTAATTTGTTTTAGAAGGTCTTGTAGCTCTTCCTGCAAAAGCAACAAAATAAACCAAGGAATAATATTTCAATATGCTTAGCATTGAAATTAAAAGCCTTTTAATGACAACTATCATTAAAAGAGATGAAAACACAATATAATTTTTCTGTTAAACATTCAAGTTAGTAACTTCATATGCTTATTATGTTATAGGTGCAGGAATGGCTGTGCTTAAACTGCCAGACCCAAAGAGCAATGTCAGGACAACTTGGGGACATGGGCAAGGTGCCACTTCCGAAAACTGTCCCTTCACAACCAGTATCCAAGCCACCGGTTCCTCCGCAGAAACAGCCTGTGCCTACTGCCTCACATTCCCCTCAGAAGACTTCCACACCATCCACTCAAACAGCTGAAAAATTAAGAGAGGAACCAGGCATTCAGAAGGATGTTCCAAAACATCAACAGGGGAGATTGGAAAAAACATCGTCAGCTGATAAAATCCAACAAGGAATTCAAAAAGAAGATGCAAAAGTTAAGCAGAGCAAACTTGCCAAGACACCTTCAGCTGATAAACTCCAGCGCGTCTCTCAGAAGGAAGACCCAAGACTCCAGCAAGCAAAACTTTCAAAGACACCCTCATATGATAAAATTTTGCATGGGGTTCAGAAGGAAGACATAAAATTTCAAGAGGCAAAAATGGCAAAGACATCTTCAGCTGATAAAATTTTGCAAGGACTTCAGAAGGAAGACATAAAATTTCAAGAGGCAAAATTGACAAAGATACCCTCAGCTGACAAAATTTTACATGGAGGTCAGAAAGAAGACCCAAAACTTCAACAAATGAGAATATCAAAGACACTGTCAGCTGACAAAATCCAAGCTGCAGATCAAAAGGAAAATGTGCAGCAGGTGAAATTGTTAAAGGCAGTTTCAGCTGATAAAATTCAACATGGAATTCCGAAAGAAGACACAAGACTTCAGGAGGAGAAAATAGTGAAGACTGCTTCAGTTGACAAAATCCAGCATGAACTCCAGAAAGAAGAACCAAAACTTCAGCAGGCGAAACTGTCAAAGACACCTTCAGCAGATAAAGTTCCTACAATAGTAAGTTCAGAACAAAAGAAACCTGTAAGCACCTTGGAAGAAGATAAAAAATCTCTGCTCCTGGAAAAGAAAGCATCACATCCAGAGGACAAAAAAGAGCAAATTACAGCTGAGGGTAAAGACCAAGTTTCTAAACAGAAAGCAGAAGTTAAAGCACCTCCTAAGGAACTGAAAGCTAAGAAACAAGAGGATGATAAAAAAGAGGATTCAGCCATTGGAATTCCACAAATGGTTTCAAAAGCTGAAAAAGCTCGGGAAGAAGAAATTCCTGCTCAGACTTCATCCCTCCCAAGAACTGACCTTGTAGAAGCAGTGAAAGAAAAAACAGTAAGTGTTTTGGTTTTTTTTCTCTACTTTTCCCCTTGCTGCAATAAGCAATGTAGAATCCAAACCTGACAGTGTCCTTATAATATTCCTGCTCTCTCCTGCTCTGTCTTTAGCCTCTGTATGTGACGATTCTCAGTGATGAAAATGCTTGCTCCTATTGAGTTATTAGGGTTTTCACCAGTTAGTCCTATGCTCCATTTTTCAATAATTTTTGCATGATTTTCAATCTCAAATAGTTCAGAATTTGAAACTGCAAAAATGTTCCTGTTTTAATCACCTTCAAACATTTCAGATTTAACTGCTACTGTAGGACTTTGGACCTTGTTATTGAAACTGGAACATTTTCATAGTTTTCAATCCCAGGAGGAAATAAGATATAGTGGTTTGCAATACCAAAGTATATTAAACATTTGAGGAATATTTTGTGGTTCCTGAACATGATACGTTAACATATGTAACCTTTACATCTTTTTAATATTTCATTTCTCTATCATCTCATGTGGAAAAACATCTCAGGGAGAATTCTTGCTGTATTCCCTAGTCACATGAATGGATGAACTATTGGTAGCAGTTGCTAGAGGGCTGGATGTGCAGTGATCACAAATCATTTGTCAGCTGAAGTGGGCAATATATACAACTTGTGGAAGAATATAAAATAATATATATATATATATCAGTATATATATATATATATATATATGTATAAATACTGATATATATCAGTTCCACAAAGTAGGCAGAGATTATTCTCATATGAAAGTAGGAATAGGTTTTATAAAAGTCCATTGTCTTTTCCATTTAAAGTTGCTAAATAATCACAGTGAAAAAAGTCAAGTTTGATTTCAAGCAACAATCAAGATATTCAGGCAGAAAAATATTCTGATTTTGAAATTGTCTGTAGAGTTCTGTTAAAAATTTTACCGCTTTTGTAAATCAAGTTCTCTGTCTGAAATATTTCCCATCAGATCTCCAAAAGAGTAGGGATATCTTCTGATGATACCAAGAGATATGGTATCACGATTATGTCAAGGGAATCCCTGAACATAAGATACTAAGTTCAAAGTAGCATAACTAGAAACCCTGTCCTCTAGAATAATAAAATAAAAGTCTAAGAAAAGGGAATATCAATTGTTAAAAATTTTATTTTTCTGTGAAAGAACACTTGTAAGGGGAAATATTCGTCCAGTACTAGTCTCAGTTCTATATCTGGTCATTTCAAAGCTTTGTGAAGAGGAGAAGGTGTACTGTGGTCTGAACATATCTAAGATTCATGTATTTGATTTCTAGACATGGTAGCAATTGATTTTAATTGTACATTAATAAAAAATTTCTAAATATCTCTTTATATACCATATGAAATATAAATAAATATATATTTCATTTCTAATTCACTTACATTTTGCTTGTTCCCACTGCTTCTTACTGAAGTTAGGACTAGTCTCAGTGGTGGCCGGTGATAGGACGAGGGCTAACGGGTGTAAGCTGAAACATAGGAATTTTAATCTCCATATGAGGAAGAACTTCTTTTCTGTGAGGGTGACAGAGCCCTGGAACAGGCTGCCCAGAGAGGCTGTGGAGTCTCCTTCTCTGGAGATCTTCCAAACCCGCCTGGATGCCACCCTGTGCCACGTGCTCTGGGTGTCCCTGCTGGAGCAGGGGGTTGGACTAGATGATCTCTAGAGGTCCCTTCCAAACTCAACTATTCTGTGATTCTGTAGTTGATTTGATCCATGGATAGGACTTAGTTTTCTTTTTCTGTTTCTGTCTCACTTTATTAAACTGTAAGATTAATATTATTATTAGACTGTAAAGTGTTTTATTACACTGGAAAGAGAATATAATAATACATACCTATTCCCAGTTACCTTTGAGGTACATTTAGGTAAAGTTTTAAAGCACTTTGTTTCATGCATGAAAGAAAATGCCTAGATATCCATTGTTTAAATATTCTTAAAATTAGAACACTCTGAAATGCAAAAGAGATTTTGAAAAAGGAATACCTATTTTTGTACACTTTCATTTTCTCCTTGGAAAAATCTTTTGATCCAAGAAAGTGTTCTGAAGTAATGATAAAGCTGATACCTCAACTAGTTTTTGATTCATAAGAATGACAGATCTTTTATTGTTATTTATTGAAATTGTTAAATGATCTCTGTGCTGCACACTGAACATTGTTGTGTGCATTCTCCCTAGAAAGCATGTGACAGAAATGGAAAAGGAGAGAAAAAATTATGAATATCACACATTGATACCATTTGTGGATAAAAGACAGAGTCTAGACATCAAATAGAGCAGAATCACATGAAGGATTTCAGTGAGATGTGTTTTTAAATAAGGATGCAGAAGAAAACCTAATACTTTCTGCACATGACAATCTGTGGATGCCATTCTGTATCCAAATTTGTGCAAATGCGCCTGATTTTTCACCAAAAGATATTCCCTCAAACAAGTCTCAGAAGACACAGAGAATCTGAAGCTCAGACTGGTAGAGCTGGAAGCTGGTAAAAATAGCAGATCCTTTCTTGAGCTTTGGAAAGGTTTCAGTGGTATTCATAAATTTGACATTCTTAGAAATAACTGAGAGTTAAATTTTGAAACACTTTTAAAGAGTTGGGTCTTATGGTATAATTTAAGATATCACTTTTCTTCCCATTTCTATCCATTTTTCTTCCATGTATTATTTTTTTCAGTAATACTTTAATCGGTAATTTCTTCAAAAAGATTTTAAGGAATGAACTTCCTTTGTTCATGATTTATAGGAGCGCTCTCTGACAAGCCATCCTGTAATATTGGTTGCCCACATGTGCTATAGCAGTTAGCTTTCCTGACAAGGAAATGATGGATGCCTAGAAATTTTGGATAGGCATGACATATGGCTTTGAGAGTGCCTGGGAAATGAATAATTAACATATAAGTAGTTCAGCATATCTGCATAAACGCATTACCATGGTGTAAGTTGGACATGCATTTACAACTCATGAGCTATATTGTGTAGGTGCCTTTGTTCCTAACTCGTCATGCTTGCTCAGGAGTGATCGTGTGCTTTATTTCTGTTAGTGGGTAGAAGTAAATCAGATAATGTAAATTAACATCATTATTCTATTTCTATAAATAGCAAAACACAGAGCAGTGAGCCGAAGTTCCCATAAGGAGGAAGAGGCTTGTCTATAAACTCTTTTTTTTTCTGGTCACAGACAGAAAGTGCAAATATGAAGGAAATATTTTGATAATAGGATTAAAAAATGCAAATACAAATTAAGCTGTTTAGTCAACTAAGGACTTTTTAACACCCTCTGAAACTGAGGGACAATGTAGATATGTTTATTTATTCTACAAACAGAATTACATTTTTTAAATTGTGTGTTCCTCTGCAAATTCAAATTTCTGTTTGGGGCAGGAGAATTTGATCCTAATAACTATAAATAATTTAGAAAACAGACAAGAAAGTTTACTTTCAGTAGAGCTCTGGTATAATCTGATAACCAGTTGTATGTTCTAAAGCAATTTGGTTACTAAATATTGGCAAATAAGTATTTTGTTTGTTAGTTTTTTAATTGATTAAATGTAAGAATAAATTATACTTAACAGGAAAAAACTTCTAGTACAACAGTTATATGATGTATTGCCGCTGGTATTGTCAATTGGACATGTCACTGAAATAGTATAGATGTGTCCTATACGAGATTTTTCATTTCATTTTTACCTTTAGTGCAAGTTAGGGGTGTTAAATTTGCTCTTTTTAAGCAGTCTTATCTGACCAGCAACCTGTGCAAGCACATCATGACTCAGGAAGATTTTCCCATTTATATCTCTGTTAGAGCTAAATCTATCAAGCATCAAAAACTCACAGTAGGCAAACTTACAGCCAAAGGCCATTAGACTACTCCAAAAGACTAAGTCAACATATGCCAAAATAAACCCTACATTCACCAGAAAAAAAAAGGTTTTTTTTTCCTATTGTTTCAAATACAATTTTCAGTTTTCAAGAGGTGTTAATTATATATGATCCTTAGCAATGTAGCAGTCTCCCAAAATTCAAGTTCCTGTTACTCATAGCAGTGACATTGTGGTGTACGCTCTTGTTCCACCATTAATTGGATACTATACAGTGGGATCATAAATAATGGTGCCATCAGAGACTTCAAGAAGAAAGGCTGAAGAGAAGAAAGGCTAAACTGGGCTGAAAGGCCCAGTTATCATCTACCCATTTCTGAGTAAAACTACTTAATTTACACCTTCTGTCTCTGTTTTGCAAGTCAATCCATCATCACATCTCTTTGTGTAGAACCAAGATCTGACAGATTTCTCCACTAGGACAGAGTATTCCCATCAACTCCAGGGAGACTCCAGGGAGTCCAACATAATGGAAATAAAATAAAATAAAAATTAACAATCAAATGTCCTAGATTATTTTAGTGATGGACATAATATTTCTTTAAGCAAATATTTGAGGGCAGAAGGGTTAATAGAATGTGTATTTTTTTAAAGCATTCGCTGATAAAATGCCCCTTAAATATTTCCTTATTTAATAAAGAGAACAATCAGTGTAAATATGATGTACAAAAAGTAAAACTACATTCCCAAGTCTCCTTCATTGTTAACCATGTTTACAGCTTGTGTGAAAAACATACGTGATACTGTCAGTAAAGGCTGGGGAATATATTAGCATAAAGTCTTTGGTGTAAAAGATGTGCTGAAGTGGTGATGACTTTGCAGCAGTCGTGTAGTATTATAGGTTTCTTCTTATTAATATATTATTCACAGGCTTATCGTTAGAATTTTCCTTTGAAGTATTTATTGTGACATATGATTTTTGAATGAAACAGTTTTGGCTCCCATAACAGTTTTTTGAGTCTATCATGCTGGTTACTGTACTGGTAAGAACAGATGAGTTTTATATTCAAGATAGTATCTGATTTTGCAAAGCATGTAATCAAGTATTTCTGTTAAACAGAGATTGTTTAATATTGATGAGATTGGTAGTATAATACTAATATCAATTATAGTGCTAGTGTTTTAATCTAGGAATATAGGCACTGTGATATTTATAGGCAAGAATAGGCAATGCAAATATTACTCAAATTATTAAAAAGCCAGACTGATTAAAAAATAAAATAACTGTCAGTAATTTTAATAATATTTTGATATTAAAAGGAACTCTTGAATGATAAGTATTTACAAATTTTTGTAATAGACAATTGAACATGAATGTAAATATACCTTTATGTTAAACTTGAAAGCTGTTACCATTTCCTTAATATATTTATTCCACAATAATAATAATAAAAGAAATTGTGGATTGATAAAAGGAAGTTCATAAAGTTTTAAGTGATTGGCTGCCCTTCAGAAATGATCAAAATTGATAAATATTGCTTATCTGTATTGTTGAAAGAAATAACAAATATGAAGATCATGTCATGTTATTAAAATCAAGAGTCTTTAGCATATTCGTTTTCCAATTATTTGGGAAGATGGGGATGTCATAAGACTGTCAGCCAAGATCAATGCTTGTCCTTTAGAGTGGAGTTGCTGGCAAGATGTTTTCACTGAGAAATAGAGTTTCTGAGAAATAGGAGAGGCAGGACGGATTTTTTTTTTTTTTTTTTTTTTTTTTTTTATCAAGAAAGAGGAAACTGCTATACTTGATGTAGGATTTTGGTGTAGTTTCATCAACCAAAGAAGGAGTTAGATGTGCTGTTCTCTGAGAATTGTGCCTCAGGATCCAGGAGCTAGGAGAATGACGAGAAGTGTTTAACTAGGATCAGAAGGATAACATACATTAAATATCTTCATGTCTTCAGTTAAATATGTCTGCCTTGTTTGCTTGCTTATTTTCATTGATCAGTGGCTGACTCTTTCTTTTTCCCATGCAATTTCACTTCCCTAAAAGCTGCTTACCTGTATGTTACATATATCCTGAGAGACTCCTGCTATACTAGATATTGAGAAAATAGTTGCACAGTGCCAAATCATGAATATGGAGACATTCCAGGTCACTTAACTCATGCTTCAATATTATGTATATTCTGTCACATGCTACAATGTTAAACCAAATATCCAAAATTTGAGGTTCAAGTGTTGCTAGAGAAATATAAAATGTTCAACAGACAAAAAATGAAGCAGATCCCAGAAATCATGCTGGCTGACTTTTGGCAATCCATATTTCTTTATATCCAGAACTATGTAGGCAGTTTTGTAACTTAGGTAATTAAAATCCTCATTTAAATTAACCTACTTGTTTTGTATATATATCAACAAGTGATAGATTATAATGAGATTCTTTATAATTAAATATAAAAATCATCCTACAACTGATAAAATCAGCAGCCAGTGTGAATTTTCATGCAAAGCATAATTCAATTAAATACAAAATCTCACAATTTGAGGATGGGTTTGTATTGTTTTAGTACCTTTACATAACAAAATTAGTGTTCAGTTATCTATGGTTTACTGTAATTCTTCCTGTCATCATAATTTTTCATCTTAGACATTAGCTCATCTTTTAGAAAAAGAAAACGTATTTAATTGCCTGGAGACAATAAGAGTTCATATATAAATATATACATACACATATGTATTTATTTTTTTAGGAAAAGGAGGATGAGAAATCAGAGACATCAAGTTCTCAGCAACAGAAAAGTCCACAAGGTCTGAGTGACACCGGGTATTCTTCTGATGGGATATCAAGTTCACTTGGTGAAATTCCAAGTCATATTCCCACTGATGAAAAGGAATTACTCAGAGAAGCTAGTAAAAAGGACACTATCTCACAAGAAAGTCCACCAAGCCCCTCAGATCTAGCTAAGTTGGAAAGTACAGTCCTGTCTATTTTGGAGGCTCAGGCAAGTACACTTGCCAAGGAAAAATCTACAAAACACAAAGAACTTCATGAAACATATGGTGAACAGTCAAAAGATCAGCATAAAACAAAGCCTTTGCCAGTTACTCCAGAATCTTACAGTTCAGACGAGGAAGATGTTGAAGACATTCAAATTGAAGAACCCACTGCAGAAGATGGCAAAGAAAGTACTTCCTCATGGAAAGACTACAAGGGAAAAGATGGAGATGATATATTGGCAAGAAGGCAACGCTATGATTCTGTGGAAGACAGCAGTGAGAGTGAAAATTCACCTGTCCCAAGGAGAA
Organism: Tinamus guttatus; assembly: GCF_059628265.1. Classification (NCBI taxonomy): domain Eukaryota; kingdom Metazoa; phylum Chordata; class Aves; order Tinamiformes; family Tinamidae; genus Tinamus; species Tinamus guttatus. Next base: position 1,619,636 of record NW_028288727.1, on the reverse strand, counting down.
AAAGAAGAACTAGTGTTGGTTCTTCAAGCAGTGATGAATATAAGCAAGATGACAGTCAAGGATCAGGTGATGAGGAAGACTTCATTAGAAAACAGATTATAGAGATGAGTGCTGATGAAGATGCCTCAGCTTCTGAAGATGATGAATTTATTAGGAATCAGCTCAAAGAGATCAGTGTTACTGAAAGCCAAAAGAAAGAGGAACTGAAAAGCAAAGCCAAAGGAACAGCTGGAAAACATAGGAGAATGGCACGGAAAAGTAGTGCAGGCTATGACGAGGATGGAGGAAGACGACATTCATGGCATGATGATGATGATGAGACTTTTGATGAAAGTCCAGAACCAAAATACAGGGAAACTAAGAGTCAAGACAACGAAGAACTTACTATGACTGGAGGAGGAGGCCTTCGACGGTTCAAAACAATAGAATTAAATAGTACAATAACCAACAAATATTCGGAAGCATCTGAACAAGAGAAGGGTATTTTGTATTTTGATGAAGAGCCAGAGCTAGAGATGGAGAGTCTTACAGATTCTCCAGAAGATAGATCTAGAGGGGAAGGGTCTTCTAGTTTGCATGCTTCTAGTTTCACACCAGGTACATCTCCTACTTCAGTGTCATCACTTGATGAAGATAGTGACAGCAGTCCAAGTCACAAAAAACTGGGAGGGGAGAGCAAACAACAACGCAAAGCCAGGCATCGATCACATGGTCCTCTTCTTCCAACTATTGAAGATTCCTCAGAAGAAGAAGAGCTACGGGAAGAGGAAGAGCTACTAAAGGAACAAGAGAAACAACGTGAGTTAGAGCAGCAACAGAGAAAAAGTTCTAGCAAAAAATCTAAAAAAGACAAAGATGAACTGAGAGCTCAGAGAAGAAGGGAGCGTCCAAAGACTCCTCCAAGTAACCTTTCTCCCATTGAAGATGCATCTCCCACAGAAGAATTACGGCAGGCAGCAGAAATGGAAGAACTACACAGGTCTTCCTGTTCTGAGTATTCACCTAGTATTGAGTCAGATCCTGAAGGATTTGAAATCAGTCCAGAAAAAATAATAGAAGTGCAGAAAGTTTACAAATTGCCTACTGCTGTCTCTCTATACTCTCCAACAGATGAGCAACCTATCGGAATCCCTAAAGAAGAAAGTGGTCAAAAGACATTAAAAAGTGCTGAAGAGGTATATGAGGAGATGATGCACAAGACCCACAAGTCCAAGCCATTTCAAATGGCAAATGAAAAAGACGAAGTATTTGAAAAAGAATCTTTATATGGTGGAATGTTAATAGAGGATTATATTTATGAATCTTTAGTAGAGGATACTTATAATGGAACTATTGATACTAATCTTGTAATGAGACAGGACGAGAGTAATGAATTTGTACAACAGAGAAAAGAGAAAAAAATAAGAACTTCAGATCAGCTTTATGAAGAACCACAAAAAATTACTGATCTACAGAAAGACTACTATAGTATAGAGCCTTTGCATTCAATTGTGCCTCAAGAAGATATCGTTTCCAGTTCTTATATAATCCCAGAAAGTCATGAAATAGTTGTATTAGACAGTGTGGTAACTGCAACCACTGAGGAAAAGCAGTTGCTAGATGCGGAAGCTGCTTATGAAGAGCTTATGAAACGACAGAGAATGCAGTTAACCCCTGGGTCCAGTCCAACTCAGCCAACTTCAGGTTTCAGTCCTACATCTGATACAAAGGTATCTACTGGTGGAGAAATAGTGGATAGTACATCCCTAACATCAAGCACTACTTCAGCCATCTCAGATATATCATCTGCCAGTAGTGCAGCACTTTCTATTCCAGATGTTAAAATAACACAGCATTTCACAGCAGAGGAAATAGAAGATGAATACTTAACAGATTATGCCAGAGAAATTCAAGAAATAATTTCTCATGAAACATCAATGCTGACATACTCTGAAGCATCAGAAAATGCTGCATCAGTTTTACCTTCTGATGCAGCTTCCTTGACATCATCTACATCTTCAGTTTGTACGACAGATAGTTCATCACCTATAGATAGTGCAACCACAGGTTATATAGATACGACAGATGCTCTAAGTAAGCTAGGAGATTCTGAAGATGTCAGAATGATCATACAAGTTCCTTTAACATCTGCAGATGAGTATTCTGAAGTGAGCACACCTTACACCTCTGTTGCCAGAGACACTAAAAAGCCAGCTCTAGCATCTGATACAAAGAGTATGGATCAAGCTGTAATTTCTTTTCCTGAAACTGAACCTTCAGTAGTGGCAACTACAGTCATAAAGCCCAAGCAATATGCAACTGATTCCACTGCCTTTGGTACTGCCAAAACAGAAAAGGATGCAGCTAGAAAAATTAAAAGTACAGTAGAAGCTGGCATTATCAAAATTCATCATGAAGATTCACACAAAAAAATGGGTCATGATATGACAAGGATTAACTTAACTGGTTTTACACCCGAGCAACCATCCGTATGTATAGCATCAGTTGCAGTTACAGAGCCTGCATCAGCAACATCTTCTGTACTTCCTCCCAGGGTTGTAAGTAAGACCACCATGGTCTCTGTGCCTTCCTCAGCTCCTACTGTAACATCCAAAGTATTCTCGCTTTTCAGAAGCTCTTCTTTGGATTCTCCTGCACAACCTTCTCCACCTCCACCTCCTCCTCCACCTCCACCTCCTCCTCCCCCACCATTGCCTCCACCTATTTTACCCAAGCCAGCTATTTATCCCAAAAAGAAGCCACAGGTTAAGACTCCAGTGACAACAGCTCCCACAGTGGTACCTTCTGTCACAAGTGTTACAACAGTAGAGGCCACAGCTGTTTTAAAGAATCATGTGGCACCTATCACAAAAGCATACACTCCAACACCACCTCCTGTACCACCCAAACCATCCTCTATTCCAGCAGGACTTGTTTTCAGTCACAGGCCCACTGAAATAACTAAACCTCCAATTGCTCCTAAACCAGCAGTTCCTCCACTCCCAATAGCTGTTCATAAGCCAGCAGAAACACCACCCAAACCAACAGGTTTGTCATTGACTTCAAGTATGACTCTCAATTTGGTCTCTTCAGCTGAATGCAAATTAACATCTCCCACTTCCCCTTTGTCTCCACATTCTAACAAATCTTCACCAAGGTTGGCAAAACCCTCACAGGAAACCTATGTTGTCATCACATTGCCTTCTGAGCCTGGCACTCCCACAGAAGCTATAACTAGTCAGGCTATTACCAGTTGGCCTGTAGAAATACCTTCTAAAGAACAGATTCCCCAACCTGTGCAACCACTGTTCACTCCATCCATGAAAGCTATGGAAATTCACAGTATGACAGATGACAGTATGTACATTTCAGGTACTTTTCAAGCTGTTCCTGTAACAACACAATCAACTTTTGAAAAAGCACCTAGTTCAAAACCAGAAGTCGTAACAACAGAGGTAGCCAAGACCACAGTGTCTGTTAGGGGCCAGGTGCCCAGTGTTGGTTTAGGTAGTGTCTCTATTACTATACCTTCTGAGCCAGTACATATAGTAGATCAACCCAGGTACAAAGAGAATGGAAGATTCCATCCTTTGAGTGATGTCATTGATCTTCGCACTTTAAGTAAGATGGATATCGAAATGAGAGACAGCTGTATGGATCTTTCTGCTGTTTCAATGGATGCAAGAAGGCAAATGCCGGCAAGTGATACATGTGGGCGGCCAGTGAGTACCGTCCAACCAGCTATAATAAATCTTAGTACTGCATGTGTTGCAGATCCTTCTCTCTCTGTAGTCACTGAAGCAGTAACAGTAATGACCTGCACTGCCACTGTAAGCTACTCTGCCAGTACAGAGAGCCTTGTGGATTTGGGCCATGCTATGACAACTCCACTGCAGTTAACAACATCAAAGCATTTTGAGCCTGCATACAGAGTAACAGGAAGCCAGTCGTTCTCTGCAAGTAGAGATGAAGTGCCAATAAATTTATCCTTAGATACTTCAACACATGCAATGACATGGGCTACCACAAAGCCTGTTACTGTACCTCCTGTTGGTGTTACAAATGGTTGGACTGATCTCTCCACTTCTCAGGAGCCAATGGAGAGTGGAGTGGTTGACCTTAGCACCACAAAATCCCACAGAACAGTAGTAACAATGAATGAAACTACTTCAGGTGTCATAACTACAGTTATAGAAGATGATGAAAAGCCTGTTGATCTGACTGCAGGAAGAAGAGCTGTTTGCTGTGATATGGTTTATAAATTGCCATTTGGAAGGAGCTGTACAGCACAGCAACCTCCAACTACGCTCCCTGAAGATCGTTTTGGTTACAGAGATGACCATTATCAGTATGATCGTTCGGGATCATATGGTTACCGAGGAATAGGAGGTATGAAACCATCCATGTCCGACACAAATTTATCAGAAGCTGGACTGTTTGCATACAAAAGCAAGAATAGCTTTGATTATCGAGTTGGGGCAACTGATGCAGCAGTAGATCTTACTTCTGGAAGAGTTACTACAGGTCAGTATGACACAGCAGCAGATCTGTCTTTGAAATATAATTATGATGTTCCTCACCTCATTTCAGGATGATTTTTTATTATGATTTTACCCCTCCTTCTGTTGCTTTGTTTTCTGTTGGACAGTGTGACAAATTATTCTGGATTACACATGTATTTCATTTCTTCATTTTACCTATGTGTTTTGCACAGAGGTGCCTGCATGTACCTGCATGTTCAGAAATGCTGTTTTCTTCACATCTTCATTAACCTGAAGATTTGCATGCAGTTTCCCCTTCCCATTTATTTCATCAAGATGGGATGAATCCACAAAGCAGCATTCTTTTGTGGGACTGGACTGTAACTTTGCCCTGTAATTTCAGGTGAGGTTATGGATTACTCAAGCAAGACTACTGGTCCTTATCCAGAGACTCGACAGGTGATTTCTGGCATCGGTATCAGTACACCACAATATTCACAAGCAAGAATGGTATCATCTTTGGGTGCCCCATACGGTGTTGGAAGTGTTTTAAGATCATCCAATGGTGTTGTTTATTCTTCAGTAGCGACTCCAATTCCATCCACATTTGCCATCACTACACAACCTGGCTCTATTTTCAGTACAACTGTCAGAGATTTATCTACTCTTCAAACAATTGACTCAGTGCCCTCATTATCAACCTTGCAACAGAGTCAACCACTCCCAAGATCATACAGTTTCTTGACAACAGTGGCAGCTGAAAAAGACAGCACGATTACTGCCATTGATATTGAGACAGGGCTGCCACCTCTTAGTATAGAAGCTATTACCACTGAGCCAACCAACTTGATACCTGCATTAACTACAGCATCTGAAGTTTATACAAATGTAATTGAAGATGAAGTTGCACTTCTCATTGCCCCTGAAGAAGGCAAACAGCAGCAACTTGATTTGGAGCGTGAACTTCTTGAGCTTGAAAAAATTAAGCAGCAGCGCTTTGCTGAAGAGCTGGAGTGGGAACGTCAGGAAATTCAAAGGTTTAGGGAACAAGAGAAGCTTATGGTGCAAAAAAAGCTTGAGGAATTGCAGTCTATGAAACACCATCTCTTGTTTCAGCAAGAGGAGGAACGTCAAGCTCAGTTAATGATGAGACAAGAAACATTAGCTCAGCAGCAACTGCAGCTTGAACAATTCCAACAGCTTCAACAACAGCTTCACCAACAGCTAGAGGAGCAAAAAATTCGTCAAATATATCAGTATGGCTATGATCCTTCAGGAACTGGCTCTCCACAAACTACCACAGATCAAGCACTTTTGGAAGGACAGTATGCAACAACAGAAAATGGCCAGTTTTGGCCTACTGATGATGCAATTACTACTGCTTCAGCAGTACTCGGTATTGAAATTCCACAAAGCCAAACATGGTATACAGTTCAGTCTGATGGCATTACCCAATATATACCTAGGCCTGGTATCCTTAGCTCTGTTTCAGAAATGTCTCTTAAGGATATTGATATTAGAGAGGAGAAGCAGCTGAAAAAGAGAAGTTCTATGCCAAAATTACGTGGTCAATATGAGGAGCTTGAAGAGACTCTGGAAGAAGAACCCAGGTGCTTCAAAAAGATAGTTGACAGTGGAGTGCAAACTGATGATGAAGATGGGGCAGACAGAGGTTACACAAACAGGAGACGAAGAACTAAGAAAAGCGTTGATACAAGTGTTCAGACAGATGATGAAGATCAAGATGAATGGGATCTTTCTAGCAGATCCAGAAGAAAAACTCGTGTAGGAAAATACAGTGAGAGTACAACTGAGGTAGACAAAACTAAACAATTCTCCAAAGTGTCTAGTATTGCAGTTCAGACAGTGGCAGAGATATCTGTGCAAACAGAACCTGTAGGGACAATAAGAACACCTTCAATTAGGGCCCACTTGGATGCAAAAGTTGAAATCATAAAGCACATATCAGCTCCAGAAAAGACATATAAAGGAGAAAGTTTAGGATGTCAAACAGAGACAGAGTCAGATACACAAAGTCCGCAATACCTGTCAGCTTCATCTCCTCAGAAAGATAAAAAACGCCCAACACCATTAGAAATAGGATACTCATCCCACCTTCGCCCAGACTCCACATTACAGGTAGTCCCTTCCCCTCCCAAATCTCCCAAAGTTCTCTATTCACCCATTTCACCTGTTTCACCAAGCAAAGTTATAGAGTCAGCATTTGTACCCTATGAAAAACCCATCTCTGATGACATCAGCCCTCAGAAGATGCTGCATGCTGACATTACCAAGGTTCCTCCATCAAGCCCAAAGGCAGCAAAGATGATGCAACGCTCTTTGTCTGATCCTAAGCCCCTGAGTCCCACAGCAGAAGACAGTTCCAGAGCTCAGTTTCAGTACACTGAGGGTTTCATGGTAAGAAGTATTTGCTTTCTTTTTTTCTTTTTTTTTTTTTTATATATATACAATTGCACAGCTGACTTTCTGTACAGTATGAGGGCTGACACACTCATTAGCAATACCCATGTATGTAGCCTTTTTGCACCTCTTGCTAAAAAGTCCCAAGGAATGTCTGCTATCTAATGCCATGGACATTTGCTTCATTGTTTTGTCTGAAAACAGAATTCAAATTACAGGCTTAGTGAGATTCAAGAAAAAAAAAAAGAATTTGGAAGCCACTTAAAGATTTTGATGGTAATTAATAGGTAATGAAATGTTACTACCATTCTTTAGAAAATGAAATGTATTTTATTTCTAATAATATGATACCCAGCTCTTGTGGCACAGAGTGTGGTGAAATCACTGAATGTACTTTCTGAGATGCAGCTAATCCTATGTTTATAATTGCCTGGTTCAGTTGTTCTTTTTGTCCCTGTTTTTCTGCTATTAGTGATCCAGCATTCTTGTGTCCCAGTGTATACATCTTTTATGCCTCCCAGACTGGAAGGTCTTACATCACAAATCCTTTTCTTTATTTGTTTTGGATAAGGAGAATTATAAAGACATTATGGAGGTGCTGAGGACTATTTCTTAAGGGGTCAGAAGAGGCAATAATAAGAGGCTTCCATCATCAGAACTTAAGTTTGTCATTTCTGCAGTATTCCTTTTCCTTAAGAAGCAAGATTTCTGATTTGATAATTAATCCTTTACCTTGTGAGTTAGAGAAAGTAGTTTTGGTATTTAAAAAAAAAAAAAAAAGGTCCTCATGAGGACAGCCGAGTGGCTGAGGGAGCTGGGGTTATTTAGTCTGGACAAGTGGAGGCTGAGGGGAGACCTTATCACTCTCTACAACTGCCTGAAAGGAGGTTGTGCTGAGGAGGGAGTCAAGTCTCTCTTCTCCAAAATAACTACCAATAGGACAAAAGGAAATACCCTCAAGTTGTCCCAAGGGAGGTTCAAGTTAGGAAAAATTTCTACACAGAAAGAGTAGTCAAGCATTGGAACAACCTGCTCAGGGAAGTGGTGGAGTCACCGTCTCAGTGTTCAAGAGATGTGTAGATAAGGCACTTGGGGACATAGTTTAGCAGGCATGGTGGTGATAGTTTTACAGTTGGACTCGATGATCGTGAAGGTCTTTTCCAACCATCATGATTCTATGACTCTATGATTTAATGACATATTCTTGGCCATTCTTTTTATCCAAGCCCATTCCCCTCCATCAACTGCTGCAGGGTCAGTTGCTTGTTTATGAGAGTTCTGTGAGAGTTGTCAGTCTCAGCTTTCTTTAATAATGTTTATCCTTTATGTTCAGTTACCTATAAATGATTATCCCATACAGGATTTGGTAGAAAAAAGGAATCGTCGCTTAGATAATTTATGGTGACTCTCAACTGCAGGATTGTTGTATTGGGTTGTATTGTCCAAAGCCCAAACTGTGAGCAATTTTGGCAGGTTCACACCTACTTGTAGATACTAAATGCTTCCTATATTGTTCCTGCTTTTCAAACAGTACTTTGTAGTTAGAAAAGAAAACTGTAGTTGTGGCATTGGCACTCCACATGGACATTATTCTCTAGTGTAGAATTTGCATGGGCTAGGATGCAGTGGCATTAGCACTTAGATTTGATGTATAGCACTTAGAACAGTATCCTGAAGAAGATTGCTTACAGGTCAGGAAGTACGGGGCTGTACTAGATTTTGGAGGGTAGGTATAATGTTATAAACTAGGAATACAGTGGAACTTTAATTGAAGATAAGTAATTCAGCTCAGTTATTTCAAAGATATATAAATTTGATATGAACTTTATACTTTGTAAGACGATGTGTTTGATACAGTCTGTAGAAAGCTGATTGTTTAAGGGCTTTTATATTTGAATTTGAAAAAATGCAGTATACATTAATGATGATACGGCTTATATGTCATTATTTATTACTTCAGTTTTGCATTAAGCCAAACCAGTAACCAACTGCATTGGTCTTACAAGTATACAGCCACCAAGCAGCAAATAGTGCCTGTCTCAAAGTATTTACAGTTTAAATAGAATGCATCTTTCACAGATTTTTTTTTTAACAAAAGAGTTGATCCTTATGTAATCAGTGAATGTTAAGGGGCTGGAATCAAATTGGCCTCTTTTTGAATATGACAATGAAATAATGCCTGGCCCTTGCTTCAGGTAGTGCATTTTCATAATACATATGCTTCCTTCTTAGTAAATTGTATTTATTATAATATTTCAGGGAAAAAAAACTGTTTAAAATGTGAATAAGATTATAAATATTTCTTTTATTTCTTCCTTTCTTTGTTTGTTGCAAATGAGTTATGTTTGCATTGCATTTCACATTATGTTAGTATTTGTTCACATTGCCATGAACACTATCGTGAATTTAGCTTACCCTTAATCCAAACAAAAGGTCTTCCTTTCCATTAGATTGCCTTTGGTGGTTCTCAAAGTGTGTACAGATCTGTGATATATGTTAGTAATTAAATGTAGCTGTGTCAAGGGAAAAATGTGAGCTATACGTTGTATTCACAACATTGGAAGACACCCATCTACAACTGATATTGCACAGATGCCTAATTTTCATTTTTTACATGCTTTGTGCTACTTGAGCTACCAATGGCAATGGTCAGTGGGCTCCCCAGCACTACCACTGCTGCTTCAGCATGGTACTGTAGCCTTCACGGCTTGCAAAGCAAGGTTTCCATTAAGGCACCAGAAAACCTTCAAGGAGTTTAGAAGCAGTGAGGGAAATTCATGCATTCTGCAGCAAGACGAAATTGTGAGTACCTGACTAGTTTAAGAAAGAAGTCACTTTATGCCAGTGGATCACAGAATCAAGCCACATGGCAGTCCTAGTCAACTTCAGCGCACATTCTTTATATGTATTGGAAGGGAAAAGTTGTCTTCCTTTTGCCTTGAGATGTAAAATGCTTGCTCAGCTAAAATGAAGCAAGATCATGCACATGAGCTGTCACACACCATATACAGCTAAGCAGTGCATAAAGCCTAGGCAGAAGTGTTTGTATTAGTGAAACTAATGCAAAGACACATCTGTCAACAGCCTGTCAGCTTCAGGGTAGAAAATGTATATTTAAGCTCCAACTTCTGAATAGATTCTGTCAATCTGTTTATTAAAAGAGTTAATAGAGACTTCCCCCCCCCCCTTTCTTTTTTTTTTCTTTAACATGTGCTGCTGCATTTTTTACTGCAATTGTAAAGCAAATGTAATTCAAATCTGCATTTTATCTTAAGAAGGATAATGATTTCAAGCCATATCCCAAAAGGCTGATTCTTTATCTAGGTAAAAAATGTAGGACATCATCTACTGTTATAGTAAGAACAGAAGATTTTTTTTAACTGATTTTAAAGTGTCTTTTTATTTTTTTAAGGGACATAAATTTAGAAAGGATAGAATAGAGCACATTAATCTCTTTTATCATCTATAACATTGTTCTGACAAATGATTTTAAAAAGCATCAAGCAACAGCTCTGAAAGTGTTGGCTCAGATATGCAATACCTGTTAATATACATGCATAGTAAATGGTAATGTAAATTCCAGAATGCAGTAAATATTGTTCTCTATAATTTATCATTATTCTCAGTTTAAAACCAAGTTAATATAACTTGTCTTATTAACATTTTTCTTTCTTATGTTGACCTCTCTACCTTGTCCATAGCACTTTAATAACAACATGAGTCCTCATTTTCATTCCCAGCAGCCTTACTTATGATCTGGATAAATCATTACCATATGCTATATTTAGATGAGCTATATTTATTATGAACAATGCCATTAACATTACATGCTAGAAGTCATTTCATATGTTCAGTTATAAGGATATATTTTCATCTGCTTTCAGTTTTAAAACTTTAACATCTTAGTGGTCACGTATGTGCTGTAAGTCTGGGGACTGAGGAAGAGAACCTAGGTAGCTGTTCCCAGTATGTTCCCACCAGATCTGATTGACAGAGAGACATGTTCTCTTTGGATAAGGCACATGATAGTACTTTTGTGTTTTGGAGGCGGGGGGATCTTTGTTTGCTTGTTTGTTTTTTGCCTTCCTCAGCATCAGGAAGCATGTTAGTTTACTTAGTATCATGCAGAAATTTCTGGTAATGGATTGTCTGCTACTAATAGTGCCTAAGACATTGGTGTTTTCCTTACTTTCTCATAATTTGTCCCCGTGTAGAGCTAAAAAGGTTTGGTTCTTTGTTATAGCTCTTGTATTCATTATAAATAATTCAGAATTGTTTTGTTTTGTGCTCTGTGAGATATGTGGTGACATGGCCGTAATAGTAAAAGGCCTACTTTAGTGACCATAATTTTGCCTTTAGGTCAAATGCCTTAAATGTTATTTGGGTCTCACTTTAAGTGCAGAAGGATGTTGAGTGAGGAATCCTGGATGTTTCTTGTTTGCTGGTGGTCTGACATAAGAGAAACACAAATTTAAAATACAAAGGACAAAGGTAAAGTTAAGCCTGGTTTTCTTTATCCTATTAACCTTTATATGTCACTTTTTTCACCCTCTATCCCATCTTTCACTCTTTCTGAAGAAAGGGGAGAGATTATTAATTTACTAGACATGTATCATGTGCATCCTGTAACCCATGAAGGATGCAGTGATAATAGAGCAACGGTTCTGCCTATTTCTGCATCATGGACATAAGCATAGGGTAATTCCTCAGTCCTGTGTTTTCAAACCAAATCCACAAAAAACTTGTAGAAAGCCATGACAGGAGATTTTATTCTTCTTCCCTTCTCTCCATGAATGCAATTTTTAATACATCCTAAATACTTCAGGAGAATATATGCATTTGTAGAAGTGACTTAATTCCCTAAAACCTTTAATATTATTGAATTTTCATAATGGGGCTTAGCCTCTGTTAGTAATTAAAACACTTTTAAAAGGCCTTTCCTGCTTTATTTTCTCGTTGCTAATCTCTCTAACCATCTAGTTCTTTTAAGATATATTTTAATAGCAGTGATAGTCAGAGCAAAATATCAGGAGGCAAAGGCAATGATTCGTGCATTCCCCTAGCATATCTCTTTTTTAATGTTTCAAACAAATTCAGTTGAAACTGAATTGAAAAGCTAAGATCTCACAAACATCTAGAAACAAGCCGTGCATTAACAGTAAAACAGGACATATCTTCTCCTACACATTTTTAGCTAGATTTAAGATCACTTTTTCTGATAGAGACTTGAAGTATTGAGAATTTAGAGTCCTGTTAAAAATTCAAGCTTCTTGTACTCTATTTCAAACCCTATGGAACAACTTGTGACTCAGATGATGCATCTTTTTTTCCATCTGTCAGATCTTCAGAACACAAAGACTATCCCACATTCAGTGGATCATGAGAATATTATTTTCTAAAAATCATTTAACTGAGTGAGTCTGAATTTCCTGTAACTTTTACATTACTTGAGTTCACACTTTTATTCAAAGAGGGGTACTCATGCATAATATAAATGAGCATGGTCTGCAGTTTTGTGGTTTGCAAAGTGGATCCTTCACAGTCTTTTATAAAGCATGAGACATATGATACGGAGTTGACAAAGAACCAGGGTTTTATATCACCTGGGCCTTTTCTCACCTGCTGACAGCTCATCTGTCTTTCTCATAGCAAGTTCTCCAGCAGACATTAGAAAAGAAATCCTCTCTCCCTCCCCCCACAAAAAATCCTCTATTTTTTATCTTCCAGAAAAGACAAAGAAGAATAAAGGCACACTCATTTCCAGCTGACTTGATTATCTACCCACACATGTCCATTCTAGGAATATCTTGAATTTTTGGTGTGAGGAAAGGCCTATACAATGTTCTCTGCTTTAAAATAATAAATGCAGAAAATAAATATATACTGTGGAATCAAGCAGGCATTGCAGAATGAGAGAGGAGCACCAGTAAGTTTGGGTGCACTTCATCTCTGTTTTGGCTCAGACTTTCCTCTCTTTGAAACCAAAGAATTTTTCAGTTCGCTCTCTCTAATTAAATAGGAGAGGCAAAATTCTGCTGGTATGGTTATCTGCTTACCTTAGATGTTCAACAAATAGGACAGCTGAGCTCAAAAGGGAGTTCCTCTCATTTGCTCTGCAGGTAAGTTTGGTTTCTTGCTTTTTATGCTATCCACTGCTTCATCAGCAGCTTCAGTAACACAGTAGAGTATATTGTACTGAGAAGACCAATGTATTTAAAATCTTCCTTAGGAAGGAAGAACTGCTTGTGTCTGCATCAGCAAGACACTTGGTATGATAAAAGCAGATGAATAGATCAGAGCATTTGGTACTAAGGTCTCTGCAAATATACTGTAAGAAGTTGGGGGGATTTACATTGGACTAGATACCACCGGTGATTTGAGGTTGTCCAAAGGGCTAGGCATCAGTTAGGGTATTTCCCCTACTGGGATTTAAGAACATTTGATACACATTTGGAATAGAGCTTACAATTTATTTTCCTCTAGAAGGAATCTGTTTTAACATGCATAAGCCTCCCTCCAAATTGAACCAGCATGTTGTAACTAGAAAAATCATGGGGATGATGCCTAGTACCTGCTTCAGACTTCATCTAATAACAAAACGTGAGCTTTTGTTCCAAGGCTTTGATTCAAATGTTAAATATTTAACAAAGTTCTTAAAATATTAGCTTGATCAGCCAGTTGTGAGTAAATATTGCTTGGAAGTGATCCAAGACTGGCAAAAAACATGGTGCCTCCTATGTCCTATATGAAGGTTGCTAAAAAAGGACTCAATACATCCAAAACTTAGAATCTGAAATAACTAAATGCAACACAATAATCAGAGAAGCAAAAAAAAAGTGTTCCATATGTTTCTTTATTCTCCTCTCCATGAGTGGTTGCTTTTGTTTATGCAATGTTTCTACCTTAAAATTTCCTGAATGCTCCAATAATACAAATCAGGTTTTTTGTTCGTTTGTTTTGGTTTGATTTTTTGTTTTAGAAATCGTTCAGGGTGTGACATTATTGCAAGCATTTTGTGGAACCTTTTTTAAAGTCCAAGCTTGGCTTTTTTAATGTGCAGTCCAACTTTCAGTTGCCAACCTGTAAATAATCCTCCAATCTGGAGAGGACAGTTAAAGCTTTTTTTTTTTTTTTTTTTTCCATGTCTTTAGTTCTTGACTTCTCTGTTCAGTGCATTACAGTGATTTCCAGGACTATGATACTAGCTGGCTATGAAGCCAATCATTTAGAAACTGTTAATAGAGGGTTAAGTCTGAAACATTGCCACAAGACCAGCTTCAACATCTCTGTGAAACTTTGATTCAGAGCATGAAATTTCCTTCTTAAATTCCTCCTCTCCATGTCTCCCTGTAAGAAGAACCTGCAGAGGAAGTTTGTGTTTTGGCTGTCCTCCTCCAGAGGAAGATGTAACTTTTCTACTTTCCGTACAGATTGAATTCAGGTCTCGATTCGATTTCTATTCACATTCTCCATCTGCCCATATCTTCTCTTTAATCTTCTTGCTAATCCATACTTCTGTTTTCCAACTGGTCCCTCTCTGACACTTTCTTTCATCTAGTTTAAGTGCTTCCCTTAAAAGTACAGATTTTATTATCTCACCTTACTCCCTTTTCAAGATTTTGGCTAGTGCAAAATCCAGCTCATGCATCAAGTGTGTTTGTCTTACACTGCCTAGCAAGCCTTTCCCCTGATTTAGGATTGTAAATCCCAAACAAGCTAAATGAAATAGCCATTAGGTGCCCCTGATTAAAATTAAAGACAGGATTTGAAAATAAATAACTAGCATGGGTAATAACTTTGCTTGAAGGCAAATTGAATGCTGAGGGCTTCCTCTGTGTGTGTAAGATAAGAAGTTTAACATTACTGACCTCCGTAAGTCTAGACAAATACCAGATTTGGACAGTCAGCAGTTGTCCAAGGTAGAAAGGTTAACTGTAGAAGTGGTAAGCAACGTGAATCTGAGTGGCATTTTTCCACTTAAAATTGAGATTTAGTAAAGAGAAGATGAGTTTGAGCCTCAGGGTTTATTTTCCATAGTTGTATAGTATTTATAAAGCAGAGCAACATAAGCCTCAGGCGATCATAAGGTAGTTGTAAGTAGTATTTACTCTATAAGCTTATCATTGTGTTATTCCATGATTGTGTTCTAGGTGTATATAAGTTATGTAAGATGGCAATAATGAAATAAACTGCAATTTCTTCCTTGAGCTAAAGCTGAAACCAGTGACTTTTTCCAAAATTTTACTGTCTGGTTTAATCATTTACATCACATTGATATTCCTTTTTTGATACTAGTTATAATCCACAACTGAAATATCATATGCTTCTGTGAAGAATGGAGAGGAATCACTGATTTTTCCTTTGCTCTTTTGATCAGTAATATAGTACTATAGAGAGTTTTAGAGTAATGCCTCCAAATATTTCCCTAGGCAGCAAAAGTCTTTTGTCAGAGATAGTATAGGTGTCTCTGTGTCCTTATGTTCTTACAGCCCATTTGAACACAGCTTGCTTGAGAGCACTTAACCCAGGCAGAGGAGCCATCGTTATCTTTATTTCCATTTCTTCATTTGGCCACAAATAAAAAGCCCAAGAGCTTGAAAAGAAAACCCCAAATATTGTGACAGTGTTACTGAAGTAGCTCCCCCATACCCCGCATTTTGAACTAATAATACCAAATGGCTTTTCTGAATCGTGTTTTGCAAACAAAGGAAAACAAGCAAAGGGAAATACTGAGCCAGTCTTGCTTATGACCTTGCTTCCTTTTGCACTGGGTTTGTGATTTTGTTTTTATTACAGTCTATCAACTTATTCTGCATATACATATTGATAAATCATGTTTCACAGACATTGGAATGAAGAATAAATTACAAAACAAGCTAGAACAAGGGAAATCTCTTGTAGTGACCTTTTAAGAAATATACTGAAAATAGATTTTCCTGCAGTTCAGAGCATTAAGAGTTTGAGTTTAGTTTGTAAATTTAGTGAACAACTGAGGAAGTGCCATTGCCATACACTAAGTTACAAGCTAAATGTGACTGAAAAAGCAAGTACTTTTAAGAATAGAACATGAGATTTAAAGCGCACATGAGATTTAATGTGCATTCCTAATACTGGTTTTATTCTCTACTACAGTAAAGTCTGTATTTAATTAGATGCTGGACAACAGCAACAAGCTGAGGAATCATGCACAGAGTTTGTCTTTTGCTCTGTGTGTTTCTCATGTAGCAGAAATATAGGATTTAATGACTTGTGCTGATGCCAGTGCAGAGCACTATGCTGTGTCAGAAGACGTGCCTCGTGTTGCTCACCACTCCCCAGCCCATTCTCCCTTGTCTGAATGACTTAAATATGAAAATTTCTCATCCAACATGTTTTGAGGTGGAAATTTGTAAACTCTATGATGTATATTAATTTATTTGTTAGCTTTATTTTGATACATTTAAGTACTGATGGTTAAGAAAATGGAAGGGCAAGTGATAGAAGTGTTGTGATGATGCAGTAAACTGGAAAAATGGATTTATTAAATGTGCAGCATCCACAGGAAATATGAAGAAGAAACAAAATAAGAAAAATACATTATCAGGAAAAAATGTTTTAATCTTTAACAGGAAAAAAAAAAGATCCACAGGTTTTTCTTTCGTTTTTTTTTTTTTTTTTTTTTTCCATCAAGGTTAGTGAGTGCAAGGTTATTTCTTCTTTGCAGACATAGTATTTTCTCATGTTTTGAGTTAGAAGCATTTGTATGTAAACTCATGTTCAAATAACACGATAAGGAATTACACACTAATACACAGAGCTCATAGATAACACACTGTGAAGTGAATTGCATCAGTGATTCATCAGTCGAGATATTCTTCATCACTATTCACCCAGCCTGGCTCTTGTTATGTGTACAGTGATGTACTAGAATGATTACACTGCCATCATATTCCGTAAGCCAGATCTGAGATCCAGAGAATTTCATGTTTCTTACTGAAATACTGAAACAACTGGTTCTATACGTATTACTTGTGGGCAAGGTTCTTTAATCTTATTTATGGATGTGCATGAATGTTCTCATCTGAAAATACTATGAAAACCATGTCAGGTTTCTGTCCAGATGATTTAGAAATGAAATACTGTGAACAATAGTCTTCATTATGGGAAATAAATTAATGATCTCTATCCTGCTCTGTCCAAATCAGGGCATGATTGACACTAAATAACAAACTTGTGCCAGTCTCAGTTCAGAGGGAAATAAATGAATGCTTATTAAGTGGGGCCCCTTTAAACATTAATTCTGGTTTAGGGTCAAAATATTTCTGCAAAGCGAAATTATGATTGTCTTACATAAATACTAAATATATTCATACTTCCATTTACAAAGTATAGAATAAAAATAATATTGCTAAGAATCATTTACACATAGATGCACTTAAAAGCTAATATTCTTAGGACTTTTGCAAAAGTGGATTTAGCTTGAAATGAGAAAAATTGAAATAAAAATTTACACCCACACGTTTTATATACCTGAACTGAAGAACAGTACTATTTGTCCCCATCAAACAATGGGAAACACCAGCTATTTAATTTTTTCCCTCATCTGTACATCACTGCTAAGCTTTTACCATTATAGCCTACTACTGAGTGATGACTTTCAGTAGTTTAAATTCTGTGCTTCTTGCCTCTCCAACCATTGAGAAACCAAGTTCTCTTTCCAGATTTGATTCTTAGCTTGGAGATAGTGTGGTGCATCTCCATCAAAATATCGTAAACTTTGCTAAGTTGGTCTTTGTGGAGATACAAAGTGGCAGCATAGTGCATGTTAGAAGACCCTTTTTTGTGCTCAGTCATTTTTTTCCTGTTTTCCAACTAAATATGAATTAACAAATATTCTCTTGTTAGCATTATCTTAATAATGACTACTCTTTACTGTTCTTGTATTGTACAATACAATCTTTTAAACCTACGTTGCATTATTCACATGCAGGTGTGTGTTCATGCACACAAGAACATACACAAGTGCACTATGTTTTATTCTGAGCCAGTAAGCAGCACATCTTTGAGAAATGACATTTCTGCAGTTCTGCTTTCAGTCCAAGTACTGATATTTGTTTTATATGCCTTGTCAGAAGATGTATTGAGACATTATGCATTGGTCTCCTCTAGGGCACAGTGGAAAAAGAACTGTTTCAGACTTCGAATCAATCATTAGAACATCCATGATAACATCTGGACACAAGCTGAACAAGTTTGACACAAAGTAGAAGTTAAAATGTCAGTAGTATATTCAGTAGTTACCTTTAGTTTGAACACTTTGGGCTAATTCTTCAACCTTTACTCTTCTACTGGACTAGAATGTGCTTTTGAGAATTATTTGCATTCGAAGTTTGATTTGTTTTCATTTCTTGGTAAACTCTGTATAAGTTCAGATCAGCTTCAGACTCACTGCTGTCACCAGAAATTTTGTTAGCAGTGAGAACACATGTAAAAATCAAAGTAGCCAACCCAGTTGTGTAATTATGAACAAATATTGCTGACATCTCATGTGAATACTTTGAGAAGCAGAGCCAACTATATTAAAAGTGCTATTTGCAATCTTTTTCCAGAAAACATGATTGTATGTGACCAGAGTGAAGAATTCCAAGAATATGTTTTAATGTTAATTCCTATGTTGCTCTAGTAAACCTTACTGTGGACTGCATGTTCAGGGCAAATAGTGTAGTCCATGTACACATAGTCAAGCACAGAACAGTTCAAAGCAAGAATAATGATAGCTCAGAAGATGAAAATCTTTTTTTTATTATTATTCCTTCATTTTGTGTCTGCAGTGAAAGTATATGCAATATTCAAGATTCAGGTTCATTTCTACGTGGTATTCTGTCAGATCTCAATTGTTTTTTTTAAGCGCTGGTTCTCATTTTCTTTGATACAAGTATAAGTTTAGAAACTGTAAATAGAACATCTTTCCCATTAATGTTGTTTTTTTCTACTGCTTTTTCTTTATTTTTAATTTCATTACTGTTTAAAAAGAAGCTTGCCAAATTTCTCTCTTCCTGTCCTGCTTGTCACAATAACCAGAAATGGAAACAGGAAGGTCATAGTGCTGAAATAGTATAATTGATATTAAAATAGTAGAAAGAAAATAAATTAAAGGTTACTGCTGTCTTCTTCTCTAACCCTACATAGTCTGACTAAATATCACATGGATTGCAAGACTGTAATCTGATTGAATTTCTCCACTTATTTTTATGAAAAATATCTTGATTGCAGGGTGAATCATAAATAATGGATATATTTAGAACTTGCCCAAACAATGAGATATAAAATCATTTATTTAAATCTATTTATCTTAAAAAAAAGGAGATTCTTCTTAAATTAGGACTTTTTCCCAGTTTCATTCACAGTTGTGTTAATCAAGAGTTGATTGTCTTTATTAGATTTCCTTCTTGAAGAGCTGGTACTGATGTTAAGTCCAGTTTGGTTTTACGTGTTATCAAATGATGGTACTTTTGCCACTTCTCTTTCTGCCTTTGTGGATTGAACTCGGTGTAATACCACTGAGTTTGTTTGAAAAGAGATATGAATTTAAACAGATAACAGTGAAAGCTTTTTTTATTCCATAAAGATCTTTTTATATGTATCAATATAGCAAATTTGTGTATATGTCTATTCAAGAACTTAGGACTTCTTTGAAAGGAAGGCTTTTTCAAGGTTCAGGGGGAAAGGAGGAGAGTTGGTTTTGTTTTGTTCAGCATGTATCACTTGGAAAGGGGTTTACATCAAATTGGAAAAGTCATTCTTATACCACAATGAGAATAAGGATATAGGGTTGTGGAATACATGGTCTGACTAGGAACCTTTTGCTACATTAAAAAAGATCGTAATGGAAAATCCTGTACATCCTGTGAGTAGTTTCAGCACCTCATAATCTCAGCCATCTGTGACAGACTATCTGTTCTGCCTGTCATCGAGTTCTGTTACATCTGTTTAAAGAGGGAGAAGGTTGTGTTGGCTGAAACTTCTGGAAAGAGAAAGAGAGAGAGAGAGAGAGAGAGAAAGAAAGCTTCTGCCCTGAGAGCTACTTTGCATAGTTCAAGGGGAGATGTTCACATACTTCAGAGAAGGATGGATGGAGAGATGAAAAAAAAAAAAAAGAAAGAAAGAAAGAAATCTCAGGGCAGAAATTCAGGGAAACACTGAGAAATTGCTGAAAAGAGAAATAAACAGACTCAGTGTGAGCTGATGGAGGCCACTTGTCCTGTTGACCTAGAGGGGATCATGTAGAATATGCTTTACACCGTAAACCTTTTGAGTTGTTGGAACGGAGTGAAGGCTGAAAGCAAGTGCTTTCCCGGGTACGGTGGGCAAGGAGAATTTTATAAACCCCTTTTTGTTACTGTTCAGCCTTGCCTAATTCCATTTTAAAGTGTTGCCTGTATCCATTGAGATGAAATCCTGCCTCTTAGTTTAGAAGCCCTTTTGAGCATTTTCTCTAAAGAAAAAGTCTTGAGTAGTTTCGGCACAAACCTCTGGTTGATTCAGAGTCCTGTCATGCCATCTAGCACAGCATCTAGAAAGCTCCTGCCTATTAGTCTTCTCAAGCTGCCTCCTTTATCTGTGGTTTGGAGTTAGACATTATGAACACGCTCCTTTTGGATTAAAATCTTTGGCTAGATAAAAGAGTCTTTAGCTTCTCATATAACACAATATCAAATTGTTTGATAACACAATATCAAATTGTTTAAGCAGCTGTAGGACTGTATTGCTGTTTGATTATTAGTGTGCAATGATGGACATTTTGACAACTCTGCCACTACCATGAAGTATTTTTGGTCAAAATTGAATCTGAAAAGCCATATGGGACTACCTGTGGTACCAAACTAGAGTAAGAAATATTCTTTTTCTTAAGCAGAAGAGTAGTTTTTCTGAAATAGAACCTGCCTTTTAGAGAAAGAGATCAGTCAGGGCTCTGCTCACTCTGCCACCTTTAATGTTAGTTCAGAGGAGCAAAGCTTCATGAGCAAGGGAGGGAGCAGAATAAACACTGCCAAGCAATGAAACTGAGCGCAGCCAAGAGCCTTTAATTGCCCGGGAGAGGCATCATTTCTGAAGAATCACAGAGCTGGTGAGATTCCTGTATGGAGAAAATGATTAAAACCCTGTTACGAAGTAACTCCTGCATGAGGAGCTCACAGCAGGAATTTCAGGAGTGGGATTGACCTCTCCTATCTGGAGACATTTGTGACATGGACATCTGTGTGACCTGAGTCAGGAAAACAGATCTGCAGTCAGGAAAAACAGATGTCATTCTCCAGTATGTCACATTGCACCTTTAAAGATCTTCTTCTTTCATTTCAGTAGTCTAGGGGACTAGCTCAGATTAGATTTATACATTCAGTCAGATGAATCCTGACTTTAATGAGTAAACCAGGATTGTGGGCAACATGTGGAGTCTTCTCGGCCTTTGGAGGAAGTCAGTAGCTTAGAAGAGGTGGAAAAAGTCAAGAATTTCTGACACCTTTTGGTCTGCATTTTCCTGTAAAATAAGATTAAGACTTTCTTTCAGAGAGAGGGATTTTTCAGTTATAACTGAAAGTTTGCAAAGTAGTTTCGTATCGGTTGAACACAGATGGTGTTAGTTCAGCATATACATATACTGCTGATAAGTATAAACTCTTCTGAATTTTTCTCACCAGTGTTCTCCAGCTAGAATTCTCAGTTGGATTGCAAAGAGATGTAAAAGTATGTTCTCATTTCCTGTGAAAAGACTTCTTATAGACGATTAAAATTTTCCATAAGGTGACTGAGCACTGGAGGAGGTTGTCCACAGATGTTGCAGAATCTCCATTCTAGGAGATATACAAAAGCTGTCTGGACAAGGTTCTGGGCAGCACACTTCAGGTGACCCTGCTTAAGCAGGGAGGTTGGACCAAATGATTTGCAGAGGTGTCTTCCATCCTCAACTGTTCTGTGATTCTATGAGATGACAGTTTAAAACTCAATATCAGGAGACTCTGGGGAATAACATACAACAATTTGTGTATTATGTGATGAGGAGCATTGTTTGACTACTTACTATGAGGGAACAAGCCTCCACTAAGGATGTTGCATTATCTGCAAAAAAAGATTTGTTCTAAGAACTTCGTTAGTCCAAGATGAATAAGGTGGCTCTTGTCTTCTACTGCCACAAAAACCTTCATGCTGAGCTACTCCTGAATTTTATTCATCCATTAATATAATATCTTTTAATAAGCCTGAAGTAAGTCTCATTGCTTTTAATGGCAGAATATCCTTGTATCAGAACCTGCTGCTGAGGAACAGTTAATTCTGTGTTACTGCTTAACCCAGAAAAGAGCATGGACTGGAGACCTTAAGCCAGCACAGGCATCAAACGGTCCGTTTGCTTCACAGAGATTTTGATAGCTTTTCACAAGTTACACTGAGAAGATCTGTATTCCTGATTTAAAATGCCTCTTTGACTCACTTAATGAAAAATTAGGGGGGAGAAAAGCAATGATTGATTAAGAAACATTAATTATGCTATTAGTAGGCTGTGTTATAATGCTGTATGTAGTTCCCACAAGTCTATAGCCTTTTTCTTGATCCTGTTAAGCATCTATGGCATAGCAATTCTAGCTTTGCCATTGCTGTTTCTCCAGATGGTGAATTTCCTTGACTCCAGATTGCTGCCATGCAAGTCATATTGTTCCACATACCTTATCCTCTGATTTCATAATCTTATGTCTTTTCTAAGCAGAATATTCTTCAGAAACTTTCATGAGTGATGGGGAGGATATTATCTAGATAAATTAGTTTGTTTGAATCCTCAGTTTTCATTGTTGTTGTTGTTTACAATATGGGCTATCTTCTGAAAATTCACAAATAATTTGCATATAGGAAAGAGTTTAATTCAGTGAAAATCATTCAATACAGAGCACATAAAGACAATGTTGCATCATTAGGCATCTCCTACATAGCACTTATTTTATATATCCTGTGACATTTTCAAATCCTCGATAGCAAAGTCTGAAACGTGCATTTATCATTTAGAGCAGAAATTCTGAGCAGGGTCTTCTCTATTTTTAGAATAAGTTTCTTCCATGTGTCCTTCTTCTCCTTCCCTCCCCTTTCCCTCCTCCTTCCCGCCCGCCCTTTTTTATTTTCTTCTTCAGGGACTGAATAGTGAGAAAAATGTATTTACTCCATTTGGTACCAGCATTTTGACGAAGAATAATGCTCAGGTCTAACAGTTTGACGGAGGCAGCTTGCCAGAAGATTTTTTGTACATAACACAGATGCACGTAATTTCATGTACATTAAATATAATTGGACAGTGCATCTCTCATATGAGTACATATCTCAGGGCACTTTACAAAAATAAGTAATGTAATTACAGAGATAAATACCACAGAATAGCAAAGGGGAAAAGAAATGAAGAATAAGAAAGAAAATCGTTGTTTTCAGATGAGCTTTGAAGATAATGTTGGTATATGAGATAATCAGAAATCTTGCCATTTTGTATAAGGCTTAAACTGCAGAAGAAACTTCACAGACAGTACTGGATCATACTGGGATAGCTGATAAAAG
This sequence comes from Tinamus guttatus, assembly GCF_059628265.1. Lineage (NCBI taxonomy): Eukaryota > Metazoa > Chordata > Aves > Tinamiformes > Tinamidae > Tinamus > Tinamus guttatus. The sequence goes on along the minus strand of NW_028288727.1, from coordinate 1,596,186 downwards.
GACTACTGCCTCTTCAGGGAGTAGAAAAAAGCAACCAATATAGATATTACTTATAGATATCAGCTGAGGAAATGAAAACATGACATTGTAAGTAATGTTCATGCTCACTAAAATGAATTAAATGTACATATATTGTTGGATTACTTGGAATCAAAGTCTCAACATTGGATGTCATTCTTCTCACAAGCTGTTTTGCCACTGATGTATTTCTGCTCGTTCAAACTGCTGCTCCTCATTTTAACCAGTGCAGATAAGAGAGGTACCCCATTGCCCTTACAGACAAAATTTGACCTACAGGCAGTCATCAGTCCTGTTCCAAGGGACTCATAAGTAGGTTAGTGCTGGTGTACAACTGCCTCTTCCATGCAGATGACAGAGACTATGTATATGCCTATACATAGTAGTAGAAGAAAAATAGCTCTAGACCCCTTCGAAAATCACAGTGTAAGGGCCACATCTGTCTGTAGTTTGCATATGAAATCTTCATTGAATGTCTCCTTTCTCCCCCTTAAATCAGAAGGAGCATATGGGCTTTTATGTGTTTAACTGAGGAAAGAATTTGATATGTCCTGTCACATCAGCTATTAGAAAATGCACTGTGCTGCTCCCCTCGCATTTGAAGTGAAAATGGCAATTTCAAACAATTTCACAGAGGAAATGAAAAGAGCAAGAGGAGGGAAAGTACAGAAGTGTTCATCTGGAGAGAGAGAGACTCTCTGATTGACACAAATGAAAGCAAAAAAAAAAAATCTGAAAAATGTTTATTGTTTTGGAAATAGACTTTTTCTAAAAACTGTGTATTGGTTTTAACAGAAGAGAAATTCATCTCCACAGAACCTCCAAAGGAGTGAAAACACATGATAAAATCAGACTGACTGGCATCTTAGTGCTGCTGCCTAGTGATATAGAAACTAGTTTTATGCCTGAATGCTCAATCCCCAAGGCAAAATACTTGCAGAAAAGTGGAAGGCAAGAGTTGCATTAAAGAAAACCTCTGACATATTAGTCATGAAGCAGGGTGTTTTCCTTCCATATGCAAGACCAAATGCAGCTCATCTAATTCATGTGTTGGATACTCCCACTGCCAGCAAAGGCACGTAAGAGAAGACAGTGCAGACTACCTGATATGTTTTTACTGATGGTTAGAACTTTTTCACAGCACTTTGTTCTCAGCACTGCTTATGAGATTATAAATACATATTTTTCTTAAAATGAAGAATTTATCTGCCTCCTTTTATCCATGTTTCCAAACTCTGTGACTCTTCATGCAATAACAATGATCCTGTATTTGCCTTAGCCAGTTGAGTGAGATAGATAGATCTCTATTTTTGCTCTAATGTTTGTTAGAAAAAGTCAACAAGGCTGATCCTTTGTGGTTGGTGGCTCCTTAATAATAAATGTTATTCCAGGAGGGTCCACAAGAACAGTCACAAGAATACTTCTTTGCACAGACAAGCTACAAAACATTGTCCTGTGTCATTGTTTGCATCCTACAAGATGAAATTGAGGATTCCATGTTAATAATACGGCAATCTAACATTAGTGTACTATCTTAATGTGTCTGTTGAAATTAGGGTTTATCTACTAGTACTTTAAAAGATAATAGCAAATTACTAAAAGATTTTTCATTAATGATAGTTGGTCACCAGTTGTTTTTAAGGCAACTGGATTATTAAAATAACAAATTACAGAAATTTTTACTTGTACATATTGATATATTTCTAGCTATGAATAGCAAGTACTGTAACACCAAGTGACACATAAAGGTTGTTATGTGTTGCTTTGTGTTATAGTACTTGCTATTGCTTGCTATTAGTACTTGCTAACCTTTATACAGTTGTGCATTACCATTGCAATCTGTGGTGGGAGCTGGCTGGGGGAGAATGAATATGGCCTTTGTTTTTTTGTTTGTTTTGTTGGTTTGGTTTGTTATTTTTCTATGCATGAAAAATCCCAGATGTCATGTGTTTTGGGACATCAACATGCATCTTTTTGACTGCTACTAATGTCGAGTCTGCTGAACAAGTTTTTGACTATATAGTCCTTATTTGAAGACAAAAACTTTTATTTGGATTGTTTTTCTGATATTTAGGGTACTACCAACTTTCTGCTGGCATTTCAAGTCTAGTGCAAGTTTAGTCTTAGGAAAACCAGAGATTTCATTTCTCTAGAGTGTTCAGCAGGCTTTGTAGAGGATGTCTGTAGAGGATTGTGGCAGAGTGCTTTCAGCTACGAACTTTATCTTGTTTTTTTCATAGTATCTAGGATATTATAATGGAGTTTATCTTTGTAATACTTACCACATAGGTAATATCTAACATGGCTAGGTAATCTAACATGGCTATTTATGCATCCGAGTCAATCTAGTGGTGGCAAGCTCTAATAAATGTGCTGCAAATACAGATGTACTTGATTTGTCCACACACATACCATACCCATTATTTCATTTTTTTTATATATTAAAAATTATACATGAATTTTAGGTGCAGTGCTAAAAGAATGCTATTTAGACAGTTCTAAACATGACAGAGGAAAAAAATTATGTTTGCTTGTGTGAAGCCTCAGATCACAGAAAATCCTAAATTATGGAATACTGTAAGAGCAGGGAATAATGAGAGTTATATATTTACTATTAAAATACAACATATTCAGCATGCATCCAGGAGTTATAAATCCAAGAATGATAATTGACTTCTTTGAGTAAATGTGTGCAATAACCAAGAATAGCTGGATGAATACAGAGAAAGGAGGATACAAGAATAGCACCACATTTTATTCGAACAAATTCAGTTGAGGTGGAAAAATATGAAAAAAGTTTCATTAAAAAAAAAAGACCAGGCAACAAGAGTCATGCAAACTCTTTAAAGGTGGAAAGTCATTATAGATCCTCTGAGTCATTCAGTCTGCAGTAGAAAAAATCTTTTAAAAAAACAAATAAGATGCGATGGAACATATGAGCATTTCCTAGTGCTTGACTGGTTTTTGTAATGGGTCAGACCTCTAGTAGCCTCATCAACAAAGCCATCAAATCAGAGGAGACAAAAATTGTTAGAAAAAAGTATCTTGATGTAAAGACTCAAAAAGAATAGGATAGTCATCTCAAAGGAATTATTCTAAAGCCATCACAAAATTTTAAAATGTTGAGAAGCTTTTATACAAATGCTTGTGAAAATTAAAAGTCAGGAGATAGTGCAAGTCAAGTCTAATGTGTACTGGAAAGGCAGCAAATACTTAAAATGAGATGGCTAGACATCCCAATTAGTCCTTTTTACATAAAGTTCTTTGATAAAAATAATAGAATTTGGTGAAGATGGGCCTTAACTCATCTTCTTACCTTGGTAGTTAACCAAATTAAACAAAATATACAAATTAAATTTAACTGCTCTTCTGATATGATCTGCCAAAATATTGCAGTTGAACTTCCCTTAAATCTACCCATTCTGTTCCCAGGTAGCATGGTAATATAATTGATGAGGAGCATATCCAGGAAGAAGAAAACACAGCACAATTTATTGAAGTACTAAAATATAATAATTTTCATAATTTTTTTTTCAAATCTTAATATAAAATATCAACTAAAATAATTAAGGCCATCCTATGTCATCTGTCCTCTTGTGAGAATAGTAACTGAGAACTAGAGGCAATTGATGTTTTTGCAAAAGTAAGGGTATCCCTGCAGTATCTTATCAGTCTGAGCTTTTTTATATGTAGTTGGAGACAAGATACGTTTTTTTTTAAAATAAAATGCCCTATAAATTGACACTGGGATTTGTTCATAAGCAACAGCTCTGATATCCCAGTATAATCATTCTTTAAAGTATCATATACCTTTCAGTGAGTGCTAGTAGCTGTTCCCCAATACCAGTGCCAATCTGTGACTGTTTCACCATCTGTGATTGCTATTTCAGTTTGAGAGGGAGGTATAACTGTGGTAATTGGATTGAATATACAATGTAAATCAATAGGCAGCCAGATGATTAATTTGCCTTTGATTATAACTACACACTGAGCAAGAGAAAATTAGTTTCTTTGATTTGTTGGCACAACATAGGTTTGGGAAATAGCCACAGGAAGCTGAAAACAAAATTAAATTACTTTTATTGAAATCTGAAACATGCAAAAATTGATAGAATTTAGATGAATAGGATGAATAAGCTTAAATGACATTTGAAAGGATATAAATGTTTATTTAAAGATTCATAACAAATAACCTGCTGATTATTATGATTTGCTAAGGTTAGATAACAGGAGCAGCAAAAGAAGGTTGACATCTTAAAAAGTTTTATAATTTGTTGACAGAATATTAGTATAAGGCCGGGAAAGTAGGAAAGTACAGTTTGTTTGTTTTTTTTTTTCCCTAATTAGGATTAATTTTGTTGATTTACATGATTTATAATCTGATTGAAGTAGTGGATTTTTTTAGGGAAAAAATCTATGTAGAAGTTAGTGCTTGCTAAAGTGTGATGCTTATATTGTGCCTGCAGAGGCAGAAGATAAAGTCAGCATTGTTTTTACTCCCTTATTAAGTAAGTGGTGCAAAAGTGCTTCTATATGTCACTACAGATGGCTGCAATCTGTAATGTCTGAGGTAATTATTTCTAGAATATGTGAATGGAAAAGCCTTTTATCCATTACTGGAGGAAAATCCATCAGAATTTTTTGAGAATATAAGATAAAAATTCAAAGTCATCCAAGTCTCACTTCTTAACATATACCTATATTGTGTAGAAACTTAAGTTTACTTCAAAGCTAATATGCATCTTTCAAAAATGCTTGTAATTTAGAGTATGCAAGAAAGCTCACACTTAGACCACTGTTTTCATAAAGCACAAAAATCTTCCTGGAAAAAAATATCTGTGCCAGCATAAGTAAGCCAAAAGTAGAAAGGAGACTGAGGACTGTGTGTTGTACTAAATATGATGACAAGCAGAAAGTTGACTGGTTTTCAGAGCAAGTTATAGACGCTAGGTATGTGCTCCATATCTAGCACGGAGACTTCAATTATGCTGTATATACTGTATACATATTAATATTTATTTGTATATAATAATTTATATATTATTTCTCTTAAATGTTAAATAGAAATAAATTGTGTCATTCTCACCAACCCACACACAGTATGTTTGTGTATGATTATATGAGATAAAATAAACTTTTAAATTACAATCTCATTTCAATTTCAAGTATTTAAGGTAATTTTTTAAATATTAGTCTAAACAAAGTCATAGTCAGTATCTTTCCTAATTTGGATCAGGTAGTTTATCTTCCTGACCTTTAAGAGTCTACAGCATTTTTCCTTCATGCCATTTGCTGCTGCTTATTCACAGATACCACAAGCCTCCTCTGAATCAGAGAAAGTATGTGGTTAAGACATAAAGCCAAACTATGAGAAATTTGTAAACAGCTTGTGATTTATTAGGGATCAAGCCTCCAGAATAGTGATTCAGTCTTGCTTCTTTTATTTATTTCAGACAAAAAGTTCTTCAAGCGTAACTCCGTCAGGCACTCAGAAGAAGGTGAAGAGGACTCTGCCCAACCCACCTCCAGAGGAAGCAACAACAGGAACCCAGTCACCCTATTCCTCTGCGGGGTCAGTTTCACGCAGAAGGATTTGCCGGACCAATACTATGGCCAGAGCCAAAATTCTTCAGGATATAGACAGGGAACTGGACTTGGTTGAACGGGAATCAGCCAAGCTTAGGAAGAAGCAAGCAGAGCTAGATGAGGAGGAAAAGGAAATAGATGCCAAACTGAGATATTTGGAAATGGGCATCAACAGGAGAAAAGAAGCCCTGTTAAAGGAAAGAGAAAAGAGAGAGCGTGCCTATCTCCAAGGAGTAGCAGAAGAACGTGATTATATGTCAGACAGTGAAGTTAATAATACCAGGTCAACCAGAATAGAAACTCAGCATGGCTTGGAAAGACCACGTACTGCACCCCAAACAGAATTTAATCAATTTATGCCACCACAAACCCAGCCAGAAACTCAGTTTGCCCCTGCTACAAGTCCATATACTCAGTATCAGTATTCATCTCCCGCCCTACCTACTCAAGCACCAACTCAGTTTACACAACAATCACATTACCAACAACAGCAGCCTTTATATCACCAGCAGGTTTCACCTTATCAAACTCAGACAGCTTTCCAAACAGGAGCTACTATGACATATACTCCACAGGCTCAACCTCCTCCAACTCAACAGCCTTCATATCAGCTCCCATCACAGATGATGGTGATACAACCAAAGCCAAGACAAACAACATTATATTTGGAGCCTAAGATAACCACAAATTATGATGTGATTCGAAATCAGCCTCTCATGATAACTCCAGTTTCAACTGACAATAGTTATGCAGTTTCCCAACTGGGAAGTAAATACAGTACTTTGGACCTAAGGATAGGATTAGATGAGAGAAGCAGCATGGCAAGCAGTCCAATATCAAGCATATCTGCAGATTCTTTCTATGCAGACATAGACCACCACCATACACCACGGAATTATGTATTGATTGACGATATAGGCGAACTTACTAAAGGAACAGGAACACTTGGTTCGACTTTTAGCCTCCATGAAAAAGATTTGACCAAAACAGATCGATTACTTCGCACAACAGAGGCCAGGAGAGCACAAGAAGTGTCAGACTTCCTAGCACCACTACAGACTTCTTCTCGGTTACATTCCTATGTTAAAACTGATGAAGACCCAATGGAAGACCCTTATGAACTCAAACTTCTCAAACATCAGATAAAGCAAGAGTTCCGTAGAGGTGCAGAAAGTCTTGATCACCTTGCTGGCCTGTCACAGTATTATCATGCAGATAGCAGCTATAGGCATTTCCCCAAATCTGAGAAATACAGCATAGGTAGACTTACCCTTGAGAAGCAAGCTGCTAAGCAGCTACCAGCAGCCCTCCTTTACCAGAAGCAGTCAAAGCACAAGAAGGCTTTGATAGACCCCAAACTAAGTAAGTTTTCACCTATCCAAGAAAGCAGAGACCTAGAGCCTGATTATTCAAGCTATATGACATCTAGTACTTCATCACTTGGTGGAATTACTACTAGGGCAAGGCTTCTTCAGGATGATATCACTTTTGGCCTTAGAAAAAATATCACTGACCAACAGAAATACATGGGGCCAACACTGGCTTCATCTATTGGAGCGAGCCTTGGGACTGCGCTAGGTCCAACAATGAGATCCACATTACAAGATGAAGCTGACAAGTCTTATAGCAGTGGTAGTAGATCTAGACCCTCATCCAGACCATCCTCAGTTTATGGACTTGATTTATCATTAAAAAGGGATTCTTCCAGCTCTTCTTTAAGACTGAAAGCCCAAGAAGCTGAGCCCCTAGATGTTTCCTTTAGTCACGCAGCACCTTCTGGAAGAGCTAAACCCACCAGTTTACCTATTAGCCAAAGTAGGGGAAGGATCCCAATAGTAGCACAGAACTCGGAGGAAGAGAGCCCACTAAGTCCTGTTGGTCAGCCAATGGGAATGGCAAGAGCGGCAGCTGGACCTTTACCACCAATATCTGCAGATACCAGGGACCAATTTGGATCAAGCCATTCTTTACCAGAGGTCCAGCAACATATGAGGGAGGAGTCACGGACTCGAGGCTATGATCGAGATATTGCCTTCATCATGGATGACTTCCAGCATGCCATGTCAGACAGTGAAGGTAAATTAGGCCTCGGACTGATATCTTACTATCACAACGCAAATCCTCATTTCTATGCATGTGTCTAATTTTTATTATACTTCAAAGACTTGTTCTTCTTTCTGTTCCTTGGTGCATCTGTGTATCTACTTTTTTTTTTTTTTTTTTTTTGGGTGGGAGCCGGGGTAGGAATTTGTTTTATTTGATATTTTTTACTTTATCTTAACAGAGATGTCTGAATGGTGTTAAGCTACTTTAGCATGCTCACTGTATTGTTGTTGAATTGCTTTCCTTTTGGTTTGCTTGTGCACTTTCCTTTTTATTTGTTGATGTTTACTTTTCTAAAGATACTACATAGACTATTTCATGTATAATACATGCCCTACCATCCATCCATCAGTATCTGTGTGGACCATTCTCCAGTGACCGTGAGTCATTGCACTTAATTGCAACAGTTTTTGTTAGGATTTGGAAAATAATTCCCAAATCCTCTGAAAAATTCTAGTAATTTTATTTGCATGAAACGTCATAATAGAATTCGATAATTCCATCTCCTGATGCACCTTTTTAGATCTATGTTTATATGGAACTAGTATATTCATTAAGTACATATTCTATGTTAGAACCATCTAGAATTTAACGTGATAGAAAAATAACATTCTACATATGGTTTGTTAAAAGCATCCTGTCATGTGGATTTCTGTGCATTCAGAATTGTGATGATGTAAGATAATTTGTCATTTGGATGGTGCAAGACAACCTCATCCTTCAATAAACTTGCATAAAGCATTCTACTTCTATTGGTGGATTATGGAGCCTAGCTGGTTTATGTGCACCCTATCCAATATCTCTGCCAAATAAGCACAAGAGATTATCTCGCTTAGGTTCATGAAAGGAACCTTTCTGAAGTATTATAAATGGTGCAGTTAAAGAATGTTTCTTCTAATAAGTACAGCAGAATGATAAAGCTTATGTTAATTATGTACCTCTTTGTTAGACTCAATTCAGTTTTAATATATTCTAAATTGTTTAAAAATCATAAAGTCAGTTTGAAAGAAAATGAAATTAATATTTGAATTGTATGTGCTTCCTTAACTCTTTCCTATGTGTATTTACTGCACAATAAAAGAGACTTTGCATGCGATATATTGTCTGTAAATGGCAATGATTGTCTCAAAAGACATATTTGCATGATTAAAAAGTAGTGTGGTTTATTTTTCAGGTTTACATTAACTTCAACTCTTGTATTATTGCTTTTTTTACATAAGCTTAGTCTTTCATATGGATTAGAAAATTAAATTTAAAAAATCGATGTTATCTAGGTGTGAGAGGAAAAATACTCTAAAAAGATAATTCAATTTCTTAATAAAGTTACATCATTCTTCTCCTATCCAGCCTTTTAACACACTTTTTAAAAAATAATTTGCGATAAATAGTTATAATTTGCATTACAATTTACATTGCTATTGGTAAGATTTCATTAAAATAACTGAATCAAATGTGATCTTAGAAAAAACACGACTTGTGATAATGAATATCAAAGCTGCAACTTTCCTCATTAGAAACATAAAAATAAACTTTTTTGACGTTCTAGTTGTTTTTTATAAATCCTCTTCCACACAAATATCAGAGGCACATAGAAATAGGACTCTAAGGCCGAACTGTTTAGGTTCATTTCAGAAAGAGCTGTAATATATTTACATACTGTAATGATTCTTAAAACCATATTTCAGCACTCAAGTAGTACCTATGATAGGATTACAAATTTTAGCTCAGAGGTTTCCATTGAAAATAATAAATGTTCTCAACTTTGGAAACACAAGATACTTTTCTCAGTTTTCAGTGCAGTGAAATCTCTGATATAATAAGGTAGCTCCTAAGTAATCCCAAAGCTACCACAGTTTCCACAAACTATTAAGTTGAAAATACTAGTTTTCAAGGATGCTGAAGCTACTGCTTAATTTTATGGATGTTAGTAATGCATAAATGGATTGACCTGAATGGTCATCTCAGTGAACAGAAATTGTTCCTTTTGTCATCTCAAAGTGTTCTCTTTTACATGCTATTTTGTTAATTCTGCAGTAAAGTTTAGAAGTTTAAAATCCAGCTTTGAAGATATCAAGATAATTAGGATGCACACTGGCTTTTGACTGTGAACACCCCAGTTTGAAGTATATGATGAAATCTTCTTTACCAATTGTCTTTGTAAATGGGATGACTTGTAGTGTCAAGGTTCAGGGTAGCAATGGTAGTGTCTGCTAAGGATGTTTAACCGTAACACAGCTAACCAAATGTAACTGGCCATCTGTGGGACTTAGGGTGACCTAATTCTCTATCTAGTGGGGGTTTTTTTAGCTCTTCAACCTGGAGTCCAACCTCACCTTTTTAAAGTGTGTGCGACCAATAGCATGGGATCTTACTCACTTCAGTGGGAGGCTTTGCAGATGGGAAATGCAGCCTGTGGCTCCATTTGTTAGATACAGAAACAGGGCTTTAGCTTCTACAACCACCAGTGTCTCATCTTGGCTGTTCCTAGGGTTCCAACTAAAACAAGTCCCAGCTAATCAAGCCAAAAACAACTGTGTGTGTGAGTGTGTGTAGGTATGTGTGGTGTGTGTGTCCCTATATACACATACATACATATTTTATTTCATATAAAGTGCACACTTTTGTCCTAGTTTTGACAAAAAGTATAGGCTGCTGTGGACTGTGGTATGGACCTCTGTATATGAGCTAGCTTCTCTAGGCCAGAAATCTAGCAAAAGTAATCTCAGATGAGACAGAAAGTGACCAAATTACATTCTTTCTCCTGTTCATCTAATGACAGAGATTTTGATAGTTAGCATTAGTACCTAAGATCAGAAGAGTGCTTAAGGTCCTCAATATAAGCCTCAATAAGAAATTCTCTTGACATGAGTTATGAAACAATCTGATTCAGGCAGGCGACCAGTCAGCACAAATGACTAAAGCATAAAATGTTTGCCTGTTAAATCGTAACTGTTTAATACTAGCAATTGGACACTAGCCAGGCAAGATTCAACTTTCAATAAAGTCTCTTTTACTTCTTGTATGCTGGTCTAAATAATTTTTAAAGCCATTTCATGCAATATTAAATTAGTGCACACATTGGAAGTAATAGATTGCATAACATCAGGACTAAAATAAAGATTTGACCAAAGACTTAATGTAATATGTGATGACTCTTTACCTCATAAACAATATTCCTTTTTAAAAAAACTTGTAAATATATTACTCCTACTTTTAGAGAAAGTTCATGAAATGGTCATGAGAAAGATCAGCCTTTACCATAAAGCTTTTTCCCAGTCATTTAGAAAATCAGTTAGACCATGTTGACTTTAAAAACTGAATAGATAAAATTATGTGTCCTACAGTTTATATTTTAAATTCTCTTTTTGTCATGGAACAATTGCATTCTGTCTTGTTATTATACCAACAATTGACCCAATTTTAGATTTGCTATTTTTTGGTGTTTTTTGTTAAAACAAATATACTGTCTTTCTTCTAATTCTACATTTACCTTATTTATTAGAACTTAAAATTTAAACTTTCAGTAGTATTCTATTTACCCTGAGAGTCAGTATAGAGGAAAATCTCTATGCTGTATAGTGTAAATTAAGAGCTGATTCTGATCCCAATAGAAAGCAATGATGTCAGATGACAATAGGCATAAATTTATCTATTTACAAAACTGACTTCAGTCAGGGTTGTTTCATCTCACAGTAGATTTTGTACCACTGTGAAAATGTTTCAAATATAAGCAAATAAAGTTTCTAAAATTAAGACCATTCTGATTAATTTTCCATGCACAAAGTGAATAAGGCAAAAATTAGTGAATGCATTCAAAATGAGAACACATGCAATATTTCTGCTTAGAATTATGAAGAATGTAGCTTGGTTTGATCATTTCATAAAGCAGACCCAGCTTTCATATAACACTGTTTCAGAGACCCAGCTTTCATATAACACTGTTTCAGAGATCTCCAAAATATTTTTTTAAATATTCAATTAAAAAGTCTAGGAGTTGTGGGGTTTGGGTTTTTAGGGGTTTCTTCTAGCTTAGTAAAATGTATCTACCTTGACTGATTTTTCACCTTAACGCTTTAGAAATGTGTGACATCTGCCGTGTGCTTTTGAGATACCAGAAGGAAGTGATTGTAGCATTCTGCACTTAGTTTTTCCTAATACTTAGTATCCATAGCGGAATATCCACATAGATGCACCCCTTCCACTCTGCTTTGTCACTTATAGCTAAGTTATGCCTGAGTTCAATGTCTCTAATCTTGCCTGTAACTTTGCTTTAGCTGCATGGCCAATTAATAACCACTATGCATGTTTGCTATGCACAATGCACATTACTGCCCTTTGACCAGCACTGGATCAGAACATTTGACCTGTCCTTGGTTTTCAAAGCCTATCATCTCCGTCGTGAAGAAACAGATTGGTTTGACAAGCCCCGTGAATCTCGTTTGGAGAATGGACATGTCCTCGACAGAAGGCTACCAGAGAAGCTAGCACACTCTCGTCCACCAAGTCAACACCAAGATCAAGTAAGCTGTGCCTGTAGTTTTATAAACATCTGAAAGTTTGATCATTATACTCTCTGATGGTCTAGGAATTGTGAGATTAATCAAATTCCAGGTGAATTTAGTTGATATCCTGCATTTGTCATCAGGACTTGATGATGTTCTTAAAATAACATCACATATTTTCTCTAAATTTTAGTATTAATTTTGCAGGTTTTATTTAATCTCTGAAGCATATCTGAAAGAATTAATCCACTGACCCACTATATATGGATTAGGTATTCCCATTTTACTTTATCATCTTTCTCCCATCCAAATTCGAGCCTCATCTTTAGCAGTTTAAAGAAAAGTTGCTTTTGACATTGATTCCCTGAATAATCCCAATGCCCTACAGTCAGTTACCAAATAGATCAGCAAGAGTGTATTGATCTAAGAATTTATTTAATATATAATACTGAGAAAGAAAAATACATTATTCTATTTTTCAAGAACTCGTACTTTGTACTAAGATGAACTAGTAACCATCTACCCTTTTTTATTAATGAAGTTTATATATTTCATACAATAGATTTAAGTACTTCCTTTCGAGCTATCAGTTTTACTGATTGATTCAGATATGGTCTATTTTCTGTGAGATGTAATGGGAGCAATAGAAGGTATGACATGGGCCTTTTATACTACCTAATCACTAATGTGCTCATTTTAATTCCTCAGATCTCATCCAACAAGCAATAAACTACTCTCAAGTAGCCTTAGAAAGTTTTTTCTCTGACATGTGATAGCAGAATGTAGGCTTTATGAAGTACCGATTGACAGCTTATAGTACCGACTATTGGCTACTTTCCTTTTTCTCTCACTTGCCTATAACTTTTTTACTGCATATTGAGATTTATACAGCCTGGGTTGTACTGTGCCTCTCCTTTCCTGTTGAGAAGGAGGACTTCACAAGATACCAGATAGTCTTACAGAAAGCTATTAGAATAATTCACTACAAATCAGCTTTTATGTCCTAAATAGCTGTAAACTTTTACTAGCGTAAGCTTTGTGAACCAAAATTTAAAGCTGCTGCAGAGGAAAAATTATTTCAAAAAAAAAAAAAACATTTTATGACACTTTCCTCTTCATCTGTTTCAATCCAGTTTAGCTTACCATCTCACCCACTGATGAAAAATCATTTCAAAGTGAGTGCAGGAGAGAGAAACGCCAACTCTCCCCAACGTCACATCATCTGTGTTGTCAAAATGTTGCACAGAGCTCATGTGTGCTAAATACATTTCTGTGAAAATTTGTTTGAGATAATAACATAAAGCAAATTAATTCTTACACACATCTAGAAATGACATTAAAGATGGGAAAAAAATCATTTTTGAAACTTTCAATCATTAGTTTCATATTGTATTCCCAAGGTAAAATATTAGGCAATAGAAGCAAATAAATCAATACTAACATTTATATATAAGTAATTTGTTCAGCCAAAGTAAACACTCCTTAAAAGCCTTTTTTTCAGTCCTGTTTCTTTCTACAGCAATAAAATTTGGTGTTTAGTTCTGTCTGACTACAAGCCCAGTTCTGCACAGATAGCTGTAGTGTTCACATATTTTGAAGTATTTTAGAGCCAATAATGACAAATCATTATTCATCCTGACCATCTGAACAAGCCCAGCATCACCTGGAGCTTTCCTTGCCACAGAGGCTTTTCAGAAATCAGTTAGAATTACAGTTTTCTGGTTAGTACAGTAATTAATCAAATGCACATCCTTTGATTTTTCATGCTGAGCTCAAAACAGTGGCAGAAGGAAGTGTTTGCATCAACAGCACTAATCTGCTGTCATGTATCAAATTTCCCACAGTCACTTATCCACCATAAATATCCCATCTGTATTTTCTTCTTTAAAAAAAATAGCAATTTTACCTAACACTGCCATATTTATATTCTGGAACAGTTTCACATGTGTGAAAGTTGATTTTCCCTACTGTAAGAAATAAAAGCTATTTGCTTATGTCCCACAGAGCATATACAATTAAAGCTAATACATAAAGCCCAGTGCAGTGCTTTTGAAGCCAGTCGTGTGCAGCAGAGTGACAATCCCGAACTTCCAGAATTTCCATGAATTTCTTAGAGCCCAGTAGATTACGCTCACGTATTGTCCTATTAATATTAAAATATATTTGTTTCTAAAGCAACTTCTATGGTGCTATTCTTAAATCAAGTTAAATTGCAGCACAGTTTAGGATCTTGATACAGTGATTCTGAACTGCTCACCTGAGAAGGATGAACGCAGTTTACACCTAAGCAGTGCAGTCTAGTGCAGCCCCTTGATTCCTCTCACTGAGCCCCATTGACCCCGACAATTAGTTAATCACTGCTAGTTGTCCAACAGCTTCTGCCAATCACCAGAGATCAAGATTCTTTATGGGATAATTTTTCTGTGAAAATTATTGATATACCCTGAAATAAACTGGCTGTTTCAGATAGGATGGGAAGGAACAGTGGGAGGAGCTGCAAGAGGTCATGGCAAGGAGGTGGACAGTAACAGTGCATTAATGGAAAGATACGTAACCCCTCAGTGAGGAGTTTTAAATGCAAAACTTTCAGTGATCAAATGTGATCTTTTTAAGCCTTACATGAGTAAAAAAAAACTAAACTCATCATAATAGCAATATATTGCCATTAGGGTTCATTTTGGCAACAGTTATTCTAAGCACAAACGAGAAGCCTAGGGCTCTAGAGGCAAAACCTCTCAAAGGTTAATTTCCTGTTCCTAAAGTCTTTTAGGAAAACATAGCTTATCTTGGCTCATTGGCGCATATCGGTTCTCTTGAAACAACATCTAACTCAAGCCCTATTAAGAACAGTTTAGCTTATTTTAAAATGATGAAAAAATGATAGTCCTAGGAAGAGCAATAGGTTTAAAATGGGAAAACAGTCTGTGAATGTGACCTAGATGGCTCCCTGGAACTTTTTGTTCCATGCTTGATAGTTCTATACTGCTTAGGTTTGACTGTTTTCAAATTCTCCAGGAGATTTCATTAAAATTGTAAAAAAAAAAAAAAAAACCTCTTGTGGGGGGAACATTTCATTTTTCATGTTCTGTGGAAATAAGATGACAAATAGGGCATTTCTAAATTTAGTGTAATTGTAAAATTGAAAATTGTCAATGTCTAATCTGCTCTGAGTAAATTGTCAGCAACCCTCTCACTATAAATCAAGAGACTTTTTCCTACAGAACAAAAAAGTTCCTCATCCTTTTAGTCACCTCGCAATACTCAGTTCAGTGCATGGCAGAATGCTTTCATACAGAAAATCAGAGTCCAGTTCTGAAGCACTGGCCACTTACTCTGACTTGTACTGATGGACGGGAACATTGCCTGTGCTTGTTAATTTTTTCACAGATGTTTCTATTTGCAAAGTATCCACATCATCAGGGATCAAGCTGTAGTGAGAACTCTGCATCTCTAGGGCTTCTTGCTCCACACAGAGGGAATGTAGCTGTTCAAAGGGAGAGGATATCTCTGTTAGCCCCTACTGCTCCCTTTCACATGCCAGGGAAGCTGTGACATTTTGAAATTAGGCTAGATACGTTCTACTCCTTCTTCCTAAGGATCCATCCTTTTCTAGTAACATTTTGGCTGAAGACATTATTTCCTAAAGGACCGTAGTCAGTGATAACTACTGATCAGTCCCTATCTTAGAGTCTGCTGGAAGGCAAGGTGCAGCATCTTTTAATAGCAGGGCTTACTGGGATTGTGCTGCTCTGATCCAAAGCCCAGTTTGTTACACGCTTTGCCTGGGACGCTAAAAACAGAATTGCATTTAGTGCATTTTAGTCTATGTGCTTAAAGCCCTGAGGAGACTGACTTTTCTTGACTGTCCTCTCTATAGAGTACTTTATGCTTTTACATATGGTGTCCTTGAAATTTCTTTATCAGACAAAAACGTTCAAGACAGTAAGGGGGGAAAAATGATATTTAAACAGTTTTTCTGTAACAAGAGAAAACCTCTGCAAATGTATGTGCCGTTCACTCCACTCTTCAGAGAGGCTTTAAGCTGACTATTTAAATGAAACATGTGACAGAAGCTTAAGTGCCTGAAGGAAACACTTCATACTTGAATTTTCACTTAACTCACTGTGATGCAAAACCCCGAAGGGCGCGCTGAGTAATGTGCCAAAAAATGTGACCTGAGTTCCATGTGAGCCTAGAACAGCACGTTAGATAGGGACATGCACTGGAGAGTTAAGGTGTGTGTGTGTGTGTGTGTGTGTGTGTGCATGATCAGAAGAGGATGTTGGCAGCCCTGAGCTGCAAGAGTCATTAGTGAAGTTTATTAGGTGTTCCTAGAAAGACGACAAAAGGATTTCCATGGAAGGATGGATTTCAGAAGTCTGTGTTTGGGGCTACTTCAGCCTTGTGACATAACCCTAGGCATGAGGAATGGCGTGTTCTCCATTCCTACATCCTTGAAGATGAAGCTTTGCCCCTTCAGGGGGTCCTGGTTTATGCTGCTGGGTTTTTTGACATGCCTATGAATTTTCAATGGGGTAACAGAATAATCAGGTTGAGGAACCCCTTGGCACATATTCAAGTGAGGAGAATTCATCTTCAGTGAAAGATAAAGAAAGATGCGAGCAAATGAAATCACTGATTGATTTGTGTTCTTCCCTGTTCCAAATATGTTAGTAGATTTCAGATAAATATTCTCATTATTGCTTAAAGTAAAACATCAAAAAATCACTGTCTGTGCTTGCAGGGTATTTACAGCAGTAATTGTTCTTTCCTATTTAGTCTTCTGCCATTTTCAGACACATACTGTTTCAAAGGTAAATGTCTAATGTCATATTCAATTTAAATACTGATTCCCACTAACAATAAAAAATAATAATATGGTACACTGAATGCTAATAAACCTTAGTGCTTTTATTCATAACTTTATGAATCACCAAGATTTATACTTATCATAAAATTCTGAAAGTAAAAGCAATGAGAAACTAATAGACTAAAGTAGTAGACTCTATTTTCTCATATATTTGTCAGCAAATTATATACTGCATGGTGTTGAATATTCTTGGATTATTATTTATTCAAAAAAAATCAATCTTGCTAAAGAAAGATAAGATGGAATAATAAAAACAAATTGTGAATAGAAGTTTATGAGCTGTGATTTACCTTGGTTAAATTGAATTTCTTCCACTGAAATGGATCCCAGTTAAGGGTTTGATCCAATATATTTATACAGTTTCCTTTGAATTTTATTGCTTTGCATTCTTGCTTATTCATTTAATCAAAATGCAATTAGATTACTCTTCCTGTGCAGATTTTTTTTTACAATTTTGTATAAGTTATATGTGACAAAATAGATTATTCTTACCATTAATTTCCACTTATTGATTTTTTGATGGTGTCATTAAAAACATGACAATGTCCTTATGCCTTTATAAGCATAAAAGTCTCATGACACTTTATATGCTTGATAGTATTAGACCTTATATCTTGGTAGAACTCCATGTTAACTCATAAAGTCTGTCTGCTTGCAAGTGCTGATTTGTTCTGGAGCACTTCTGTTCACTACCACATCCACGGTGCCTTTTCAGTCTAAGTTTAATTATGGCTGGTACCAATTTTACTGTGTTATGAGAAGGTTTCAGCTTTGTAGATGCAACATCCTATGCTGAAGCTAATTTATAAGGAAAGATATATCAGCTACTTTGCTTACCCTGGAACTGAGCTAAGCAAGTCACTTGACTTCTCTGTCTCCTCTTCCATTGTCTGTGCTCTCTGCTCTCTGCTAATCCATAAACTCTGTAGAGAGATCCTGAGTTTGAAGTGCTTAGTTCAGGAGGAGTTTAATCCCTTAAGTGCTACTTAAGTAAAAATACTAGTAATGAACACTTGGCAGCAGGCTGCTCATATACTCAACCTGTTGTATATCCGTGGTGATTAATATTGTCCCATTGGCTCCTTGAATTCCCCAATGGGTCTGAGCTGCACAGTCCCTTGAAGACAAGCTCTCTTCTGTCAGTCGGGGTATATTTGCTCAAGCTTGGCAGAGAGGTTATGGATTCTCCTTTCTTTCTGAAAGGCAAAAAAAAAAAAAAAAAAAAAGAAGAAGAAAAAAAGACAGAGTGTGTGATTTATGTGAGGTTTGTTAGTTTTGTAATGAGCTATGAATGTATTTTAGCATGCCATGATCATCTCTGGCAAATGGGTCAATACATGCTACATGTCCTTTTCGGTGCTCATTTCACAGGGAGGATGTAATTTTCCTAGCTGAAAATCTCTGGGGTTTTGTTGTTGTTTTTAATGATTGTTATGGAGCTGCTTCCATCTTGGACATTTTCCAGTATGAGCCTGAGTAAATGTGGCACATTTTCATATCATATATAGTCCTAAAAGTTCTAGACTAGTTCTTTCAAAAGGTCTTTAAAATTTGATGAAAAGAGATGCATTAGAATAGGTGTTTCTCCTGAAACTAGAGCAATAGCTCATAGCTATTTATATTATTCAACTACCATCTTTTTAGGTTACTGTAAAAAAAATTATATAGTTGCACAAGTTATATATAATTTATTTCCTTTCTTGTACATCCTTGTACAATTAATTATTATAATTTATTAATTAATATTAAGAGATGCTAGAGAAGACAGTAACCACCTTCCATTTACCAGGAAATAAAACTGGAACTAAAGCTCTATTCAAAATGGACCTGGTTTTAGGGAAGCAAATATTTGTTTCTCTGCAGAAATAATTTGTAGCCTGACAAATGTGTCTTGAAACTTGGTGAATGTCTGCATCTTGAAGTTGTGGTATTTCCCTGGATGAAACCTATTGTTTGCTTGTTTGCTTGTTGTTCTTAAATAATTTTGCAATTGATCATGTTTTATCTTTTTGTGACACATGTGTTTTGTGTTCCTCAGATAAATGGGAAGCCTCTGCAATACATTTTTCCTCATGCAAGGCTGAAACTACTGAGAGACCCAAAGGATCACACAGTTTCAGGTAAACAACATTCCTCTACTGGACATAAAAATTTTTTTTGCTTGAATCATGCA
The DNA here is from genome assembly GCF_059628265.1 of Tinamus guttatus. Taxonomy (NCBI): domain Eukaryota; kingdom Metazoa; phylum Chordata; class Aves; order Tinamiformes; family Tinamidae; genus Tinamus; species Tinamus guttatus. Next base: position 1,576,934 of record NW_028288727.1, on the reverse strand, counting down.
AATGATTTTCAGTATTAAAAATATGCTATGTGCAACTGGAGATTCAGCACTCATTTTAAATCTTGCTATTTGGTTATAATAGAAAGTAGCAGTGCAGAAAAAGGTCACAACATTAGTTTAAGATTACAAGCTATGTAGACATTAGAAACAGATGGAGAATCTATTGGGTTCATTATATATATCAGTAATCTCTCTTGGTGTTGCTTTTTGTACAACTTTATACTCTCCATATGAGAATTTTCTATTAAATCCAGGGGGGGAATTAGAAAAACTGGAAAGACTTGTGTAGGTTTTAAATATGTACAGAATTGAGATTTGAATTCTTTTTATAAAGCTTCTGGAGCTATACTATACAAGTCTATAGAGGTAGTGAATAAAATATGATCCCCTTTTTTTTCTGTAGTAACAGGGATATTTATCACAAGAGTTTAGATTTAGTCTCCTCTAACAAACACAAATATATGTGTAAGTCTGACTGCTTGCAAAGGAGAAAACCTGTCGGCTGTACTTTTGGGATTGTGCTCTTTCCCATATGTAAAAGAGACTATATTACTAAGGAACTCAAAGCTCTTTAATATGCTGTTTGTCTCCTTTCAGAGGTATGTGTTGTAAACCTGTGTATTTTTGTTGTGAAACAATCAGATTTTCTTTTAACTAGCTTGAGGAATTCTAATAATATATGGCAAATTCTGATTCTGTGAAGAAGTAATTACAGACTGCCAACTTCGGTGTTCCCTCAAGCATTAAGCAGAAAGTGGCATGAACTCACTTGAATTGCTAAATATTGTTTTCACAGGGTTTCTGGCAGTAAAATCTCGATCATTTCCACCTCCAGCATCTACCTCTTATTTAGGATGTTACATCAATTTTATGTACATATTATGGAGTATTTTCTTGCGAGTTAGTGTAACACCCACTGATGATTTCAGGATGCACTAAGAGCCTTTCACCCACACAGCAGAGTTGAAAGAAGCAGTGACTCCCCCAGTTTTGTCAGCTTTTACTGCCCTGGGCCCTTATAGTCCCAACAGCCTAGCGGAGATGTTGTGCCCTGCAGGGTGATGAGTAATGCTTTGATCCTAGTAGCACTCTTGCTGAAAAACAAGGGGAATTATAACCACAAAGCTGTGTATTACTGATGATTTAATGTTGCTGAAGGCCCCGTTCTCCTACTGAGAAGTCACTTACTCTTGTGCAGCGTAACGTGCCTATTTCAAATCCTCTGCTAGCTGGAGCTGCTGGCAACTGTGGCCCTCATACTATGCACCAAGGTAAATAACTCGAAAGAGATGAATGGAAAACCAAGGTATAGTTATCGACTAATGCACTACTCAGCGTGAGATCTCATAGGACTGAACATTCGCTTGGGATCCTGCTAGGGTTTTATAGCCCTTGCTGAATTCCTCGCTGCTGTACCTGTGCAAAATCCGAGCTCTTGTTGGTGTAAGCAAGCTCAGTTATGCATCTTCCAGCTGAATCAAACTTTGGTTTGCAGTCCAGGTACATCCTTGGAGAGCCAAAAAGACTTCCTTCTATATGATGCTTCTTTCCTTACAAATCCAAGAAGTTTCAAATGCAGATTGAATGGAAAAGAGCCAAAGATGGAATAGCTTTCCAAGAAGGAGGAACTGAGGCAGAAGGAATTGCTATATTTCTCACTCCTTGTGCATCTCTGGGGTACCATAACTCCTTGACCTCGTTCCTCCTTCCCTCTCTCTCTTTCAAGGTTTGAAGGATTAAAATACATAGAAACTCTCATTAGATGTGCAATGGTTTCTGCTGAGCCCTCAGCTTTCTAAAGGGTCCTTTCAGGAGCCATATGCATGGGTTTTATTTGTATTTATAAAAATTCAGTTTTTATTAACCAATTATTTTTAAACATAGGCAAACTTAGAAATCTATTGCATGACACAATTTACTTAAATATTGGACAATTAATAAATGTATACATTCTTAAATCACCACAGCTACATCACCGCAACAGTGACACACAAGTAGGAGTATTGAATATTAATCTAGATTACATGGTTAGTTGGGTTGTTTTCCTTCCTTCTTTCCTTCCTTCCTCCCTTCTTTTTTCCTATTTCTCACTCTCCTTCTCCCCTCCCTTTACCTCTCATTCTTCTTCCTCTCTCTTCTTCTTCTCACTTTCTTATCAAAAGTACCAAAGTGAAAATATTGAAATATTATTTCATTTGATTGTTTGCCTTATACATGTCGCATATACAAAGGAGAGTATATGGTGTATATATATATATATATATATATATGTAAATAAATATATTAAAAAAAAAAGATAATGTTTGGAGTCAGATATCCCTAAGACATCAGTCACTCTCCAGATGATGAAAGAGTCTCTATTTCAAGCATCTTTGTTGAAACACTGAAACAGTGTCTTCAGCTGTATCAGATGAGACTCTTTAAACTGTTTTGTTGATTTTTTATAATCCACATGGTCCTTCTACATGGCCACTCTAGCATATGCATGGTCTCAATTATCATCTTAAGATAGACAGAAGAGCGCCTTGTAGGACCATTTCTGCATATAGAAGAACCATTTCTACCGACTATGTGAAATTATCTATGTAGAGTTTGGTTAATTCTACAGCAGGAGCTGCTTGCGAAAGTCTGTGGCAATGCCAGGTTCTCCACTCAGCAAATGAATCAGCACATATTTAGTGTACAAATAGTGTATTTTAGTTGGTCTGTATACTGCAGGAGCTGCCTGTGGAAATCTCCAGAGCGGGGCGCTTGCAGCATTCCTGTTCCAGCTGCTGCTTTACGGTGAAGCTGCCAAGCAGTTTAGTCCATCACTTTGTTTCAGTCAGTCCATCTGAGCAGAGACTGGCCAGGGAGTTCTTGGGCCAATCTGGGCATTAATGATTAAGTATACTGGGCATGCAAATAGTCACAGGCCTGATACCCAACTGTACTACGACTCTTAACTCCAGGAGAAACTTGAATTTCATCCTTATATCACCATTATAACTTAAATTCCATTGAACTTTCACCATATTCACCGAAGTGGAGGTTACTTCCTGATTAGGTATCCTGAAAATGTCATGTTTTGAATATCAATAATAAACATAGTCCCAATTCCTTTAAAATTCATATTCTACACATAGGCATTCTGTTTATTTGGTTCTGTGCTTAATGAAAACTGGCTCCAAGATACAGATGCCTTGCTGCATAGTTTTGTATAATCTGCATAATCTGGACTTTTGCACACAAAAGCATTTACCAGCAATTTTAGCATGTGAATGAAGTGTTTAAGGAATGAGGAACTGAGCCAAAATTGTGATGATAACAGAATAGTAGCTGTGAATGAAAAAAAATAAATATAGGCTTGCTATCTAGCCTCTCTCGAGGCTTTTTTTTCCCTTCAGCAAAATGTCATTATCCAGAACTCACCACTCTGCTTTTCATGATATGCAGCATCACCATCCTTAAGCAATCCTGACAGTTATGAAGGAGCTGCCAAGGGTTTTCTCAGCAAAGATTCATTAATAATTTACATTTTCTTAAAAATAGAATTGGCATCATGATTCTGCTCAGGTGCCAAAGCAATGATGATAGCGATCAGTGAATTTGATAATGTAGCAATATCTAGTGCTGTAGCAACTCTGTTTTCAGTGAGAATCTCTTGGTTTTTTTTTTTGGATTCTTCAGCCCAACCAGCATAAGCACGGTTTTATTCTGCCAGCATTTTCTCTTCTTGTTTTTAACAAGGCATAGTTATATTTGAAAAAGGAGGACATGGCTATTTAAGACAACAAAAACCTTGGCAATACCTGTTAGAAATGTTTCAGAGAAGAATGCACATTGTCCTCTTCCTGAGCAGACCTGTTAAGACATGCCAAAAGAAAATCCAACAAAGTAGACAGAACTTGGTGTCCCTGTTGGTACCTAGGGACCCAAATCTCTTAGATTGAGAGCATCATAAATCAAAGGTAATTCTTGTTGCTTTGCCTCCCTTGGGACTGGATCACAAGTAACTCTACCCTTTCCAAATGTAGGAAGGATATTTTGTGTGTTCAGATTGCAAAATGTCCCTATAAGCTGCCTGCCTGTCTGTGCTATGGAACCTCCTCTCCAAATGCTGCTGCTGCAGGAGAGGAGGAGACAGGGAGGCAATTCAGGAAAGGCTGTGACATTCATAAGGTAAAGAGAAGTATCAGAGTCTGGGTTGAACTGAGTGTCCCTGATCTTCACTTTAGCAGTGATGCCATTGAAACCACTAAGAGGATGGCAGGGTAGCTGTAAGTGTGCGTGCATGTCAGAGATGCCTCATGCTCTCCACAGGGGTATTGATTCCTGCATCCAGTGTCACTCATCAGCATGCCAACTCATGGGGCACTTATTCAGGGAGAAATTAAGAGAGTTACAGGGGTTTTCTTTTGTCAAGCCCACACAAGCGTAGCCTCAAATACATACTTAAATAACCAAATAAATATTTTCATCACTGATGTGATGAAAATGTTCCTCATGGGTTGATAAGGGTAAGATACATGTTGTCACTCAGCATCACTGTGTCTCATCACCACATCAAGCTAACTGAGGTGCAGCATTTGTCAAGTAAAATCTGTGCTTTTCTTTATCCATTTCTGATTTTTTTTTCAGTTTAATATTGTTGACAGGGATGTTAATTAATATAATGTGGAAGAACTAGTTTTTCTTTGGTTTCCTTTGCAATAGAAGCAACCAGACTTCATTACTGAAGGACATCAGTTTAAAACAAATTTAGATGACAAGTGATAAGTTACAAAAACTAATCTCATTCAATAGTGACTGGTTTCTTCAGGGTAGGGCATGCCAAACGAACTGAAGGTGTCAGCATGTGTTTAAGTGGATAGTTCCCTATTTCCAAACCAAAGGTAGCATGCATCCACAGATTGAATGGTTAAAAGAAATAAACTGTCAAAGGGCCACATAAAAATTCCAGTGGGACAGTCTGAACAGCTGCTCTGTGATACCCCTTCTGGGAATAAGCAATGAACTCTGTCTATGCTGTTGTCAGTTTAGGATTTTTATCCAAACAACAAAGAAAAAGTTAATTTTAGTTTAGCAACAGAGGAACTGCAATTCTTTTTCTTTTTTTTTAATCTATGTACATATTATAAGACTTTGATTGAATTATACACTAGAGAGATGGTCTAAATATTATCTTTCTCTTTGAGAAAAGAAGAAAAATTCATAGAAGTTTGGTTTCTTTGTTTTTTTTTTTGACATAAATGCATAAAAAATAATTTTATTATGTAAGAAGCATGTTTTACAGTTTCTTGTTCCACAAATTCTTCCTCATTTATGAGGAATCCTTTTGCACAGGAAAGCTATTTGGCAAGACAGTCTTCTGATTTTCCTTCAAAATGAATTATCTAGCCTGCAGAGGCTTTGCTAGCAATAAGTGCAGGCAATATCGTGTTTCCTTCAGATTCCTCAAAATACTGAGCAAGAACCGTGAATTTTCCCTAAGGCCTGCATTCTCTCCAGAGGGTCTCCTGTCCCAGAGGGAGTGATAAGAGTGAAGCAACTTCTATTTAATAATTTCAAAACACCTCTGCACAAATAGCATATCTTACTCTGATCTAAGATATATAAACTCTTTGATTAATTGCCTAAATAAAAACCTAACTGCAGTTTTATATGAATATAATAGCAGGACACTTTGTAATATCTGTAATGACAGGTCAGCACACAAATCTGTTGTTAATGGAATTAAATTCTTAGGCCTTACTCAGTATTTTCTTAGCAAAATATAGATAGCTTCAAAAGCTGTAGTTCTGCTTGCAAAATAGTGATATATAACCAGAAGTTCAAGCTTTGTTACAAAAGTTAAGATACTTTATAACTAATAGGGAAAATCATCACACTCACCTAGGACTGCAATACTATTTGCGCTGTATCAACACGTTGCTAATAAACTATATTTGTAACATACCATCTAACCTGTCATACACCAGCTAAGCGTTGTTGTTGTAAATCCTTTTCTTGTGCTGCTGTTGTTGCCTTATGCTATGCTTATGCTGTGTGGGAAACACCACTAAAATCGATTCAGCTTTACCCCTCACTGAGAAGGACATTAGCAAAAAGCTTGAGCTCTTAGCAACTACCATAGCATTAAAAATGTCACAAAGATAGATTTTTTTACAGTAAAATCATAATGCTCGGTTGACACATTGGCTGACAACTTGTCTTTTATGGTACATTCATTCCTAAGTATCTTTCAAGTTTTGTAGATCTCAGCTGAAATTATTGTCTTGCAGTAAGCCAAAAGAGTCTCCTAGCTTTAGGCATTTTCTTGCATTATCTATTTTTTTCCTGGAGTTGGGATGTTACAGTATGGATGAACAGGCAAACAGATGAGTTTAAAAAAAAAAAAAATCTGGTTGAATAGCTGTGCTTAGAGGGACCTTTCCCAAATTTATTAAATATAAGAAGTCTTATTAAGTCATCTAGGTCTATGTTTATTTAGCCCTTTATCCTTTCTCTGACAGAAGATACCTAAGAAATTAAGGACAGAGTAAACATAATGCAATATTCTCCTAGCTTCCAACATTCTGTTATTCAGTTATTTTGGAAGGCAGAGTTTTTTTGTCTCTTTTTGTTTGTTTGTTTTTGTATTTAACAGGGAGTTAAAGGCTTTAATTATGCATTATAATATAGATAACACATGCATATGTGCATATTATTTATTACATCATATTTACATTAAATCTATTGCTGTTTCTTAAATATCAAAGCTGATGAGGACATGAGAAGTCAAAACTAGCATTTGAACAGTGAGTATCAGATATCAGCCAATAGTGTCTACTATCAATAAACACAGATGAAGTCTAAATGCTTACTGCTTTGCACAGGTTTAAAGCTGCAGTCCAACACAGAGATCAATATAGCAGTCCTGCTCTGATGTGACAGAGACCATCTGAAAAAGAGAGGCCTGCATCTCATTTTTAAGTGCAAGTGATAAGTGCTCCACGCTACTAATTTGTAAAGCACTTTATGATCCTTCAAGATGATATCCACTGTGCAGATCAGCATGGAACAGACTCTCAGTTGATATAAAACAATACTGCTTTATTAAAACAAACAGTGTTTCTGAATTTTAGCAGCTGAGGATTTGGCCTCATGTATATTTTATGGTTTAACTGTGAATGGCCAGAATTGGAATAGTTGAAGTTGTTTCCTAGAAACATGATTAAGCCCATTCATTTAAACTAATTTACTTTAGAAAGCAATAAAACAATTACACTGAGCACATTGTTGAAGACTTTGTACCTATCTAGACAGTCAATGTTTGATTTGGATCATCGTATTATATATTGCACTGAATTACATAGCAAAAATAAAGAAAACAAAAGTTTATACCAGATTGGATTATACAAATTACATTTTCCTATTGCTTTTCAAGTGCCTCATCTAACATATTTTGTCTGCATTGTCAGGTTTTTCGCACTGTTCTCCAGATTTGCCAGACTCCTTTATCACAACTATGATAGCTAAGCAAATAGTTTGTTTTTCTTCAGAGGGCATGCAAGTCTGAACTCTCCAAAGAGAAGTCATTGCTGGTTTTAATATGGCCAGCAATTGTTCGGCATGGAACAGTAGAACATGGTGTAAAATCATTCCCATAGATAAGGGCCTACAAGAACTCTATCACCTGATCTAGATAAGGCTGGAAAAGGAATGGGGAGATAATGGATAGCAAGAAAGGAAGATATGTTCTGTCTCTGTTCTCAGCCAAAAAGAATTGGAAAACTTTGTGTTGTTTGGTTTAATTGATATGCTCTCAATGCTATAGTATGGTATTTTCACACATGGTGAAATTCTTTATACTTGATGCTTTTTCCCCCCATTTTTTTTTTACCATTGTGTTTTTTCCTAATTAGTCCATTGGACTTTGCCTTCAGAAAGTCACCCTATTCTTTTTTTTTTTTTTCTTTTTCCTCTCTCTCTGATTCAGGTTCATACTATTCAGTTCAAAGTATTGTTAAAAAGTGCTATAAAACACTGGGTATTTTTCTCTCCTCAGTCTGCACTTTGAGGTTTAGACAAATCTTCCATTTCACTTTACTCAGAGATTTGTGCCATAGTCCTCATATATATATTGCAGTTCAATTCCACTTCATTTTTCTTCCATTCTGCTTCCTTAAGATTTCAGTTTTATATGCATAATATAATAACCAAAAGTGTTAAGCAGACCATGGGCTTCCAGAAATAACCAGTGATTTTCAACTTCCGTATTTACAAGTGTGCTCCTAAGCACTAGAAATTCAAATACATAACTCTCTAATTCTCAGAAAATCTAACATCTAGAATTCTATTAAAAATTCTTCAGCTGCTGCTACAAGGACCATATTTCTGTTAATTATTTGCAGTTTCCTATGCCAATTCACACAAACGTAGATGTGATGACTGAAAATCTGTCACACATTCTAATTGCTTCTTTCTTTTCATTGCCCATCTAATAAGGCAGAGAATTCATTTTATATTTCGAAAATGTAGCCCCAAGTTAGTATATGAGCAATGCTTTCACAGAACTTCTACATCCTACACCTGCATTCTCAAACCAACATCAAAGATGATAGATGCGACTTGCTTACCAATATCGATCCCCGCATTCTGTGCTGGAACTCTGCTTATTTTTATATGAGAAAATATCCCTGTAAGCAATCTTTTTACACTGCGTAAATGTAGGAATTCTCTGGTCTTATATTCTTAAGCATTATTTTATGTAATACATTACAGACATTTATTTGGTAAGGAAGTCTGATCACTGTTCAGATGCTGCAATAGTTTCGGGAAATCTAGGCTATTTATTTTCTAATGGTTGTAGTAGAGCTCTCTATCTAGTAGTAAAAAAGGTTAGGAGGTAGTGAACTTCCCTGTGAACAGAGGAATTCTGACTGGCAATAACATGATCCTAATCTTCATAATGATTCAAAAAGACCAAATCCTAATTGCAAATCTCAGGTTATGGTCAGCTTGCTCCAGCAAAACAAATTATTGTATGTCAACTGACTCATGTTGCTAGTCTTTCTACAGTGTTTCTCTCAAAACAAACTATTTGCACTTATCAGACTTTTGAAACCTTTAAAGTCTGTATGTTTGTATTTTTAGCTGTATAAAGTAGTGACTGACAAGCTAATGGTGAGGATTTACTGTGCATGTTTGTTTACCAAATTATAAAACAAGTTCAGTTGCATTTGATATGTCTTGTTAGATTTCAGCAGCTTAAAGCTTCAGCTGAGATTAGATAGAAGAGTAGAATCACAGCCTTGAGAGATCAGTAAAAACGGTTTTAATTAATTAGCAGCTCTCTAGCTTTGAGGCATCCTAAAAAGGATTGTATCTTAAAGTGTAAAATTCTTTTTGAATAGATGTTTTCCTGAATATATTTTTCACAGAAATCAATAATCAGAGTTCAGAAAAGTGTCCGCTCTCATTTAAAACAGAGGGATTCACTTTCTGACAGTTACCTGGTCCAATGCCTAAGAAAATAGTAGTTCATTAACCTGAAAATCCAAATTGAAAGATAAATGCCTGGATATATCAAAGCAGTCAGAGATGGACATTTAGACTCAAAGGTTTTAAAAAAAAATGTATTAAAAGAAAAAAAAAGTGAGAAAAAGAGATCTAAGAATCTAAGAAACAAAAGGATTGATGATAGTTTTAAGCTGCCCACAATCCATGTGATAAATTGAGCAATATCATTGAAAATAGAGGTAGTAAGCTCAATATTTTCAGTAGATACAGTATCCATAAACAAGTTTGAAATCCCATCACATGAGAAAATACAGCAACATCCAAGCAATATTTCTTTGTCAACCAGAGAACACTTAATACACCCTGGACAAAAAGTAACTTTTTCATTCTAACTCTCAGGAATTGAACCTTTGATTTAAAACTTTTGTTATTTATTGTATTTTATTTTTATTTTTTTTTTATTTTTATTATATTTATTATATATTTTTCTTATACTACATTTTCACAACACAATAGTAACAAAATGTAATTTTCTAATTTTGTGCAAACAGATCAAAGTAAATGGAATTTCCTTTGGCTTGACTAGCAATAGGAGAGCACGCATATACACACAGATGCACATACACACACACCACGTGTTCCTTTAGTATGCATCCTACTAAATACATAACGTCACTCATGAATTTGATATCAAAGTTTAGAATATAAAACCAAAATCCTTTTCAAGTTCTTTAAAGGATTTTGTTATCAATTATGTGTCTAAAAGCCTTAGATTTGGAGGAAAATATATATATGTATACATATCAGCCATTATTTTTAAATCTATCTGGTAATTCAAGTGTCAGGAGCACCTACTTATATGGCAAACCAGCTCTTTTCTGCCAGAATTAAAATCCTGAGTAAAACACCGAGCTGCTAGAATAGTGTGTCATGAGAAAACTGTGAACCTGAACTCTGAACCTGTAGACTTATCCCAACATGATGAAAAGAGTCCAGTCCTAGTGATGTATTGAAAAGTCTGTATGTTGGCCACGTGGGCTAAGTTGTATGTATGCATGTACTAAAAGTACAATGTATTTGAACTTACTGAACTTTAGGGTTCAGTATGTTGATGAGAAGTGCTTTATCAGAAGTCCTCCAATAAATGTGAAGAGTGGTGAAATCCTAAGTCTTGAGAAATTCAAATGCCTCTGAATGGGCACACATTCTCTTCCTGTATTATGGTGTTCATCTTTTAAAAACTGTAGCTTTCTAATTCTGTATAAGGCATTTAAAACTTCCATTTCTTTCCCTATAGGATTAGGAAAAAGCAAGCAAGCAAGCAAGCAGACACAGAAACAACCATTTCACAGGTTATTTTCACTGAAATAACTAATTTAAAATAACTATGCAGTTTGTTTCCATCACACTGAAAAATATAATTTCTGCTCCTAAGCAGAAATAACCCTGAGATTACCCATAGCACAGTCCCAGAGCCTGTTATAGCTCTTGTTTTAAACACAGCATCTTTTCTATCTGTCAGATCACTGGCTTTAAAAACTAGCCACCAACCAGTAATATGTTCTGTTGGGCAATTATCATCCACATAGGGTTTATAATTAAAGGAATATTAACTACCATGATGGAGGTATCCTGTAGCAAAAATTTAATTATATCCCCCATGCCTGTAATTAGCGTGTGTATTTAGGTGATGTTGTTTTATGCTGATTATGTCAGTCCATTTACATGTTTATTTTAGAGGATCCTCTTTGTATGGAAATATTGGTTAAAAAAGGGACAGACATTTGTTCATTTTCTGTATCTAAAAAGAGGCTGGAAAACAGTTTTACAAGAGACTAGCTCTAATAAAGATGTTGATCAGGCATTCAAATTGCAACTTGAAGGCATGCCTGTGGGGGGAAATTGGCTGCAAGTTTTAGCAAAGCAAGTCCAAAGAATTCATTAGGTAATTTCATTACATCATCTCAGTACTTACAGCTCATATTAAGGATTTTCATATCTGCCTGCACAACATTTCATAAAGACTTTTTGAACTGTCAAGGTTAAACTTTAATAAATAAATAAATAAACAAATTTAGAGGAAATACTTGCTATATTAAATCCAAATCAGAGTGTAGTTGTAACATACACAGTTTTAGCTTATGTTGTCACAGACTTTGAATTTACACATTCCCTAAATGTATTATCTGTTTTGTATTAAAGTCAAATATTACTTCACGAGTAAAAAAAAAAAAAAAAAAAAAAAAAATCAAATCTGATATGGATTTACATGACAAACCTGAAGCTTGTCTCTGATTTGTATAGAAATATAACCCAGGTATAAATTATTTTCAACACATGTGCAAAGCACTACAACCTGTACTCATCATAGTACCATACCAAAATATTTTTCCCAGGTTAGACACTATAGCGCATAAACAGTATGAAATTTGGTCTGCTGAGGATCTCAACCTACAGTACTTAAACCTCTAAGTTTCCCAGACCATTTATCATCAAGTACCCCTCAGCCATCTCATGGATTATTTCCAGGATATTTACCCTCAAGTCTTTTCCTTGGCCTTCAGACCACAATAAAATCATCCACGAGGCTCAGGATATCTCACCACATACCACCCCCCTGTGACTCCCAGGTGCTCCTCCTCACACTGAATCCTCACCCAAATGAGTTAAAGTAGCTCTCAAAACCAAATTCTGATGGAAGGCATCTCCTCCACAAAGGGTTTTAACCTCTACAAGGTGCCTACAGCCCCCATGGTGATCACTTTATGTTTGAGCATCTGGCAGATTCCAGCCAATGCATAGTGCTTGATTTATATAATGCTACATTATCTCAGTGCATCATATATACCTATGCACACTAACTTCTTTAGTCAGAGTCCACACTAAGCAATGAAACAGAAAAGACAGACAAAAAAATCAGTGTACTATATGCATGTAATCAATTATAGGAGACTAAAGATAAAACTGTAGACTGAAATCAGTGCAAGAAAGATTACTGCTCCAAAGAAACTGGGCCAGAAACTCACTGTGACTCTCTTACTTCTAAAGAAAACTCAGAACTGATATCTCAGAATACTAATAGCATTCCCAGGAAAAGCCTTACTCTAAAAAGATGCAAATTTTTAAAGAGATTGTGCCATGAGCTCCCTATAGCTGATTAGTGAAATCACTCATCAGGATTAGGTTAGATGGAATGAAAAATTCGTGATGCCTAAGGTTAGCTGAATGAGACTATTTTGTAACCTTTTGTTTTCATTCTCAGTTTTCTATAAACAACGGATATCAGTGATACCATTCCCTTCCTAATCAAACTGATTTTAAAGTTTTCATCTTTGTATTTTTTTTAAGAAGAGAGAAAATATCTTTGATTTGATGTTGAATTACACAGAATTATTGTAGGCTTTTTTTATTCTGATGATTTCTATGTCCTGTATTGAAAAGATGTCAATTAAAAGGAAATATTTAAGAAAAAGTGAACTGAATACTCCTATCAAAGGTAAGTCCTGGAGGACGTATCAGGTGGGACTGCAGTTACTTGAGCAAATGATTCCTTACCTGTTTATTTATTTATTTATTTTCCCTGCGGATTCAAAAGCTTATGGAACTGGGAAGTTCCCTCTCTTGCTAGCCTAGCAGCATTTCTTTCCTTTCTCCAGGAGAAATTCTGCAGTTTTGAAGATATTCAGCTTGGTGCAATAACCTTAAGCTTCCAAACACAGCCAGGTAGTCCTAATGACATCCTTCTGTAACCTCTGATGACTTCCTTTTCTTCCCAGGGAAATATTCATTGTTTTATCTATCTATTCACAGTTGTCTGTTTCTTTTGATCACAGGAAATGGGATGGGAATCCGAGTTGTAGGGGGGAAAGAAATCCCAGGAAGTAGTGGAGAAGTTGGAGCTTACATTGCCAAGATCTTGCCTGGGGGTAATGCAGAGCAGACGGGAAAGCTGATAGAAGGTAAGCTGAAGCTATTATCAAAAGAAAAAAAAAGGCGAGAGTTGAGATTACAATAAAATTATTTATAAAATACATTCTCTCCTGCTTGACTGGCACAGTCTTACATAATAAAGGAAGAGCACCTGACAGCCCACCCTAAACCTCCAGTGAGTCGTAGTTCAGCAAAGGACTGATAGGAGGCCAGCCCTGTTATGATTTCTATAGACAGAGGGAATTGCCATTGTGAGCAGCATTATGTCATGTCTTTCTTAATCTGCAACATACTGTCTGTACTGGTTAAAATGAAACGGCTAGAATCTGTGTGTATCCTGTACATCATGCATATGTGCTATTTTGAGGATAACCTGTGTAGATCATCTGGGCACCTGTGTTTGAGAGTATTTACCTTTCTTAGTTGCACTAGGAGGATCACGGAGGATCACAGATTCAGTTACAGACTAACTTTTCTTAAAATTCAGACACTTGTGTCACTGAAGTTAGACTTGACTGAGTTTTAGCTTTCCTGTTTAAGCTAGACATTCATACCTTCTCAAGAGGCAACAGAGAGAAAGCAGCATCGACAGAAGGACAATTCATTTCATCCTCCATAGACACCCATTTCAAAAACGAGGAGTGCCTTCCTTTCAATTGACTTTCATAGGGTTTATTACATATCTCGCTTTAGATTACTAAAGCTAGGTGATGAAATAAATACCATTTAGTTATTTTCTATTTTCTATTATTACAAATGTGATAGTTTTAACAACGTAAAAGTCATAAGTGCTTTCTTTTGCTTTATATGTGTTAATACTGCTGCAACTATATTGTCTATATTTGTATCTATTATCTAAGCTATATTTATGTGAGTTCCAAATAGCCATGCATTTTGAAAAACTACTTAGAATTTATTTCTGTCTATAACCACATACATGGGTTATTTTTCCTCCAAGTGCTTCCTGGTTTCTCCTTTTATATGAATATCTACATACACCTGAAATGCCTATTCATCCATGAGCAAAAATATCTACCATTTCTTTCTAATTCATTCAAATAATTATTTTTGTTTCTTTTAAAAATATTAGGAAAAAATAGAGAAGATAAGCAGAAGGAATAGTTCTCCATAGGCATAATTTAATTCACATACATTTTCTGAATGACAAACAACATGAAAAGATGATTAAAGCAAAGGTACAATGTAGATAGAAAAGCAGAGTAAGTTGATCAAAGATTGTATTGTTGAAGAATAATTTAAATATGTTGCAGGTGCAACAAAATAGAATTTCACCTGTTTCATGTTTTTCCTGTTGCTTTTTATATCCTTCGTGATTTCTTTGTCTATATTTCCGACATATACTTTAAAAAGTAGGCATATCAAGAAGATTACCTTAAAGTTGAAGTGAAGGAATGATGTATCTTTCCCTATACAACTGACTCTGTCATTCACAGTTGAGTAATGCCTTACTCATAATAGTGATAAAGTGTGATTTCTTGCGCATAGATTCTTTCAATGGGTATCTCAATTTTTTGTCTTTTGAAGTATTTATTTTGCTTTCATCTGTACAAGAAAGTAGGTCTATCACAGGTGTGTTGAACTATGCAGTTTCTCAGTAAATGAGTTTTCAAACCAAGCAGGTAAAGAGGAGGATGACATAGTTGTTCAATATTCCGTTCCATATTGTTATTTGAAGAAAGAGGATGAGCAGTTTAATACTTGACATTATCTCTAGTCTTGTGTTTTCTCTCATTGTGAACTTCTCTGGAAACTGAGGCTTCAAAAGCCTCGCTCACTAGGTAGTTAACATTCTTTTGAGAGCTCAAGAGTATCTTGGATTTATAATAACCACGGGAGAAACTCAGACACAATTGTTTGGTTTCTTTCTGTTTCTATGATGTATTTTGAAAGTTTGTTCATGTTTTACAGAAAGATGAATAGAACAGTACAATATTTATTCTTTTTCCATTTCATTCTCTGTCTTGTGATTGGTCATGTTTATGGTCAGATCTTTATGAAAGTACCCTAGGCTTTGGTATGCTGGCATAGATGTAGAGCAAATCCATCAAAATGACTAGTGCTAATGTGCAAAATTTGTCTGCAAGAGGTCCCATGTTATTAATTATTATTGAAATGTTGAATGTTCTGTCAGAGAGAAAAATAACTTTTGGTAGAACATACCATTACTATAGCAAACAAGACAAACACTTCCCCTTACTCTTATTACATTTTAAATTTTGCCATTATATCTGTTTTATTTTTTGTTATTTTAGATTCCCATCAAAGATCTACAATGAATATTCTCTTCAATATTTACTGTTGGATTTTTTTTCATCAATTTAGTGGAAGTATGACTAATGTACTTCTAATTTCTGATCTTTGAAATAGCTAACATCAATGGTGTTTTTAATGAGGTCTTCACATTCTCACCTTCAGCTATATATGTTGCTAGTGTTACTGATATGGCTGGTGTTACTGTGCCTGAAAATGGAGTTTAGCATTTCCCTTCTTTTCAAGTTACTTGCTGTGTCTCACAGATAAATTCGTGAATTCTCTCGTAATAATGCTTTCATAATAATAATTTGTATAGTAATCATGGCTCATTTTTTCTGCTGCAATGCTTTGTGATTTAGCTTAGTGTACATACCTACTCATCAACTAAACATATACTAATGTCATGACAAGCTAATATCTAGACTTAATCGTCTTTCCAAGAATATGATTCACTGCAAAAAACATTTTTTTAAAAAAAATGAATTAATTTGTGCAATACTAGAAGCAATACTAGAAGCACTGGAACAGGTCTGAAATTCCTCTCGGTAAAATAATGTACATGGGTAGATTTATTCTGATTACAACAGAAGGAAAAATCCTATCCATTGTCACCATGACTGCATGTATTAAGAAATGAGAGACTTTAAAATACAAATGGCATTCTATTTCTTAATGAAAGGCAATCCATACAAGTTCAGCCACATAATTAGCTTCGGCAGGGTCTGTTACTGCTGAAAAGTTTATTTGTAGTTCTAAATGGCAAATACCAGTTGTCTTGGTGCTCTCACCTTGAATTGCTTTCAGATGTCAAAAATATCCCTGATTCATAACTCATTGGCATTGTGAAAACTGGAGGTGGAGAACTCATTCTACTGAGCTCGTCAAGTGCAGGGACTTTTGTCAATTTGATAAATGGGTCTGTGCTCCCCGTCGTGTTGACAGAGACATTGCAATTGTCTTCCTCCTGGTTAATCGACTAGAGGAATGGTCATCTTATACGGCCAGGATTTTTCAGTAACAAAATAAACTAGAGTAAAGAGTAGGCATTCTTTATTGGGTCTTAAATAAATCCGTGTAAATTAGTTTAGTTCACTCATGCTAATTTTGAATCTTCAACTGAAGAGTTACTAGAATGTTTTGCCACAATGTTTTTAGAGTGGGAAATCCATTTACAGATTTCTGAGGAGTGGAATACTACCTCCATTTCAGTCTTTTTCTGGAAGTTCTCTCATTTTTCAGCCAGCTTTTAACTCCCAAGGTGCTTACACAGCAGTTAGTATTTAAACCCTGATTAAGACATTTAATCTGGAAATTGATATAATTGAAAAAAAAACTCTGCAGGAACCAACATGATTTTATATACCATTCTTTCATTTGTGCATCATGAATATTCAAATGTTCTGTCTATAATTTCCTGTAATTCATAAGATAAATGCTTAGTCCAAATCCAGAGTTTTAATACTTATTCAAAGGTGTCTGGACAGCTTCTGTCTATGAGCATGGTCAGACGTTTATTGCCAATGCTGTTTAATTAGGTTTCCTTTTTATCACCAGCCATTATTTTCCATCATTTTTGCTGTGTCCTTCATTGTGCCAGAATGGGTGTTTTTGGCTCTGCACAGTAAATCAGGTTAGGGAGCTAATCCTGACTCAAAATCATTTTCTTTTATCTGGGTCGTGATGCGGCTGTAGGTATGGATAGGTCACTGCAGTAGCATAGAAATGTGCAGGAATAGCAAAGTAGAAAGGTTAGAAATTGATTATATTATTTTTTAAAAAAAAAATTAAAAAAGGGGGGGGGCGGGAAGTACAATAGTGCTAACTTTAAAAATGTATTTGTTGATGTGTTCTCACATGGCTGCCTGGACTACTTCCTGGCCAGGTCGCAACCAAGTTACAAAAAAAGAGTGATCCTTAATTTATCTTTAACATATCAAAATTAAAAATCTTTCTCAGACTAGCAGAATAGAGTTCATAGCTCAGAACTTTTCACCAGTATCTATAACCTGTAGCTTCATTCTGACATACAAAGAAGACCAATGCATATAGCTAATTTTAAGCTTCTGATCAGCTTCTGATCTGAGTATGACAGTGAAAAATAACTTCAACATACCGATGCATTTGGTCTGGCTTTCTCTGTATCTGAGAGATGCCACAATATCAAAAAAAGAAAAAAAAAATCCGCTCTATTACTAACTGAATTAGGAAGCATCCAGAATAAATATAAATATATTTTTCCATCCCTTTTAAAACCATTTGGTGCAGTTGCAACTTTGACCACAAACAATTTTTTTGTAACGACACCCTGCATTATTTGATATAGAATGTATTAAAATACATGAAGATCTGCTCACTTTTTTTTTTTTTTTTAATCATTATTGCTTATTGACTCTATTTCCTGCATACCTTATTTTGAGATCTGGATTACTGATTTCTTTTCATAGGGATTCACACTGAAGAACTTAACTCCTTCACATTAGTTTGCTATTTTCATGACAGCCCTGTATTTTCACTATCTTGAATCCTATTTCAGACTGGGAAGATGTAGGCAAGAAAGTTTTGGGAGGAAAAATTGAAATTTGTTGGATTTAACTTTCCAGACAACTGAGAGTAGGATTGGAAAAAATGCTAACACCAAGAATAAAAAATAATGAGAACTTGTTTACATGCAGAATCAAAATACTGGTATGGAGTCTGTCCGACTTCCTCTGATTTCATCCACCAGATTTTGAGCGTCTTGTTTGGTAGGATAGAAGGAAAGGTGGATTTTCCTGGTCCATGGCTCCTGGTTAGCTATTTAGCATTCACCAGGATCAAGAGATTCCTGTACTTCCAGATGTCTTGCCAGTTTCAAAGAACCTATAAAATCTAGAAGCTTACAGTGAACTTGATTTATGGTGATCCTAACTCCAGTTGGCAGCAACCATGACAGGGATCGGATTTTTGTTAACTTGGCCAAGCCTTTCTGAGTACAAACTTATTTTTTAGGTATATACATCCATATATATTAAATAATATATTCCCAAACTTTAAAATAGCAACATCATGTACAGTAAAGAGAAAAAAGTAACACATTATTAAAGTTGGAAGGGCAACCCAGTTTCCATTATATATCGAATGTATAAATGTAACTTTTTTAGCATAACATAGAGGGATGCCACCTACCTATGAGTCATAGACCATCACTGTAGAATTTTAGTATATAAACCGTCTTTGCTAGCAAAGAGAGATGTTATTCAATTTGGTTCAGTTGAATCTTGCATTTTATAATTTAATAATCAGTACACAAGGATATTCTAAGCCTCTCTACCATGAAGCTATCCCAATAATAATATGACAGACTCGGATGTGTATAGACAATGAAAGATAATGTCACCCTGTTTAAGCTGTTAAGTGCTTCTGAGGAGGGAAAATGTACTGCAGTTTCAGAGTTCTTGATAGCTGAGCATGTCCTACCCGTCAGTCCACATCCAGTCCCGTTAGGATGCATAACTACCCCCTTGAGGATGCAGAAAACATTATTCCTCAGAGCATAAAGCCTGCTAAGAAGAGCAACCCACAACCTAATGGCAATTTTGAAAGGTAGGCAAAAGTACATTCAGTGTAGAAGTCCATCATAGAAGTCCAAAGACCGATGAATTCTTAAAGTACCCAATACTTTTCTCACTTGTAATCAACTGCTAAAATGCAGCTGGTTAATGTTTCACATTGTTTGGTTGTCTTTCACTCTGGTGGAAGTTCTCCATGCTGTGTTTTGAATGTCTAGGTCTTTACTGTGAATGTCATATGCCTTCCACCCTATCTTGGAAAACTGCACAATCTGAGAACTTTAAGAGGCCTTCAGGAATTAAAACTGGACTGTCCCCACCCTCCTTATATCCTCATATCCTTATATTGATGGGTTTTTTTCTTCATCTGTAAAAGTTGTTACATATTTACTGTGTCACAGATTCCCTTGATGTACAGCTCTTTTCCTGTGTCTAATGGCATAATATGAGCCAAAGAAACATCAGGATCACTTCTCGGGCTGTGATGGCACACTTATAGTTTACTAAATACTATAGTTTACTATCTCTTGAAGTCATGGATCCTGTCCAAAACATCCAAAAGAACACTTTCTCAGGGATATTAAGCCCATACAGGTTGCTCACAGGTTGCTCACTGGTTGCCAACAGAGAGCTTCCTACACCAAGACTAATATACAAGATAAGGAGTATGTGCCAGGCCATCGTGCACTCACTGGCAGAAGTGATATCTAGATCTGTGAAGGTGTTTTCTGCCCAGAATAGAGTAAGGTGCAAAAAGGAGGAGTGTGCTATTCAGATTACCTCCATGGATCTTCATACAGCTGCCAGGTTCCCCACTTTCAGATCTCTAAAGAAGGAGGCAAACCCCAAAAGACCTGTTAGGAGTCTTCCTTATGCTCTTTAGCTCTCAGCCATGGTGGATGACTTAGAACTTATGACCTAGTACACTTCAAACATAGGTTCAGACTTCACAATAAAAGAAGGTACTCACATTTCTTTGAAGACAGAGAATTTGCCAGGTGACACACCCAAGATTCTTGGGGATCTTCAGCTAGATGGGGCCAAGTGCCATAGTACAGCTCTTCATTATTTCTGAGGTAGATCATTAGTTGCACGGAAGACTGTGATAAGTATATAGGGAGGGCAAGAATAGCAAAGAGAATAGCTGCTGAGTTAGGTGTCAGTCTATTACATAAAAATAAGAATCGGTCAGACACTCTAAACTGTGACTATATGAGAGCTCCATGTAAGCAATTTGAATCTAGGGGAAGTCAGAAGTGCAAGCTGATAGACAGCTAGCAGGTTTGTGGTGCATGAGCAATTCCTTATCCACAGTCTACACAGTCTACATACACTGGAGGAACATATCTTCCAGTATTTATAGTATGTACAATTTTTCTCTGAGGGGAATGCAAATAAAGCTAATGAGCAGCCTGGAGAGGAGTTGGCTAATCTGGGGAGCTGATTAACACACTGCTGTTGTGCAGTATAAGTAAGATGACTCTGAGCATAAGCAATGTTATACTGGGGCTATTGGGACATTATCATTACTCTTTAATCTGCAAAGTATTTTCTGAGTTCTTGGCACTGACATCTTTGATTACAAGCAGTATTTTTTTCCTCCAGCCACTAGTCAACTTCCAGAGGCTGTTTCACCTCAGCTGTGTGTCAGGGATGTGTTTTCAGATCATAAATTTTCAAGTTTGCAATAGTTTGACATCTTACAGCATATTATTTACTGGCATAGGAAACATGTGACTTGTCATATTTTAAGTCCTCTCAGCAGAGCAGTGGGACATGCAACTGGATTGTCGACCAGTCCATGAAAGGAGCAGAAAGAAAGATTTTTTTTTTTTTTTTTCTGCAGCTTCTTCATAATTGCTTTGGGCTAGTTTGAGGAACACTAAGTGACTAAGTTACTGGCACTAAGTGTCACAGAGCAGCCAAAGCTGCTGCTCCCTAAGAGACAGGGAGCTGGCTGGGCAGGACCACACTGGCCAGTGCCAGTCCCCCAGGATATGAGCAAGAAGAGCAGGCCACAGCCAGAGGTTCTGACCAGGTTTAACAAGATCACCAGGCAAGTCTAAGTTGGAAAACCTGAAAAGAAGCAGTAATTCCCTATCCTTACCCAACTCCCCAGCTCACTTACCTCTTATCTCTGAGATACAGGGGCTCACGCCTAATGCCAACTGATCTTGGTCATATGTGAGTGGGCAGTGCAATATGCTCAAATCTTCATGAGTTTTTTTTTTAAGATCATAGTGAGTGTTGCTTGCAGTTTAGCCAGCTAAAATTAGAAACATTGATCAGGGCATCAAAGTGAAAAGAGATTTCCTAGTTCCTGTCAAGCAGGGGGTACAGAGGAAGCAATATGCCTTCCTGTATCCCTCTGATAATTACACTCCTGGCAGAAAGCAGATAGCTTGACAAAGTTGGAGAATGATGAAAAGAAACAAACAAAAAAAAGCACACAGAAAAGAAAATCTCTCAGAAAACTTCGGATCAGGCCATATATGAAGAAAAACCACCGTCCTCTTGTCCCACACATCCATTTTGCAGTTTGACTGCTTTAATTTATTACTGCATCAAAGCAAACAAAGAATTAACTTTACCTGGTTCTCTGAACATTAGTCTTAGTGATTTATACTGCCGTCGATTCTTATTCTGTGGGGTTTACAACCCCAGGAGAGCTTTTTTTCAATGTGTCCATGGGCTACAGGCTCAGGTTTATCTGTCCCAGCAGATGCTGACTTTATCAAAGCAAATGTGCACAAAATAGCAGACAGCTCAGCCCATATCTTAAACAACTGTCCCCTAGCTGTCCTAGCTAAGTGAGATATAAATCTCACTTAGGTTAGTTGTGCTCCTATTATCTGTAAAAAATATTTAGAAATATTTCTTTAAAAATCTATCCTTAATCTTAAATAGATAACTAATTTATAGAGGCAAACAAAATAACCTGGACACTTCAAACAGAGGGCAGCCCCCAGAGGCAATCACTAAAATTTCCAGAGGTGCTCAAAGGAGAACAATTGAGAATGTCAGGCTTGAAATGTTCATCAGGTGGATTATACCACAGAAGACCATGGTTACAAATGTACTTATTGTTGTGAGTAGTGTCATTCTACCAAGAGCATGTTAGAGAGCACTGAGAGAGCAATTCTTACTGCTGGGAACTGAGAAGTATTTACACATTACTGCACAGCAAACAGTTATCAGACACACTGATGTTGGCTGTCAGCACTCAGGACTTTGATGGATTGTTCCTGGTTTCTCATTGAAAGAGTCCTTGCATCTTCCAGAGGATGCTTGTGAAGTCCTATTTATCTGAATGCAATAGAAATAGTCAGCATTCTCGTCAGGCAGCCCACAAAGCTCCTTGCTCCCACATGATCTATCTCTAAGGGTCATGACCTCTGATATTGGCAGGTATAGCCTATCCATATGGTCCTACCCATTCCCTCTCATTCTTGATAGTTCTTGCTGTCCTCTGGCACTGTGGGTACTATTAAGGCTCCACAATTCCTTCTTTCTTTATTCCTTAATTCCTTCTTTCATTATCTTTATTTTTTTCTATTCTTGTGTCAGAGGCACATTTGCAGATCAGACTAACTATATTAAAGTATAGAATTGTTTTAAAATCAAATCGATATAGTTGTATTTTCTATTTCTGAGCACTCAGTAGACACTGGAAGAAGTGATGAGAGAGGGCTAGGATCTTGTGGATGCGGTCAGTGCTGCAGAGAACATGCAAACTACTGAGCCAGCCCTGTGGACACCCTGGTGCTTCTCAGCTAAGGATACAGTTTTAGTTGGCCCAGGTTGTTTGGGAACAAAGCAACAGCTTTATTCAAACAAAATCTCGCTGCCTGGGAGCTAGAAGATCCCACTCTCCAAATCACATTCTACCTGTTGCACTAGCAAATAACAAAAGCAGAGGGGCATATCAGTGCTGTGCCTACTGTCTTACATTTACTCTGGGTGATAAATGGTGATTGAGTTTTGACTTGAAGCATATTTGTGGCCTCATATACATGTGCATTCAAAGTGGAAAAGTGTTTTTTATAGAGTGAAAGAGGCTGTTATATGTATGTGTACATATATATATATAAATATATATGAACATTGGATTGTGTTTAAGAATAGCTTAAACCAGCAAGCTAAAAATGCCACAATTCTGTTTTCTGTTGTGCTGGCCTTTTGAGGCTGAACATAGAAAACTGGAAAACATTAGGTTTAAGGTGATTTTAGTGTGAGGGAAAAAAAACAAACAATAAAAAATTCAATGGTATCCACCACTTCTGAGGACCAACTTGGAGTGCAGGTGAAATATTGCTATGTCCTCAAGGACAATTTAACCTGCTACTAAATTCCAAGAAGTGCATTAAAACAGCTTGTATCTATATGTATTTCTGAATTGAATTCTGAGTGCCCAGGATTATTAAGACAGCATTCAAGCCTAGAGACTAGGCACTCCAGAGAATGCTATACTTTTGTAAAAAAACACATAGTGGGGACCTGAGAGCCGAGCTGAACTGTCTCTTGACCGAGTGTTGTTCTCCAGCAAGTCAGGCAGAAAAAGAGCCACTGTCATTGCATTTCTCAGAGGCAGCATGCTAGCTGTTTGCAAGACACACTCTCAGAAGTATCTAAAGAGGCTTTCAGGTAGTGTGTTATTCCCTGTTGATGAATCCTGATGCTGCAGCAGGCCGACTTGCTTTAGTGCTCTGTTATTTTAAATTACTTTGTAGGTAGCTGTATATGACTTTGTTTCTTCTAAGACCTACTAAAAGGTTTTATTAATATGGACAGTAATTTCACGAGATTCTATGGCAAGGTCACTTACTATCTACTGTATGGCATACAAGATAATACATAGAATTATCAAGGACACCCTCCTGTTGAGTCACAGGGTTCAGACTGGACCCTTTTGCTTTCCAAACTCCTTCTGAGAGGAGCCTGAGTGCAGCTGGATCCAATCTTAGTCCCAGACCTGGTCAATGGTTTATGACTAAGGAAATTTGTGCAGTTATGTCAGCGAAGTTTACAATTTCAAAAGAAGGAGAGTGCACTATAGTCACTTACCATGAATCTGTTAGGATCTGGCAAGGATCTCTTAACCCTGAGGAGTATCCTTGAGAGGCATCCCTGCTCAAGGGGAGATCCAGGCGTGCAGCCCGCTGCCATGCAGGAGAGCTCAGTGGGCTCTCAGGCTCTCCCCATATTTATGGGATTAGATGATTGTCTTATAGTCATTCTTTCATTTCAGTCCAATTTTGACTGGTGTATGCACAATTTGCCTTATCTCCCCATCAGGATGCAGCCATCAGGACTGTGATTGATGGTTAATGTCTGAGTTGGGGAAAGAAATCAGGGAGGCAACCACCAGGATCAGATAATGCCGCTGGCGGTCAACATCTGAATAGGGTTACCTGTGAAAAGTCAGATTGGTCTGGGGAAGGAGCACATCTCTCACAGACATAAATTTGGAAGGTTTGGTTGTAGAATTTTGGTTCAGTTGTTCCAAAAGGTAACATAATCACATAGATAAAGTGCATATTTTTATCCATAAAGGATAAGAGATGGAGAAGTGGATAAAACCAATATATTTTAAATTGCTGATCAGCAGTCTCAGGAGCAAGCAAACAAAAAACTGTGTGAGCAAGTTATTCCAGAACTGTTTCAGGATTTTTTTAAAAACTTTTTTTCTGAAGCATTTGTTATCAGCTGCTAGACTAGGCTGTACTGTGCTCTAATCTAATCTGGCTGTCAGTGTTTTTCTTATTCAGTTGGAATGGTAAAAGAACATGAATAATGAAAAGTAATTTTCTGTAATCAGTTGATAGAGTACATAACAAAATAGGAATATTATGTACATTAATAGAGAAAATGAATATTTTAAAAGGCAGATTTAAAAAAGAAAAATTATGTGAGCACTCTCAGAAAACCTCATTAAGACTCTTTCAAATTGCTTGAAACATGTTATAGTCCAAAATCTAATTCAATCATCCATAAAGTATGGCTGGGAAAATACAATATGATAATCTTCAGGTTTCATTGTGGCAAAAGGAGAGTATGATTGTATCATTTGATAGAAAACAGGGTAAAATGTTCCTGATTAAAAGCATTACTCTTGATCCAGAATGATCATTTTAATTGTTGTACGTTTTTAATAATTACCATGTGAAATTAAATAGTTATTACAACTTCACACTCCTAGATCCCTGTGGAGATGTTGAAAGAACACCTGAAGTATAACTGTAATGACATAAACTGAGGAAATTGTGTTTCAAAGTATATAAATTATTAGCGACTAAAGCTAGAAATGGAACAAATGCTGAGTATCAAATCTTGTTTTCATTTAATAATGTAGCAAAACAATGACCTTTTCAAAATTCTATTAAAAATAGTAGAACTAGATCTCGCAATTCTTTTTAAATCTTGGGGCATGCAACTGGTAACATACCTTTTCAAACTGTGGACTTCTCCAAATTCTGAAATATTTGCTGCAAAATGATGACTTTTTTGTCTGAAAAAAATAGGGATATCTTCTATGCTTTTTTTTAAACTTATACTAAAATGTAGGAGCCTAAACTTGGTGAGATCTGTAATATTTTTCCTTTCTTGCAGAAGAGCTTGCATCAGATCCTAAGTGAATATAAAACTTATTAATGTCTTTGTAAACACAGTAGCAAGCAGAATTCTGTTAAATTCTCTGGAGTTTACGGTGCAGTTGAAAATTGCTGAAATTTCATTATAGATATATTAATATTTCTTTGAACATTCTAGGTAACTTTTCATAGTACTTTTAGTCAGGTACTCTCATTATCTCTGGAAAAATACAACCAGTTGCTGGATTTCGATGGTTGAGGGAGTAGCGTAATAACTCTGTAAAACATAAGGCTTTACAGACAATTATGTTCAACTCAGACTGTGAGATAGTAATAATCTTATAGTAATAACCATTTGCTTTTGATACTGGAGATCAAATTTCATGAATGTTACATGGTACAATAAGTGTTTTTAAGTCAGCGTGTCTCCTCTTCTTGGTATAACAATGGAAAGAGACTAGAATATAAAAAGAAAAAAAAAAAGAGCTTAAGGCAAAAAGAAAAAAGCACCTAGGTTCTCCAGATCTGAGCTCTAATTAAGCCTCTGAAAAGGATTTTCAAGTCATCATGCATGGTCGTAGGAGCTCCTTAGTACTTTTGTTTAAAGCTTAGTTGTTCAGTATTTGTTAGAGGAATGAGAAACCTTTTACTCTGGGCCTTTCTTGACCTAACAAATGCTGAACTGGTCAGATTAATTCTACTTCTTAGGAGAAATGTGTTTGAAATGGAGTAGTTTATCACAAGAGTCCATTGAAAATGGGCACCTGGATCCTCCTCACTTTGCAGTATAAAGCACCTGGATCTGGTTTCCAAACTCCATATGGCCTCTCTTCCAAAGGATGAACACCAAGCTATTATTCAGTGTTAGAGTTAGGGCATTTTCTACTAGTTCTAAAATTTCTAAAGTTCTACTTGTTTGCCTTTGTTTTTATTCCATCTCAAAGGACTTGTAAAACAATAATCTTTCATAAAAATTAATCTCTCTCTTAGTCTCAATCTTTATTGAGGCATAATTTTGTAATTATTACTGGGAGGCCAGATCCCCCTTCATATAGAGGTAAGTTAAACCTGGTTCTGAGACATGTTTAAAGCATCTAACCCTGCAGCTCTGCATTTTTCAGGAAAAGGGCAGAGCACTGGTGCTTTTGATGAACAATTAATACACTGTCTCTGTACTTAATATACGGGTGCAAAAGAATTCTGTAATGCGGTCCTGAGCAACTCTCATGAAAGCCTTTGGATCCCCACTTGAAAATCCAAATGCATCCAGGATTTATTATTTAGCATCCAGGATTCATTATTTATGAAACAATGATAATTTCAACCCTGTAAAGTCAGATTTCTCAGTAATACTAAACTTTCTCAGTAATAGTAATAAAAAGACAGCCTGTTTATTTTGAGAGACTAAGTAAGTGCCATACGGACAGATTCAGAAACATGCAAATAATGTTGCTAAGGCTCAAATCTTTGCATATTTCTCAGTAAATCTGTTACCCTTACTAGTTCTTTCGTTCCATTGCTTTCCTTTATCATGACAGGGAGAGACAAGGAAGAGAAAAATATGTGCTGGGTAAAAACATGAACAAGTTGTATGTCTCCTGTTTTTCCTAAGGGATGCCTTAGCATCCATACCATCACTAAATAAGCCTCTTGCATTAAAAACAAACAAAATATTGCAAGTTGACATATCATAGTTGAATTATAGTTGATCCAAAATATATTGCCATTTGTCCCAAACAGCACAGTTGCAGGCCGAAGTTAATAATTCATCTGAAATAGACTGCCATGTAACATAGCAAGCATTTAAGGCTTAACAGGAGAAAAGTACATTAAAATGGTCAGGGGAAGGATGTCCTAGATAAAACAGTGAACATTTTTCATGCTGACTGTGGCTGTGGCCTTCTCAAAGGTGTTTCATTGCTCAGTGATTCATAGCTATGGAGAATGCTATAATTCCAATACAAAGCAGATGGTTACCTGAGAAGTCTGGGCTTATGTTGTTCTGTTGCGAAAAATCCTTTCTCTGTCTTTCTTTCTTCTCTTTTTTTTTAAGGATATAGGTATTATTTTATCATTCGTATGCTTTTATTTTGCTTGACACATTCACCAATACTGATTACATTAAATAGGCTCATCACTATTCTAACCTTTTTACATTATTAATGTAGCAAATGGCAACAGGACAGATATATCACATACTACACACTGCAAGGTGATCACAGTGACAAGATTCAGATCTCAGTTATATCAACATAAATTCAGAGACAAGGTCTGAAAACCATTCTGTTCATGGCAGGGGATCTACAAGGCTCATTGTGAGCGATCCGCACAAGGTAACCAAGGAGGACATCTATTGTCAACAGACTTAAATTAGGCATCAGAAAAATATTGGTGGGTTTCACTGAGAATTTCCAACAAGCGGGACTGGTTGGGGAGGACCCCTGCATGAGCTTCAGGTTTTGCACAAAAGCACCAGCAGTGGAAGGTTAAATTTATCCCTTGTAAGGGATATATAAGCTTGTAAGTTCCTAGGTGCAGAGACCACAAGTAAAATGGGGCAGTTCTATGGCAGATCCTGTTAGCTAAACTACATCAAGCACAGGGTAAAGGAGGTGGATTTAGAGCAGGTGGTGAAAAGCAATCTCCAATGCAGTTGGAGAGTGTTTAATCTGTTTCTTTTGCGAATCTATTTGCACAAGAAACCTAGATCAATGCCATTTGTATGCTCAAGTGCAGTGACAGTCCCATTTAGCTGTGCTGACCAGTCATCTGAATGAATAGGAGGTCTGATTATTTCTTCATTACTTCGTAATGTGCTGAACAGAACTCTATGAAATTAACCTTTAGGATGACACAGTTAAAGGAAATGAGTCATTCAAGGGGATGTTCATCAGCATGTGAGCACTGGACTTGCTAAATTAGTCCTGCCACAGTGTGGGTGAAATGGAATCAATCCATATCTTCCATACATTTGCTGCTGTACGCACAGACCAGGGTCTGTTAAATAGAAACAAGGTTTGATTTATATCTAAATACAGCAAAGCTTCTCATGGTGTTTGCTGATTACATTTTCCAAATGGATCTGAAGAGACTGACTAGAAAGGACTGAGAGTTTCTGAGATGTATGCAGAAAGAAAGGATAAAAGAAAGAAAATTTCTAGGCAATGACTTTCATAACCTGGTCTAATGGAGAAAGAGAAATAGTTTTAATCTTATCCAAAACTAAATAAAGAAACGGCAATAACTCATTGTCTTATTCACGGACCATTGTACTATTCTTAGAAGCCTCAGGCTATCAAAAGAACTCAAAATATACTGAAGTGCCATGGTGACCCTTCTCAAGCAGGATGGAGACAGACTCATAGACACGATAAAAGAGCTCTTCCCTCAGCCAACCACTTAGTTAAAACAAGGGCTGAAATACATGCTTCCCCATCCTCGTGAATACGCAGCAATGACGCGTTCAGACACTTTGCAATGCCATTCCAGAGGTTCTGCCTCTAAGGAGGCTTTTGGGGCTCCTCAGGGATAGACATGTCTCTTTTTGTAGTTTCAACACATTGAAAAGTTTAGTGCCATCTAATGGCCTTCTCCCTCAAGAATTTTGTATGCTTTAAAATGTATAGAAGAATGGTTTTGGAAGATACATTTGTTTAATGTATCACATTAAAAGTTCTAATTGGGTATGTTTAGTTATATATCTTTACACATTGGCTTGTAATATTTATTCTTTATTGCTAAAGATTTACTAATCCCCAAAGCCCATATGAAAGGTAGAAGTTATCTGTTAGCACCATTGAGAAAGGTAATAAAAGGATTTAGTGGCTTTAAATTTATGAACTGATATCACTCTGCAGCTTCCTTAATTCTGGTGTCACACATGGAAGTAAAACACTTTATCTAATGCTCTGATGTGCTTTCAGGTGAAATTTAACTAGCTATTGCATAAAAGTGAGACAGATTTTTCTAGACTACCTATAAAATAAGTTTACTGCTCTAACTCCATGGATATAGATATCTCTCCTGGTAGAGATGTTGGTAAAGCATTGCTTTAGCCAGTGTAGTTTATACCAGCATCTTTATAATTATAACGTATATTAGCAGAAAGGAGTAAAAATATGCTGCTGCCAATATGAAGAATGTCATAGTGATCAAAACTGCAAATAGACATCGTTATCCTGCAAAATATGCTATTGATGTCCTCATAAAATATATCATATACAACAGAAAGCAAAACAGATTTTGCGACATTATTAAAAAAAAAAGAAAGGCTCTATTGGCTCAGACTAACCATCTAGCGTGTCCCAGAAATAGTAGATTAAATGCAAATAAATATGTTTGTGTGTATGTATTAAACATACAGAATAATCTCACAGCCTCCATCAGTTTGGAACTCAGTAATGCGTGTGTGCACGTGACCATACACCCTGCTATCTTCTACTTATTAATCCATAGACTTTAGGCATAGAGGGCTGTGGCATTCCATAGAAGGAGTAACCATGTGTTGTATAATGGAACATCTCCTTTTGCTCATATGAGCCTGTCTTCCTGTAGTATCATCTATAGGACTAGGATTGCAATACAAACATAATCCAGAATTCTGAACTGCCATTGAATTCTGTGGAGGAACACGGAATTCATGCTCAGATTAGTGAAATTTCAATCTGTTAAAGCTCTGTAGAGATTTTATGTGAATAAAATGTTATTCCATCTTCGGTTTGCATTTATAGCTCTTTGGGGTGCCTTATGCGTTCAGCTTTTTTTCATTTCTTATGGCTA
Source organism: Tinamus guttatus (assembly GCF_059628265.1). Classification (NCBI taxonomy): domain Eukaryota; kingdom Metazoa; phylum Chordata; class Aves; order Tinamiformes; family Tinamidae; genus Tinamus; species Tinamus guttatus. The sequence continues at coordinate 1,546,330 of NW_028288727.1, read as the reverse complement.
GGTATCCTTAGATTATGATTTAGGAATGCTCCTGCGCATTTTCTGGCAGTTGACAGGGAAGAAATACAGTTGTCAATTATATTTCTGTTGCCTCTGAGCTGTTGGAATGAACTGGGAAAACTGACTGGGCTTTTTATTATTTTCTTTAAAATTTGTTATATGCATTCAGTACAATTTTTAATATTGTGTGTATAAAAGCAGATTAGATAAATGGAGCATTAAGTTTATATAAAAATATTATTAGCTTTGGTGGCAATAAAAAATGTCTTTGAAATGCTGATGAGTTGATAGACAATTTAGCAATTCCTTAGATACTTATAACCCAAGGAGAATTACTCAGACCCTTTCATCTCTAAAGCATATAACATTTGTGCTTTACTCTTTTATTATCTTCACTATGTTTTGTGGGATTTACAGTTTCAGATGGAATTTTTTACTGCTTGCAGCTCATTTACACCTTGTGCCATTGTTTTGGGGGGTGCCATGACCCCCAATGTTTCTCAGCTACAGTTGATCGGTTTTGCAGAGCAGGGTTGTTATTGCTTAAACTTTTTCTAGATGAAAGAAATACATAATTCATGTCTGGTTAAATACTACTTCTACTTTTCCTCCTTTTATCTGGAAAAAAAAATATTTGGGGGGTTCATGCAAAGAGACAGACATGGTTATTTACCTCTCTAATATCCTTTGCCTGCCATAATTTTGGGGCTTCAGTCCTGGGAAATAGATTTTGACCTGTGCAATATCTTTGGTGAAAGGAAGGGAGTCTTAGAAGATTATATACTAAAATGATCAAACTCCTTTGTCCCTTGTTGATCCATAACAGACATTTAAGCTTGAGTCTACAGAGATGAATTATCAGTTTAACACTTACACTTGGCAGTTTAAAAACAATCCCAGCTGTCATCTCACTTGAGGCAAATGTTTGAGGGAAAGGAGAGCATTGCAATTCCCAGAGAGACTAGCAGGAGGCACAATGCTGAAAATTCAGCAACAATTTGGTGTCGAAACATGGATTTTTGGTATGTAACTAAGACACTCGAGTTTGGAAAAACAAGGAGCAAAGCAGGCGGTGGGAATAGCTGGGTGAGGGGCTAGATTAAGATTGCCAGAGCATCACAACTGCCAGGTTTGCTACTGCTGCTGCTGAGCAGGGGCTTGCCCTTAGCAGCAGCAGTTATTTTTGTGGAGCAACAGGACCAGCAGGACAGCAGGAGCAACACTCCATTCCACTACTGAGTCTGCAGGGTCAGATCTTCTAGCTTCTTCCCTACCTCCTGACTAGCCAGTTTTGATCAAGCAAGACCAGCTCCTTATCCTTTCATCTGAGCTGTCCCAAAACAGATTTCATATACTGTATTATTCCTAATGAGCTTTGATGCATTTTGTAGCTTCTTCAGATAGGCTCCAAAGTGCCTTCAGCAGGCTTGGAAATAAGCCTTTAAATTATCAGCCATATTTCTCCTTTTGCACATCATCAGATATAAGCAGAGTTCTTGGTATAATCTCATTTACAGGGAAATGGCAGCTTCTTCCTTGGAGAAACTGATTTTCCCTAGAAAAAGTATTACCATATTTTGTTTGGTCTGACTCCTTCCCAATGTGTATACAGCAAATTCAGTGCATTAGTGGCAACCATAAGGAGCACAAAAAATCATGGGGATGGGCTGATAAGACAGAACTTTTTTTGGTGTAGATAATGAGAAAAGAAACTGCTGCTAATCAGTGAACACCAAAGACAGTATGAATTCACTCTTACCTTTATGGATTCCAGATAAATAAATATATGCCATGGATTTCTAAAGACAGCAAGCAATGTACATAATGTGATTGATCATCTGACATGCTATCCCTAGTTCCCATATGTTAATCATATGCAAGACAGAGTAAAATTACACCCTGTGGTGGATCTGGATGCTAGGGTTTATTTAAGAGCCATGGAGATTGCAGCCCTTGTCCTCTCGACTTGCTCTCATGTTTGTTCACTGCTCAGCACTGCATCTGCAGCATCTCCACTCCTCTTCCTAGCAGGGAGGTTGCTGCTAGTCCAGGATGGTCAGGCAGAAAGCTGTGGTGGCTCCAGTTGTGCCACTGCTCATAGCTACCTGTCTTGAGGTCACTGGTTTGAGTTCCTGGCATCCCCCAGCATTAGTGTTCCTGCGCCTCCCTCATCTCCAGGATCTTCCCCCACTTTCTGAATCTTCACCTCTTTTTTTCCTGTCCCTTGCCTTTTTCCCAAGACCACTTCTTCTTGGAAAGCCTTCTTTTCAGTACTCTCTTCTTTCTGGACATAATAGCTCCTGTTTTCCCAATCTACATAGTCTATATGCAGAAGCACACTGTGAGTTCAGCCCTCCAGGTGACAGCTCTCTCTCATTTCTTATTTTTAACTATATGGCATAGGAAGTTCCACTTTTGTTTAGGTGAGGTGTTATCAGTACCTACAACTAGACTGTACGAGAATGCACTAGCAAGTAGCAGCTTCAGCTTAAGAGTTCAAACAACTCTCTCCCCCTGCAATTATCTGCCTCCTTTTAGCATCCCTAACTTAAAAGATTTTTCACCTATGACAATACTAAGTAGGCTTTCTGTTCTACTAGCACCAAAAAAGGAACAAAACGTTTGTCTCATAATTTCCTTCCAAAAACCTGCAGCTGTTATTGCAAAGTTACTGTGAAGAACAAATTTATGCACATGTCATAAAAGTGCCCTTTGTGACTCTTGCGAAAAATGTAAATCCAACATCTGAATTTGACTTTGACATCAAGAAAAAGACTCAGCAGTGTGAAATAGCTAATAGGAAAATACGTAGATTATAATTTTATTACTTTGCTACGTTCATGTAGCTTCCTCCTCAAACCTTTTATCCATCAATTCTACCCCATCTGGCATCCAGTTGATAAGCTCTTGACCTTCAGTGATTGTTTTCTTTGTTTTTGTCTGGATATTATTTCTCATACTGAGCCCTTAATCTTTGACTTGAGCTCTAAAAGCTTATTATAAGTAATAATAATCACAAAAGCAATAGGACTTCTCTTTTAAAATCCTAAAGTACTTTTAGAGAGCCCCACAGAGAATGAAATAACCATGGGCCTGCAATATTTACTCACAAGCCCATTTATTTATTCATACATGAATTCTACTTTTTTTTTCCACAGAACTACTTGTGAGAATAGTGATACTCGCTTTACCAAGCACAGTTGTAAATATATAAATACATATATAAAACATATAAAACTTCATGTGACGTGTAAATATGTTGGAGATATGTAAGCATGGGAGGAATTAGACTTCAAGATGCTGAACAGTACTCACTAGCATCTCACATTAGTATTTCGCAAGTACTATATTGTAAATCTATTAATGTTAGCAAGACTTCTAAAGCCTTGCAGGCACTCACAATTTGCTTTGCCTTTAGAAGTCTTTTGTCTTTAGAAGTCTTTTAGCAAGACATCTAAAGTCTTGCCAACACCCTTAGTTTTACTAATAGTACTTGTCATGAGTAATATTTTCAATACCACCACCCTCCTTGCCACACACCTTTTTAACACATGAGGAAACTGAGGTACCTAGAGGCCCATTGATTTGCCTGCAGACACCTGGCTGGCTAATGATGGAAGCAGGACTTGAATTCGCATCTCGGAGGTCACTCCGTAAATCCCATCCACTTCACTGCATCTCTGTTAGCTCTTTTCATTGTTGACAAGGTACAGCTGTTTGTTTGCTAAGTTGCAAAAGATATTCATTTCTATCATCTCTAGAATTATTTTAAATGTGTTCAAATTTTGGTTAAGACACTGATAATTTTGTGCATATTCATCTATGATTCTAATTATTTGTTGGTTCCACCAAAAATAATCAAAAAAAAATTCTCCACATAATTCCTACAATGTCTCTACAACTATTGACTTACTGTATGACAAGAATTTGTCCAAATAGAAAGTATGGCAGTTACCATCTTCAAGAGAATCTGAGCAAATGTTGGGTTAAAATAAAATCATTCTAATAATTAGAAAAATAAAGTTCTCACATCAGTGATGTTGAGTATTTTCTTAATCCCTGTGAATTAATTATCATTCCCTGTAGCAAAACCAATACCTTTCACTTAGAAGCTGTTCTATAAAATATTGCTTTCTAAATTAGTTAACCAGTCCATCTTTTCAAGCTTCACTAAATATATTTACTTGATCAAATAATACATTTAAGAATATACAACTAAAAAGCTTGCAAATGGGATTTGTTGATTTTTGATCTGTGTTCTACCCTAATATTTCTCAATTACTGCTGCTGATGACAAAATCTTCCATGAAAGAATGAAAAACATGAGAAAAAAAACAAAAATACCCAACCATTTGAGGAGGGAGAAAAGAAGTGAACTCCAATATTTTGGCACGGCTTTCATCTTTGACCCATGCATAGGTTTACAGTAATATAAAAGTTGTCTTCTTGAAATTTTTCTCCTGAAAAAAAGGTGGGGATGGGAAATTGCTTCAATTTAAAGTTGAATATGTTTACATTTAAGAAGAAAACATCCTTTTGAAACTAACTGCTATTTGAAAAAGCTGAAAAATTACTTCAAAGTTTTCAACTAAAACAATACCAAAATGATAAATGATTTTTTAAAATAGTTCCAGTGATTATGAATCTGTATTTTTTATATGAAATCAGTATCTGACTGAAAAATTCAGCTCAGCTCAAATTATGATATGAACAAGTTGATCTCAAGATAGGATCATGGCTTTAGTTTATTTGCTGGCACTCTGAAGAGCATCATTTCCTGATGTTTTTTTCTTAGAAAGGGAATTGTACATAGGCAATTGAAACACAGATATGTACAAGGGAGAACTATATAGCATCAGGCAGCAGTTTCTTCTCAACTTGCTTAGTTTTCATGTTAGATGGTTCTGACAAATGAAATAATAACAAATAAATCATATTGTATATTTGAATAACCATGTAGTGTCAGAACTATAAAATTACCCACAAGGTATAGGGGATGATAATTGGGCAGAGTGACTCCTATTAGCATGCATCAATTGAACATTTTATTCTTATCTTATATGACAGAGTGGTATTTTAAGGTCATCAGTCATGCTCCTCAAGAAGACTTGGCTTTTTACTTGAACAGTGGTGTCTGCTTACTGTGAGTCACAAAAACTTTCTGTTCTTGCTTATATATGACCTTAATTATCACTGCCATCGATGCAGAGCGATGGCCTGCTTTCCATTCCTGGCACTCTTTCCATGCTTCAGTGATCACAGTAGATTCCTTAGCTTGGGCTCTAGTCCCTTAATGGTAACACTGTTGTAGGGCAATCAGTGCTGCATTAAGGAAAGGTAGATCCCCAAACCAATGTGGGGTACATCGGAAGAGCCTGTGGCTTCCAGGAACCCTGATAAAGGCAGCAATTTGGTGGTCCTCTGTAAAGAGCAGCCTGCAGGCTCTTGCAGTACAGCAATTTGCAGTGTCTGTTCTGCTTAATGCAATAATTTTCAAGTCTTTTAGCATTCCTACTCTATTGGACTTTCTAAATAATCCCATTCTCTCACAACCACAAACTCATAAGCACAAAGATGTGTGTATGTTCATAGATATGGGATAGAGAAAAGCTGAAGACTCACTCTCATATATTAAGTCGAGTTCTCAGCTTTTCTCTTGAATTCTTAAGGTAGCAACCATGTGATGATTTTGGATGTGCCATTTGAACAATTTTGAAAGCTGACAGTAGTTTTGGTATTTTGTTTCTCCATCCCATGCCTCTGTGAGTCAGTGGGCATTATTGCTGGGTTACTTACTGCCCTTTTTTTTTTTTTTTTTTCTCCTTATCTTGATGTCTTATGGCTTCAGTCCTGCTTATTATCTTCCTGTCATTGTCTGTTTCAGGCTTTATGGCTTCAGACTGCAGTTTGTTTTAGTCAGTCCTTCGGTACAGTGTGGGTGTACCCTGTCCTGCTTAGACTACCTTCTGTTTCCTCATCTGAGTCTTGAGAAGCAACATGTAAATGTTCTGGGACCCTGATGACCTGCTAAACCACATGCCATTAACCCATGACTGTCGTCTGCCACCATTCTTTATGGGAGTTCTTCAGACATAAATTCCCACCTCTATTTCATTCATGCCAAACAATGTTTCTATTATATAGCTCCTAATGGCAGAGATGAGAACCTAATCTAGATGAGAGTCTCTCTCGGTTCATGTTTTCTTGCCACTTGAGTGGCATGCTAACATATCACAGAGTGCTGTTTATTTGCTGGTGTTTTTAGTGTGCTAAAGACAATCGGCCCAAACTCATGCTGACCTGTATTATTTCAACACTGAGGATGTTTCAGATGAGGAAAGAGAAGTGATGGAGTTTCAATGAACAGAAAACAGCTTTTTTGTTTGTTTGTTTTGTTTTATTTTTTCTTTTCCCAAAATGCTGTTATTAGTTATTAGTTACATGCATTTGTTCAGCATGGTATAACTCATCCTTTTGTTTGTTACTCTGTCTGATCTTCATTTAGCTTGCAAAGAACTTCAAGTCACACAGATGCATCCAGATCATCACTTGTTGCCCTAATGTTGTTCAAACTAAAGGATAATCATATGTTAGCTATATATAGATAAAAATCTTAGTTAGACTTTGAATTAGAGAATTATTTAGTATTGGGCTGGTCGTAACAACTGTACCAATTAGTGGAATGATGTGTGGCTGCCAGTAGATGCACTCCAAAAATACAAAGATGATTTGCTTTGGCTATATTTTATTGGTGCCATTTCACAGAGTAGCAATCAGAAGGCATGAGCAGGTTCATTGCTGTCATTTTTACTTGTTGAACAACGTGTCCATGTATAGCAATTGTGAGTGTTGTCCATTTAATAATTACGGCAATAATATAAAATATTCAGCCTGAGCACGAATGCTGAATGGGAGAGGAAGTTAAAGTGTCTTTAAAAAGTAATGAGTTTTGGTGTGGTTCATACTCAGGAGTACAGGCAAATGCATTAACACATTCACTTTGATCAACTTATTTTTACCATCAAGAAGGCTTAGAAATAAAAGAAAAATCAGTAGAGAAAGCAGACTGTAAAGTTGTATAGTACTGAATGTCAAACTGCAAGTTGATATTCTTTTGTCTTGTTCTGAGTGCACATTTAACTTTCATAGCATTTTCTGGGGTTTCAAAGTACAGTTTCTGAATTTTAATCTTTCTATGAAATCTACAAACCCTAACATTCATATTTCACTAATCAAAAATGCTAGCCTAGAGAGACCAATTTTCTTTTGCTCTCTAGGGATTGAACCATTCTCGTGTGTGAGAATGACACATTTATTTTGCGTAGGAATAGGCTGTACAAGAAGAAGCAAGAGGATAAGAAGAAGCAGAGGATAAGCCTAAACAATCTGCATGTAAAACTTTAATATAACTAAAACCAAAGACTTTAATAATCATAACGCCTAGATCTCTTCTAATTTTCATTAGGAAAGCCAGCCCAAAGCAAATAATAATAGTAATAATAAAGGCTTATACATGTACAGTCTCATTTTTTAAAAGTAATTAGTAGCTCCTAGTCACAAACCAAACAACAAAATTTTATCACCTCTCAGGCACCTTGAGTATGTTGAATAGGTGTCTCTGCAGTGTAATAGTGCATGCAAAGTGACTGAGATTAACTTTATAATAGTGCTTTTTGTGTTGTAGATGAAAATAAAATTCAATACATGTTCCATATCTCAGCTTAGTATTTCTGTATTTGAAGCAGGTATGTTGGGACCCATATTCAGAAACAAAAACGCCTTAGATGGTTTTCGGATTCCTTTCAATTTCAAATCTAATCTTGCAACCCTCTCATGTCTTAAAGATGAATAACATAATTTGGAAAAAAAATGAAGATGAGTGGAAACAGATATATGTTGTGCCTTCAGCTGACAGTCAGAGACTCAAATACCAAGAACTATTCTGCTTGGAAGATGTTCTTTGAATATTTTATGTTTGGTTTCTTGATTTGCTGTCTATAGGGATGTCTATATATACAACAATAGTCAGTCAAACAGTGCAGCTTTTTCACCTAGATGGTGAACTGAGACAAGTATTTACTAAGAGCAGACATTCATGCAGGCTAGAAGCTCTTCAAAACATTAAAATATAAATCAATGCAATTTCCTAATGGAGCAAAAAATATTTCTGCTCTTGTTCAGCACTGAGAAATCAGGTGTAAAAAGAAATGCTACAGGAATGGCTAGAATAGATCTAGGAACAGATGCTAGCCCTTCCAAATCGAGGCTATGTTCAACACACATCTTCCTTTCTAAAAATTGTCTGCATTTTTTTTTAATCCAGCTACTGTGAGCACTGCTGATATTTTAGTTCATTATTTTGCTCTCTCTTCCCTTTTTTGAGTTGCTCTTTCACAAGAGTAAGATTTTCTCCTAAGGTTGTATGATAAAAACTTCTTTCGTATGGTTTTTATGAAATCATAGGATTTGAATAAAGCATACTTGTGTAGTTCCATGGAGCGCGTGCAAAAAAAACTGTTCAAGAGCTGTGTACCATTGTAAAGTAGAGTCAAGACTGGTTGTAAAGAAGGAACTGTCTCAGCCTAGAAGTACCTCTTCCATGTTGTAGATGACACTTTGAAGCATCATGAGTTATTGTAAACTCACTGTGTCATAGCTTACATGCAAACAATGAAAATCACGACACATGTTAGCACCTTTAGTGGAGAAGGCCAGAGGTTTTGATGTATAATTAGAGCTGATCTGCTGCCTGTGTATTTTGGTATTGCTAAAAATAAGTTGTGGCTCACCATCAATGTAGGAAGTAACAGTTCCAATTTAAAAAAAAAAAAAAAAAGAGATTCTAGAAGCACAGGAATGATAAATTGCTTCCCTCTAGAGTTGTCCTGGTACAATGCAAGTGCTTTCCTCTTCTCCTACCTTGTTTTTCATTCACTATTGTGTATAGAGTTCTGGAAATGTAAATAAAATATCCTGACCAGTAGCAGGATGTGGCTGATTTTTAGGGGAATTGTCTTATTAACACTAGGTTTCAGTGACTTCGTGATTTTTTTTTCTTTTTGTTGATAAAGCCCACATTTCTTTTAAGAGTTTTCTTTGTATCATTTTTTTCATTCAAAAAAAAAATAGCAGTTACTCTTTGGCAAAAAAGAAACCAACTTCTTGCCTGAAATTCAATCTTCCTCTGTACCAACAGTGTAAAATGGATCTCTACACAAATCAAGGCTGGTGGGATTCAATTTACTTTCAGCTTGCTTCTCTGTTTGTCTGTCCTTGACCTTACTGTGATTTTCCATGGTGGCCTTGTGTTCAAGAGCAAAACTCTTAACAATGAAAATGAGACTAGATTTGCCACATGAAGGAGCTTGGCATTCCCAGCATTGCAGTGCTACTTCACTAGGCTCTTCCTGCTGCTTTTTTAAAATTAAATTAACTTTTTGATGACAGCCTCGCAGGAGTATAGTTCAGTTAATTTTATCAAGAAAGTCTGCAAGTGGTATGTGATAGACATAGGATGGTACTGGGTGCGTCTTCTCAGCAAGGTTCGTTCTTCTGTTAGAAAAGGATGTTACCAGCTTTCTCACATACCAAAAACTTTCCAGGTCTCTTCTTGTTTGCCTCTGATATATGGAATTGGTGGGGTTTTTTTTACCTTGTTCAGGGATTTTCTGCTGTTGTACTCAACATCCTATGCTGTACTAGATTTATGAGAGCATACATGGCAAATAATTTTAGTTCCTTCCTTTTTAGAAGCCTTCTAAAGACAGACAACATTCTTATATATTTTAGCTGGTTTTCCTGCCTTCTGAGCATCCCTTTTTAGTCATTCTTCATAGTTTGTGTTTCAGTAAACTGACTGCTGTGAATATGAAGCTAAATTTTACTGAGAAAAGTTATGAGCAAATCTCATGGTTCCAAGCCTAAAGCATGGAAACCTATAGAAAATATCATAATATAAATAATAACCATAGTGTTTATTTTGCATATCTTTTTCACAATCACATAATTTCATCTGTTTTATTCTGTGAACACTATTTTATTTAACAATATATTTTTTATGAGTTTATCTCCACATTTTACTCCATTATTTTTCCCATTTGTCGTATGCAACGATACAGGATTCTCAAAATAAAAATATGACCCATATGAAGACCAGATTTTATCTGTGTAAGTGATAGCAAGCTAAGTGTTTGTGGTTTTCTTTGCTGTGCAGATGATGTGCTTTTCAGACTTTTTTGTAATATATTGATTTTAGTGAAATACTAAAAATTCAGTAACTTTCCCATTAAGAAAATTTTACTACTAGAGCTTGAGGGTTGAATTTTGATCTTCTTATGTACATTATTGAAAAGTTAATCTCCTTGGAATTATTCTTTTGACTAATTACCCAAAATATGAATACATTTTTCAAAACCCCAATATAAATTTGCAGTACGTTTTGCTGTAACCCCAAAATGTTCTGCTGTAACCCCAAAGATTTGTTATGTTATCAGAACACTTCTGACATGGTTTATAGAAGACTTGACTCTGCAAATACTAAGCATAAAATTTCCACAGTGAATTCAGTGGTTTAGTATATGATGCCTGGCTCTATATCAAGCGTCTGCCTCACTCCTGAGACGAACAATAAAAAAAGTGGGTTTTTTTTCATTATTTTTCAGCCTGTTTATTAAACCTCCAGTCTTATCTTCTGGAATTAATTATTGTCAATCACTTTGTCATCTCCTTCATTAGAAAAGGTGTGGAAGTAAATTTACCCTGAATTTTTATTATCCCAGGATGATATTTGAAAATGTGAGGTATATTTTCACTCAAAACCAGTTAGATAAATGCCTTCTCATGTATATAATATATATGTAATATTAATATAAAATACTAATATTTTATATATAACAAATAAGTATTATATATAATTATATATAACCATATAATATTATATATATATAATAATATGTATTAATATTATATATATATATATTTAATGACAGAGTCGAGAAAATCTTTTTGAATTGCCAAAGCACATTCACAAAATTAGTGCCAATTTGAGTCTCAACATCTATTTGCTACCACCTGGGGACTGTCTATAGTCATATTCCAAGATGATGCCTGGCTAGGAAATGTCTAATATTTAAAATGGTTTGTTTTCTTGCAATTTTGGTTAGGGTGCATGTTTTTGGTCTTGCAAAAGTTTTTCAATTTCATGCAACCTTGACTGCGGGCACTGCATGTTAAGTTTGAATCAAAGAAAGTCACCTTCTAACTTGTTTATACAGGTAAGTTGAAGCCGTTGGAAACATAATGTTCAAAGATTTTGTCAGTGTGAAGTGAAAGGACTTTGCTTATGTTTTGTGCCATTTAAACAATATTTGCTGAGTGCCACATCAAATCATCTTGTTTAAGTAGACTATCTATTGCCTTTGTTAAAAAATGAGTGCTTGATCTGGTGCTGTTTTGCTGTCTTAGGAATGCAGGTGCTGGAATGGAATAGCATCCCATTGACTGGAAAAACTTATGAAGAAGTCCAAAGTATTATTATTCAACAGAGTGGGGAAGCAGAAATATGTGTAAGACTGTGAGTTTTTCCCCATCTTTCTGTTTCCATTTTTTTGGCTTTTCATGGCTTTTTATTTATTTACAGTTGTTAAGGTGGAACCTTTGTTACTCTGAACACCAATGGACTAATTAGCAAAAGAGTTCAGCGTGAGTTTAGGAGGTCTATGTGTTTGTCTTTTTTTTTTTTTTCCTTTAAAGTCATAAGGAAATATAAATTGAGGTGTATTTTACTAATTATACTTTTATAGACAAGGTTTTCTCCATTTTCAGGCCACAGTCTCCTCTCATTAACGCAAAATTTGCTGAATTTATTGGGGCTGGCCGTTAAGAGAAGATGATATTTTTGCACTAACTTGATTTTTATTGAAATATGTTGCCTTTAGATGAAAGTCATTTAAGCATCATGAGAAGTGTATGTACTCCAGTACAAAGTCACATTCAATCCATTAAAGATTTCACCTTAAAAGAACCTTTTTTCCTCAGCTCTTTTGACTTTAACAACATTGCTAATATATATATATATATATATCTCAGCTAAGAAGGGGCCATGCTTGGGAGCTGCTTTCTGTCATGAACCACTATTCATTTATCTACTTAATATAATAATGAGGGTATGAGGAAAGAGTTTCTTTTGTCTCAGGCTTCCCATTGCTCTCTTTAGGGACCTCAACATGCTTTCAGATTCTGAGAATCCTCAGCACCTGGAACTCCATGACCCAGTGAAGGCGGGTAAGTGAGGAGCCTTGCTTTGGTATTTGAGGACCGGAAAGCAGCTGAAAATTGGATATCGTATAGGCCAGGATTCTAGTGCTATAAACTCAAGCATTTCCTTTGAAATCTTGTTATGGGGAAAAAAAAAAGGGGGACCACACTTCATATATATATATATAAAGCCAAAAATTTGTTATTGGTCTAATTTAAAGTCTTAATGACATACCAAAATACAACTAAGAGTTTTTATTAGTAGTCCAAATACATTGATACTGACACCATCCAAATCACCTAATTAATACCAAGGAAATCTCAGTAGCAATACTGGAGCTAACATCTGTTATCCAGGGAAAACCTTCTGATAGCTACCTTTTATTTTTTCTTCTGTGCTGTTTTTTTCCCCCTTCCACTGCTTTTTTGAGCAATGCTGTCAGTCTGGAGCGTGGCAGCAAGTTGACAGTGTCCCAGGGAGCTGGCTGGAAGGAGCACAATGTTTGGGGGGAGCGTTTCCTCCTCCTCCTTGCTGGGAAGTGCATGATGTTAATGATTCCTTCCTCTCCAGTTCAGGGTCTTCTCGAGGCCATTTTTAACATGTTTTCTAGCATGCTTCACACACTGCTCTTTCTTCACTGGCTTGCAACTCTATATTGCGTGTGACTTTTCTGTATGTTGTACACTTTACATATGTAAGATACATGTTTTTTGTTCATTTTGTTGCTCCTAAGATATATTTTGCCAAGCTCCTAAGTTTTGATTAGTGACAGTAACTGACCACTAAGCTGCTGGTAACCCTGGAGCCTCAGTTATCATTCCATGCCCAAACTTCCAAGGACTCTATCCTCATCCCAGGCTTGTGCTGCTATAAGCTGCATAGTCTAGAGTCATAAATAATTCATTCTACACCACATAATTATTACTTGTTATTCCTATAGGTGGATATATGAAAATTATTAACAATAGGCCTCTATGACACAATTGCACAGAGTAAAGCATAACCAAGACAAATGAAGTCATAGTCATTATGCATTTGCTGTTGCATCTAAACAGCCTAAACCCCTCAAGAATCTGAAACAAGTCCAGACAAATCCTGACAAGCCCTGAGGCCTGTGTTAGCTTAATACAGAGCCTGTGGCCTCTTTCTAGTGATGATAACACTGCTCCTACTAGAATACGGGCTGCGATAGCAGGATACTTTGTGTGAAGTTCTGTTATGTGACTTCTAAGATAACGGAGGACGGTTCCATTCTGTTCAGTCGGTACCATGACTTCAGGCTGTATAGTCAGGCCTAATATAACTTTAAACCAACATCCACAATGTCACACAGGCCTTTACGCAGTTGCTCTACCCACTTCCTGGGGCTCCGTGCTGGAGTCTGTGGTTTTGTGGCTGCACTTTCATGGAGCACCTCACATCTATTAGCATCTTTATAGTGAAATTACCTTTTGATGAAAAATGATATTATTGAAAAATGATATTATTAGTTGCAAATGAATACTGTGTCTGACAGAGCTTTGAGATAGGTCTGAGGTTTTGCTTCTTTTTGGTTTGTTTATTCCCTTTGAAAAGGAGCAGTTTCCCTTCCTCTAAACCTAATCCAGCCCAGCAGCCAAGAAAAGGCTAACATAATTGCCTTCCCCTCTGCTGCCCAGACTGTAAAGAATTTAAGTCTCTGGGAAAGGAATAATACACAGTAAGCTACAAACAAACAAACTGACATTTGTTGTCACAACAGTGAATTAGGAGCAGGAATATGTAGAATTTTTATTTTACCTGATCTGTAGAAGAACCAGATCAATGACTGCAGTAAAACCTTAAACCTCTTATACTTTTGAGACTCTATAATGCAGGCTGAGCTTAACATCATTTTAGATCTAAGCACTTCAAAGCACCTAAGAAACTTGGGCTCATTTGTCTATTAAAAGGAAGGGGACGGTCAGCTATAGGCTAAACTATCCCCCCTCATTTCATACACAGATGCCACGTGCAAGGGTGTATAATAAGGAAAGGTGAATATGGATTGTGGTTCTGCCTTTGCATTCATTTTGTTCTGTTTAAAGTTCTAAAGTTTTAAAGTCTATTTTCTATAAAGTATCTCAATTCAATTTTATTGAACAGCCATTTTACTCAAGAAAAAGCTGAGGTTAAAACTTACTCTAGCAAAGTTCAGACATTTGATGAAGCAAGAGCAGTTCTCAGTAATGAAGTGAAGCACAAGCCAGACGTTAACAGTGTCATTTGCTCCAGGATGATTCAGTGTGATCAGCCAAGGCTTAATTTACTTCAGGTAGGAAGTAATCTCTGCAGAAAACTTGTGAGAGAGATAGTACTAATTGATTCAACAGAGTAAAAATGTTAAATTTAGGATGTTGAAATCGTGTGGGGGGATGCCTCTGTTTTCATAGACTGGCTTTTGAATCTTTAAATTATACAAGAAAATGTATATTTGTATAGAAGAAAATTTGTAAAGATCAATATACTGCTTCTATACATTGACAAGATAGAGCTGAATGTGATAGCAGTTATCAAAGCAAAACTCTTTTACTTAAATCCAGTAGATAAAGCAAAGTCCCCAGGAGTTGATCCTAAGCAACTGGCTGCAGAGCTCCAAAAGGTTTCTCTACAGCAGGCCCCCTTGCTTGCTTCCTCAGGAGTGGAAAAGGGTTCTCATGTCCACTCTGGAACCACTTCTGCTGCCTCCAGCGCTGTTCCTAGCCCTGGCCAGCCTGGTTCTCCCTCAGTGAGCAAAAAGCGGCATAGCAGTAAGGTAAGGAACTTCTGAGTTATGCAAAATATCATCTGATCATAAGAATAACTACCAGATGAATATCTTGCTTAACGTGGCAAGAGATCACAGTATGTTTTGACAAATCCATTTCTGACAGTGAGGAGTGTTACTGTTAAGTTATGCCATTTGGAAGTAAGGAGGTTAGGCAATTTATCCAAGGTCATGCAAGATTGGATGCTCTTTGAAAATAGATTCCTTGAACTTAATATTACTCTTATAAAGTGAAATAATTTCCCTTTTCAGTCTTTATTTTGATTTTGAACTCTCTTCTGTGTTATGGGTGAGGTACTAATTACACAGAAAACGCATGCGTTGGTAAAACTGATATTTACTTCTGTGTAATAAGCTACTTTTGAAGTGCTACAAGACATGCTTTATCATAGCAGTATTAAGCATTTCTCTGAAAGTCAGGAGAAGAGTGAATTTGCCATCAAAATGTGTTTTCTCACTATGTAACTCCTATGAACTTGTTAACTTTAGTTTCACATTTTCCTTGCCACATTCTGTCCATATTTCATTTGAATTTCTTTTTGCTTTATTTATTTCTGAAAATTATAATGAGAGGCATTCATTTTCTAAAAAACATTCCTGTTCTTGACTTGTACAGCTTCTGTTCATTGAAGCCATGCCAAGTTCATAATGGGGTTGAGATCTCTTAGAAAAGAAAGTGACTGCTCATCCTCTTTCAAAAGCCTCTCTACCTTGGCCTGACAGCATTTCTTGTCAGGCTGCAACACTGATACTTTACATTTGTCAAAGTTTTATGACAGAATAAATATCCAAACTGCCAACAGTAGCTTTTGCTACTGATCATATTTTTTAGCTGATAAAATCCTCTTTCTAAAGCTTTTTGAATAGGAAGTGCACTCCAGAAATTGTTGTAGGAGTCTTTGATGTTCTGCAGTGCGGACTGGCACATCAAATGCCTCGTCCCATCACAGGTATAGAGATGGAACTCTATACAATCTCTATGGTAGCACCAGAATCTGGCATTAAGTTTCCCCATCAACCTTTGCCATCAGATGTGAAAGGCACCATTGTAGAGCACCAGCTATTATATGGGGGAGCAAAGAAGAAAATAATATCAAAATAAATTAGGTTCTGCATCACAGAGGACACAATCCTTGGGAGTGAGCAAGCTGTATGATTTGCAGATTTGTTCGTTTTGCAATGTAAATGCAAGGTCACTCTACAGTCCAGATTACATCCTAGATATTTAATGTCCTCTAGAAACCTTTAATTGTCTTTTCATATTGACAAAGGATGGGCTGCTTTTCTAAACCTTTAAATCCTCTGGCTCCCAGGGAAGCCAGAAGATAACTGTTTTTCCTTCTTTTCAAGTTAATCTTTACTGAGACCTTGATTCATAAAGATACTTAATTGCATGGCTGAGTTTACATCCAAACCCCACTTCAAACCTGGCTCTGGGCTGAGCTGTGGATTGGCCCAGATAACCTGCAGATGTCCCTTCCTGCCTAAACTATTCTTATTCTCCTTGGTCAGTATTACATCAGCTGACATCAGAGAAAACACAAACCATTTAACATGTTGGATCACAGCCTTATAAATAAGTATGGAGCTCTAAAGCTTAAAAGCTTTTAAAATAATCATTTATGATCTATTATATAAACATTGCCAGCTTAGTGATGTTCGCAGACTTTTAGATGGGTTTGCAAGGCACCAAAGGAAAATGGATTTTTTTTTTCATTAGAATTACTTTTGAGAGGCACATATAGTTTCAGCAAAGTCAACTTAAATTTTTTCTTCCGATAAATCTGTTGTTCTTAAGGAAACACAACTGGAATGTGAGATAATGCATGTAAAGCAAATATACAAAAATAAGGCCACACAGGACAGTAAATATGAGTATAGATATGGAATATGAAATTAGCTTCATCTGGGACTTTTGTTGTGTAACTCAGTGATGCATTTTGAGGAGACAGTCTGGCTTCAGGGACATTCATATGAGTAACGGGCAGATTTTGACTGTCTCCCTTGCTTTGTGCTGCAGAAGCATTTGTTTAAGATTTTTTTCTGGTTAGTTTTGGTCCTTCTCAGATCTGAATGACTAAGGCACTGTATCTTCATAGCAAACCTGAAATAGGTAGTATGCCACCTTGAATTCAACAGGCTGTTGCCCAGGAGGTGCATGGCCCGTATTAGTCTAATTCATCTGACACCCTGAGAAAATCTGTGCATTTTGGAGGGATGGGGACACAAACCAGATAGGTTTTACTATTCTCAGAAAGTGCAAGAAATCCTAATGTCCGAGAATAGTCTGGTAGGCTGCTGTTCACATCTGTCAAAGCAGGAAAGGATGGTTTCTAGATCAGCATTCAGAGAACAGTAAGTTTATTCTTGTTTGCATCCTTTGTTTTCCACTGCATCGACCAAGAAGGGCGTGTAGTGAGAATGCAAAAATATTCAAATCTTGCTGCAGAACCAAAGAGCTTTCTTGCTTGAGGGATGGTTTTCAGATTAGAGATAGGGTGTCTCAAGGGCGCCACCATTCAACAGAAAGATCAGCTTTTATTGAGAGTCCAGGATCATATGAAAGGAGTCTAATGAGTCCAGCACCTTGTGAAATTATGCTTCAACTATTAACAAAACATGAGGTAAGGAAGGAAAAAAAAAGAATGAAAAGACATTATCTAAGGGTTTTGTCGCTTTTGTCAGTAATTCCAAAAAAACAGAATATGCAAGAACAGACAATATTTTATAGAGTTGTGAAGGGGAAGAAATAAAACTAAATTCATGTAAATTCAATTAAATTTCATGAAATAGTAGATGGAAAACCTGTGGAAGGATTAAAGATGAAATAATGTATTTGAACTAATTATCAAAAAGCAAGAAGCATTATAAAGAGCTGGTATGGAATTATTATATCCAGTTATAATTGCCACCTGCTTTAGTGTCATTCTTTCCTTTCTTTCTGAACACACACTCACCTAAACTTGATTTAAACTATTCTAACCCATGTCCTTCAGTAGAAAACATGCCTGTACTGTGCCTGACCTGTTACTTGGTTTCACTTTACAACTTTCAGTTTTGTAAGACTGGGATAATGCTGGGTTTCTCTGTGCCCAAGGCTCCCTGTATGACCAATGTGTTACAGAGAGTGTACAGATGTTGATGCCCAGCGTGTCTGATTCTGTTCTCTTAGAGGCCTACATAAATGGCTGGAATCAAATCTTTAAGTATTATTGAAATACCATAATTGATACAACTAAACATACAAATTAGAGACAGTGGAATCATTTTTGAAAATAAATGATATTGGAGCAATGTAAACCATACTTGTTAAAAATGATAACTTAGATAACCTGTTATTTCCAAAATGCATATGTGCATTTTTGTGATGTTTTCCTATGTATTTATTTATGTATTTTAATTTGGCAGCCTGCTGAAGCTACAAAGTCTGCTTCCCATCCAATCACTGGAGAAATTCAGGTAGTTATTTCAAGTAGTTATTTCTATGTGAATTATTGTTGCTCCTGGTGGTGTTTCCATTGAATAAGTTTTCTGAAAACAACCTCCATTAAGTGATTTCTTGTTCAGCTCCAACCTCTTGAAGTGTCATTAAGTGAAAATAACAGGAGATGACACTGCTAGATTTTCACATTTGTCTTTAACATCGGTATATGAAATACAAATAGAAGAAAGGAAAATGCAGCTGTTTCTGAAAGAATTAAAATACTTCAATATAATCTTTAGCCTTTGGGCAATTATTGTGTGTTACTTCTGAAATGATGAGACTTTCTACCCAAAAGCCAACATAATGCAGTGTATTCTTTTCAAAATAATGCCAGATTAGCTCTTTTGTAAATTGAGTTCACTTATTACATTTTTTTAAGTGGAATGTGAGCAGCAGATCAAAAGAAATGCAATTTCCTATAGATTTCTGTCCTTCGCTTTCCTGGTTCATTTCTCACTCTTTTACTGATAATTAAGGATCCTTCCATACTACAAAAACATTTTCCCATGGCTTGAGCTAGCAGGAATTTAGAGTTTGTGTAATTCCTATTTAGTTGACTATTTCATAGCAGAATATTAAGTGCTAGAATTTCATCTTTTTTACTTGTTTGTTTAAGACAAATATGGTTGTGTGCTTCTTCTTTTTTAATAAAACCTGTAGAATTTGAAGAAGAAATCATCTCAATATCTGACATAATTATCTAGTTTCCCATTATATTCAGTAGGAAGTGACAAAAACTTCTAAGATGCAGTCATTTCCACCCAAAATTAAAGATCCAAACCTCACTTTTTTGGATTTTGAGGATTTTAAGAGAAGTTGAATCGTTTAGGAAGTAATGCTTAAAAAGAAAAATCTAACTGAATTTTAATGCCTTCTCTAGCTTCAAGTCAACTATGACAAACACCTTGGCAACCTTATCATCCACATCCTTCAAGCAAGAAACCTGGCTCCCCGAGACAACAACGGCTATTCTGACCCTTTTGTTAAAGTTTACCTTCTGCCAGGAAGAGGGTAAGTGCAGGAGAAATTTCAACCCAAGCTTCCTTTCTTTTAATTTGTGTTTGTTACTTTTCAGTAATAAACAGAACAGACAGTATAAAAAATGTAAGTATATGACCAGGAAAAATGGTGGACTTTTAATGAGTTATTCAAAATTAAGAACTGGATCCTAATCTCAGGATAAAGTGCATATTTTCTTAGTTGCTTCAGAGGCATGATAATCTTTTTTTTTTTTTTTAATCTTATTTTAAAATTGTAATGCATTCAAAAATACAAACTGAAAGAATAGAGTTTGCTGAAACATACCAAATATATGGACTTATATATGTAAGCTCTTATTAATCTGTCTTTAATGAATATTGAATTGCCTGGATTCTGAGGCTAATAGTGACTTGTCCTGTGTTATTATAATATAGGAAGCTATAAGATAAGGTTAAAATTCAGTTGCTGCTTTAACTCAGATATTCTGAATTTGAAACAGATTTGCAAACATGCACAGTCCCAGGACCTGAATTTGATACAAGATTACCATCTAATATTAAAGGTCAGAAATATTAGATAGAAGACATTCATTCCATGGATTTTTTTTTGGTTGGTTGATTGGAGTTAGTTTGGTTTAAACTTTAATAGCTAAGAAAGAGTTTTAGTAATTTCAGAAATTTTGTATTTAGTGACTATACAAATCACTAACCATTTTTTCACAGAACATTTCTTTCTAAGCTCTGACAATAATTATAAATAACTGAGCATTTTTCCTTTAAAAATATGCTTCTATATTATTGATATTATAGCTTTCCCTTGCTCTGAAGTTGCAAGGTGTCATACGCGTAACTATGCACATAGTTATAGTAATTCTGCTGACTTCAGTGATACAATAGATATATCTAAAGCTAAGTTGATAGATCAATCCTTAGTTTGCAAAGACAAATTCCAAAAAAACTTTTCTGTTTGTGCAGTTCTAAAAGACTCTTAAACTTGGTTGTGTTATTAAAAAAAAATGTATTTCTGGCCTCATTGAAGGTAACAGGAAAGTGAATGCTATGGTCACAGTTCAGCATGTGGTATTAGGACAAGTAGAGATAAGAGCAGTTGGATGCAACAACTAAAGACATGTGGTCTTATTATCATTAGAACATGCTAATTCAAACTGTACAGGATTCAATATTGTTCATTGGCATTGATCCCAAAACTATCACTGAGTGTAATGGCACAGGTTAGGACCTGTTCCAAAATGGCAGTTTATGGTAGGCAGATAGCATACTCAATTATTAAAAAAAAGGAGACTTCTCCATGCACTTAAGAGTCTTGTCTAATTCTCAAATACTTAAAGTCCTCCAGTAAGATTGATTTCATTACAAGTACATGCACTTATGTAGAAATGAGGTTTGAGCTACAGACATGTCCATCCTCTAGAGTTCTATGCTATACCGTAATATAGGTTCATGGAGCCAAATTATGAAGAATTTGGATTTTACTTTTATTACCATTCATTTTAAAATTGACAATGTTCCTGTCTCACAAGTAACTTGGTGCTTTAGAGAAGCATGAGAATGAAGAGCTTCTCAAAAATGCAAAGCTTTTTTGGGAAACCAGGAACTTAAGTGCTCATGAATAGCTTTTCAATTTGGTTCGATCCACATTAGGTTGCTTATTTTTTCTAATGCTTCTCTTTCCTCTGGTTGGATACTGGAAACTACCTACTATTCATATGTTTTCTTTCATCTCTGTCTCTTCTCATTTTTTCTTCCTGATGCTTCTTCTGTGTTCCTAACTATTTAACGCTGTGGGGGATGCAGACAAGTCATGGTTGTCCAAAATGCAAGGTAGAGTGTACTGTCTTTCAATTTTACACTTTAATTTTTATATGTATCAGGATGTTATGATAAGCCTATGCATTGAAGTATAGATTTCTCTTGAGTTTTGATGACACATGATTTCAGCAGAGTTTTACTGCTTATCCTTTAGTCAATCTCATTTTCAGATCAAAAGGAATCAGTAACAAATAACTAATATTCCTTGATGAATTAATACTCTAGCTGGAAGTCTGGAAGAATTTAATTCAATAAGAAACATCTAATATCGGTCCTTACTCATTGAAATTTGTAAAGTAATTATCTATGAATTTGCTTCATGAATTTGAATGGTGCCAAGAGAAATGGATGCTATTTGGAACTGAGCCTGAGTATTTTTCTCTCTACATGTTACACAACATCTTGGCATAAAACTGAGCAACATTTTATATAATCACTCAAGCAAATTTAAGCTGGTTGACCATATAAAAAGACATTTGATGTATAAAACTGTTTAGTTACTAGAATTACTCGTACTTCTTTGTGCTGAGCTGGAAACATAAGACAAAATTCTGTTCTCTAGAAATGCTCATGTCAATCCAGGGTAAGTACATGGTAATAGAATTTCAGGCCTATAATTCTACACTTGTGTTAAAAGAGAAGCCTTTTCAATCTGATCAACAGGAGATATGCAAGACTTTTTAATAAATAGATTTACTCCAACATCATCCTGTTTCATAATTAATAAATTATTAAAGGAATGTGTTTAAATGACACATTTTACATGTGGTTATTCTCTAGGTTTTGTTTTTTCATTGTATTTTCAGTTGTACTGTGTGTCAGTTATAATTTGAGAAGCACAGAAAAATGATATAGAGTAGTGCAGTTTCCATCTCTTCACACATGGCATAGTTTATAAATTTCCAATGTGAATTATTTCGTAACTAAGTATGCATTAGCTTTAATGAATGTGTTTTAATAAAGCCTTACCAATCACAGTCCAGACAAGTATGTGTGCCGGTAGGATAGACTTAATACATTTGCCAAATCTTTCCCTTCAAACTTTTAAGGTTCTGGCCTGTTGTCCAGCTTAGTCTAGGTCTGGGCTGCCTTAGGGGAGGCGAGGGTGTCCTGCTTAGCTCTGCCCTATGGACTTCCTTGGGAATACTCCAGAGTTAAAAAGTTAACAGCCTCTGCCAGCTCTACAGCTCAGCACTGCATGAGTCACCTTCTCATGTATCTCCAGAAAGAATCAGAAGCTTTGAAAGGTGATGAAGGTGTAATATTGCCAAAGAAATTGAGGACAAGAATGAGAATGTTGTAGTGTTTGTTTGTTTGGCGGTCACCGAGGAGCAAGGAAGCAGGAACACCTACAGCACATGGCATAGGGTCGCACGCCACACTTGGCAGAGGTTCACACTGGAAAACTCAGGGCATATGATTTCAACATGTCCAAATGGAAGCTTTATTTGGGAAATTTTAACCATTTGATCAAGGCATGTTTCAAAGAATAGATCTTTCAATGCAAACCAAGTGGATAAAGGGAGTATAAAATATCTTCTCTCCTTGTGAACCAATATTTTTAATAAATATTGGCCAGTTAAATAATTGGAAGGAGCTATAAAAGCAGGTAATTACATTTAAAAATAGTTCCAAAGACACATTAGCGAGAACACAGTCAGGAAAAGTAACTTTTTGGCAAAAGAATGAACTAGATGGCATAACTTCCGACATTTTCTAAGTAGTTTCTGAAATATCCCATGAATGTCAGCAGACTAACTTAGATGTATTAGTTTCATGGACACTTTCCAATCAATCCAACTATTTAAGCAATCTAAAATATATACTGTATAAAGGATGGAATTTCTAAAATATAGGGGTTGTTATTTGGATTTTTTGTGGTCAGTTTTGTAATGTATTGACTAATACTAAAAAAAAAAAGATACTCTGAAAAAAGATAGATAAAGAAAACCAGAACCAGACAAAATAATACTTTAAATGGTGTTTAATTCTTGTGGCAGTGTGTAACGAATGCCTCGTTACATAAACAATATTGTTAATTTTAGTGAAACACTTCTGAAGTGTTTAGCAAGTTAAGCCACCATATCCAATGCTGTAATTCTGTAGGTATACAAAGTAGGACAGTCCCTGAAGAATTAGAAAAGAGAGAAAACCAAAAGTAAATATTAACCTTCAATGTATTTCTTTAACTTTTTTCCTTTTTTAATTTTTTTTTTTCAAAATTGTGCTGTAGCATTGTTTAGTGGAGCAGATGGTGGTCATTCCGTGCCATTTGGCCTTAGTACTAAAGAACAGTCCTGAGCACATTTAAATCGATGGTAGATGTAACATCTATGTCTTTTAATGTGTGGAAAGTTTGAACAGAAGTCTAAGGGCAGTTAACTTGCACAGTGGGAGAAAAAAAGATTCTTCATATCTGCAGGATTTTCAAAGTATTAAAAGCTTTTCATGTTCTCCTACCCAACCTTTCATGATCTCCATTAAAATTTATATTAAATTAAAATTGGAATGGAAGCAAATCTTACATCAAAGCTCATAGCTCTAGATGGATCCATGTTCTATTAAAGGCTAGTGCATTGGTTTACCCATATTGAGGAAATGCAAAGTATAACAGCATGTACTATCAGTTACTTTTATAAATAGATTATATAGACAAACTTTTTACTCTTGGCTATTGATGAAAACAATCATGAAACTGATGCACTTTATGCTTCTTTACAGTACAGTTTGATGCAGATCTGAAGAGTAAGATCAATAAGAAATTAATGCTTATATCATTAAAAGGACATTAGTTACTCTGTGGCCTTTACTAAACATTGTTGTCAGATAAAATTGCTATAATCAGAGAATGCAAACTATAAATATAATGGATGCATGCTACCTCAATGTGCTAATAGGAGGATTGTCTTGGAAAAGAAAACAATGCATTATCGCTTTCTTTTATAATCACAGCACACCTCCTTCAGTGCAAAAACAAAGCATGCGTGCACGTGCTGACTGATGCTTTAGGTAGAAACTCTTGTGGACAGAGACAACCTGCTGAAGAGTCATAGGATGAAGTTTTAAAAGCCCAAGTCAGGAAAGCATATTAAATGTAAAAATACCCTTGGGCCGTCTTTGTCCTCATATAGCTCTGTGCTCTTGCAGAACTGAGGAACTGAGTTCCTTTCTTTCTCTCTATCTTTTATTTTTCTTCTTTTTTTTTCTTTTTTTTTTTTTTACATTAGAAGAAGAAAGAAACAAAAAAATCACTAATGTAATGTTTCCTTCCTTTGTTCAAATTCAGTGCTGAGTACAAGCGGAGGACTAAATATGTGCAGAAGAGCTTGAATCCTGAGTGGAATCAGACAGTCATTTATAAGAATATCTCCATGGAGCAGGTATGTGAGTGTTAGTACTAGTCAGTGTGATGTGCTGCTTTCTTGTAGTGCTCATGGTGGTGGGAGCAGCGGCACTGGCTGTGAACTCTTGACAAATTTAGGGAAAATTTGGAATTATGTCCTTGGCTTAATAGGGTTTACTATATCAATACTCTTGTATTAACCCTTTTGCTCATAAAAATGGTAATTCATGAAGTTGAAGGAAGTTCAGAAGGTACCAAGTATGAATTTTCTTAACTAGCCCCATACAGTTCCTGAACCATTACACATGCAACAACTTCTAACCATGCAGATACAATAGGGAAACACCCCAAAAGAATGCGATTACTTTTGCATGAACAGTACTGCTCTACTGTTACTAGTCCGGTGAGTGCCTTTATACGTGTGTCAGACAAACAGTGACTACTTTTCAGACCAGGAAGTGAATCACTACTAACTTTTTCTCCTCTCTGCTAACTGTGGTTCAAAGGCAAAGGAAGCATATCTCCCTTCAAAATAATCACAGGATTATGCCCTGAGATTTTTGTCAGAATTCCTCAGATTTGTGGGCATAGTCTCAGGATCCTACTATTCATAATTATGTCAGATGTGGCAACTCTAAAAATGATAATGGCATACAGGAAGGGAGTAAATCAAGACACAAGGAGTTTCGAAAGCAGATGGAGAGAGAATCATTCTTGGTTCCAGAAGTCATGCAAATTTACTCAGCATACAAGTTCTACAATTTTATTGTTCAAAAACATTTGTGAAGTGTAGTGATACATACTTAAATGCGGCAGAAATATTTAGTAATTGGCTTGAAATACAAATCACCTAAAACAAACAAACAAAAACAGAAGAAAATTAATTTCCTTGTTATATAAAGAATTCACTCACATTTGGGAAGAAGGTCTATGAACATCTTCTCTGCCCGTTTCTTTGTGACTCACTAAATCTAATTAAGTTATGTGGTGTTAACTGAGGCAGTAGGTATCAATTTCAGTCTTCTTTCTCTCCATTTCCATTTTAAAGATTTTTTTACCATTTAACGAGGCAAAATGATGGTCAGGCTTTTTGTTTTAATTGAGTACTGGATCTTCATACAGTCCCTCATCTTTCTGACTGTCTTATTATTTTGTTCTTGAAACTTTCAACTTTATTTTTCAAGGCCATCTAATCTTTCAGTGCTTCATAAAAGATCCTGCAATGACCAGAATTTTGAATGACCAAATTTTTCAATGTCTTCAGTGTACTTCTCCAGCATGACACCAAGACCTCAATATTATCTTCCTAACTTAAAACGTTAGTTATTCGTTCTTTTTGTTCAGCAAGGGCAACATAGTTTAAGATGCTTGCTCTTGCAAGGAACAAAACTCTTCTCATGGAGGGACTTGCATGACTGTTCATCTCATCTTCAGCCTTTTGTCTTTGCAGTCACTACCTCAGACTAATTCAGAAGCACTCTGCTATAGGTAGTGGTTATGGTTAACAGGGATTCCGAAGACAGTTATGGTTAGTAGGGTTTCACATATTGTTTCCTGCAAGCTTGCATAAATAGAAGCTCATTGACAGTGAAAGCCTAAGAAATAGAATTCTGAGGTTTGTATGGCTGAAATACAAAACCTTCTAAATCTTCTAGTTTCAGGAGAAAGTTTCATAAGTTTTAATATTTCTGTTCAGCACAGTCTAAGCTTTCAATTTAAAAATGGCTCTTCAATTTACTTAATTTGCTTTCAGATCCTGCTGTGATGTTTCACACAGCTATAGGGTAGACTGCTTGGACATTCAGTTGCTGTTTGGTCATTTTAAATTAGAGAATGATCTCTAAGTAGTAGTAGACTCCCAATATCTTTGATGTCAGTCTTTTGACCATTGTGTGATGAAATGTAGCCTTTAAGTAACATTGACTTCCTGCTTTCAGTTAGCAAATTCGCTCCTTTTCCCTTCATCTGAGATTTTATACAGTGCTTGTGTTTTTAAGTGTATATGCGTTTTCCAAGCATCATATCTGCTGTGTATTCTGTCCTCTTCCTAGACAGGGAGGCCTGTGCAGGGAATAGCATTTCCTCCCACATTTCATCATATTTTTTATGCAGTGGTTAGACACCTGTGTGAGTGATTCTTCTCCTATTAAATTTGATGCCCTGGCTCAGAGAAGACAAAATATGTGTCTAAATTGGCAAATTATTCCATGCTGATGATACATATATTCTGCAGTTGGAAGAACTATTGGCATGTATTTCTATTGTTTGTACTTAAAACCATCATGAACACATACTTCAAAATAGTTAATAATATGAAAAAATATATATGTCAATACTCACTATAGACTGAGAATAAATGCTCTGATAACAAATGGACAAAAATGTATACATGAAGTTGTACAGTGATAACAAGCCATTCCCTAACATTGTCATGAATCTTTATAAATGTTACTTCCTAAAAGAAGCATTTCCTTTCCATTCAAAATGCATCTTGCTTTCTGACAGCAAATAACTATTATTAAATATTTTCTAATATAGTCCTTCCACTGTCTAGACTGTGTTGTGGCTGCACAATTTTTCATTTTCGTTTCTGTTTCATAACCTAGCTGAAATTAAACTGAAAATTATTATGAGAAACAGATCACTCTCTGAAATGAAACAGACTTTTTCAAAGTTGGCATGATTGGTTTTATAATGTAGCAGATTTGACTTTTACAGTGGGGGATAAAATAAACTCTGAATATTTAGTAATTTAAGGTTTTTTATTCAATAATAAAGTGGAAATAATTGCAGCTTGAGAGGAAGGCCCAGTACACAGTCTAAATATTGTATAATAATTGCTAACATGTCAACTATCTACTTTAAGTAGGTGATGCATTTGGATGGTTTTAGGAGAGATTCAAAGTTACTAATTACATAAGTATTATGGTTAAAACTTACTAGTACTTTTGCTGTTTCGGTCACTGGTATAATGTATGACCTCAGTATAATTTGTGGCTCTGTTAAACCTCAATTTCTCATTCATGAAAAGCCTTATAAAATTATTTCCTCAAGTAAAATATTTTGATAAAGCAGTAGATTTAGTAGAGCATTTTGCTCTCACAAAATATTTTCATGTCTTTCAATAGAAGGTAATGTATTTAAAAAGAATAGTATTTGCAAAAGCCCATGAGTGATTTAGGAGCCAAAGTTCAATTCCTCAAAATAATAAAAATTTTCGTAAGAGACAATGAGCCTGAAGATTACTGAAGATCTTGAGCAATAGAATGTAAGTTCCTAAGTTACCTATTAAAAGTCTCCCAAGTTACCTATCAAAAAAGAAATATAGCAATATAGAGATGAGAATAATAAAATGTTAAATGTGAACATAAACACAATACATAATACAACACCTTGCACTTACACCAATACAACACTCATTAAATATATAAACTGAAATTAACAATTGCACTTTTTTATAATATCTGTGAAGTGGTTACAGAATTTGCTTAGGCATAGGAGAGAAGAAAACTACATTAAAATTTTGTCTTTTCTTCAGTCATATGCTATATGCACTTTTTCAAGGAAAGTTTATTAAATATTTCAAGTGATGTGTTTTATAATTACAAACAGACCTAGTTTATAAGTCACAACGTAGTGGTGTTAAGTTATTCAGATCAAAAAATGGCAGCTTCTGTTATGTATCTTGTTGATGTCCTCATTGAGAGAAGATATTATTCATGATAGCAGGTTCTGAATATTCCTTTGTCTTCTTTAAATATAGATTGTTCATAGCAACCTAAGACTGAGTTCCAATGCAACATGTATTTACTGTTTTTCTCATTAACATGTTCCTGCAATGCAATACCTGAAGCTAGATATAGTTTAGGAACACTTTTTTTCATAACATAGTTTGTTTTCAGCTAATTTCACTGCTTTTCATAGTGTGTCAGCTGGGACAAATGGCCTTCCTGCTATGAAGGGCACTTTCTTTTCCCCACAAGCACATTGTCCACTAGCAGAAATCCATTGGCAGGAGTTCATTTCAGAAAAATCATCTGGCAAAAGTTAAATCCCTGATAGGGATCTGATCTTCTGGCTTAATGAGCTAAAATAGAATGACGTAAGGCAGGACCTTGCTTTGTTGTCATAATATAATGGCTACTTTGCAAATTAGTACCTATCAAGCACTCTTTGCATTTAATAGCGGTGCATATATACAGGTTCAGAAAAGCAATTTTCCTCTCATTTGAAGCTCTGTTCATGCGCCCTGCCTCATCAAGCTCTTTTGATGTTTTTTTCATTGTCATAATATTTTATAAGAGCTTTATTAAACTAAGAGGCTTAAAATAGGTATCTCCGAGAAATCTAACTACTGCAAGTTTCAACAGTTTTATTGTCATACTCATTAAAAAAGCTACTAAAGTAGCAAAGTAGAGTTGCAGACACTTGAAAGTCTCATCTATTTTCCGGTTTTCACCAAAAAGCCTTCAAATTTGTATTTTTCCCCTTCCCTGGATTTTTCTTACAGCAAGACCATGTGCTTCCAAACAGCAAAGACTGAGACTGCTGAGACCTTATATTTCTGAAAAGTACTTCTGCTATTCCTCTATTTTAAAGGATAGAAACACAAATACTCAGTATATCAAGAAACTATCATTCAGGAATCTAGAAGTAGTATATAACAGAAACTGTCCAGCTCATTTTTTCAGGTTATTTTTCACATTGTAATTTTGATACTATCTTGGAATATCAAAAAGAACAAATTTGATTCATTCAAGAAAATCAGCTGTAAAGAATTCTGTAAAGAATATTCAAAATAAATAGAATCATTTTTGTGTTCCTCTTTTTGCTTATTTTTGTAGAGTATTTTTAAGACTATGCTAAATGTTGCCTAAGTCGGTAGGATTAAAAAAAAGAGAAAGATTAAAGAATTGCTCTCAATTTTTAAAATAAATATATACTTAAATCATAGTTTTCAATCACATTCTTGCCTTCTTCAAGAATACATTGTAGCTGCTAAAAATAATGCCATTATCCTTTTTGTGGGTTTACCAGCATATGCTGATTTTAACATGATTTCTAAAATAACTGTCCTTGCATAGGCACTCATTTTCCTAAAACTATCTGGGAGCAGAAGATATTCCTTATAATAATAAGAGGAAATTATCAGTTCAGCATTTAAAAACTATCTATCTGAATCAATGTTCCATTAAACCAAGGAGCAGTGGAAGTAAATAGTTCACAATGATTTTCCTCATCGAGAGCTCCTGTAGCGGGTGCGTTAAATGGGTTGGCTTCCTATTTTGATCAGCAATTGGATCCTTTGCTGCCCTCGTCCTAAGCAGCTGAAAGCTTTGAGTGACAAGTTGCTTCTGTGGGAATAAGGAGCCTGACAATAATGTAAAATTTCTGGCCTGACTTCTTTTATCCACATATGCAAATAGAGTCCTGATTTCGTTAGTAATGCTTGGAAGCACCCAAGAAACTTTTCACTTACCACTCCCCAGACTTCTGAGACATACTATCTCCCCATAGCTTCTTCTTTTTTCTCTCTTTCGAGCCTTATGAATTTATTACTCTCAGCCACCAGCTGTACTTCTGCCTGGTAAACCACGAGGGTAGTGAGCCCTCTTGTCCTTTCTTTGCCATCAGTCCCCACAGACGTCTCAGATCACACTCAGATCAACTTTTCTATAAGGTCAACTGCCTTGGCCAACAGCTCCCTCTGTCCCAACCTATCTTGTCACATTAAAAAAAAAAAAAAAGGTTTCTTCCTTTACCCTGTAAGAAAAGTGCTTAACAGCTATTGTGTTTAACAAGGTCTGTAGATTATGGGCTTTGACCATGGCCATTAGTGCGACTTGTCCCAGTGACTGCATTGAGCTTGCAGGGGTATTACAGCCAGGCCTTCACAGATGGCATTATGCAAATGGGTTATTTAAATTAATATATGTGAAATCAACGTTCAAATGCACTGTAGGCAAGTATCTGAATTCTGTATAAACAAAACAATTCATTAGAACTGGTGATAAGAAAATTTGTAGAAAATTTTAAAAAATGGGACTTTAAAGAACCAGTGTGATTTCTGTGGTGCACCTGCAGGCTGGCAAAAATCATCTTGCAGAAACTGCTCAGACAGTGTCAAATACAAGTCTGTCTGTGTTGTTAGCAAATAATAGCTCCAAATTCTTTTTCTGAGTTCAAGGTTGATGGGAGATCACGAGCTGCCTGGCTGTCACTATTAAAAAGAGTACAAGGAAATAATAAATAGAACCTGCTATATAGACTGGGTATGAATTTTATGGTGGCAATGAGGTTAATAATCTTTTGACTTAAATTGTAGCTGAAAAAGAAAACACTGGAAGTGACTGTCTGGGATTATGATAGATTCTCCTCAAACGACTTTCTTGGTGAAGTGAGTATCTATTTTTCTCCTTTCTCTATCCTTTCTAGTGAGAAAGATTAGCTGCATACCGGTATTTGGAAACTGTTTGCTTCCTAAGTATAGGAGTAGTGCAAACATGTATTCTTGAAGTATTACCATCACTATATAATGGTTTTAATGTTGACTTCATAACAAATTATCATGATTTCCTTCATTCAGACATATAAGATATCTGCCTTCTCTTTCGCTCAAGGAACTATAGGTAAGTTTATTTGGGACTCAACACATTTTTTCAGCTTTTTTAATGTGATATGGCAGGCTGAAAAGATATCAGCCTTTGAAAATGATTAACATCTTAAATTCTGCCATCAAGGCATACTTCAGCACATGCAAGAGTAGCTTTAAGTGTTAGTTATTTTGTCTTACTGATTCGAGGTCACATTTTTTAATTTCTGTGAAATAAATAACACTACAAAAGTTAACTGAAAGCGAAAATTTGTAAGGTTTATTGTGAATACTCTAATAAGTAATAATAAATGAGATAGATAGTCAAGGAAAGCAATGCACTTTCTCTTTAAAAAGCAACTAAACAGAAAAAAATCGATTGCTTGAGTTACTGTTCATAAACAGTCACTTAAAGTATCTCTGCTTATCCTGCCCTTGAATTTTGCAAACAGGCAGTCAGTTCAGCTCCAGTTCCCTTTTTTGTGACTATAAAACTGGGCAATCAGCATCCCTATTTGAACAATTACTAAAATAAATACATAGGAAGCAGCTACATGATTAGTTATTTCCTGCATGCTGCATCAATATTCTTGCTGAGTTCATTATATTTATCCAAATGCAGGGCTTTACTGAATGTTTACATCATTATTATTTATGATATTTAGAAACGGATGCTCCTGCAGCTGCTTTCCCAGCAACATTAAACTTTTAGCTTGAAATATTTTCAACATCTACAACTATTATATTTATTATATCATCTGGACTTAAATAGGAAAACAGTTCTCCCTGGAGAAAGGAAGGGAAAGGCTTGCACAGTCATATCAAATAAGGAATATCCAAATCATGGCCTAAGGAATTTGTCAAAAAGGCACAAGCAGAGCTGATAATGGGCATCAAAGACTGTAGTTGTATTGAATGCGACTGTAGTCACGTTACCCTAGAGGGCAAGTGGCACATCACGGTTCATATCCAAACACTCTTCTCTTATGAAGAGCCCCCAGTCTCCAAAACCTACTGGGAATGTTGCTGTCTTCCACATGCTTCCCAAAATCACACTAGGGAGCATGTTAGTAACTAAGTTGTATCCTCTGGTTCTGCTCCATTTATAAGAGTAGACATAACCGTAGATACCCAGCAGGGCATGTATGCATCTGTAGAGCTGTAAGAAAGAGGGAAAGGAAGAAAAACTTTTGACCTTCTGGACAAGACTAGTTGGTAGTTGTGAGGGGACTTTGCTGTACCTAATCTTGAAGGGGCTTTCTTTTATTCAAAGTCATGTAACCAACTGATAACAAAATAGTTCCATAAGTTATTCCACCTTTTTATTTGTCTAATATTTCCTCCCTACCTGATCTTAATGTTAATCCCTCTCTCTCATTAGAGTCAAATGCAAGGCTGTTTTTGCCCTTTCCTTTTCCAAGACTTTCTGACGACCCTTTAGTATTCTATACCTGTTATGACTTTTTAAAAATAATTTCCCTAAATCTTCTTTAGCAATGCAAGTGACCTAGAACTGGTTTAGCTACTTTTTTAAAATATTATTTATTTATTTTTATTCCCCATTTTTGGCCAGGCTGCTCATTTCATTGCTACATTGCTATGATGCTATCCACTCTTCCATCTCCCTAGTGAAGTTTTGATTCCTGAATGGCCTATTGAATTCTGTTATTTTAATGAAGTGCAAAGGTGCAGTGTGCAAATCCCTATTATTTTGTTACAAATTCTGTAGTTATGGGAGTTTGAAAAGAATCAGCAGACACCAGTCTTTCTTATTACTAACAAATATAAAATTATTTGCTCTTCACTAGCATTGACAAAAATGAGAAAATAACAATATACTATTCTTCTGTTAAAATGTGTCTTTGCAAACAAATACAGAATGAGTAGATCATTTTTCTCTCATGTCATCAAGCTAGTGCTTACAAGCCACCCCTTAAAATATCTAGTCATCGTGGTATAGAGTTGTATTTAAGCTAATAGAACCTAATGAGATCCTGCTGAGAAAGCATATTAATTAGCCACAGCAACTCGCTAATGAATGTTTCTTTTGGATCACAAACACTTTATAACAGGTTAGGTCAAGAGAGTGCATAGGCTGAGAATCTTGAGTCTGTCAAGATTCTGAGTCTGTCAAGAGTCTGACCCATCCTGAGATCCTTAAATTTGCTTGCAACTTCTGGTAACATAACTATAGACTCTTCTGCTAAACACCATCATTAATAGATCAGATTCAGGCCACATATTGTACTTTGAATCATTTATAGGTATTGATTGAGTTATCCAGCATCTCTCAGCTTGACAACACTCCTCGGTGGTACCCTCTGAAAGAGCAGAGTGAAAACATTGATCATGGGAAAACTCACTCTGGACAGAGTAGCCAACAATCTCCAAAACCTTCAGTCATCAAGAGCAGAAGTCATGGAATCTTCCCGGATCCCTCCAAGGGTAGGAATGAATGACACATGAAAAACTTTCCCAGATGATGAGAAAAAATGCTATTCCTAAATTCTAATAGAAAAAAAATAGAAAGAAAATAGAAAAGTTACTTACTGCTATAAAGTTTGTGTACGCTTATATTAAAATGTATTTCTCTGTCATTAATTCAGTGGAGTCTTGTGCCAAGACTTAATTTTGCCTGGTTTCTACCGACCAGCTTACTGAGCATTTGTTTGTATTAAAATAGCAACTTATAAGCTCTATATGCTTTGCATATCTACTATAGATTCTGTGCTCTTTTCATTTTTTTCCTATAGCCTTGACCAAATTCACAATGTATTTGGCTTTCTTTGTCATATTTCTTAAATATTCTGTGGTCCTTTTATCTTCTGGAAATGTCACATTCATATTTTAAAAAATAGCAATTATGCCATAATAGCACATATGCATTTCCAGACAACGATGGCATATCATTTCAATGCAGCATATCTCAATTGCATTGAAAAAAAAAAAAAAAAAAAAGTGGAGCTAATGTAGTGGAATCATACTAGTATTTGTGACAGGAGGATTGGTCTCAATATCTCCTGCTCGAATTACTTTAACTCTACTTTTTTGTTTGTTTGTTTTTAATAATAAAAACTGTATTTTTAGCAATAATAATGAAAACCTTGAAAACATTGTGGCAAACAGCTCAGCCAAGATGCAGTATATATAATATTCAAGTAATCCATCCAAGTTTAGCCATCACAAATGGAACCTAGAGGAGACCACCCCTTCTCTATTTCTCCGTGTAATGTTTTGCTAATGTATTTTTAAAACACAGTGTATTTATAAGATCAATATCTATATCAGAAGTTATTGGTTACTGCAAAAGCTCTGATTGTAGGTAGACAATGGTTTTGACCAAGGCATTCAGCAGTATGGAGGACAAAACTGCTTGTGTCACCTAAAATTCAACACAGGCTTAAGTGATACTGTTTATTCTTTCCATAGTAGATAAGTAGAAGAAAACAGGGAGTTATTTAGTCTGTAGGCTATACCACTGTTCCACTAGTACAAACCACTGCAGGAAGCGTAATTTACAGCTGATAAAAAGCAAATAGTAAATGAATTATTCCTTGGGCCAAAGAGCAGTGAGGAAGTAGCAAACAGTGCTTTGTAGCAGTTTTCTAATGATTACATACTCTGGCACTCTGAATGGAATTGTGCAGCTTAATCACTATTTCTTGTTCCAGGACATATCTAGGGAAAGAAAATTAGTTTGTCTGTTTTTAACAAACGCAACAGTTGTGCTTCTCCATTTCCCTGGTAGACATGCAGGTGCCCACCATAGAGAAATCTCACAGCAGTCCAGGAAGCTCCAAATCTTCCTCTGAAGGACATCTACGCTCTCACGGGCCATCCCGCAGCCAAAGCAAAACCAGCGTCACTCAAACGCACCTTGAAGACGCTGGGGCAGCCATCGCCGCTGCTGAAGCAGCTGTCCAACAGCTTCGCCTTCAACCAAGTAAAAGACGCAAATAAATTCCTCAGCATGGCAGCTTAATGTTCATCTGTTGCCTTTTTCCCTGCTGTCCTTCCCTTTTTGGCTATTTTTTTCTTCTGTTACTAGCACACTGTGCTCACTCTTTTTCTCTGTCTTTCTTTGTGTGCCTGTGTGTGAATACATATAATTAGAGTATACTCTTGTATTTAGAAGTCTTTTATTTTATTTATTTATTTTTAATTTATATAGACTGCAGTGAAACTGGCTGTTTCTCCATCACTCCCGTCACTCATGGTCCATGATGTTCCATAGCTGTGCATGACTCACTGAAAATCCCATTGTGTGTTGGTGTTTTGATGTTGCTAAATAACTTTCAGTGAAGCAAGTACAACTTGCAGAGACATGGCTGCCAGCTTTCCAAGTCACACACAGCAAGTACTGAGAGCACATTAGAAACAAAACATTTGTACAAGCAGTAATCAGAAAGGACAGTAACATATAAAATGATTTCAAGCTTTTTTTTTTTCTTTTAAGTTATTTAAGTAGATGGACAAGATTTCTATTTTTGAAACATATTAGCTTGTAAATATCTAACATTTTTTAGAAAGCCAATATAAGGCAACCTTCTTTCTTAATCTCTCAGATAAAGCCTTATTAGTGAGGAGTACACCAGCAACACACGCAACAGCTAAACAAATTTAGCGTTAGTAGGTTTTGACATTGTTAACAACTTGTTCTCCTTTTGCTTTGACTTTACTAAGTCAATTGGCAGAGTCTGTTCAACTTTCCTAGTAACTTCTGTGCCACCGATAGATTAAGGATTGGAATAGGTTTCATGTGACATCTTTAAATAAATTAAGAAATTACAACTTTTCCATTTGAAATCATAGTGCTCAGAGTGTAATTCAGGTCTGCATCTTATTGTCAGTTGAGGATTTAGATGCTGGCAAAGTAAAACTGTCCAAGTGTCAATTCATTGTGTTTGTGTTCAGGGACTGTTGATGCCATAAAGTTACCATGGTATAGTGCAAAAAAAAAAAAATAGGGGGAAAGTTATTTCCCTTGTGTTCACCATCATTAATAAAGAAACAGCCAGTTTTATACTCTTTAATGCTGTGCATGTGGTGTCTCTTTGGTGTTTGAAAACACTACTTATTTAAATACAGAGAAAAAAAAAAAACACTTCTGTTTGCATGAATAACATTTAAGCTGGTTCCATCTGAGGATACATACTCTGGGTTTCCATTTCACCCACACTGCCACAGCAGCACATAAAAGCGGTCAGTCTAATCATGCCAGGAAGCAGCACAGACACAGCATAGCAGGAGTCCTCCCCATTCAAAGAACTCAGTCTGACAATCTGCCTCCACCAGCCAATGACAACAAAGACCAAAGCCAACTAGCCCTCAGGAAAGTGATGTCTGATGGACCAGTCAAGCCTGAAGGAGGTGAGCAGAAAGACATGGCTAAGAAACCAACCACATCTCAAATCCTTCTTGCCATGTCTACTAATTCATTGCAATATTTAATTATTTATTTTCTCTACCATTAACTGCTGTAAATGTTAACATGAATCAAGAATTCTGCTTGATCTTTCCACATCAGTGCATAAGTCCGTAACGACAAGCTATGCTAAGCAACATTATCAAACAGCAAACTTATGCACTTCCATTCCACTGGAGGACTTGGACTTCTGTTGAAAAATGGTATAGCTTTGTTCCTGCTGCCTAATAAAAAAGCATGAATCGAACCTGGTCTGCTTAAGCATGATTAAACATATTATGTACTGTGATGAAAACCTAACTGCACATTTTGGTTTCCAGAATCCTAATAAGGACATAAACTACTCTTTTTCCCTCTCTCAACATAGTTGTTATGTCAAAAGCCATCCACACAGATAGTTATTCAAACCACCAGTGGAAAGGAAAGGAATTTTGATCCATGTATAATTCAATCTCCTGATAATCTTTCTATTAGTATCTTCCAAAATTACTGTTCCACCTGTAGCCTCCTGTACATCAAACCTGAATGCCAGATTTCATCAGTTTATCCCTGCATCAGAAATAAAGAGCCAGATTCTCACCTGGTTCAAATCAGAACTGTTCCTTTGATTTCTAGAGCCTTATGTTAATTTTCAAAATTTAAGGAATTAGGCCAATAAAGTTACAGACTGGACTGCCAGATTCTGTCATATACTGTCATCCCTTGCCAAGCTTACATGATTCTTTGTGTCAACTGTATCACATGCCATGGGCAATACAGTCTAGTTAAGGAGGTAGTAGGAGGCAGAGGGTGCCTTGCACTTCAAAATTGTACATCCTTAATGACAATGAGTCATTACAGAGAAATAATAGGATGTTGAAATGACCAATAGAAAAAGGCCAATTTAACAAATGAGTTTAACAAAATGCTTCTTATTTGAAAACTCTAAGAATTTACACCTCTGTAAATATGTACACAACCACACTTGTACTCCATACACCACCATGCAAACACACACACACATTATTCTGTTCTGTAGCTCAAATCCAGACCTCCAGTTCAAGGCAGGAACCAAAGGATATATCTGAACGTGTGTTCAGCAATCTTGTCTGATAGGCCCATTCTATTCCTGGCATGAATAGTGAACAAATCTAAAGTACTTCGAGTTGTAGTATTTATCATAAAGACTTCTAGTCATACAGTGTCTTTTGCCATGGATAAACAATACTAAAATCATTTGCTTGTGATTTAGGTTTGATAAGGAAATAGCCAGGCCACGACTTAGCTTCAAGTAAGTCACTGAGCTGTTACACTAGCTTCTTACCTCTTAAAGTTGTATGGGAAAGTAATGTATTAGTAAGTAATATATCGGGATCATAGCAATATTATGAGCATCAGTATAAAATCTTGTCATTAAGAGCCACATGAATGTCATGCTATTGGGGTTGGAGTTAATATGAGGAGACCTAATACAAGAGACATTAATTGAAGTTTGAGTATTTAAGTTAAATCGTAGAGATTATGATAGGAAAAAGTGACAAAGATATTCAAGAAAAATTTGATTTATGCAGGTCTCCAAAGGAAGAGGAGATTAAGTCAGAAGAGGTTTTCCCTCTAATTCAAAAATTCTAAAATTTGAAACTATTGTGAACTTTGAGTTTTACAATGCAAGTCCTTTGATGCAGGGATGCTGCATTGTTGTGTTATCCACTCATCAAAGCCTGGTTAATGGGTGCCAAAAAATGAATTAGTTTTATGGATTCAAGCAATAATCTTAGCAAGTTATTAAGGTCTGATTTTGCAGTTGTTGTCACTAAGTCTCAAACTCCTTTATTAAGAAAGTCAGTAATTTGGCAACATTACAATCATAGAATCATAGAATGCTTAAGGTTGGAAGGGACCTCTAGAGGTCATCTAGTCCAACCCCTCTGCATACACAGGGTCACCTAGAGCATGTGGCACTGGACTGCATCCAAGCAGGTTTTGAAGATCTCC
Source organism: Tinamus guttatus (assembly GCF_059628265.1). Lineage (NCBI taxonomy): Eukaryota > Metazoa > Chordata > Aves > Tinamiformes > Tinamidae > Tinamus > Tinamus guttatus. The sequence goes on along the minus strand of NW_028288727.1, from coordinate 1,507,661 downwards.
AGAGAAGGAGACTCCACAACCTCTCTGGGCAGCCTGTTCCAGTGCTCTGTCACCCTCACTGTTAAAAAAAATTTTCCTTAAGTTCCTGCGGAACTCTTGGTGCTTCAGTGTGTGGCCATTACCTCTAATTCTGTTGGTGGCCACCAGTGAAAAGAGACCAGCACCATCCTCTTCACTCCCTCCCTTGAGGTACTTCTAGACACTGATCAGATCCCCTCTCAGCCTTCTCTTCTCCAGGCTGAACAGGCCCAGCTCCCTCAGCCTCTCCTCATAGGGCAGGTGTTCCAGGCCCCTGATCATCCTTGTGGCCCTGCGCTGGACTCTCTCCAGCAGTTCCACATCCCTCTTGCACTGTGGAGCCCAGAACTGGACACAATACTGCAGATGCGGCCTCACCAGGGCTGAGTAGAGGGGCAGGATCACCTCCCTCGACCTGCTGGAGACGCTCTTCTTAATGCACCCCAGGATCCCATTGGCCTTCTTGGCCACAAGGGCAGCAGTGTGTCATCCGCCATGACACCCAGGTGTTTCTCTGCAGAACTGCTCTCCAGAAGGTCAGTCCCCAGCCTGTGCTGGTGTCTGGGGTTATTTCTCCCCAGGTGCAGGACCTTGCACTTGGCCTTGTTGAATTTTGTGAGTTTTTTCACCGCCCAGTTGTCTAGTCTGTTCAGGTGCCTCTGGATGGCCAAAGCTATCTCCCTGTGAATTTATCAGGGAATAGCACTTTATTATTATTATTACTATTATTATTAGGTTTACCACAATCACACAAAATGATAGTAAACTAGTAATTCCAAGCGAATTCTGCGGGAAAAAAAAAAGAATTCTCGCCTTTTACAAATATAAAATTAAAATTTCTTCCTAGAATCCTTATATCACAGCAAATTAGAATCTAGACAGCTGGGTAGATAATTTTAAGCTTGAACCTCATAGTGGTCATATACATACCTCTATCTTTCAAACAGATACTCACGAGGAAAAAGTTATGAGTCAATCTCCTCCTACTACTGAAACATCCCGATGATGACAGATACCAAAGGAGACATGTGCTTTTACCTGCCATGTATGTGTGCTTCCTCTTTTATTTGGCACACAAAGGCATTGCCAGGAGAAAAGCACTGTTATGCACCAGATCGGAATCAGCCAGCAATTGTTCAATATTCCATAAAAATACCACCTGTTTCTGATGAAATACCAACCATAACTTTGTTTCCAGAAAGGTATGGGGTGGGGTGGGGGCAGTAAACCATTTAGTGCTCTACAAACAATATATTACTATAAGAATTTCTGTCAAATTTCCCCATCTTTTCCCTATATTTCCATTTTTACTCATAATATGACAAGGTTTTCTCAGTCCAAACCTCTGGCAATTTAAAGTCTCAGCCTTGTCCAAAAATCCCCAATATTAACTAGTGCCTGTACCTGGAATCTACTGAGCTGTCCCATCTCCTATACAGCATTTCATCTTTTACATTACCACCTTTCCATTGTGACCCAAAAGCTTGTGCTTAATATCCTAAGAGGATGCTACTTACTTGCCAAAGAGTTGTGTGTGTTTCAAATTGATTTTACTGGTTGGGAAGAAGCCTGCTAAAACTGGAAGTTTCCTGCAAGGATAGACTGTGCATCAACATTTCCGTATTTGTACCCAGAGAAGCCTGTGAAATCACACCTCTTCAAGACCTCTGGTTTAAAACACTTAAAAAGAGAGAACACCTGCTTTTATTTCCCTGATCCACCAACTTTGATGAGAGTCCATTTAACTATCAACACGGCAATGTTAAAACTATGAAAAGAATTCATGTGATATAAATACTAAGGTATTGCTAGCACTGTAAACTATGTGACACAGGCTTGAGGCAGTGCTTTATAATTTCTAGCCATTTAGTTGCAGGAATTTAAATCTATAGGTATTTTATTCATCACTAACTTCTCTTTACTAGCCCTAGCAACTCTGTAGAGGTGATGGAAATTGATTTCTAGGTTCTTCGAATCTTTTAGATTAATTTGAATATGCAGGAATTTTAAATAACTGCTTATTTGAGCTCCCTTTAGTTATATATCCATTCTCCTGCTTTCAACAGGCAATGCCATGTTCTAATTTCCTATGATAATTTAGGACATTTCTTTCACATTGCAAATTATTTACTGCCCAATAAAGCTGCTTTATGCCTAGTTTCACCAGGCTGTTAATTTCCAAGTAAATTAAATGGGCTTTCCTATTGCTAGAAATAAGCAATTTTCAAGAACAGTTATCAAAACAAGAACAGTTTGTCCCCACTCTTCACAGACACCAGTAATCTTTAGGCTGTTGCTTTGGCCTAAAAGCCAGCACATTTTGTTTCTGCTATTTCTGCTATTTACTCTTCCACCATTTCAAGCTGACATGTAATTCTACAAAATTGCTCAGATTCTTCACTTGATAAATCCTATTTAAAAAGTCGATTAGATGGTAGTCTAAGCCTGTGAAGCACAAGAAAGAAAATTATATCATCAGAATTGCTTTGCTGGGTGAAGGAATACAATCACCATGTTTTAGATGTGTGCTATTCTGCCACCATGACTCAGTTTATATGATAAATTGCTCTGTGAAGATTTGTGTTAAAATTTCATAAAATATACCTGTAGCAGTATCTAATAGACAAATGTGTCTTAAATGATATCAATCAGTAGGAGGAAGAGTGAGGGAAGGAGACTATTAAAAGTGACTTGCAGTATAACCCCTTGATGACTGATTTTTATGCATCTCCACTGTGTTCACAGAGATACAAATAGCAGTCTCAGCTGGCAACTTCTACTCCATCAAGCTCTCCGGAGCAGACCATAGCAGCACAGGTGAACCCTTCATAAAAATAGGTGAAGAGGCATTTGAGATCAGTGGACATGCGCCTGCTAGAGGACATTCTGCGTGAGGGCATGCTGCCCAGTCCACTGGTCAGGAGCCAAACCAAATCCAATCTGAAAAGACACTTCTTCCGGTGGTTCTCTTCTTATATGTAAGGACATTGAGGAGTTTCAGCAAGATATTAGCCCATTTTGTTCCCTGAGGCTTGTCAGAAAACTGCCAGTATAGAGAAGCTTTCAAGCAATTTGGAGCAAAGTCTCCAAGGTTAATCCTGAATCCAAGTATTTTTCCTCTATTCCTGTTTGGTTTATAAAAAGGCTTTCCCAGTGTGCTTAGACACTTAAATTTCTGGTCCTAGACAGACACTCCAAGAAGGGATCATACATTTGAAAGGAAGAGAATGCATCATCTATATAACCCAGAAGAAAGTTTTGTGTGTGACTCACAGCACTGCATAGTCTATTTTTTAATTTCTTCTTTAAAGAATTATCCATTCACTGTAGAAAAATGGCAGGACAGCACTGGATTTTTTCCACTTTGCTACTAACTGATTTGACAGTTCAAAACTATAGCTTTTCTGTGAATTATCTCCCTTATGTTAGAGAAAGAAAATCTATTCTCTGTTGTAAGAACAGACTTTTCTGAAAGATTAAGTGAAACCATCAGGTTTTCCTTTCTTATTGATTTCAATAAGACATTTTTGTTATGCTGACAGACAGCTTACATGTTTTACTTGGTTATTAAAGTTGATTTTCTAACTGGCTCCAGAAGCAAAATACTCTTGCCGTGTCTATATATATCAGTGTATGAAAGGGAATAAAAGGTGAGGTTCAATTTTCTTGAACCAGCAGTTCTGTCAAATGTTTTTTCCATATACAATATTAAAACAGCATAGAAGACAATTGCCTAACCATTATCATTTTTTTCATTGGAAAATGCGGTCCTTATGCCAAAGATAATATTATGATCCACTTTCTTAATTTCTACAAATAGGCAATCAAGAAAACTTCCAGCTTGGTTTTGTGTTATTCTCTAGAATGTTTGAACTGGTACCTCTGTTTATGCCAACCAATATGAAAGACAGTAAAACAGTATCACTCAGTGGTAGCTTTAATATCATACTGCTAGCTAATAAATGTGACATCTCTACGCATCAGCACATTTTCAGATTAGCCAAAGGATATGGCGGAGTTGTAGACAAAAATGAAGAAGGCCATAGCAATAGCAGAAATTCTGTAGAAAGTAACACATATTAGAGCTTTGAATTGCTGTTCCTGTTTCTATTCTAGAACAACCTAGAGTCATTTGAGGTTACAGTCTTTAGAAAGTACAAAACATTTGACAAACTTCAGAAAGAATTCATGGACAAACGACTGGAAAGATGATCTCCTCTTACCCAGTAGGAGGCCAAATGATGATACTGGGTAATGATCTGGTTAAATTTTTACACTAACATCTTCTGAAGTGTATTTCTTCTCAAAAATAGAATGATTTTGTCATGATATGTAATTTTCAGCAAGACCTTGAAGATGAATGAGAAGTTAAAGCCTTTTTTTTTTCTCTCTCTTTTTTTTTCCCCCGCTAAGGACCAGGAAATATTTTGAAATTTAGCTCTTTCTTATGCTGGCTGCCTAATATTCAAATGATACCAGTTGCCTTTCCTACAACTCTTCTTGGGATAACAGTGTATCTTTAGGCAAAGCACAGCTAAGTCTTCTACTCTAAAACACCTCTGATACAAGAAAAGAATATCTAACCTGCAAACCACAAAAAAAAAAAAAAAAAAAAAAAAAAAGATAGCAAGATACCTCTGACTTGAACTTTGACGTCAAGACCTGAGAATTTGGACATTTTCTTAAAAAAAAAAAAAAAAAAAAAACACCCACACAGCTCTTCAGGAGCCCTATAATTCAGATTTGAACTTTTTCTCCTCAGGCCTGCCATAATCTCACTTTAGTTTCTTGTCCTTTTTGCTGGTAGAGGCCCGTTGGCCCATTAGGATGACAGTTGTCCTGAAGAGTTCTGACTCTTCATAGGTGTTACTTCAACTGGTGAGACTAGTGGAGTATCATTTTGAGTTTACTCAGCCTTGTTGTAAACGACTTTCTTGCATATGAGACAAGGGATAAGGGTCAAACTTCTAACTTGAGAGAGTACAAATCTTACTAACCCTTATTCTCTTTCTCATGAAATATTGTCTGACTACAGGAATCATGTTCTCAGAGCTTGAAAGTTTGCTCTATAGCCAGCAGTACAGACTTAATAGGTCTAGATTTATCTATATACTGAATGTATCATCAAGATATAGCTATTTCAAAATAATATATATTTTGATTGTAAATAGAAGTGAAAACTTCTAAGTCATTTATGAAGACTGAATTCAAATTTATCTGTTGCTTAAATTAAATTCTAAATTTGGACTATTTCTAGATATTCACCAATTTAATCATCTAAGAAATAATTTCAGCCACTAGCGTTTTCAGCAAAATCTTTAAATTTAAATGATTTAAAATTTAAATAATTTTTGCCTTATGCTACACTATACTAAGCAAGCATGAACTTGCATAGAGGAAAGGAGTAGAAACATCTATTTTCACCACCACCATACTTGCCCTACTTCCGTATGTTTTACAAATGTGTGACTATCCCATTCGTCCTCACCTGTGAGGCAATCGTCACAGCATGGCCAGAGAGAGATTGGGAAAAAAAAAAAAAAAGTCACATAGGTCATTCAAATAGTATGACAGTTCAGGTTATGGATGAGTTTGGTTTAGGCATGATAATGCCCACTTACAAGTCAGGAAAATGATATAATGTACTATTCACTTCTTTTATCAATGAAAGATTGACTTGTGTTCTCTGAAATCTGACCCTTGTCCAACATTCCCTAAAAGTGGTTTTCTGACATGCCACCCTACTCATAGGAATCAACAAGAATACCACAAACGGAACGTGATAGAGCAACCTACAATAGATTGATAGAGTTCACCTCTGTCTGAGCAGGGCATGGTACAGTGCTTGATCTGAGCTGGCAAAACATGATGTCTGTTACCGTCTAGATGAGATACTCAAAAGTACCTGTTCATTAATCTGTGATTTTGTACTTAGTTGATTTGCATTAACATCTGTGTAGGTAGCCTATGATCAATGCACAAAATCATGAAATAGAGCTAATAATTAAGGTGGACAGATTCCTCCTGTGGCTGTAGGCATTACAGATGTGGGTAATAGAGTTAAAAAAAAAAAGAATTATGTGACAGCTCAGTTTAGCAGTGAAGAATCACTTTGCAGAATAAGAGTTCTATCTTAACTGACAGTTCAGAATAAGGTTTGATGACATATAGCTTGCTTCATTCCCCTCTTCCAATGTCAGTTATTATCTGGTTTTGCATTACATTTGAAGAGTCACACTCACATGCCTCGTCTCACATTAGGCAGTTTGCAGCAGCCTTCACCAAAAGTAATATTCTTCTGGTCACACATAAGTAAGTACCAATTTTAGGCTAGATCCTTTTGGTGCTCTGGCTCTTATTTGAAGTTATTTCCACTTAAATATATGATTCATTTCTCATTTAATAAAGAATCACTTTTAACTGCCTGCTTCAAAGTTCCAGTGTTCACCAAAATAACAGAAAACGTCACTAAGTCTTCACGGAATATCTTTGCAAACAAATATACTGAAGAACAAAAATACAAGTTTACTCAATTGAAACAGATTAAGCACAACAATAGAAGTAGCAAAATGTAGTAAGTGACATTTACAAAAGAAAAAAAAGTCTTGAATTCTCTATTATTGTTTTCCAGAAAATTGTGTAATTCAGTATGAGAAGAGCTGCTCTATTGGTCTTGTACTAATTAAGTGCAATGTCACAGCATCCTTTCTGTGTATATTTCTCAACTTGCTAAAGGCTGAGTATTGGAAAACTTATTCATGTAGTGCAACAAAATCCAAACAGAAAATACAGCATCTGATGTAAAAATAACAGCTGTTGGTGTACATTTTCTACACAAATGTAGGTCTTGCAAACTTCTAGGCATATAGTAAGAGAGATCCAGATGGATGGGAGCAGTTGAGAAATATAAAGTAGCAGCAATGTTGTGTCTGAAGAGGAGTAAAAGTCTTTGTAAAATTTCTGTGACTGTAGATGGCATACATGTGACATTTCCTTTCAGCCTCCTTCTCAAAGGAGAAACACAGTGCATGTTTCATGAACAATGGGGAAAGGCTATTACGAAACAACCCTATAATGAATAGATGACTTTCTGTAACCTTAATCAGAAAAGCAGTATTAATCCCCACTCCTCGGACACTAGTTTTGAACTATCAACATGATTGTAGAAAAATATGGTGATACATTGTTGTGTTTAGAACATGTTGTTCTGTGTGAAAATGAACATCTACAAAAGATGATATCACAATACTAGAGTGTAAAGTAAAATATGAAAATATTTGCAGCATGTAATTTTGATTTTTTTTTTCTTAATATGGATAGCATTCATGATTTACAAGTTTTTTGGTAACCCATTGTTCCTGCCCTGTACAGCAAGGTCTACTAACCATCGACCTGCAGAAAGCTCTGTCTCCACTGGCTCGTCAGCCAGTAGTTTTGGCAGTGGATACAGCATGGATAGTGAAGGCAGCAGCAGTACCACAGGAGAGAATAACCTATTTCCCATCCCAAGAATGTAAGGCTTTTCCTTTAATATATTGTATCCTCTGTGCACTGACAATGCTTTGTAAGGCGCTTTCACCTGCCAGCCCTTCTTTCATGCAGTTTCCTCTGCAGACTCGTTATATGGTAGCATAGCCTCAAACTGGGTAGAAATTCTCATAGTTCATACTTGCATTTTGCTTTTTGAGTGCTCGAGTGTTAATAAATGAAATCTGTTCTTCAACCTTATGAATGTATTGCTGTCACACAGCAGAGAAGCCACTTGTAGCTTTGATGTGTTTAGGAGTGTGCTTTGGTCACATCTTAGAATAAAGTTTTCCAAGGCTTGAAAACATTCAGCTTGAATTTTCAGATTGACCTGCTTAGTGAAATAAATGTTAATAGCACAAGTTAAATTCAGATACTGGATCTGACCCAACTTTCTCCAAGTTTTGAGTAGTTCAAGTAGAATTTCTCAGAAATACTTTGTTTGCAATTTTAGTTAAAGTGATGGTTTTGGAGTCCCTATAGAAATTATCAAGTTATTATTAATGTAATGATTTTACAAAATGATTTTAACTTTCCTCCCCTTTCCTGGGTTAACTGCTCCACAATGAAAAACATTAGCAGGATTTTTTTCCCCTTTGTTTTGTCAGCACATATCTTCCTTTTTCAATTTCCTTTATAGGACAAAGTAATTCTACTTAACCAATTTAATGTTTCCAGCCTGAAATTTGTATAGATTGGTTATTCTCAAAATGGATGGATCCATGGAAAATATTGATCAGTGTTCCTTGCTCACTCAGTACCTGCAATAGTTGCTCCATGTTTTCCTCTAAGGCACATTTTTTTTTTCCTTTTCCCCTGCAGTCCTGAATTATTAGTCACAAGGTTTAATAGAGTCTCTAGAAAAGCTTGACTGATTCAAAACAGAAAACATTCAACTTCTTCCCTTGAACTGCCACATTCCTAAGTATTACTTGTTTCTGAAATACAGTCCAAAAGCATTTGAGTGTAACTTATTAGAGGATAAAGACAGCTACCAATCTCATTTTTCCATTTCTCCTTCAGTGTGTAGGAAGACTAAGTGAGCTCAGGATGTACTGTCCCAGTTGATTAATCTTTACTGCACTTTTCACTGATCTTATTCTAGACCAAAATGAGTTGTACTTCTCAGTGGTAGAGAGAGGATTTTTAAGAGGATTTAACAATCTTAGAAGAAAATTATTCTGCAGTCATCCCTCATGACAAAAAGCACAGATGTAGACAGGCCTTGGATACACAAACCTAAAGCACAACTCTCAGAAAAACTTTTTGTTTCACTTTCACTCTAAGTTTGAGTTCAAAAAAATACTACCTGCTGCTGTGCACAGTCTAGCAACATGACAGTATCTACAATCATTTCGTATTTCCTTGGCAGATTCTCTGTTAAGCCCCAAATCAACAGCATTTCCACTGAAAAGCAGAAATCCCTCTCCGTGGCTTTCAGCTTTCCTCTTATTATAATTGCTTTCCTGGAGCTTTTCTTAATTGAATAAAATAGATCCAGACCTTTTATTTCCTGTTTCATGAGCCAGGCTACCTTTTCCTATTATTGCATTTTTAAAGTAAATTGGTTATTTACAGATATTGGACAGACCCTCCAAAAAAAATGCTCTGGACATTTACGGAGATAACAAATGTCTTTTTTTTTTTTTTTAACTGCTCCTTATCCTGAGGAGTATGTATGGCAGTGTAATGAATACGAATGACAAAATTACCGTTCATCATCAGAGACCTCAGGGATCGTCTCAGAGCAGAGCTCTTTTAGTTTTGAAATGAGGACAAAAAAAAGTGTTTATATATCTTAATGACATGACAAATTCTGATCAGTATTTATGTTCATACTAGCTTGATAGTGACTGCAGGGGCTCTGACCTTACACACTAATTCAATATACCGATGGGCCTACAGACCATGATTGGGATGTGAAGTGTTAAATCAGCTAAATACCTTTAAGTATCTTGGCATATAAAACCTTTTTTGATAAACTCTGTTCAGATTAAATAAAGTTTTTGATTTACATATAGATGAAGTATTAGAGAGTACAATTTTTAAACTCTTTAGTTCAACTGCTTTTGGTCATACGAATATTTAGCCAGGAAGTAAAATAAAATAACTATATAGTAACATCATGGGAATTGTTCAATGAGATAACTAATTAACATAGTTCCCTATATCAAATATTGTTATAAGTGTCAGGGGAAATTAATTATTATACAAAGTTATACACAGTTGAATAATACATTTTATAAAGTCTTTCTATTTGGGAAATCATTTGTAAAAATCATTATCCAATTCCCAGAACTTGTAGTATCCCTTAAAATGACTTAAACTATCATCTAGGATAAGGACCAGATCCTCTTTGCATTTGTAGTGTGCAACCATGTGCTCCAGTGCAATGTCTGTGCCCTGCTGTTGACTTCAAATGTTGTTGAATCCTTTACATTGGTGAAAAGCAACAGAATAACAAGTAGAGGAATTGAATCCAAATGACTCATAATTCTTGTTTCATATTTGCAGTACTTTACAAAATGTATTAAATCAGAAAAGAAGAATATATTTCTGTCACTTAAGATTGAATTTAACTTTAAGAATTGACATTTTATACTTGTTACTCTTTAGTCTATTGAGAACTCAGACAGATTTTCATTGCTGCCATGAAACATCAGTCTGGTTGGTGTGGAAAAGCACTGATCCTTCGTCTTGTAAGAAATCATACACACCTAGGGAGCCTTATATTCTCTACTAGAGCATTTCAGAAGTTATTGAAGTAGAAGGGCGAATAGAAGAACAGACTTCTCTCAGTAGTGAACAGGCTTTTGAGGATGATTATAATCATGCCATAGAATTTGCAACAAGTATATTTAAAATTAGTTTTTATTTTGCCTACCTTTCACTAGCTAAAAATATACATCTAGATAGTCACCCAGTTTTTCTGTATGTGCTGAAGAGAGACAGGTACCTCTAGAGCATGACTTATGCCACTCATTTTACCTTAAGGTTAATGCAAGTCTCAGAACTGAATCATTTCTTAAGCAAACTTAAATTGCAGTATTAAAGTAATTACCAAGGGAAGACAATGACCACAGAGACACCTTACCTCAGAAATGAAAGCACTGTAGACTGTATATTGTTACTCCATATTACATACTTACCATTCCCTGGACAATATCAGCTTAAAGTAAAGATGAGCTATGAAGATTGAAAAGAGAAGCATGAGCTGATGGTGATAGGCAGCACCTGGTGGCCTCTGCTCTAATCTGTACCAGTGCAGAGGCTTAGTAAAATATGATTACAGTTGCCTCCAAAAGAGAGAAAATATATATTTTTAACTGATCTGTCCAAATAGCAATAGGAAAAAAAAAAAAAAAGAGGAATTGGCTTGGATATATTTTCTTAGATCTCTTTATAGGCTTATTCACAACTACCACTATATTTTTTAACAGTGGGAAGATGAGCCAGAATGGACAAGAACCAGTAAAGCAGTCAGGAGTGGGATTAACCGATGCAGAAGGTAAAAAGAAATACAAACAACGCTACGGTGATATGCCATTTTGTTTATAGAGTTGGTACAATTATTTCTTCTACCTGCTATGCTATGAAAGATTAGCCTATGCTCTCTTTGTATTATAGATTGAGGTCCTGACTTTCATTTATTCTAAGGGTCCTTTAAACATCGCATTATTGTAATGAATCGTCAGTTTAAATGAGAATCATGCCTTATCTGTTTGTTTAAAATAATTAAACTTGCAATGAATAATATCTGTCTTTCAATGTTCATTGCTTTTGGTAGTATTGGAATAAAAGCTACGGATCTGACTCACCCGTTAAATGACTAGCTCTTCCATGCCTCTCAGGCTGTATTTTTACAGAATTTCAGAAGATTTCCTTCATAAAACAAATATTATTTTTTGTGTCTATATAAAACAGTCAGTTTAAACAAAATTATTAGTTGGACATAAGGTTTGACCACTGCCCTGGCATTGTTGTGAAACTTTATGTGATTAGGAAATCCTGATGAACTATTTTTTTATCAATGTGGTGCTGCCAAAGAAGGAGCCATCATTATTTTTGGAGCTGGAAAGAGCCCAGCAGGATGGCTGTCAAAGTTTCATGAGTAATGTGATCATCTCTTTCCTATGTAATAATGCGTGACAACTGCATGAAAAATAAGAGATGGATATGTTAGGAAAATTCCATTTCCCTTAGCACATAAAGTGTCTTCTTCCAAGTATGTTTTCTTTTGACCTCAAATATAAAACTTAATTACCATGAACTTCATTTTATTATTTAAGTAATACTTTTATCATTTTAAGACATTTCAGTATGGTTTGTGTTTTAAATTAATCAAAAATTTGAAATTCATATGTACAATTTAAGTTAATTCCATTTGAGGTACAGCATTAAAAGAATCAATCTTTATCAGGTTTCTGCAATCTGTATACATGGGAAAATAATTGCTAGAATAATTGCTATTACTATATTTGAGGCAGAAGTGGTATCATGTCTTCTAGACTTGAAGAAATTAGAATTAGAAATTGAATGTAGAACAGTAAAACAGTCTTTATCAAATTAAGACTCCTCAAGTGTGGAAGTGCATTGTGATGTACTGAATCTTTTCAGTACACAGTACTTTTCATGAAAAAAAAATCTTCATATCAAATTTCTTTGTTTTCAATGGCATTTATAAGTATGTTTAAAAATATATTTTTTGGAAGAAAAATGGTGAGATGAAAATGGGAAATCGGGAATTTTCCATTTTTTATTTTGTCATGATGTGTTTTATATGGAAGCATAATTGTAAACAAATAGATTTTCATCATTTTGTTCATGATAAATTACCCCTTAATTAGTGTTTTGAATCATATACTTCACCACACACAAATACAGAATGTTTCAATTTTATGTTCCTATTGGTCAAAACAAAAATGATAATTTTTTGTCGCATTCTGAATGATGGCCACTAGACTATATTTCCAGAAGAAGGTGTGTTTCTGCTTATTTTCAAAATCCACAAATACTTACAGTATTGTAATATTTTTCACTTAGGATGCATTTCATCTGTGCAGTGGCTCTCAGTTAAGATTTGTATTCTCACCTGCAAATAAGGATTCAGTATTATAGTTCAGATCTTTTAATTCTATTACTCTTTTTATTACTCTTTTTGCATATCAAATATTCTCAATGGATGATTTGAAAAGTATGCAGAATAAAATTCGATTGCTTAAACATGGAGATCTTCTTGAACCATTCCAGTTGTTCATGCCATTCACACAGGTCTTACAAATATGTCAGGGTCACATTCTTTGGGACCAGTAGGTACAAACAAAGCAAGGTAGGGACTCTCAAATGGCATTGAAAAATTATTTTTAGGCACTTGAAAGAAGACCATAGTAACAGGGTTGGAATTTAGGTCACAGGTTAAGACGCAAAAATGTGTATGGCTTATACATCCGTCACATCAGTAGAGAAAATTATGCCCCTTGCAACCACTTTTGTAATTGTTTACTTACCTGAGAAATGCACTAATGTATTGCTGGGAATAAATAGTTTTTGTGCTATCAAGATGTACCAGTTAAGTTACAACTAAATCGTGGAAAATAGTGCTATTTACTTTGCTGGCACAACAAAATGGTCAGTATAAATAACTATGGGTATTGCTTTGATAAACTTTGTTTCTCTGAGCAAATCATTTTGTCATTTCTCTGTATTTTCATACTACTTGATAATATAATTCAGAGTTTTGTTCTTTACACTGTGCTAGAGTTATTTTTATTGTATGCATTGTTGCATGCTATCTTGCACTTAACTGTCTGCTCTGAGCAGATGAAAATCTTTGTCTTCATAGACTCCAGTAAATATGATGCTTATTGTAATCTTCATGGATTTATGCAAACCGGTTTATTTATTTCAGAAAGTGCAATATCGTTTGTTTAAAGGTCTCTTTTGATGTGTTAATGGAATATTAAAGACATTACAGACAAAATAACATTCATGTTCCATGTAAGGATGTAACCTAACAATTAAAAATACATTATTAATACTTTGAATCAGTTGTAGATCATGATTAGTCTATCTGCCCTAAATAAGTGTTGGGTCAATAGATCCCAGATGGAATTTTCCTCCTACGAAGACTTTATCCATTGAAAAATATGTGGGAAAGATTTAAGTAACCTGAAAACATACATTTTACTACCCAGTAAATCTTTTATTACCGTTACCTGTGTCATTTTACAGAAAAAGAGGAAGATGGGGATCAGATTAAAATATGATCCTTAATATTAATGAAATAGGTTATAATTAGAATTGAAGGATTGCTGGATTAAGTTTAAGATAGATTTGATTGTCCTCGCACAGCTAACTATTTTTGAATTAATACAGTGAGACTGTAGGTGAGACAATGTAGCTGGAGATCAAGTAAATCTAAAATATATGTAAATTTAGGAACACCCAGACTTTCCTTCTTTTATAATAAATTATGTGTCTTAATGCATATTAGAAGGTTATTTCTATGAAACATATTCTTGAGATTTCATCTTAAGCTTCAAAACTAAACATTGCTCTCTACGTCTTTTACAAAACCCATAACAATTCCAGAAGGAAATATTTACTCATTTGTCGCTTATGTGTATATTTCTGTTTACCTGTTCTTAAATATGAAAATCTAAGAAAGGAACCAAACATTAGGATATTTATATATCTCTCTCCCATGAATATGCATACTGAACAGAAACCAGGTGATAAAGCATTGCCACCCAATAGTTTTGAGGGCCTGGGATCAAATGTTTGATATTTAATGGAGGTGCAGTGTAATTTAGGAAAGAAAATGCATGTGCAAATGAAAAAGTAGTCAAAGAGACCCAATGAAAGAAGTTTGGGGATTGGGAAAGAGGAACTCGCATGAATCCATGGATCTTAAAGTACAGAGGAAGGGATGTTTGGATGCCAGACTCAGTGACATGGTTTTTTTGCTGTCTCAAGAGGCATGTCCCAGGGAGTCCCAGGGTCTCGAAGCAGGGCAAGGTGCCTCTCAGTCTCTTCAGCAGAACTTGGCTTCCAGGGCACTGCAGGATAAAAATTCAATGGAAATTAGACAAACTCCAGATACAGTTCTTTAAGCAGCTAGCTGGAGGGAGAAAATGGTTTCTGGAGTGCCTCTGGAGCTTTGAGCACCAGGTTCAGTGACTGAATCCTCACCTTCTGCTGGAACTGGCATGCAGCACTTTGGGCAAACACTACTAAGCACATTAGGCACCTAACATATATGTTATAGTCATGGACTATATGGAAAATCTAAAACCTCTAGGTGCTATAATCATAGAATCATAATGATTGGAAAAGACCTTTATGATCATCAAGTCCAACTGTAAACCCATCATATTAAACCCCTAAGTATAAACATAACTTTCTTCTGCATAAGGGAAATTCTTTGTTGAGACTGAGCAAGAAGGAGAGGGTTTAGATCTCATATTTGTTAACCATTAGTCAAAGATGAGACAGTTATAACTGTGACGGGTTCAGTAGGACCTGATGCTTGGTGATCTGGCAAGAGTTACCCATTCAGGCAGAGAAACTTAGCTTTACAACTGGTAGCACTTTTGTTCTCTGACAGTATTTTCTGTGCCTTTGATTTTCAACAACTTCAGGCATATATGTCCCTTTGCTTCACTCATCCTTTTGCCTTGAACTGGTCTATTCAGTGTGCCTGAGACAGGAAAATGCCGCTCTCTTTTCATGTTCTCACCTTTGTATTAGGTTTTGACTACTGAAGTGGCACGTAAATTTTGTATCTATAGCATTAAGGGTCTGAGAACCATTATTTCCCAGGGAAATTGAAAGTATTAAACATCATGCAACCTCTCACTTTACTTTCTGAAACAATACAAATAAATTGTGTGAGTCCACATGGACCAACATCAAGGGTGAAAGTAGTCTCCAATTAATCTATAAATCATGTACTAATACTGCATTTTTTTTCTAAATCTAGTTAAACTGTTTAACTTAGTTTATGTTCTAGAGAAAACTCTGATCTCCTATAACATAGTGCTTGACTCAAAACACGTAACTCATGTGTTGACCATCAATAGGTGACCAAGAGAGAATAAGTTTCATTCAGAACAACATAGAACTTACTTAAATAGCCTTGAGTAGTCCTTGTTTCTACATAAGGGCTCTGTCCATTTCTTTTCAGTCCATTTTACACTAATATCTCAGAAATGAAAAGAGCACCATATTTTGTGCTCTTTCACAGATATCAGATACTATCTTTGATGTTTGCTGCTTTTCAGGTATCTCAAATATCCCAGGAGTGCTGAACATGAAAAAAACACACACAGACAAAACAGAAAAATAGTCTGGACTTTTACGTATATTACTTGAATCAATAGAATCTTAGAGTCACTAAGTATGTGACTATTGACTTGATTGTAATGGATATTGATCCAGGCATTAAAAGACAAAATTAGCACACTTGAAGTGCTAAAGTATTACCAACACTGACTTGTGCACTGATTTTTTTTTTTTTCATTTTGAGTTCGTGTCCAGCAGCACAGAGCAGAGAAAAAATGCTGACTGTTCTCGAAGTTTTTCTTACAGAGCAATGTAAGCCAGGAGATTTCTCTTTTAAAACATTTTTAGGAGCAGCAAGGTTTATGATTATAGATTTATTTCATATTTTGGTAATGTGAAGATGAGGTCACTGTGAAATAGATATAATAAAGGTGAGAGAATGTTATCCTTACTCAGGAAGAGATTTGCATGAAACTATAGGGTATTGTGCCAGTGTGCTAGAGTGCTACACTATATCTATCAGTAAAAAGTCTGGTAAAAAACTGTCTTTAATACTGAGTTCTCCTAAGGTCTATCCCCTATTACGCTTAACACCAAAAGATTAATCAATGGCAAAAAAATTCAAAGGGAAAAAAAATGCAGGAATTTAAGGAAGAAAATAGCAAGGACAATTTCTAGCATGAATAATTGTTGATAAAGAGGGAAAAAGGCAACACAGGTATATAGAAATGAAACCATTTGCAGCCAGCCTGTTGCATTGGGCCCTCATACTGCATCATCTTTATTTTGGGAACGTTAACTTTAATTTCAGAAATTGAAAGGATTGGATATTCTTTTTGTCACAGAGGATCTGCAAGTAATCAGGCTTATTCATAGGCAGAAGTCTCTCTGGTTTTTCTTTTTCCTTTTCATAAGATATAACATTTTGCACATGTTGCCACATTAATTTGGGGACATGATGCAAAATACCAGGAATATTCTAAAACTAAGATTTACCTACATTCCCCCTAAAATCGGAGAAACACTGTTTTTCTTTTTTTGTTTTTGTTTTTTTCCTATCCTTTCCTGATTGGCCCTGTGCTCTAATTAGCCCACCTGGCTCTCCAGTCATAATTGGAGCAATTAGCACTTTTGTCCTGAGGTACTTGCTATGGTTATCCAGCTGTTCTTCCTGAAAAGAAGCAGAAAGAATTTAAATAGACAATTGTCACAGACAGAAATATGGGAAAATATGCTAAGATAATCTTCTATATTCTTGCATACACATCATAGACAACATTTTTTTTTAAGTAGCTACATACAGACCACCCTGTTGCTGAATAGTTTTCATGAAGAGTCATTAAAGAAGTGAATAATCCAATGAGCCTGACTGTGATTAACTAGTGGTGGTCCAAACAGCTTGGGGCTGGGTGGATATTGTTTGGCAAGAACAACAATACTTTATTTTTAAAGTATTCATTAAAAATACATATATTTTCCTGTGACATCTACAGAAGATCCCTTAAAACCGAGAAGACAAACAAAAAGAAAATGAACAAAATCTGAGACCAGAAGTGTTTCATCTTAAAACCAAGGTATTACCATTTGGTTTGGTGTTCAGTAAACAAGTAGAAAGACAATTTGATTGCCTAATACTCTTTATTCCTTTCATTAGGCTAGATCTTAAGTATGCCTCCAGTAATGCACTTGTTCCTGGTGACTCATTGGAGATGCAGAGGGTCAGAGGGTTGGAGTTGAGGTTAGGGCCTCTTGCTAGGAATCTAGCTAAAAATCTGATGAAGTTACCTGGCATCATTTCTGAAGAAAAATATACCGGGGGGAGGGGAGTTATCAAATTATGTTAGTTATGTCTTAGCAAATATATGTTCATGAATAAAATTTGATCTAATAGCTGGTAGCACATTTATTACAAATCCAGATAATTTAGAAGCCATTCAGCACTGGAAAGCTCATGAGGCCTCCACACCAAAAATGGAGTAAGCTGAAGATACCTGGAATATATGATTATTGGATCTGAGTCTTGTCTGATGCAAGTCTGAAGAAGGGCTACTTCACCTAGTGAGTAATTCAAAATGTCTTTGAAATAGAGAACCACTTCTCATGATTGGTGTTCAGTTAGAATCAGCAAAATTTATCTTGTGGCATTAACATGATGGAAGATGAATTGTTAAATCTTAAATAAATTCTTCTCTGTAATGAAAATGAATTAGGACATACCGAACAGGGTTTTCAAATGTAATTTTCTTGGATAATTTGGATAGTGTCCTCCATTCAGCAGTATGAATGGTACCCAAAATTCTGTGCATACACCAAGAAAAAAAATAATAATAAAATTGATCTGTTTTATGGTCAATGATGTTGCTTCAAAGTGCATTGTTTTCCTGATGATTTTTTTCCTAATCTGAATCAAAAAATCACAGTCATTATACAGACCTTACAGCCCCATTAGGCAATCTATTCTAGTGCTTAACTATCCTTAACATTCAAGTGTATTTCGTAATGTCTAGCCTAATCTTGATTGCTGAAATAAAGGCTGAAGAAGAGAAAGAACAGTGCAAAATTCAAGCTCTTCTCACAAATACAACACACTTTTCCTTCCTTTTATCTAACCCTTCCTATCAATACCTTTCTTCAAGCTTCCACATGAACCACAGGAGTTCCTAGTGGATAGTTCTATCTCAATTTTGACATATTTATCTGAAAAAAATAGTAATGTCATAGCATGATTTTATACTTACAAGTATTAAGGAGTTATAAAGAATTTTTGTCTCATTTAAAAGGAGTAGATATTGCATTAACTGCAGTTTTTCATAGATTATTTAATCATTTTTTATTCGATAGTTCATAATTTTCTTTGCTATAATCTATTATCCTGGGTATTCAGAAAGGGATTTTTAAAGTTTTTGGTTTTGTTTTTGTTTTTTGTCCTCTTCTCACATTTTCCTGTGGTACAAACCCTTTCAACTTTGATGTTCAAACTTGGTTGTTTAAACAATGCTGTTTAAATGCAGATGCATCTAGAGTATTACCAGGCGAGATCACAAGGCAGACTAAAATTAAAGTTCAGCTGATATTTCAGTTAATATTTAAGATTGCTAAGAATAATTTATGAATTTCATGTGCCCCAAGCGCATTATATTGCCCTATGTTGACAGTAGCTTTCCAGACTTGTAGCTTTAAATATATGCTATCCATTGTAGCATTATTTGTTCAGCCAGAGCTTCCAAGTGCTTGGTTATCCTAAAGACTTCCCAGCAGTTTGTCCTGCGTAGGCATTTGTGACTGGCTTAAGGTACACTTCCTTTTTGTGCATCATTTCTTCTGAAACCATGAGGACTATGTTGTGAGTGAATCGAATGGGTAAATGACCAAGACCACTTTAGTGGCAGAAAACTGTTTTCTGTAGAGTGCAAACTGTATATCTCTATCTAGTAAATAGTTCATGGTTTAAATACAAGCATGTCCTGTTGTTTTAGGTGCTCTAAAGTGCTTTCTACATTGCATCCAGTTACTGCTCCAGAAAGCCTGAGTGTCCCATGGTTCTGCATCACATCTGGCAGTAGTCAAATTTCCATTCAGGCAGTGAAGGAAAAAAAAATCGCAAGAGCTGGCTATTTGTTAAGATTAATAAAGTGATTATCAGGAGGTTTACAGCATTAATTCCTGTTTACATACCAAATGTTTTGGTATGCCATCATACTAAATGATGACATGAAGTCAAGTGATATTAGTCCTGGGCTTGTTCTATGGAATGGTTACTAGGTTTGCATGTGTTTTCATACAAACTGTTGTCTGTTTGCTGAAACAGACACATTTGGCATGTTTCTATTTTTTCAACCTTTCTCTTTCTTTCAAATTTTCTTTAGACTTGTTTGACTGTGGTTTGATTTTGTTCCTTGACTGATGATGATGTGATAGTAATGTGAGATGACTGCATTTCCATTCCTTGGAAAAATGCAACCAGCCAGGTTAGATGGTTGATAAGTCCATCTGCCATCCTGTTTCTTGTTTGATGCTGCTGTAGTACCTAGAAGTTCATGTATTTCCCAGAAGTCTTACAAGGTATTGCCAAATACAATTAGGCCGTTTGTATGATTTACTAGAAAAAAAGTTCATATGCAACTTGCATTAGTGGCTTTTGAGAATGTTATGAATTCTTCCTCCTATTGCTCATCTGATGTCTGTGACATTTACTCACGAAGCTCCTGATCTCCTTGGCTGAGTTTCTGGTCTTTTGCAAACACATTCCCAATTCTGAAAAACTATGCTGTATTCCTGAAGGAATTAAGTTATTACTAATCTTAATGCAATGATTTGATTCTTTTTTTAATAAACTACATCCTTCTGAATAGAAGAAGGAAATCTGAGCAGTATTGAGAGTTGTATGGAATGATGCTGTATGACAGAATGTGTGTGCATATGTATATATATATTCTCTGCTTACAGTCACAATTATATGCACACAGAGTTTTCATATCAAATGAGATCCAGCATTTAGGAAGCAGAGCTGGGAAGCCTCTCCTCAGTTGCCTCTGTGTCAGTTTGTTGCATAAAGAGACTACCTCAGATTTATAACATAACAGAAAGAGAATGATACATTGAAGAGAGTGATTTGTTTTTTTGTTTGTTTGTTTTAGCTTGCCTTTGGAAAATGACTTGAGTGTGTTCTTCTGGAATTAGAAAATCATAAGGATTAGTACTTTGGTTTTATTAGGCAGATTTGTAAGATTTCTACAATATCAGACATTTTTACAATTCATCTTCAGAAATATTATAGTGAAAGAATATCACTTTCCAGGGGAAAATTGAAAAGAACCAGTATGGCTGAGCTAAAACCACTTTTTTCATACTTTGGTCAAAAGATAGTAATTAAAAATAATTGTACATTGTGCCTGTTTGTTTAACCTTTTGAAATAAGCTTGTTGAATATATGATTTTTTTGCCCAATGTATTACAATAATTAACTTATACAAAGAGGTCAGACACTTTTGTATGAAGTTTATGAGTTTATCCTCAGGATTATTTTTACATAAATAATCTCAAATATCCAAAATCAGAATTTTTGCTAAAAAAATACATTTCTCAGATTTTTTTTTCAAAAATAGTAATTGTTTTAATATTTTAAATTCTAAAATTAAATAAATATTTAAGAGATATTACTTACAAATGACCTTCTTTTCCACTAGTTTCTCAGTGAATCATTTGAATGAATAATTTTATCCTTATAATGTAGTTTCCCATTGCAAAATGAAGGTACCTGTACATTCTCAGCTGTGTGAAATGCTTTGAGTATATTTTCTAGGAAGCTTTGCATAACTACCCTTTCCGATGGCACCAAGTTACCTTCAACTTTTAACTCAGGTACCTCAAAACTTCTATATCTTTATGATATGACAGTTCATACCTGAAGACAATACTCTTATCTGGAAAATATACATTGTGTTCTCTCCTTCTGTTCTTCCTCCTTAATTTCTATTGTTGCAATCTCAGAACGAATATTTGAGATGACATTCAATTCATTGCAATGGCATACAACTCAGATAAGCTTCGCTTAAGAACAATTGGCCCCTACCCAAGAGGGGATAGGTGGGACAGATTGCTGCTCTTTTACTGTTCCTTAAGAGCTCTCAGCCCCTACCCAGAAGGAGCTTAGCAGGTGAGACTGCTGATGGTCAGTTGTCTTTGTTGTCCGTCTGGAAGATTTTATGGAGATACCACATATCTTTTGTTCTCCTCTTCCTAGAAATATTCATCTACTTTGAGACAAATGTGACTCTTCTCACATCCATCTCCATTTCACATGAGACATATGGACACTTTGTGTTCATTACATATTCAGTATGACTGCCATTACTAAGGAGACAATTGTTCTCTTGTAGTCTCACAAATTCTCTAGTCAGCTTGTATGGATGGATTAAAATTCTGAATTGTCCAGTCTTTGCATGCATATAAAATCCTCAAACATAACTTGTTGACAAGAGATGAGAGCAATATATAGGAAAAAAATCTTAAACTAAATACATAATTTAAAAAAAAAAATCTTGGGGATCACAGAAAACATCCCGTTAATCAAGTTGAGCTTTTCTCAGCTAAGTTGAGCAGGGCAGTGACTGAGACCTACAGACTATATAGTTCTTCAGATAGTCTCATTGATGCAGACTGCATCTACTGTACAGTTTTGATTCACAGAAGTAACTTAGCATTGAAATAATTTCTCCAGTTGTCTCTACTTCCATGTGTTGACTAACTTTTCAGAATAGTTTTGATACCTGCAAATCAGGTTCTTCCTGAGGGAAGCTAAACTGAACGCTTTGCTTCAGATAAGCACTGGATGTGCTCTAATCCTTGAGCATGTCATATCCATAACCAATGACTGGTCCTTTAGACAGATCTTGAGCCATGTGCATGAAAGGCACATTTTGTTCAGGGACTGGGAAAATGCATTTTCAAGTAAAAACACCCAGCCTTATTCAGTATGGATGTAGATGCCTCCGAAGCAACTGCTCTGATCAGCAGAGCACCAATTCTATTGCACAACTATTCTATTTGTTAATGAGATAAATGTGACTGCCAACTGCCATATGCTTCAAGAAAACAAACAAAAAAGAAACAAGCATCTCATCTGTGTCTACCAAATTGCTTTGATGGAAAGTGTCTTCCAAAAAATCTTTCAGATCCTTCTTGGAAGTGTGGAGAGGGGAAGAGAGAGAGAGGCACAAGGGAGAAGATGATAGAAAAAATCTACAAGTTTTGGTATTTTGTCCTATTTATTTTTTTCCTATAGTTCATTATTGTCCTAAGTTGCTCTTTATGTGTGAGTTGAACAGATCTATAAGGTGACGTTATCTAATGTTTTTTACACAGTTGTCTTGGAACATTTATTTAAAGCCTTTGATGTAAGTGATGTTTTTCAGCTGCATTACAGACAAGTAGGATTCTTTAGATATTTGTAGCTTTTTTCCCCCACTCATCATCTAAGCTGGATCAAGTAACTTCACAGTATATTTTTATACCTGTTCAGAAAATGATATTACCCTTTGCATTCCCTAAAATCTCGAATTCAAATGATGCTTAAGACAGGAGAATGCCTCCAATGAGTTAATGGAGTTTTACCATTTATTAGTGCACTTTGAATTCTACAGAAAATTGTGAAATAAATTACACATATTCATACATTCTACTACATTATACAGAAATCCTACTTCATTGCAACATAAAATAGAGAAGGGGTATACAAACACAGTCAATTAGGTGTAGTGGGATAGATTTAAATCTAACAATTTAAATTGGGACAGACTCCATTAAAGTCACTGAAATTGCATCAGTGTTAGACTGTCATGTGGAAAGAGTAATCACACAGTAAGAGAGTTTCACATACTGTGAACAACACAGAATCAATATTGGAAAAGACTAGAAATTAAAATTAAAACATTTAGCTGACTGAGCAGCTGAAGAGTCTGCAAATGACACCTGAAGGTGGAAAGTGTGCCCTCTGAGCAATCCTGAGCACAGACTCCCCAGCTTTTACTCTATCATTTGTCATAGCAGCATGTGATCTTTAACTCCCCAGGTTTTCAATGGGCTGATTCACTGTACTGCATTTGCCTTAAATAAGTGATATTCTATTCCAGAAAGTTTTGTATACAAACGCAAGGAATCCCTTGCAGCATATTCTGGTTGGAATTTGAATCACCTGCCTTTTTCTCCAGAGTCCTCAGATAATGCAATGGGAAATGTTATCATGGGACTTATGAGGTTATTTACCTTCCAAACTGTTGCAATCAGTGGAAAGAAACAAGCATTTTGAGGACTCAATTCACTTGACCTATTTGAGAGTGGGTTAAATCATACCCCCATAGTGTCCATTGCTTTCCTTTGCCTATAAAATGAGCCTTGACAGTTCACTCAGATGCAGGCACCAATGTTCAGCCAAATGAATCCTATCAGCAGGGTCTGACTCCAACAAACCACAGCCATAAAGTGACAGTCACTGTAAAATATTATTCTACATGCATCAGGAGGAAACTTTTAAGCACATTTAATCTTATTTGACAAAAATCTAATTTGATTTGGTCTGTAGTTCTAAAATGGCCGCTGTGCTCAACAGCAAATGTAATTACCATTCGGAGTGTTAACTTCCATAATTATCTTGAACTAACAAGAAGCACAAGATGGCGTCAATTTATTTTTTGTTTGAAAGACTCTAATTGCAGAGGTGAAAAATGGAATATGGTATAAACTTTGGATCAACAGCTTACTCTGATGCATGCAAGAGGTCTTGAAATCACAGCCATGAGACAGGATAATGGATTCTTATTCTATTAAAGATAAAAACTGAAGCAGGTCACAAATCTAAATTAAGAACCAATTTATTGTGCCTTTAGAATATCTCACAAGACAAATTCTGTTTTCATTACACTTATATAACCTTAATGCTTTCAGTTTTCCAAATGCAATTCTGCATTTCAGATTTTCTAACTTGTTCTGATTTTTTTCACAAGGTGAAAGGAACTCTGTCAAGGTTAATGATCGGTTTAGTGGTAAAGTATGATTTTTTTGTTTTTTTCTTTCAGTTCTGCCTGAGGGAAACTCTAATCTCTCTTTTCTCCACCTTTCAAATCTCATAGGCAAGAGTAAAAAGCAACATAGCGATGGTATAGACAGCCTGCAGAGTTCTTCCAAATATCCAGTGATTAGAAATACGAGGGGAACACTCTAATTCACATTTTACCTGGAGCTAATAGATGCACCTTAATTGGTTTCATCTCTCAGAAGAGTTGTTGCCTTATTTTTGCTGAAAAAAGCTCGTCCTCATAACACTAGCAGAGAGCACTCTCCTGTTTACCTGAGGCAAGCTTGGCTAAAAAGCCCTGAGTTGTGTAACCAGGCCATATATCATTTTGTCTGAACTCTGTACATTCGTGGGGATAGTGGATTCTGCCCCTGTTTACACCACCATAATTCACCTGAAGAAAAAAAATTACAGATGTAATCTCAGTTATAATCTTGGGAGGAAAAAGAAGAAGGAAAAGAAAACTTGTCATCAGATTTCAATCAGTCTTTTGTATAACTGTAGATTTAAGGTTTAAGAGAGACATATGAATTTCTTCAAAGTCCCCCATTTTCACAGTGATTTCTTCTGGCTTCAGAACTCATCATGATTTATACATTTATTTAAATTCTTGTTAATGAAAGGAACACAGCGATCTCAATAGGGCTGCCTTCACCATCTGGGAAGATGGAAAAAAACTCTGACATCTGCTAGAGGAACAAAGATGAAGAAGAAGGGACAAAGGTGATGCAGGTACTATATAAAATATTCCTCATAATCCATACTTTGGCCTGCTTCAATCACAGACCTTAAATGCTTGAGGAGTGAGCAGCGTACTAAGAAACCGGGCAGATTTGTGTGAGTCAAAACCCTAACTACACAGCTTAGACTTGTCCAGGGGAATGGAAACAATGAATCCAGATATCCCTGAACTTTGAGCAACTACCTGTGGGCTGGTAAATTGAAGAGGGTTTAAATAGTCTCTTTGATTTCAGTATAATGATCAGGTCAATGAGAGCTAAACTCATACTTCTCAGAATTGCCACGCTATCTTTATTTAAACTTTTCATATTTAGCTTAGTGCAACTCACTTCACTACGATGAATTTCCAGCATTAAAAGCCCTTTGGGAATCACAGACAAACTTCTAGTTATATACTGAAAAATACAAATAATAATAAAAATAAAACACAAGGCCAATCAGAAAGATTTATTTATCTGATCTCTCGTATACCCTGCAGCAAAATTCACCAATGAAAGCCAGCTTGCATTCATGCTACAATGCTACTGATCTCCATCTCCTGCAGCAAAATTCTAGACTAAACAACTGGACTTGCTTTCATGCAGTAGCATTAACATGTTGATAGGACTACAGCTATATTTAAAGCTCTTTTCCTGAGGCAGCTTTTTATATTGTTGACAGTAAAATGGATGGTCTATGAAAAGAGTTATTTGTGCCACTATTTGTTTTCAAACAGTTGGACAATAATACAAGGGACTGAAAATCAGATTTAATATTCTTTTGACTTTTAAAAAATGATTGGAGCTAAAAACATGCAATTGATGCCAAAAGCAATTTAAAAAATACTGTAACTGCTGGCATGAAAGACGATGTCCTTTTCTCACAACGCAGCAACTTTTTTACATGCACTCATCTCCAGATTTGTGCAGTTCATTTAGTTCTGCTCAACATAACTTGTTTAAAATTTAGAACTAGTAAAATCAGATTTTAAATCTCAGAAAGTCACTGTTACAATGAAATTAACATGTTTTCTTTAGATAGTTTTAACTTAGAGGATGATGTCATGGTCATTGGGCATCCTCCATTGGGCACATGTGTGGTCATGTCTAGAACAGTGTATTTAGTTTGGGTCCTCCAGAGATACTGCGGAGACTCCAACTCACAGAGTTCCACAGAAAAAAAATAAACAAATAAATCAAAGAGAAAATAGGTACTATTAAAACTATGAGAGCAGTTTAACCAAGGGAGGCTATGAAGCCTCTCTTGGAGATCTTCAAAACTCTTTGAAGTCAACTCTGCTTGCAAGTGTGAGGATGGACTGGAGACCTCCAGAAGTCCCTCCCACTTTAAATTATTTTATGATTCTATGATTGCTTCATGAAATGTACTTTGTCATATCGAGCACTGCTGCTTAAAAATAACATTCTTCTCAGTCTCACTTCATCCTTCATGCTGGCATAAATTTTTGGATAGCATGTTGTGAAATGAGTTGGGTAACTAACTCAAATTCAATGTATCTGGAACGTGAGGAGTTAGTTTTTACTCGGATCATTTCTGCCAACAAGTTCTCCAGGAATTTATATGAATATTAATGGAAACATTTATAGCTGAGAAAGCAGTTATTAGCAGGGAAATTGTACAGGAATAAGTAAGCAAGAGCAGCAATGGCAGTTTATGCTGTTTTAAAATGAATAAGAATCAGTGATTAGTTAAAGATGTTTGCCACCAAGGATGGTGGTATATTTTTGTAAGAGGCATCTCAGCAGGAAGAGTTTAAGGTAACAGCCTGCTGCAACGGTTTATTAAACACTGCTTAGTACTTTTCATAACCACCCATTTGGCCAAATTCCACCTGGGTAATTATCTTCCATTGCTTGAAATTCCCCGCTGCAACTGCAGACAGACAACTTGTGCTCTCCTTTCCCTACCCTGCACATCTACAGAATGCAAGAGCTGGCACATCTCAGCACAGTGTTTATAAACAAGGCACTGCCTTTAAAAATTCTCTTTGCTATAAAAGTAGAGGAATGCAAAGAAAGAAATGAAACCCACTGATGGCACCTTTTTTTTTGCCTCTGCTCCAGGATGATGGTTTTATGGATAAAACATTCAGCTGGACTCAGCACTAGGACTTGCAGTTCCCCACAGACACTCTTTCTCCTTGACAATAGAGGGGCTTTCAAGCAGCTTTCCCAATCAGAAAGCAAACTGCTCAGCTATGCAGAAGACTCATCTTATGTTTCTTGAAGCATTTTCCATGTTGCAGCTTTGTCACAGTTGATAGGTCACTTGGAGAAAGGAATGATACTCAACATGGGGCTTGGAAGCTCCCCATTATGTTGTGTCTTCATGCTTCTCTGAGATAGGTTGGAAAATAACGACCATGAATATATTTTTAATTGCAATTACTGTCAGTAGCTGAAGTTGCCTGATCTTTCTGGCTAGAAGTCCTGTTTACAACTGCTTATAACTGTGTGGGAAAATGAATACAAATATGCTATACAGACTTATTTCAAAACGTAGGTGCACAAAGAATATGTTGTCCTATTACTATGACTCAATTAAAAAAGTAAACAGGATTACATGGCTATTTTTGCTACTGGATTGGGTAATCAAAATTCTACAAAAAAAAATATTTTGGCCAGGTTAACTGGAACATTTATGATGGTTTACACATCCAATGGAGAGTGTTTATTGCAAGGGGCCTAAGAGATTATTGTGATGGAAATAGTGACTATTAACTTATGGCATGATGGGTACTTATGGCTTAGTTCTATTTAATGTACAGGCCTATATCTGTTGTTTGAAAAAAAAACCTCAGTTGTGTAAATTTAAATTCAAAGCTTGAAGTATAATGCTTTGCAGAGCATAATTACATGTCTTGCAATATTATAATCTTGCAGATCTATATGACGTCCTTGGCTTTATGTCATGTGTCTTGATGGTTACTTTCTTGCAGCTAAACTAGATAAGAAAGAGGAACAAAAATGATGAAGGAAGTTAAAATCAGTTTTGGCCTGAACTAAGTTGTATATATTTACCTCTAATTTCAGGCCTGAAGACAGTAAAATACATAGATAGAACCCTTTTGAAGAGCTACCCATACAGTGGATTGTGGGTTCAGCACTATGAGGAGGATGAACTTAACAGCAATTAGACAGTTCATCAGTGGATACCCAAAGTTTTGACAGTGAATCACGATGCAAGGGGACACAACCAGTGCGTTTGGTCATATGGTGCACTTCCCTGAAACTAGAAACAGGACAATGATGAGGGAATGGAGGTAAACATGTAGCTGGTTCCATGAAATAGGACCCCTGGATCTGTTACAAACACTTAGCATAGTCTTGTGGACAACAGCAGATCAGTTTGCAAACCATGGCATTAAACTAATACTGAAGCAACTGATTGTTTTAATTAAAAAAACTAATACTGAAAAAATTTGACAGCTTTTCATGAAAACTTCTTAATTTTTTTCTTAACATTCTTTTTTTATCCTTAGTTATAAATGAGTTTTTACTACCTGAAATTACCATGATGTTCAGGAACTTTTTAAGGCCTACAATAAAGATACCAAGATGACCAAGCAAATTTCTCACTGAAATCCTCTTGCAATTCACTGCAAAGTGAACTGGCTTTTGGATTAAATCTCTGACTGTTGAGTGTTTGGGTTTGTTAGGATAATAAGAGGGCACTGATGCAAAATAATGCCTCTGCTAAATGATAAATGAGCAAGAGTGCATTCTTGATCAGAGGCAGAGGTTTAGAAGTTGGAGACTTCTGGCAGAAGATTCATAAATGCTGAGAGTTTTTTACAGTAAGCAGCATATGAAATCAAGACATAGTAGGGCGGCTGAGAAAGGATCTGAAATGCACACTGGTGCCTCTGCAACCATTTAGATGGAGGATACATTCCAAGTTTATACAATTAAGTATGAATTTGCTGGTCAGAAACTCGATTCAAATAGCCAGTAGATTATGACCACTTAGTACTAACAAAAGATTCTGATTAATGACTCTGTGTGACTACAGTGGAGATTCTTTTTCCTTATTAATTGCTCTTGATTTCAGGTGCATTACTATACCAAATCTTCACTTTTGTGCTTCTGCAATACACAGAGTGCCCACTACATTCTTCAGTTCCACCTGGTCTGGCCTCAGTTTGGAGGGTGTTTGGTTAATCAAGACTAACAAAGCTCTGTCAGTCCTCATTTGAAAGCAGTTTTCATTCTGCTATAAATGAAAACAGCAATTTTTTTCCCCTAGCAACATGGGTCTTTTCTGACTGCCCCCTTGTGTGCTTCTGCTTGGCTGTAACAATAATTAAAAGAGTTACTTGCAGGTAGTTTTCCCACCAGCAACACTCCTTTAGCAGAATGAATTTTCTAAGTTCAATGCTTATGCTTACTGGACTTACTATAAATAGGCTAAGGATCAGATATTGTACTTTAAATTTGACAAAGAAGAATCCACTTTGTGAACTGGTGAACACTTTCAGAATAGAGCATGCTGTCTACTTGCCCCGTCTAAAAGAAGTAAAGAAAATATTAATCATCTGGCAATTATTGCAAAACAACCTGCAGGCTGCACTCAAAAGAGAGCAAGAAGGTAATATAATATTGCATCTAGGAAATTCCACAGGGGGATTGGACAAAAACTAACAGCTTTGAAATGCAGCAGGAAAATAAATAATTAGGTATTAGAAAAAGCTTTGAGTGTATAATGGTACTTATAGGTTGATTTTATTTTTATTTAGTGATGTTCCATCTAAGTCTGCCAAAACATTGAGGATGGGAAATAAGAAAAGATTGTTTTGTATATGTAGCCTCAGTTCTTCATGAATTTTTAACTTGCTATTCCAGTGATTTATTTATATCAATTTATATCATCACTGCTTGAAAGGAACCTTATTAAATGAGGTCAAAAAAGAGCTGAATAAATGATTACCTTCATTGTGTTAATATTGTGATAGTTAGCAGGAAACATTATTAAAATTGTGTCAGATAGTTTGAAATTATTTAAGTTTTTTTAGAGTATGGAATTATAACTGTATTTTAAATCGTAGATTTATCATGAAGGATATAACATTTTTTTAAGACATTTCAATATGTATTTTATTACCTGATTTTTTTGAGCTCTCTTTCTTGCTGACCAAACAGGAAAGTTCAATTTTAGGTCAGTCTTTTATAGATTGATCTAGATCTGAAACCCTGTGTGAGATCAGTGGGATAATTTTCATCAGTCTGTTTCTCATCATTATCTGTGGAGGCATCTCTCTGAAGCAATTTCAGGAAAAATATCATCTCACCTGGTACTTTCAAATCTTTTCCTCTATATCCCAGGTTGTGCTGAAACAGATATATATCTTGTTTTATTTTGACCAATAGCAAGATATTGATTATTGGGGTATTTCCAATCATTTGGAAAATAAAAAAAGAAACCTCCCTGTTTTTTTCATAGAACAGGACCTTTCTTTGTTTTGAAAATAATGTACTTTAAAGTGTTTCAAATTAAAATATTAGTAAGTTCTAAATCAAAATATATTAGTAACTACTGGAAACCTTGGTTCGTAGCCTTTTCGTTAGGAAAAAAGAATAGTTTCCACAGGCAGCAAAAGAAGGCACATGAATCTGAAATGATTTTTAGTGCTGTTGATTCTTACTGTTTCGGAGCTAGTCTTTAGCAATGAATCAAAATTTATACATTTAAATAATATTTCTGCTTTGCTTTTTGTGCTTTTGTTCTCAATGATTAAGGTGGTTAATTGGTTTTTGGGGGAGCTCACGGAAGGTACTTTCAAGTCACTAAATAATGCAAAACACTAGTGAGAATTGCTGACAAGTCTTCAGATCCCTATACATTTTTCTCACTGTCATCAACCATTAAATAGTCAGAGTACATATCAAGCAGCAGAATTTATTTCTTAGATTGTCTACAGTGCCAAAATATGTTGCTAATATTGTTTCTCTACCAAGTGAGGTCAGAAAAAATGGTAAGACTGTAAGTAATTATACTTACATAGAGTATTTTCCCTCTTAGATACAGAAACAATTTACTGTGCATCAGGTTGCTCACAAATCATATTCAAGCCACAACCTGTCACACAACAGCTCTTACTCGTGCTAATGAAACTTGACTCTCACATAATATGTTGCATAAGGCTGTTCTTCAAAAGGTTTGGTTGAGTAATTCTGAGAATTTCATTTGAGGTCATAACAGTAGCCCAGGCACTAGTTAGTTAAGTCATTCTTCACCAACAATATCTAAATAGACAATGAAATTCGGGGGGGGGGGGGGGGCGAGCCAATTTCAAGCTGTTAATTGGTAGACAAATCACCTCAGGGATGATAAAAAGAGGATTTAAATATTCTTTAGATCATTCAAGATTCTTTTTATGGTGGCTGTTAGGGGCAAGGCATCTTTTTGCTGTCTGAGGTATAAATCTGCACTCCTGTTATTTACATTTTCATTTGTGCTTCTGTCATAGAGCATAGGATGATTCCTGAGCAAATTTCAAATCCAGCAGAATACATGCTCTCCTGTCCTTGTCTTTCCATGTTATGAAAATAATTTGTTTACTTTCACTTTCCAAGGACCCAGAACAGCCTGACTTTCCACTCCTGTAAGTACAGCTTCTGTTGATAAAGATAGGCTGCGAGCAAGACTTTTTGGTAGTCATGCACCTAGAAAAGAATACTACTAAATCTCAGAGATTCTCAACAAAAATCTTGAATGCTGAAACTATTAGGCGCTTAATCTCTCGAAGAAGCCTCCCTACATTGTGGCAGGAGCAAAGAATTTTATTGCTCTTTAAAGACTGTTGCCAAAAAAATAAATCTGCAGGAGTTGTAGCAGTCTTATCCCACTGTGAGTAACTCATTTGTATTCATTATTGAAAGGACTCAGTTAATTATTTTGCAAGTCCTACTGGATAAATACTGCCCAGGAGCAGAGGAAGATTTTTAGTGAGGTATCTAAATATACATACACACGCAAATGCACAGTGTCTGCTTCAGTGCCTTTGGAAGACTTAGCGCAATTTTCTAAGCCAGATAGATAGCCATACTGAAGTAAAGATATGTGTGTGCATGTTTTTGGATTCAGCTTTTCTAGAGAACTTAATTTTGAGAAAACTTCCACCAGAAAAAATTCCCAAGTGCAGGTGTTTTTGCTGTCAAATCTAGATGAAGGCCAGACAACCAAAGCTTCAAGATCCCTTACCTGGGACAAACACCCAGCTGCCTGAACAGGAGATCAAGGACATATGTTCTGAGTGGCACCTGGTGGAAGACTCCACATCTGAGATGTGAGGTTTCCAGGAATCTGCCTCATGACTTTCTCACTTGAAAACTCCTGAACTCATATGGTCTAATTGGCACCTGGACCTAACCTCTTTTTTTTAAGTTTCATTATTTCCTTTTCCTGTGATATATAATTCCATTTACTTGAAAAGGTTTCTTAATAGCTTATAAACATTGTAAATGGCATCAGATTTTTTTCTTTTTTTTTTTTGTTAGTTTGCTCTTTTCTTCATTTTAGTCTTCATCACAAAGCACGAGTGCATTTAATTAAGCACTGTACTATTTCTCCTGCTGCACATTTTTAAATTATATCATGCACATTTTTAAATTATATCATTTTATTCAAATATATCTCTATGGACTTTAGCCACCCATATCTGTTCAATAGTGCAATGAAAGACCAGGATATGTCTGTATAGTAGTTGAAAGAATTCTTCATTTCACTAATGAAGAATAACTGCATTGCTAACTGCCAGGTGACTGCTAAAATGTAAATTATGTATTTCAGTGCAAAGCATATACTTGACTTGAAAAGTCAAAAAATTACAAACTTACTTAAAAAAAATAAATAGCAATAAAAGAGTTTAACAGAGTAGTCTGAGCAGGAGATCATATTAAAATTAAAATTTCTGTGAACTAGTAACAACTTCAGGAAGACCTCCACATCACTATACTCATTTCTTCCAGTCATAAATCCTCGAAAAGCTGCAGAGCAGTGAATTCTGCATAATACTGTGGAATACTTTGCATAAGATTTCTACCCATCCTTTCCAAGTAAAATCTGGATTAATAGTTTTTACTAGTTTTTTTTTCCTAGTTTTTATGGAAAAGAACATCCCTCATTTCTCCATTGGCCAGACTATGTAAGTATCTGAGTCCCAACAGTAATTATAAATATTCATCCTAAAGCTAATATTTCATAGGTTCTCTATAACTAGCCACAGAGTATTCCAGTAGTTCTGGAAGAAAGATCGAGCTTTCTTTAGCATATCTTTTACAATGTGCTGCGCTGGATTGATCACAGATCTTACTAACATACTCAACTGGCAATGTCTGATACTCTTAATTTTAACAGTCTCATTAGCAACAATTATTTCATTAATAATTTTTATTTAATGGTGAACAAATAGTATCTCAAAAATAGATTGTTATCACTAAACCAGGTGATGCAAGTACCCAAAAGAAAAATCTATTAATATAATAGCATTACCTGTCTTCCACATGAACAGTGAGTGCAGAAGCTCTGCTCTGGTTCACCAGCCTGTGCAGTGCACACGACTGCACACAAGTGTGTCGCTCCAAGGAGGTATGAGCAAGGCTTTAGGCACATTTCCCTGAAGAGCTTAAGAACTGCAGTATAAATCAGAGGGGGGATCTGGGAATCTTGATGTGAGGAAATGAATAGGCAGTTTCTTAACAAAAATGTTCATCTTCTGTCTCAGTAAGTGACAATGGTTGTGTGCCTACTAGGTTCATAACACAAAAGAGTGTTAACATATTGCATTAGCTTGAGTTTGTGTGTGGATATATTTGTGTATACAAATGCCATCTTCCACCTCCTTCTCAAAGAAAGGTTTATAGTTACATATGCCACCATGTGTTAAGTGATTTTTTATGGGCTATAAATGACTTGAGCAAGCTGTGAAATGAAACAGCCTGTTCTACTGCACTAACAGCATAGGTTCTGTGCTGTAAATGTGCAGTAAAAAACAGTGAGTCACTGTCCAAACTAACTGGAGTGCAAATGTGCCACATGTAATTCATATACCCATAATCATCCACTGTTTATATACCTACAATATAGGGAATGTAAATTTTACAATGTAAAGCACAGCTTTACATCAGAGAGAAAACATAAAACTATTGTATTTCTTTTTAGCTTTGAAGTCAGAATTAATGTACATGAGCATTGTTTTAAGATTCATTCCTACTTCTAAAATTTATTTTAACATCCCTGAGAAAGCTAGGTCTGTATCAGGCATGTGGGTAACAGCTTTCTCTGAAGTCAATATTTTTGAAGACAGAACTGTTTGTCTAGGTATCTTGCTAGCAACCTACGTTCTTTAAAGCTTTTCACTTGATTTTATGCATCTACATTTTATATTTTTTTCATCAAATTATACCTCCAAGAGACAGAGGGAATGAAAAATCACCACATATGTAGCTATTCTGCTAAAGCAGATGGGGAAGCTCCTAGCTGTTTTTGTAACATAACATGTTTTGTGATTTGCATTTTAATGTCCTATGACTGTTTTTTGCTCTTGCCTGATCTACAGATTTGGTATAAATTACGCAAATAAGCTGTATTTTCACCTCACTTTGCTCCCCAAGTGGACAATAGGTGGCATTTCCTAGCAAAACAACTACTTTTCCAAAAGCAGTCTTTAGGTAGCTCAATATCATTTCTCTCACTTTTAGCTGTTTTTCTTAGCAATTATGTTTTTCTTATTATACTTACCAATCATTCCATGTATTTTAATTTATGTTGTAGGTTGTTTGTTTACATACCAGGTACAAAATATTTTGTTCAAAGAGTTGTTTTCAGCTCTGCAGAGAAGGACCTGGGTGTCATGGTGGCACCCATGATGGACCATGAGGCAGCAGTGTGCCCTTGTGGCCAAGAAGGCCAATGGGATCCTGGGCTGCATTAAGAAGAGCATCTCCAGCAGGCCGAGGGAGGTGATCCTGCCCCTCTACTCAGCCCTGGTGAGGCCACATCTGGAGTATTGTGTCCAGTTCTGGGCTCCACAGTACAAGAGGGATGTGGAGCTGCTGGAGAGAGTCCAGCGCAGGGCTACAAGGATGATCAGGGGCCTGGAACATCTGCCCTATGAGGAGAGGCTGAGGGAGCTGGGCCTGTTCAGCCTGGAGAAGAGAAGGCTGAGAGGGGATCTGATCAGTGTCTATAAGTACCTCAAGGGAGGGAGTGCAGAGGATGAGGCTGGCCTCTTTTCACTGGTGGCCACCGACAGAAGTAGAGGTAATGGCCACAAACTGAAGCATCAAAAGTTCCACAGGAACTTAAGGAAAAAATTCTTAACAGTGAGGGTGACAGAGCCCTGGAACAGGCTGCCCAGAGAGGTTGTGGAGTCTCCTTCTCTGGAGATCTTCAAAACCCGCTTGGATGCAGTCCTGTGCCACGTGCTCTGGGTGACCCTGCGTGTGCGGGGGGGGTTGGACTAGATGATCTCTAGAGGTCCCTTCCAACCTTAAGCATTCTATGATTTTCTCCTCAGATTCACACAGAAAAAACAGTAATATATAAACACTATTTAGTTTTACCTTCTGACAGTGTGTTACCTAATATTTTTAAATTCTATTTATAACTATCTGATGCTCTCCTGTATCTCTTGGCACATTTCCTCATTTTCTATTACGTTTTGCTACCATCCATGGGAATTCAAATGTAACTTAAGTAATTTCACTCATCTTAAAGTGCTTGTTTTATTTCAATTATACTTGCATCATGCTGTGATATAAGCTAAATGGACTTCCTGGGGTTTCCAGTGATTCAAGACAGAATGTCTAAATTCATGAAGTCAAATGGTAGAAAAATTTTTTTAAAAAATCACATCCTCATATATAGAGAGAGAAAGTATATACTTCTCTTATTATTTTGACAGAGAAAGCAAAAGCTGGATCAGGAAAGATTTTGTCATTCCACAATTGTATTGTCAAACTCTCAAACTTGCATAGCAAGCCTAAAAAGGATTTTTTAAGAAAATGTATTTATCAGAGGACAGCAAAATAGCTTACAACTTGTCATAAATTAAATGAGAACCTAAGAAAAATCTAGCAAAAATCTTCCCTGTTTTTGTATAGCTAAAACCCCATTTGTATTCTCATAATGGAATGGAGAAAGAACTTGCAGACTTATTTGTCCTACTTTTACAGAACATTTATTCCATATTACAAAAAGATTATTGTAACATTGTGTAAAATACTTTACATTTATATGTCAAATATAGATTTTTAATTGTAATTTGCTGATTTCCTATCCCCTTGGCAATACATTTTCTCCTTGGTAAAGCAGCAGTAGATTAGGCTTAAAATGCATTACACCGCTCAAGATGTACATAGCTCTGTATGTATGACATTAAACACTTCCTTTGTCTGCATGTATTTCTGGCTATCCAAAAGCTGGGAAAAAATGTGCCTTTCATCATCAGAGATTTCAGAGATGCTGTGGCAAACTGTCTTTTATGTAGCTCAGTCTGCAGCGTCTGATACATCTCCTTATGTAACATGCTAAAAATGTGAAAAGAAGCCTGTGAATGTATATTTAGGCTCAAGCACTGATCTGTGATAAGGAAGAAAGGAGCAAAGAAGCCTCAAAGGGCTTCTTAGACATAAGGCTACATAGTTCCCCCACTCAGATCAGGGCTGTACCTATCCTATGTTCAAATAAAACATTCCATTTTTAATGTAAATGGAACCTTAAAGCACTTTCTATTGACTATTTCTATTGACTATTTCTGTTGAGTGTAGAGGGATTCTAGAGACTTTGGGTGAGATATCTGATCTTTTACAAGGTAAACCATGTCATTTATAAATAATTCTAAATCAAAGCCAAATTTTTGAGAGTTCTACATGTTTGATGGAAGAGCAGAGATGACACTGGCACAATTGAGCTTAGAACATAGGGGATCCCTTCCACAAAAAAAAAAAAAAAAAAAAATCCTGTAAATAGAGGTAGCCAGAATATGGAAATTAGATCTATAGCTCTTTTGACTTCTTGCATCCCACTTCTTATCCTCCCTCTCCCTGCCTTTCATCAAATGCAGGTATTCTTTAGTCTTCTTCGTCATAAAAAACAGTCTTCTGTGACCTCAGATCCCCTAAATTTTTGAATATGCCACTTACAGCTGTTGCCATTATTTCCCCTCATTATCTTCAAGATGTCTTCTAGACACTCTGTGGTTCAGGGCTTCCAGGCAAATCTCTCATCCCTTATATTATCCTTTCAGTAACTGACTTGGGGAGTTTCTGACACTAAAGAAACTTTCTTAGATCCTTCTCTTCAAAGTTTTGCCTCATTACCCTTCACCCACTACACTTTAAAATGCTGCCTTGCAGAAATAAAGACTTTTAAAATAGCAGAGAACTAATATACATCTGTGGGTTTTTTTTTTTTTCATATTTGAGCATCTCTGAAATATCAGTGCTATTTTCCCGACATTTTAAAAATCATTTTACTTAAAACCAGAGGTTTTTTTACACAAAGCCTAAGATCAAAGCCCTTCCTTTTCCTTTCTTCTTTCCTTCTTTCCTTCTTTCCTTCTTTCCTTCTTTCCTTCTTTCCTTCTTTCCTTCCTTCCTTCCTTCCTTCCTTCCTTCCTTCCTTCCTTCCTTCCTTCCTTCCTTCCTTCCTTCCTTCCTAGCCATGCAAGAAGTAACCAATAAATGGAAAAGAGATTTGCACTTTTTTGGAGAAAACATCAGACCTCTGAATCTCAACAGGCAAAAGACTTTGTCCATTTACAAAATGTATTTTGTACAACAGTTTAGTTTTTTTTCTGAAGATTAAGGCTTGAAGACAGTTTCTTTCAAACTTGCCTGGTTTAATCCTACTTTAGCTTTACTCAAGCATTTTGGGCACACAGGCAAAGTTTTTGCACTAATGTATTCACTGCTTTGTGGGCAGTGTGAATGTCTGCTAGCTTTAGGGCTCATAATATAAAACCGGCAGCTGGAGCTTGCTCATATGCCTGAGCCTGAAGGATCACCAGCCACTCACACTGCCCACAAACCTGTGAACTGAGTGTGCTGGGAGCAAAGGAGATCTGTAGCTCTGCCTCCTCTCACATACCGTCACATGCTGGTGCACACATTAGGGCAAACGGGGAAGTATTAATGGAAAAAATTAATCATCTTCTTTGCTTGTCTCATTACATATTGCATACTCAGATCTCCAGGGCAAGGAGATGTAAGGGTTCTCCCCATATAAAGGAGGGCATATTAGTGCAGCGCATCCCAGGATCCCACAAAGAAGCCAGTTGTTAGAAGCTAAATGGGGGCTATTTATCTCCTTCTGAAGGAGCATGACAGGACCCCTAGGTACATCACATATGGAAGGGAAGAAAGAGTAAAAAACATCCAAGCTCTTCATGAATGCGTATAAACAGATGATGAAAGATTTTGAACACATACCAGGGACCCTCTCTGGTTTTAATCCCTCTTCAGAGAAGGGACGGTTTGTTCAGTAACCTAGTGTCCCATGCTCAGATACTTCTCTATCCAGTTGCAGGAGATTCAGGAACCTGCATGTCTCAGTCACATCCAAGGCTCTGCTGAGCGTATTTACTGAGACAGTCCTATGTCAACAAACCCAATGACATCTATTTAAGGTACTGTGAGGCAGGAGGAAGTAGTGATTAAGGCTATATTAGATGTCTGATTGTTCTTAGCAGGGAGTGCAAAGATGAAACCAGCCTACAGAGAAAATTGTGGCATTTTCCAGGGAGAAAGAAATATGTGGGAGAAAGGTGACAAAAGACAAAAACTAGAAGGGAATGGGAAGATCTCAAAAGGACAGAAAAGGTCTGAGGCTTTGCATGTTTCAGATATTCTTTATAAAGCTCATCCACCATTATTTTTACAGCAGCATTCCAGCAGCTCATGTCGTAGCAAGAGGAGGAAAGACATTATCAACAAACAACCATTGCTGCAAATAACTATTGTGATGTTAAAAGAAATAATGATAATAATTTAAAAAAAAAAAAAAGAGAGAGGAGGAGAAAGCTTTACCTAAACAAATACTAAATGAGGAGAGTTGTTGTCTGATATGTTGGATTCTTGGCATATTTGTTAGTGAGCACCATTCTCATTTAACTTCAGCTGGAGTTGCTAATCCCAAAATAAAATGTAAATAATAAATGGCTAGTGTTTGCAGTAATAGTAAATTATTTATTGCAATAAGATGATGGTGTCTGGTTCTGCTGAAGCACAGTTTTCTGGTATAAACAGGGGAGGATGCTCTGGTTCTCGAAACCGTGTTAAAGGAATTGAGCTGAAACATCCCTCTTACTGCAATAGCACTCTGGTAAACAGAAGATCACATCTGTACGATTATGGTAGAAGGAAACATAATCATGGCACAGGTTCTCATCAGCGGGTATCCACATGCTCTCACTGGATTGGGGATCACACATTGTAGGCCTGTTTATGCCTACAAGATTATAGTAAACCCAATTCCAGTTAATAAATCCAAACAATTATTTTTAAGAACATTAAATATAATCCTCATCTCAGGAAATGGCACAGACATTAAGTGTTTAATATCAGACAAAGCTACGAGAGGGACAGAAATCTGTGGAGAGAA
Organism: Tinamus guttatus; assembly: GCF_059628265.1. Lineage (NCBI taxonomy): Eukaryota > Metazoa > Chordata > Aves > Tinamiformes > Tinamidae > Tinamus > Tinamus guttatus. The sequence goes on along the minus strand of NW_028288727.1, from coordinate 1,467,919 downwards.
ACATCTGAGAAATATCTGAGTTCTACTTAGTGATCTCCTATATTTTAAATCTGTAAAATTTCTTTCTTCCAATCAAGTTTGCAATAACCCACCTTGGATTCCTTAATTGTTATGCCATGCTTCTACAAAATAAATGTTGCAAACACATCCCAATATGGCTGAACTCAAGATATTGTTAATTTAATGAAATAGCTATTTAAACAGCATTTTAATTCCTCAGTTCTGGAAGATAAGACGTCTCAATATACAATATTAGAGACAACTATAGCTGCATCCTGTCCAGGTCACTAGATAACCATGAGACAAACTTTGGTACAATAAAGCAAAGAAATGCCAGTGTTCCCCCAGTGAACAATGCCCAGTTCCCAGAGGTTCATTAATTTAATCTCTTAGGGTATCAAAACAGATAAAGACCTAAGGAAAAGAAATTAGCTCTAACAAAAGACTTCTTTATTTCAGATCATATGGTTATGATGACAGTCTGCTAATCAGTACTCATCTCTTCATCTTTCTTACACTGAAAGATTATGTAAATTATGAGGTTTGTTACTTTTTCAGAATTATAAGAGATTCAGAAACCGCAGTACTTCACATCATACTTAGAAATGCTTTTAAGATAAATTGTAAGACAGAATTCATTCACTCCAGTTTTCTAGAGGGGAACAAAGATCCAAGGAGCATAAGTGCCCGTTTCCAGAATCCACTGGAAATATAAAGCTCTGTGAAGATTTCTTATTTGCAAACATTCTCCATAAGAAAATATATACAGAGATGTATGATGTAGTCTCACAGTTAGCATTCTTCTGGTGGGGTTGCACTGCCAAATAATTTATCTCCTTGGTTCATTTGACTGGATTCTTTGATTTCCATACTGAATGATGTTAGATTTGACTTCGGGTTTCTTTTAGTACAAACCAGCTTGTTCATTCTGAGATTAAACATACGTTTCAGAGACATTCTGTTCATCACTAAAAATTATGGAGGAAGCGATGACAAGTGTGGCTCCCCGTACTCTGTACAGACTGCCAGCACCAGCTTGGCACGTCTTGCACTGCCAAGATGCTCCAATAGTCTTAGGCACCATTCCCCAGGGCAGCATTGTCCTGTCCACAAGTGATCTCCTTCAGGTTGCATTTGTTTTCTCAGGAACTTTGCATAAAAACAAACAAAAAAGAAAGTTAGCTCTTCTATTCCTGAGCCAGCAGAGAACAAGATGAATGTTCAGAGACCACATTGCCAGTGGCAAAAGTGCAAAAGTGGTGTGGATGTGTCCAGTCTGCTCTAGAGGGGTCTCATTCAAAGCAGCAGAGCAAAATGTCCTGGACTCACTATTTAAATGTGTCACTGGATTGGCCTTGATAACATGGACCAAGAGTAGACAACTGTATGCTATTGTCTGGGATGATTTTGGTTGGCTGCACACATTGGATCAAAAAGAATTGTAAGCATGCTTTGTAGCCATCAATGCTTGGAAACTGAAACTTCATTTACTATGTCAAAATAACTTTAAGTAACAATGGTCAAAAACCGTGCAGATGAACCTCACGTCATTTACTGCAGCAGTCATTCACATTAATCTTTGGCAGTATGGAGCATGATACTTCTAAAAGAATAACAGTTCATGTTGCTTTCACCATAGCAAGTTGAACTCCCTTAATGTTTCAAAATACCTTGCAGCAATTTAGTTAATTAACCACTATCTTTTAATTGCTGATGGATTTTTAAAAAATGTGGTCCCCTAAACTGAAATGTACTTTCATGTAAAAACACCAAAATATTTAATCATAAGTACAAATTTTGAAGAACATGTTAGTTACTATTAGCATGTTCTTAAGGTGAACTCAACACTGCAGTGCATGCTTGTGGCCTTCTTACAACACATGAGTAAATTTGCATTTGATATCTGTGTGAAATGTGAAATATCAGATAAATCAGCTTAAATGTTTCTTCTCACTTGCAATATTTACTCCACCCTCTGTTTGTGCAAAACAATTGTATCTCCTCCTGGTCTTTGTTTGCTAGACTAAATTAGCAGGTATTAAGCAGGTACTAAGATATTCTTAGTATCTTCCTATGTGGTTCTTTGCTGCTGTGATAATCACAGTAGCTTTGTTTGCACCTGTTCCATCTTGAATTCATCTTTCTTGAGGTAAATAGTAATATTTGAATTACAAATGGTTTTCTGGTGTTTTAGAAAGGCATATTACATATGCAAAGACTCTTTCACTGTATTCACTTTTTCTCTGAATTGCACTGTAGCATTTGCTGATCATCATCCTACGGGTACTAGAATACCTGCAATCCTTTCTGGTCCCCATCACTTAAGACTGGTGTTCTCTAAACTGTGCACTGTATTTTATCCTCTCCCTACAGATGCAGTCTTTGGGATCTTCCAATCCCATGACACCCGAGCAACTTCATTTCTGCCATATCATCATCAAAGTTGTATTCATCTCATCCAGCTGTGAATTGCATGAACAGCCCAGCTGTTCTATGCTGATACCTCCCCTCATCAGTTTTTCTCTTTTTAAGCATATTTGAATTTAAAGAATTCACTCCATTAACTAATATAGATTTTAACTATTATTATAGCTTGTAAAAGCAAATATAAGAGTGATGAAGGTACATGAAAAAGAAGGAAAAAAGACAGGGGATTGGAAGGATGAAAAATGGCTTATGATTCTTTAGAATTTTGCTGTCTTTATATAGTGTTCTTTGTTTCAAAGAAATTTTTCATAAGGGTGGTGCTAAGGCTTTTTCATCGCATGCTGTGGGAGAGGTGAAAATTAGCATGGAAGCACAAGAGAGCTATCATGGTTCATGTGCTCTCAGCTGGAGATCGCTGTTTCCCCCAGGAGGCTTAAATAGTGCAGCAGGATTGTTTGTTGTAAAGGTTCTCTGGGGGTACTGAATGCTCTGTGGAAAATTTCCAGGCACCGAGAAGTGGTGCTGGAGTTTTCAAACATATTCTAATTACTATAAACATTTCTCCTTGCTCTAGCCTGCAGAATCACAGGTAGCATCCTATGTGCCAGTTTTCTTTTTAGATTGGAAATGCATCAAGCATAAACCAGACATATTTTTCAGAAAAGACTGTGTTTAAATAAGGATTTCCTGAAACTAGCATTAGATTTGTGCTACAACTGCATGTTCTGTTTTTCTTCATAACTAATCACTGGAGTGGGTGCAGACAACAATATTGATCAAAAAGCTAGATATATGCCCCACCTTTTAGGCATGTGGTGCCTTCATCAGTATCTTTGGTAGTTTATACACAGAGTAGAAATGGCCTTACAATATTTTCCTGTATCCATTTATATTAATTCTGCATCTGCTGTTTAACCAAGCTATACCTGCTGGGCACTCAGCTTCAGTGCTTCCCTGAACAGGGACATTTTAACAATATGTTTAAAGGCTGGTGATTCACCCGAGGAAAGAGATTAATAAATAACAAGGACTCTGCTGGCCAGTCCTCTTTGGTCCTATTAATGAAAACTTTATGCTGCCATCATGATATGTGACCCGGCATATTCAGACCTATAGGAGGAGTTTCCTTATGATTAAATACAATGGCAGAATCACCAGCCTCCTAACAGGCCCTGTCCAACTATGGAAATGCTGAGTGAAATGTTGACCCTGCATAATCTCAAATGTAAATTTGCTATTGACAGTAAATGAGGCAGATTTCAACCTGTGAGAAGGGTTGTGGTGCCATATTGTAGCTGTAACTATTTGTAATCATATTTTGCTTCATTATCCAAAGAAAAATATTTTAAGTAGGAAAAACAATAGACTGTATGACTGCTCATAGACATCTGCAAAACAACAGCTGGCTTCTTTAGGGGGGAGTTATTCAAATCTGGGTAGGCATTTGTGGTACATGGAAGTAATCTCTAAATGGCACTTGGTAACTTCCTACTCTTTCAGAGGGGAGATCTGCAGCTGTATCATAATTGTTTAGTTTCTGCAGAGTTGTGATGCTCTTTATGAAATGTTGGCATCAGCATCCAGAATTTCCCGGTAATGCATTCAAGCACCAGATTCCTGGCACTAGGTACCAAAGACTCTTAAGGGATTTACTTTTTTTTTTTTTTTTTTTTAAAAAAAAAGAAAACTAATGTCCTAAATAAATAATATTTTGCCCTATCAAGATAATAGATAAGGAAGTGCAGCCCCTGTTCTGAAGTGATGCTAATATAATGAACTGGAAGTGACTAATAGTCTTGTGGGAGCACATCAAGTGGAAAGGAGAGGCAGCTTTGCCTACACTTCGTTCTGTGGCCTCTCCTCATCTCCAGAGTGAATTAAGGAGAAATCCCTATATTGTGGGAATGATGGGACTGAATTTCTGTGCCCATAAGGAAAGAACTAACCTGTGCTTTTAAAGGTCACAGTTAGCACTTTCCTTTAAATTGTGTGAATGATATTGTTCCATATAAATAAGAAGATGAAATGCTAACTCCATTGTCTTTCAGAACAATCACATCCATTGAAACCTCCTTTTTTACACCCTGTTGAATGTTCTCCCTTTATTTTTATGTGAACTTCTTGTAGTAGTCTTACTTGTAGTAACCTTACTTGTAGTAAAGGTTTCTGAGGAGATGAATTGTAGTGGCCATTGTAATGATTTTGGTAATGACAATGTATCACTGTAATGACAGTAACTGCAATGACTTTGTAGTGACTTGTAATGACTCCTACGTAAATTTGTATTGTGGTGAGCAAAGGCCCTCTGAAGCAAATGCTATCTAAAACATATGACATAGTTACAGGCATGTGTACAGCATATATTCGCCCAGTTTGTTCACCCAAGCAATACATTATTCTTATATCTCTGGTTAAAATCATAAGCTATACAGGAACACACAGAGACAAATGAAGAAATGAGGACCTTTCCTCCTTTACAATTTAGACAGATAAAGTCAGATTCTTTTTACATTGATGAGGTTTTTTTTTCTGCTTTTATAGGTAAAACACAGGTTATGGGTGAAATCAAGATTGCATTAAAGAAGGAAATGAAAACAGATGGAGAACAACTGATAGTAGAAATCCTTCAGTGCAGAAATATCACATACAAATTTAAATCTCCAGACCATCTCCCAGGTATGACACAGAAACCAGCCTTAAGTGTGATGTATCTGAAGATGTTTTAAAATGACATTAAAATGGAAAATAAATTATTTCTTAAGTAAGTAGAATGACATATGCTGTGTAGTTCCTTTTGGAGTGTTTTTGTTTGTTTGTTTTTCTCCTATTAACAACTCTAGTGAAAGTAAAAACATTTTCTAGAAGTAAATTTCCAGTCAACAGTTAATCCCTTTTTAATCAACTTTCTGATTGTTTAAAATTTCTTAACTTCAATAAAAATAATGAAATTATGATAAATGGTGAATTATATATGGTGAAAATATGTATTTTGGTGAAACAACAATTTAAAAAAAAATGTTAGTAATAGAATTCTCATAGATACATAAAAATACATAGATACATCAAAATATATATATTTTTATGTTGTAAGCACAAAGTAACACTTCCACTTTTAGCGAGGTCATTCGATTTTTACACAGTGTGTAGAGAACAGAACTGGCTGTATCATGTTCCATAGTCTGTTTCTCATCTACTGAAATCATTATCACCAATGATTATTTAAAAGAGTCTGTATTTTTGAATTTCTGAAATTCTGATTTTTTTGAACTGTTCTTCCCCAGACCTGTATGTAAAGCTGTACGTTGTCAATATCTCCACCCAAAAGCGAGTAATTAAGAAGAAAACCAGAGTTTGCAGACATGATCGAGAGCCTTCATTCAATGAAACATTTAGATTTAGTTTGAGTCCTGCTGGGCATTCTCTTCAGGTAATTCTGCATCTTATTAAAAACCAGTTTTGTATGTGTTCCATGTTGTGCTGTTTCCAGTTGAGATCAATCTTTTACCTCTGGTTCTAGGCTGAAAAAAAGAAAATTTCAAACAAAATAACATAAATGGAAGTTTATGGCTGGAATAGACTTGAAAAGATTGTTTAATACATCACTCCACAATGAGGAAGGATAGATAGGCCAGCCCTGCAACTTTTATGTTTAATATCCTCTTAAAATTCTCTACAGAAAAAAAGTTCTACATGCATTCCAAAAATACTTGCCTGTATATTTAGCAAGTTTAATGATTAACTTGATTATTCCACATTTTAAGTCATCTAACTTATCCTTAACTATTTCTCAAAACACAGAGACAATTGGCCACCATTCTCATTATTAAAAAAAAAAAGAAAAAAGAAAATACCAAATTGTTATTGCTTCTCATTCTCTCTTCTCTCTTATTTTTATAGATGAAGTAAACTGAATGACCTGTTCTCTAAATGATAATAGTTCTGTCATTCTCTCCAGCTCCTCAACTTCTTATAAAATTGTGATGCCTAGAACTAGGCACAATAGTCATAATCTCAGGCATTGCACAACCACAGATGATGCCAAGTCAAATATTCTCTGTGTGCATCAATAAAGGAGAGTATAATATTCCCAGTCTTGGGTGCACTGAATGATGTGAGAACTGATTTAGGAAGTGCCCCTCTCAGGTTTTAGTTGTTCAGATAAATTTGATCATTTGATCAGATATGCTTCTGTCGAGGGGTAAGAGTGACCTCACTTGCCCTCATGTATTTATACTAAGGCTAAGCCAGTTATTCAGGCTCTCTCTACATGCAGGAAATAATAGAGAAGACAATTCCTGAGTTACCTGCATGCTAATCCAAAAATAAAAATCTTTTTAAATGTATGATTAAATCTGGATTACTGATTTAAACAAGTCAGCTAGGTTTTGATGGCTAAAGTTAGTTTAGATTATAAACATGAGGCCAAAAATATATAGATATTGTTTTCCCTGCATGCAAATATCCTAGCAGCCATAGCAGCCCTAATTAAATAGACTGAATTAAAATGTATTCAAGATGTTATAGATGTTATATTATATTGGAAAATCTTGTGTGGTCAATGAAGTCCTGTCAAAATTCAAGAGCTAAAATTTCTGTGAAAACACTGCTTCCAGGAAAAAGTCTTCAAACTTTTGAAGAGGGGCTTAGCAGGCCAATAAGAAGGAGCCCACAGAGCCCTGACTTTTCAAGAGTAAGTTGTTAAAGAGTCATGATAATCAGGGAGATGGTCGCAGGAATAGCTGGCCTGACACAGATTTTCTCTCAAATGTTGTGAGGTACCCTGGTGCAGCAGGCTGCAGAGAAGAGGAGATGCCTTTGCTTTTCAGCATCCTTTCTATAAGCTGCATGCAAATTCATCTTCTCTGTCTCTTTGAATATAAGACATAGAAAGTCTTAAGCACAACAAGCAATCAGAAAAATTAAAACAAACAAAAGATTTCACTTCATAAAACTTGGAGCTTGAGCTGCAAAATTTATTTGTCATACGGTTCTATGAGATGTTTTCATGGAAAAAATTACACAAGTGATTGCACAGATTCATGGGCAAAGTACCTCACAGGCTATTAAATGCCATTTGTGAATCAGGAAGTCAATAGTACTTGTAAAAGTATTACTGTCCTGTTCTTATCCTCTGCCATATACACTGTGCCTTAGCATCCGAAAAAGAATGCTGACCTGGACATATCTTTGGTCTGACTCAGTACTCCTGTTTTTATGTGCTTTTCCTATCAGCCTGTGAGATCCTTCTGCAGAGCTATAGGATGTAGCATGTAGACCATAAAGCTGGCTGATTTGGGGAGTGATGAGCTCTTGGGTACGTCACCAAAAGAGATCTGGGGGAGAGGATAAGGAAGTCAAAAGAGAATGTGCAGAACAAAGAGTTAGCTGGGGGCTACGAAAGAAAACTTGATCAGAGATGAGAAGAGCTCAAACTAAGCAGGGTTAGTGGGGCTAACTGCAAAAAGAGAGTGGGAAATAGTGGATGCATAGTAACCATACCAAGTATATTGTAAAGAAAAATGAAAAACAGCTAGAAGCAGCTATTAGGGCTGGGCTCTGTGCTCTAAAAATCAACATGGGTGTACACCACAACAGTTGCAAATATTGGCTGTGGAAATGGGGCCATGGATTATTGTGGGGTGAGGGAAAGCTATGACCGCTTGGTCTTGGCTGTTGTGAACATATACATTTAAAATATCAAGATTAAAAATAGACTAAGTGATGCAGGATAATAATAGTGGATTTAAAGCCTGGAGCAGGGAAGACGCAAGACTGAGGTCCAGAAAGGTGAGAGAAGATGGAAAAATAGTGCTGCAGCTGAGGGGAGTAGAAAGAAGGATCAAGGACAGAACTGAACAGAAAATTTCTGTTAGAAAATTTTTCTGTCCCTAAAAATGTTGATCTGATATAATCAAAACATTCTACATAACACATTTTGACAGACTTCAGACAGGCATTTGGCTTGGTACCTACCAGCTTGCTTGGTAGCCTCCCTAATTCTCCCTGGTTCCTTGGCAACCCATCTGGAATGCCTCTGAAAAGAAGTGGGCTCCTGGCTCCTTCACCTTCCTTACTCTGTAGCTGCTTCCTGGCTGGCTGGCTCACTGCAATTGGAAATACATAATTTCCTATGTAAGAGAGAGAGAATATTTTTCACAGATGTTGGCTTACCAACTTCTGTGCTGACTCAAGACACTGAATCATGCAACCTAGAAAGCCACCATAGGTTGCTTATCTCTCCCAAGGAGAAGTTTTCTGATGGATGAAGTGAAATGTGCTTCCCTAGATGCTGAGTTCCCAGGGCTGCTTCATCAGGTTTTCCCAACTTGAACTGTTTGACTGACAAGCATGTAGATTCCGAAGTTTGAAGATATGTACCTGGTTTACCAATTGATATTAAGACTGGCCATAGAGAAGCCATCCAGGAAACTGATTGCACTTTTTTGTTTGTTATACTTCATTGTACTAGAAAACTTTCTTTTTGGCTCTGTGCTTAACATCAGAATGGAAAATGTTCAGAAATGTTAAAATTTGTGTTTACTAGGAATTCTAGTTCTTCTGGTTCTGCTATGTGCCTATTACAGTTCCCTTTAGCACCTCAGCTGAGTCCTATCATTCTTCCTTGTTAGCTTGAATCTATGAAAGCAACAAGGAATTGCCCCATTTTCTCCCCTGCTAGTTCACACAGAAGGTGATTGCCTCCTACTGTAATCAGTTACCTCCCTTGCTCATTGCCTGAGGTCTGCTCAGTGACTCAGTGAATTTTACAAATCTGCTGTTAATTTTATTGGTGAAGTGGTATTTCTCTTCCACCTCATTTTTTTTTAAACTTGAATATTTTTTTGGAAAAAAAAAAAGTTTCTGTAAGAAATAATTGACTTGTGAGACACAAAAGTCTATTGTGAGTTGTAAACTGTATGCAAGGCACCCTCAACCCCCGCGCACATAAAAGGTACATATTCTTCATAAAGCTTTACTCCGTGTTATACTTAATCTTGTGTTTGTCTTTGGCAACCAGTGGGTGAACAAATTGCTCAATGAAGTCCAAGATTGTCATATTCTAGTTCCTGCATCCCATGATAATAAAATAAAAGAGAGAGGAGATCTAATTTTCATGACTTCTTTTCTCCTGGCAAGATGACCCTGTTTTAAAAGCTATAGCCAGTTTTTCTTGCACCAAAGCAGAGCTCAACACTTCTGAATCTTACTTGTCTGACAGCAAATTCAGGATGTTAATAAGCACAGTTGTAATTTATTGTTGTTGTTGTTATTTTCCCAGATTCTGCTTGTCTCCAACGGAGGGAAGTTTGTGAAAAAGACACTGATTGGGGAAGCGTATATCTGGCTTGACAAAACGGATCTAAGGAAAAGAATAGTAAACTGGCACAAATTGTTGGTCAGCTCCACACAGACACACTGAGTGGAGCGGTCTGCTTAGGGCACAAAACCTGCAGAGTCTGCTATAAACAGCATCACTCCAAGACTCTAGTTTGATATCATTGTGTTTAGCTAGTCTTTCAGAAAACGAAGTAGAAAAGAGCAGTCTCTGAGCTACACAGCACATGTAAAAGAGGGCTAGTGCACTTGTTTTGCTGAAAAAGACAGCAAAGTGAAAGAAAACCTGGGCCCCGAACTTAAAGTGAGTCTGTTGGAAATGAAGACTGATATGTGGGCTCCGTGTTGTTGGACTCTGCCAAGAGAGTAACTGGGGAAGAAATGATGAAGGCTGGAAGGCAGGTATTAATGCAGAGTTTGGCTGCGACTGGAAGTAGAATGATGGAAAGAGCAGTCTGGTTTCTTGTGCAAGCAGAAGGAGATCACTTTATGCAAAAACACCTAGGGTGACTGACCTTCCACATCTCACTTATCAAAAGTGTAAAATGTGTTCCTCTGCAATTTAGGGTCTCTGATGGTTCACTGCAGTGAGATTACGCCACTTGAAACAAACTGCAGTCTGTTTGCACAAGTGGTCATGTTATTTTATATTATTTTTTTCTTCTTTTTCCTTTAAAAATGATATGCTATGGAGAACGAGATTAGAAATGTTTCATTTGTTTCTGTGTGTTAACAATGGATATAAATCACTGTCCTAGAATGTAACAAAACTATATTAAAGGTCTATAATTTGGGGTGCGATTTTAGTGAGAAAGGACAGAATGTAAATTGCACTAAATAAGGAAGAAAAAAATGGTGTTTTGTCAATGATGCTGTAATTCAACCTATCCTTTGAATCAGCAGTTTAAAGAAAGCTTAGAATCAGAAGTGATTTAAGCACTGGGACTATTTCAGCTAGTCCTTTTGCTTTCCAGTGATCCTGAAACTGTGTAAAGACAATCAACTTGAGAATATATGCTAGGTATTTCAGAGTAGTAGAGCCACTGTGCCACTGCTCCGCACAGGGCTGCGCGTCTCCATCAGTAGCACTTGACGTCTACGTGGAAGGGGCAAGATGATGATCACTGGGGTAGGTTGTTGCATTAGAGAGTGTTAAGAAAATCCTCTTACTGTCTCAGGTGAATGTCTGAGTATGATCCTCTCAACAACGTGGCTTCTCAGCTACTAGAGAAGTAACTCGGGAAGCAACTTGCAACACTTAAGCCTGGGTCAGCATTTCCACAATGAAAGTCCCAAAAAGTCTGTTTATAACTAAGCAGTTAGCTTGCTTTGATCAGGAACTAATGTGTGGGGCGTTTTGGGGTAAGTGTTGCATTTTAATTCTTACTGCTTTAGAAGAAAGAAGAGCTTTCTTTTTTCTTTTTTCAATTCTTAAAAGGGTATACATTTGTTTAAAAGAAAAAAAAAACAAGAATCAACATGGTACTAATGCCCTTGTTACTCAGAGATCACTTGATACTTCACAGCTTCAGTTAAAAAAGTGTTTTCCCTGGAAATTTTACCTCAAGACCTTTGCATATTTAAAGAAGAAATAACTAAACTTATTCAATTATTTATTTTTTCTTCCTCAATAAGGACCTTCACAAATTGTTTATTATACTGATCTTCTTATGTTTTCTGAATTTGTTCATATGCGGCACACTTCCACATGATGTGCAAGACCAACTGAAAATATTCTTTTGGAATGAATACTTTATTGAACAAACAGACAAATAAAACAAATGCAGAAGCTGGGCCAACTGCGGAAAAGCTATGCCATTTAAACTGGTGGCACTTTTTCATTCATTTTCATTTGTTTTTACAAGGTTAAAATAACAGGATAGAAAAGGAATATGAGGGGAAAAAAGTCACAGAAAACTTCAATGTTACACCACAGAAACTCACATTAAGTTGTTGATAACCTGATGGTATCCTGCTTAACTTATGAGCAACCTTACCAAAACCCTATTAGCTATTTTAAAACCACAACATCACTGGCAGTGGGAGTAGGATGTGTGCTTTAGTGTTGAATATTATGCTTTCAGCAGTATATGTGACCCCTACCTCTCATATATTTCAGAAACAGTCCTCTGGAGTTATTGTAGACATCCTACATGTTTTGATGTTGTGTATGTTCATATGAGGGCACAAATATTTCACGGAAAAAATCCCCAACCAAAACAACAAAAAAGCCCAGTGTGACTCTATCTGGCATATGTGTTGCTCTTCTGGTATGTTATTTTACACTCTTTATGGCTCCAGTGTGTTCTTTTATTTTTTTTTTAAGAAAAAAGAGAGCCCAGTTTCAATTACCGTGTGAAGTACAAGCCATGAGGTGTGCAATTTTGTGCAAACTGCTGGTAATTTTGCTCTCACTAGGATTTATTAGTCAGGCAGCAGGCCATGCTGGTGGTTGCTATGGAGATTTTCAGCGGGAGCGAGCGCTGCGGGCCGCCTCACCGGGCAGCCGGCTATCATCGCTCCTCACCGAGACTGCAGACAGGCATGCTTTGCTCTCACACAAGTACACGTGTGGCCAACGTTTCTATGAAATGCTTGTGTTGTTTTGGGTAGCTGAGGGCCTGGTCAGCGGCTGGGTTCATCCAAGCATCGTTGGGTCTGTGGCCAGTACGCAACGTGCTTCTGTACACTGCTGACAAAGCAGTTTTGGAAGCCCACCATGAAATGCACAGCAGAGGTTGTCAGGAACGAGGAACCGCCTCGGCCAGCTGCGGCGAGGAGAGGACTCCTCCAGCGTCACCATCATCTGGTGCAAGGGACAGTGCTGGGCCCACTCACGCTCTCTCTTCTGATGCAGCCTCTTCTGATGCTCCCAAAGTGTGCCAAGTTCCCTTATTTTCCAACCAAATTTCTAGGTTGTACTGGAATCACACTATGCAACACAGGTTCATGGTTGAATGCATTTCTTTTCTTTTTTTATTTTGTCAGTTTAATGAATGAAGTTTTTTAAAAAATATTCAAACAAGGACTATTAGTATTTTTTACTTTATTTGTATATATCCTAGTATATTTTTTCTTTTTTTTCATTATTATTTTTGGTTTCTTTTATCTGGCCAAAAGTGCTTAGATGTGGCAACTGCTTTTATTATTCTGGATGATCATTAATGAGTTCATACATTTCTACAATTGCTTTTCAGATGTATATTGCAAGGAGGCCATATCAGAGGCATTTTCACTTTTTTTATTCATAAACCTGCTGAGTCGACAGAGATTGGAACTGCTTCTTTGTTCAAGGCCTTGTATAGTGGAAACAAGCTGAAAAAATGAGCAAAAGCACAGTGTGTGTGTTTACAAATGACAGGGATTTCTAATGTTATCATTATTATTGTTATTATTATTATGTATAAGATGAGCAGCAAAAAGTCACTTTTTTTTCCAGGTTAAAATTAGACATGAGAGTTTCTATGATGAATGCTGAGCTATTTCTTTATCATTACACTTTAAAGGGATAGTATCCAGAGGCAATGAGTACTGCTTCTTTATTATTACCCACATTTTAACATTACATGGATCTTACATGGAGAAACGAAAAACAAAAAACCCAGTCCAAACCAGCTCAAGTCAATAACAACTGTTATGTTGACTTAAACTGGCTTTAAATCAAGACTTAGAAAGTACTTGAGTTGCTTTTGTGGATGCTGGCTGTTTGCATGGTTAGGCTGTGGGATTTGGTAGCTGGTAACCAGCTGATATTGATTCTTACTTTGAGGATGACGATGAAGAAAAAGAAGACATCTATTATATTGTAAGCTAGTGTGTGCCCAATAGAGATTATTTAATTAGGATTTAGTTTCATGGAGATATCATAAAGATGTTAATAGTATTTTTTTAACTTATTATTTGAATCATAACTGACACTATTTTTAAGTACTTTATTTTCATTGCTACAATGCTGAATGTCCCAGATTTCATTATTTGAGTATATATCTAGATATGTACATACCTATGTGAATAACAGAGGAAAATTTGCATTTGTGTGAGTGTTGCTTAAAAAGGTAATGAAACAGAGCGGAAATGTAATATAGGTATTCATCTACGTTATATATACGCCCTGATCTTACATGCCCTGTGGATTTTTGGTACACCAGACATGTAGGATCAGTCACTCTTTATGAATACATATTGCCTTTAGAAGGAAAATAGAAGGAATAAGCAAATCCGGATACTCTCTCTTTAAATCACAAGAAACATTTTGATGCTTTCTGTATGTTATGTTTTATTATTGAAAAAAACAAGTAAATACACTGATGAACTCAAAAGTTATAATATATATAGATATCCATAACTCAAAGTAGGTGATTCGAGAGAAATACATTTTCTTAATTTGTTACCCTGTAAATAAGTATACATTTTTGTATAACAAACTGAGTTTAAATTATTGATTCCATCTGGCATCCAAGCATGTGAATGTGTCTTATTTGATTGTATCTTATAGGTGTTCAGTGACGTGCTCAGGTGCTCAACAACGGCTGACTAGCGTGTGTGCTGTCATGCTACAGACAACGTGTGCAGCATACCCAGTGTTTTTAAAAATTCAAAAACACCAAAACCACAAAAACACAAAAAAAAACTTAGTCCTTGGAGAAATGTAATGTTTCCACAGTGAATGTTGCATGCATAGATGGTTGTTTGTTAATATTCATTTTGATTTGGATTTCTTTTCATTTTCATTTTGCTTCCAGATTCTCTCAGAAATAAAAGGAAAAGAAAAAAAAACAGACTTGTTCAAAAGCTTGTAAAAACAGAAACAAAAGCAGTATGAGAATTGTATAAAAATGCTTGTAAATCTGTCTCAGTTTTCACTTTATGTATAAATCCATGTCATGGTTTTGTGATTGTATACAGGATGTATCTTGAGAACTTATGCAAATTGTGCTGTATAAAGGCTGTTATCACAGTCTGACAAATAAATATTTAAAATATCTGTTTGATTTCTTTCCCGTAATTAACATCTAAGTTTCTGGCTACTTTCCTCCGGTAGGGAGTGCTCAGAAGCAATGTCTTTTAGCCATCAATATAAATAAGAAATTGGTTTCTTTTAGCAGTCATTTTAATCTTACTGAATTGTGCTTGGCTTGTACACATCAGGAAAGTACATCATCATCAAAAGTCTTCTATTTCTGAGCCAAGTCCAGATCTATATTATACCTGTGTACTTTTCCTCTTTCTTACAAATAATGAAAAATTCATTGCTCCCTAAGTAAGATAAACTGCTTTTGGAATCTGTATCTGGCATGCATAGCCTGAAATATTTTCTCAAAAAAAAAAGGAAAGAAAAAGATAAAAGGAAAACAAAAAGGGAAAAGCATCCCGTTGCTCCTTACGGCTTTGTGCATTGTCATGCTTGCAACAGCAGTCAGGAACCCAACCTCATTCTTTCTAGATCTAGTTCTAATTACAAAGACAGATTTGGGGGTACCTTGGGTACCTTGCTCCAAGGAAATGTCCATAGCTGAGACTTAACCATACATCCAATACTGTTCCACAGAACGCACCCTCTGGAAATGTTCAGAATGTGTTTCTGAAGTGCCCAGACCCTCACAGGACGCAAAGTTGAAATGAATCAGCTGCTGCAGAAGCTGTAGGCTTATCTGAATCTAGCTCTAAAAAACTATAGCTTAGAGAAGGAAAATCCTTTCACTCACACACATACAAAATGGTTCTTTTTTTTAATGCACACACAGAATAGTTAAATAGTCTTATTTTTAAGTAAGTAATAATGTTTAACAAAAGTGTATTCTTACTAAAATCATTCAGCAAAGTATGCATAAAATATTTTCTCAGAATACTATTGCAGAATCTAAGCTAGAAGTTATGTACAGTATACTACTTAAAACTGAGAAGTGAACTAGGCAGTTCACAGAATATTTAAAACTATAAGTTGAAAGTAAACCTTGTATTGAAAAAATAACTGAAAATATATATTCAGAGATTCTATTTGCCATTCTGATTATTTGGACAAATCCTTCTATTTTCACAGAAATGACATTTTTGCTGAGTTAATGGAGCCACAGCGTGATGATATGTGCTCTTTCAGTTCTGAAATTCTCCCAACTGAGAGGCAGTGCTGCCTCCCTGCAGAAACATCCAACACTGCAGCCTGTTTCATTTATATTGATTTCTTACCTTCAGCACTGCTGGAATAACTATTTTCTCTGGTCTTTTTCTTTTCAATCAAAGTAACTCTAACTTATTCCTGTCTCTCCCAGTGATGTGACTCATCAGGGACACCTGCTTCTCTCCTTTTTTTTTTTTTTTTTTTTTTTGTTATAAAGCAAATTTATTTGTTCAGCACATTTTGGGCTTATTTGAACATTTGGTTTTATTTTGCTTATATCAAGCATTCCTGGGCATAAGAACTTGATCACTTATACTGTTAAATAGCTAAAATTGTCCTTGGGACATTTTCAGCCCATACCAACTACTAGTCCTGAAGCATTCCCAAGGAATTAATGTAGGTCCAGTTGAGACCATTCTGAAGTAACAGAGTGAACACAGACCATTCTATACTAGATAGCCTGCACACTACAGTATGGTCAGGGATAATTTTAATTTACTTATAGAGGTATAGCCCTTGTGATCTGATCATGTAGCTCCACATCAACCTTTGGGGATGCTCAAAAGCTCTAACTGGACTAAGCGCCTGCAAGTAATTTTCTTTCAACCTGGAACTGCAAGCAGGCGACTGAATCAGACTTCCTCAATCAAGTTATTGCTTTATTTTAGCAGAAGGAAAGAAGCAGAACAAGAGAAGCTCGGGTGTCCTGAGACACCATCCTGACATGAATCCCTAGGACTCCCTGTAGTCTCTGGGAGGGGTTTCTTCCCTAGGACAGCTAAGCGCTTGAGATCTAGCAGCAGTTACTTCTCCCAAACTATGCCAAATCGCAAAATAGTGGGCAATCTGCCAAAATTATGCAAATTTTTGAAATCTCCCTCCTTAGAGAGGTTAACCTCTCAGAAACCTTAAGGACTCAGAAAAATTAAGGACTTTAGCAAGAACATTATATTAACATATCTTCTCATATCTGCTTGTGGACATGAACTAGAGACTTCTCTGTCTGCTTTTCCCTATCTGCTTTTCCTAGGTGAATATCCTGGCAAACTTTATGTAGAATGAGAATCATATCACCTTTCACAACCCCACTTCACAAAGATGCCACAGATTTCAGTCTGCCCCAAGGACAGTTAAATATATTTATAAATTCAAGCTATATCAGTAAATATAACAACAGCATATACCACTTTTTAAAGTGAGAAAAAAAATGGGAGCATTTTACTGATTTATCTGTATCAGTAGAGCTTAAACAGTATGACTGTGTCAGACAACAACTGAGACACTGAAGGCCAGACAGAAAAAAGATAGTTTCTTGTTTGGACAGATTGAACATTTTACTCTAATCGTCATTTTAGAGTGTTCACTACTGCAGCCTCTTTAAAGGATCAAGAATTGCTGGATCCTACACCCTTTCATTTACTCTGACAGTATTTTTATATGATATACTAAAGAAGGTTTTATACCAGAAGGAAAAATACAAAAGAGAATGTTTTTGCGGTGCAGACTGTTAAATCTCAGACTGCTCTTGGTATCAGTTAGTGGTCCTGTGTCTGCAGTTGTGATAAAAATGGAACACTCTGCCAGCAAACCTGGGGATGAAGATGACGCTCTGGTTTGTAGGGTACATTCAGAGGGACCTCCACAGGCTGGGAAAGAGGGTTGAGAAGAATCTACCAAGTGTCAGCAAAGAAAATGTAAAATCCTGCATCTGGGATTAAATGATCCCATGAAACAGGACATGCTGGGGCAAACTGGATAAAGTGCAGCTTTTCAGAAAAGGACTTAAGTGTGCTGCGAGTTGATAATTAGCCTGCAGCATGGACTTGGGATGAAGATGGCTAAACACATACCAGGATATATTACCATAAGTGGAGCCAGCAGGCCTAGAAGAGCGCTGTAGCCCTCTAGCACTTTGGAGAACTCATAGTCCTGTGTCTAGCCTTGCACTTGACAGTAGAGGAAAGACATACTTGAACGAGTCCAGCAGCGGTCCAACCAAAATGTGTGGGAACTGGCGCCCATGATGTACTCCATCATTAGGCCGAAAGAATTTGGTTTATTCACCCTGGAGAAGAGAGGGTGCAGGGGAGCTCTTATTCGCTACCTACCTAGAGAAGGCAGAACTAGGTGCACAGTGATAGGTCAAGACTCAGCAGACATAAGCCGCAACAGGTGACATTCTAACTAGATGATCAGAAAAAAAAAAATGTCACAGTGTGGGTAAAAAAACACTATAACAGGTTACGCTGATATATATATATAATATAATATACATATTATTATATATATAAAATATAAATATATTATATATATAATAATATAATATATGTATATAATACATATATATTTATACACACTGATCTCCTAAATACCTTAAGGGAGGGAGTGAGGAAGATGGCGCTGGCCTCTTATCAGTGTTGGCCAGTGATAGGACTAGAGGAAACGGCCAGAAACTGAAGCATCAAAATTTCCACAGGAATTTAAGGAAAAATTTCTTAACAGTGAGGGTGACAGAGCCCTGGAACAGGCTGCCCAGAGAGGTTGTGGAGTCTCCTTCTCTGGAGATCTTCAAAACCCGCTTGGACACAGTCCTGCGCCACGTGCTCTAGCTGACCCTGCGTGTGCAGGGGGATTGGACTAGATGATCTCTAAAGGTCCCTTCCAACCTTAACGATTCTATGATTCTATGATTCATAGGCCAGAGGTGGGCTCTCCCCAGTGTCTCTCTGTACAGGCTGCCCACTGCAGCGAGAATGGTCCTAATTCTCATTTTATCCAAACTAGTTCAGTGTCCTTTGGTCTAGACTGAGTCATGCTGCAGTTCAGGACTGCGGTGGGGAAAAGACACAGAGATCCAAACTGCTGCAGAGCACTATATCTGCTCTCCTACTTCAGGAGCCCATGCATCAAAAGCAGCTGAACAGATCCCATGTACAGCTGGATCAAAATCACCTGTACAGGGGACAGAAAAATCAAATAGACTTTTCAATCTGATGTGATATGGCGTAATGTGGTGAAAGTGGAGGAAGGGAGCTAATCCAAATCCTCTCCACATACAACAAGGTACAAAATATAAGCAGTGACCCAACAGCACAGTTATTGAGACAATATTCAGGTATCTGCATTTTTCTAGTAGCACTCTGTTTGCTGGACCATGATTCTGCTTGTTCTCATTCACATGCACAAAAGCTTGCTTAATCTGTTTTTAAATAATTGCTGGAAACATTGTAATTGTTAAATTAACCTTTGAATTTATTGCATCTGAGTCTGCTTGAGAACAAATAAAAAGAGTGGTGGTTTCATTTAGTAATTTGGGTCACCAATTCATCACAGAAACATGAAAAAATCTATTAAATTGAAGATTTAAGGCATTCACCAAGGATTTTGAACAAACATTCAGTGTTAATCCTACGAGTGGGAGCTATAATGACTCCTACACCTCTCACTCAGCACCAGAAAATGACAGAGTACAGATAATATACAAAGATTTAAAATCCTGCTGCAAATGTGAATTGAACACTATTTTCTATGAAGGATAGCTGAGAGAAAATCATGAAAGAATCAGATACTATCTCTGAGGTATATTTAAAGCTTTCTCAAGCAACAAATATTGCAGATATATAGGCGTTGGAGAAGAAGAATTGGGCATTTATATTTCTACACCTGCTTCCAAATAAATTTATGCAGGACTGAATTTCTCCCGCTAGCATTTCAAAACACATAGGAATTAGATTTTGATGAGTTTAGGCTTTTCTTATGCTCATAGAGAACAGAGTTTGAAAGCAAGTCCTGATGAAACTTAGAATTGGCTGCATCCTAGTGACAATACATAGGAATTACTATTTTTTCAGCCAGTAACATCTCAAGACTTACCACTCACAAAGAAGATAACTATAAAAGTTTGCAAGCTTTTTCATCCATGCAATCCACAGAAAGTAGAGAAGTGTTATTCATTCTCTTTAGCAGAAAGAAAAACTGAGGCTTGAGGAAGCCAGAAGTTTCTTTGCATAGCTTCAAACTTCTCTGGCATGCTCCTCTTTCTATTATAAATCGTAGGCCTTCTTCAGTTTCTTCCTCTAAGAAGAAAACAAATAGGAGAGAATCTAATTTTACCACTGTGCTCTGAAAATCAAATTAATAGAAACTGGAATTTTTTTTTTTTTTGTCCAAAGAGAGGAGGACAAAAACCAAACTCAGCTAAAGAGTGGTGAGCACTCATGCTAACAGCAAGTGCCTGGAGCTTGCACTCTGTCTTTGAAGTATACTCAGGCTGAAAACATTTGGGGAACCACTCGGAGCCATTCGTATTTTCTGTGCTAATTGACAGCAGTTATAATGGGCTCATTTTCATCAGGATCTTTGAGAATTTGGAGCAACCTGCAGGCAATTCATTTTGATTCCATCCTTGAAAGATGGAATAAAAGAAACAGCTACTTGAAAGCTAAAACATAGTTTGTTAGGACGGTATTCCGGTCTCAATCTAATCTATTATGACTTAGGGTAGAAGTTAGTATTGTTTTCCTTCAGTCTTTATTATAGCTAATAAGAGAGGCATGCAGGCAAACTTTTCAGCAGCTTTCCTACCAGAGTCCACCTGAAGTCATCTTTGTTCAGTTAATCTTGGTGTTTTCCACATACCGCTTCTCCACAGAGGCCTTTTGCCTCTGAATCTGGAGAACATCACACAGTACTCCTCAATAACTTCACTCCCGACCTCCCACGTGTATGCGATGATGGTTCTTCCTACATTAACTCCATTAATACTCTAGGAGAGAAGATCAACTCAGATGCCAAGTTCTACACCATAGACATTTGACTTAGGTAAGATAAAATGCCACTTAGAGTGTCACAACAGTCATCGTAAAATTGCAAGCACAGAAAACACTGCAATTTGAGGAGAAGAATTCTGCCTGGTAAGCAGACAAAGGTGCTATGGTATAATAAAATAAATCATGTGCATAGTCTGTTCCTGACAAGTAAATTGATGTTAGATGAAATGTAGAATGTTGTTTGAGGAAAAAAATCCCAAAAGCTCTACACTGGGTTTATTTAATACTTCCACTAAATGGATTCATCTGCAATACTCAGGGATCTGGGATAACATCTAAAACTACCTGAAATGAATCACATTTTTGTTGCTTTGCTGAAAGCACAAGCTCTCCCTGATAAGCAACTATATGTGTTTTCAATAATTTTTAACATTATGGAGTTATTAATAGTTTTTCAAAAGAAAAGTTTTCAAAAAGTAGTTTTCAAAAAGAAATAGTCCATGCATGCCAGGAAACAGAGCTTAAAACTCTGGAGGAGCAGTATCCGGTGGTATGAAGCATAGCAGCATTTAAATATCCATTTACATCAAAATAAAACAGCGAGTCTGTGCCTTCTCAATCATATGTTTTAGCCTGACTACATTAAAAGCTTATTGAAATCAATTAAAAGATTTCTAACTTACATAAAGCAAGATAGCCTTGAGTAAAAGCCTGTGTTTGGAGCCTGTGTTTCTACATTCCTACCATGATTCTCATTAAGATCTTCAAGTTCAACATGGTTTTACAGCCCATGCTCTTCTGATGCTGTGAGACTTCACAGGAGGTATCAGGGAGGGCAAAATTAGGCTCTGTCACTGTCATTAAGCTTTACTTTCTACAGGCAGATATGATCAACACAAAAGTAAATGACTTTATGCATGAAATGCAGTAAAATAATGCATCTATACAGAAATTCTACAGGGAAATATTAATCATTATAGTAAGCTCTCCCAGATGAGGTTTTCTCACACAATACAATCATGAAGCAGTTGTTAGCATATAAGTCAGCAAAAGAGCCAAGAGGAAAAGAAAAAAAAAATAGTCCCTCTGAGTGTTAACGAAGGAGAAATACAGCAATATTCTGAAGTCTGATGCCTACTGGAAAAAAAGTATTTCCTTGTACTTAACTTGAAAAAAAATTAAGAGCAAACAAATAAATAGCCCTTGAAAAACACATTCTATATAAATAAATTTTTTAAAAAAAGAAAAAGAAATGTAATTAACATTTGGGAAAAGATCATCAAGTGATGAAAGAGTTTAATTGATGCTTTCAGTTTTATGTACTCAGTTTCACTGAAGGGTGCTAAAGCATCCAGTGAAACTAATGCCCTGTATTTTTGCTTTTCCGAAGCTCTTGAAAATATTTCAGCTTTTTCAACACAAAGTAACAAAAGGTGGCAGTGGTCATTGTCACCTGATCTCATTTATGACATATTGCACCCAAGCTTAGGCAGACTGAGTCTGACTGGCAGCGGTGCCAGCTACCTTGCCATAGAGGGAAATTGAATCAGAAAATACACACACGCACACACCCCGAGCTACAACTCTTAAATTCTTAATTTTGTTGCAGTTTTGTTTTTTTTTTCTTTTACTTCTTTTTTCTTTCACTTTTTTTTTCTCCTGCTTTTTGAAAGGCTTCTTAGCTGTGTATGTACAGAAGCTCCTGATCAAACTTATGATTTTGTAGAAGAAACATCCAGTTTCTCAGATGCCTCAGGGACTTGAGTATTGTTCTTCTAGGATGTTTTATACAAGTTTGAACATTAATAGCTGGCTGAAAAGGTGAATCTCAGAGGTCAGTTTACTAGCCTAGAAGTAAACCTGTCTTTTGTCAGGAGTCAGTGAAACGATAAGATATGACTTAGAAAATTTTCAAAAACTATCAGAAGTTTAAACATAACTTTACAAGCTTAACTAAACATTTTTAAAGCATTTTTTTTCTTTAATATCTTTTTTTCTTTTTATAGTGCTCTTAGTACTATAAAACCAATCATGGATCATGACTCTCTAAAAACAGGAGGAAGAGTGTGTGTAAAGTTTAGTGTCCTATGTATGCTAAAAAGACTTGTTCATGCTTTTCTGAGGGAAGGGGAAATTCAAACAAGTGACTAATACCTCTAATAGTTCAAACAATTTGAGAGCTTTTTAAATGCCTAAATCTGAATGCAAAAAAAAAAAAGTGTTTGCAAACTGTAAATTATTTTCTTATTTATAAATATATAAATATACATGTAATTACTTGCAAGCATTTTTAAATTTAAATCTTGTTTTCTTTCTTTGTACAGAATAGGTATTAACATACTGAAATATTCATAAAGGACTAATTACTGCAGAAGCTTTTAGCATTTTAATAAGAAAACTTGCCCACTACTTCTGGCATTAAAACTACTCTCCTGTGGCTAGCCGTGGGAATAGTCAATAGCATCAGGAGTCTTAGCTCTGTCATACTAGTACAGCCACATTTGCATTCAGACACAGTGACAACATAGCATGAGTAATAAATAACTATATTTTCCAAGAGCTCCCTTTTGATATACATTAATAAAAGTACATCCTGTCTATTTTCAGATGAGCAGGGACAAAACTGAAGTTCTTGCTGCAAATGCTGTGTCAGATCACAGAAATTCAGAACGCAGCAGACTTAGTAGTAAAAGGTTACTGCTTGTCTGCTTCACCAAGGTAAGTTTGTCTATGTGAGCAAGCAAATTTCTGCATAATAAAAATGATGGTGCATCCAAGATATTCTAGTTGTTTATAGGTTTTATTGTTAGCATATCCATTCCGATGATCTTCCACTTCAGTTTGGTTTAATTATGTCATTTCTACAGCTGCAGAAAGCAGTAACACTATGTTAATAGACTAGTGGGGTTATAAAGACAGACCATTAACAGTAATTTCTGTGTCCAAAACGCACGAATGAGACTCCAGAAAATCAACCGCTGGGGACTCCAGCAGTGGAAACACACAGAAGGAGGATGTAGAATGTATCTCAGTGTCTCTTTGGCTTTTACAGCACGTTATCGTTTCTGAGCTAACACTCCAGCTTGCCAGAAGATGGTGGTATAACTCTGGAAAAGGACTTCTAGTCCAGCAAAACATAAAACAGACCAGGGATGAAAATTTTCTAGCACCTTTACACAGAAATTTAAGTCCAATGAATAATTCAGGGTTCTATTAGTTTATTCACTTCTTAGAGAGTCATAGCATACTGCAATAAACTGGGATCTATTTAATTTTTAATTCCTCATTGAAATTAGTGAGAGTCCTCTACAAGCCAAAGATTGAACCACATATCTGCTAGTTCTTATGAACTGATATCAAAATAGCCAG
This sequence comes from Tinamus guttatus, assembly GCF_059628265.1. NCBI lineage: Eukaryota > Metazoa > Chordata > Aves > Tinamiformes > Tinamidae > Tinamus > Tinamus guttatus. The sequence continues at coordinate 1,443,901 of NW_028288727.1, read as the reverse complement.
ATCCATAAGGGAGAAAATATTTTGTACTGATATGCTCTTGAAGCATTCTTGATTTCAGGATTAATTTACATCTGTAAAATGCTGCTCAAAAAAATATACCACTATTTTGGGATGTTTGAGGGTATTCCAGAACCTTCTTTCCTGCAAAATTAGCCATCCTTAAAATCAGAATTTTGAATAAGAATAAAAATGGCCATATGAATTCCAAATGCTCCAATTTTTTCCTGTGTCATCTATTTTATTATTCATTTAGAATTTTTTACCTTAAAAAAAACTCCCTGCTTCCTTGTGTTTTTTTTCAGAACTTGAGCAGATACAAGACAGAAATGAAAACTAGTAAGCAGTATTGCCATTCACCAGATTTTTAGACAAGAACCTGACATAAAAGGAGAAATGTAACTGGCATCAGTTCTGTTCCTTCCATACCTTAGCAGAACTAAGCTAAATGGCAGTAAATGTTTTTAAGGCCAAATGAAAAGGAAATCCATTGTTTCCTGCATCAGATCAGCTATGTAAAATATGAGAATATTCCTTTTATTTTGTAATGTGAGACTGTATTTATAAAGTTACCTAGAAGATTATCTCATTTTCCTTGTACTAAAAGATCTTGAGAAGAGGAGACAGGATGCAACACAGAGAAGTGAAGGCATGAGCTAATAAAAAAAACAGGATGGGCACTGGGTGGCACGGGTATTACCACACCTGCTAACAAATTAGCAATGATGACTTTAGTGGTAACAAAAAAGAGAAAGAAAACTAACATTTCCTATGTACTGTGTTTAAAATTTATCATAATAAATTTGATGTAACATGGAGATGCAGATCAACAAAGAAAAAGAAAAGTGCAAAGGCATGTTAGTAAACATATAAAAATGACCCCAAGTGGATCCTAGAGTGAGGAAAAAACATCAATAAGAACATCATATTCCTCCTGGTGATGGACTCTGGATGCTAACACCTTACCATAACTCTCCCAATGCCAGATGAATTTGCCAGTTTAAGACCCAGAGGAACGGCAGAGGGGTGAGCATAGCACCAGGAAAAGAGGTGTGTGTTAAATGTATGTATAGCAATTTCAGATTAATTTTTACTTTTTGGAGACTTTTTTTAATCTATAAAGGAGTATTCTAACATTATTATTAGACTTTTCCATTCCTGTAACAATTAAAACTTTACATATATAAGGTGTCCTTTCTCTTTGTCTATTAACCAGATTTTGAGTGCCACACCATCTACATCTTCTTTCAGGGATGATTTTCCTGATACATGCTTAATTAAGCCCTCAACAATAATTTTCAATATCTGCTTAGTTTTAAAGTATGCTAAGCCTCTCTTAAATGTAGAGAAGGATGGGCTTTAATCCTCAAAATTTTGCCTATTTTTTCCAATTAAACCAATTACCCCAGTAAAAGATGTCCTTTTCCATAAAAACCTTGAGTTTGATAACAAATGCCAACAAATGCTATCTTGGAGGTTCAGTTCTTTCTACGGAAATCAGGTTTTGATCCAAGGAGTTCATCAATTGTTGTGCACTGGCTCGCAGCCTTGGTGACTCTGAGCGTGCTATTTCTGGGAAGCAGGCACATGATATTTACTGAATCGTGATTCAGTCCTGAGATGTGCAGAGCACATGACTCATTCACACCTGGTATTTTGATGTCTCTTCTACTCAAAGCTTACGTGGTTGCATGCTGATTTTCATTTGGCTGCTGAGCCTCTGTTTCCAGCACTAGACTAAGTGCCGCCAAATAGATTGAGCTATATTGTTCAAACGTACGATACATCGTCCATTCTGGCAGCAGTTGGTATATAATACTCATCTAAACTTGGTGCTTGATTTCTAACAGATGTGTTCTTTAGTTCATTCTTTCATCTCATTCAGCCTTGCTGTAATTCCATTTCGAGAACACTAAAAAGGATACTTTTTACGAACACTAATGATCCTTTTACTGTAAAGTAGTCAGTGTCTGGTTGTCCACATTTAATCCTTCAAGCAATTGTGTACCCCAAGCACAGGATGAGAGCAAAGCCTTGAGAGTACAAAATAATACCACTAGTTGGTGGGATGTAACGAAGATCACAAATGTGTAATAATTTAACTAGGAAAGTCTGAGGAAGAAAATAACCTTCTTCCCCAGCTGGGGAGCTGCTATGAGCAGAGGCTTCCACGTTGGCCCCTGACCATCACTTTACATAAGCATTTATGACCATTGAATTTTCAGAAGAGAATTAAACCTCTACATTCTTCAGGCAATACTAGTCAACAAGAAGCAAGGAATTAGATTTACACTGGTAATATTTTTTTTCTGAAAGAGCTGCTTGCTTGGCAACAGTACATACTTTTAGAAAATGTGCTATATTTTTTTTCTGGGAAGTATCCTATTGATTTTCATAAATAATGGAAAATTGGAAGATGGAAGTGTGAGACCAAAAAAGCTATGGCAAATGATAAATCCATTCATCACTTAATGGGATTATAATTGCCTATAGATTAAAGAGTTGGAGCAATGTGATGTCTTTTAACCCTGCCAAACATCTCAGTTAAGATTTACTTTTCTCCCAGAAGGAAAGAACAGAAGTAATTTAGAAAATTACAAGTTGTAAATGGATTAACTATTCAAAGACATAAAGTGGGATGAGAAGGTGGCACTCTGGGAAATCATGTGGGGAATAAAAGGATGCGGGAAAGTCCTGGTGTGTTTAATGAGCTCAGCCTACAGAAGCAATAATATATATGACCTTCCAGTAGCTTTGCATCCATACATCTCTCCCTCTAGTCTGAAATATTCTCTTAATTAATTTTTAATGAGACAATGTAATTTAATGATTCCCCTTTCAGACATAGCAATCTTTTCTATGCATGTATTTGCAAGGAATTATAGTCAGGAGACTTCTGAGACTTTTCTAGGCTCCTTTATGTCCATGCGCTCACTGTCTATTTGTACACTAGGTGGCACTCAATGCTTACTACTCAATCAGCCTACACCCCACCAAACCAAAAAAGGAGGAATAGCAGCCGGGAAAATAATTCCTGAGTCCAGTTTCTTGTTACCCTGGGCTTGAATTGTTGAAGCCACTAACGCAGTAATGGAAACTGATAATTTTTCCAATTATGCCTGTAACTGAATGAAATGGAGAGAAGAACTTACTCAAATTCAGCCGACAGGCAATATACTTATATGGCAAATAAGACAAGAGTGAATATCCAAGATGTTCAGAGTCTCCTCTGAATGTTCTGTGCAAAAGGAAGAAGGAAATGTTGAACGTTAAGATCATTTATGTTTCAAAAGAGTTCTAAGTGTTTTCTGGACATTTAAGCTCTTGCTACCCTACCTGCATCTATCAGCTCTTTGATTTTTGCTCTTTTGGAGATCAGTGTTACATAAGAGCTTAGAAATCCTTAAATTTAGACCACTTTGGTGGATAGCAAGGATACAAAGTAAAAAAAAAAAAAATTAAAATAATCTCCTAAATTTTTTTAAAAATCTCCTAAACCTATATTGAAATATCTGGAGCTCATAATTCTCACTGACATTCAGGGAAAAGGCAAGCAGAGAACTCCAAAGCATATTTCAGAGCAGAAGACACCAAACTATGACTTTCACATTGATGAATGTGATATGTGTTCTGAGAAAGGTATGTTAACTTTCTACATCCTTTTTTTTCCTCAAATATAAAGTAGGAATAAAGACATTTCCTTTTCTTTAGTACTTAGAGCTTTCTAAACAAAATAAAGATAAGCATTAGCATATAATCATTTCATTATAAAATTCTGCCTTTGTTTGAGTGCATTTTGATCAGAGCACAATTTACCATAAGGCAGGAAAATGCAGAATTAGTGGAAGAATATCCTGTGCTCCTTTTTACCTTTTTCGTTTTGGGTTATGTCTATTTCCTTTCATACACAATCTTGTTCTTCTCCACGCAGCTAGACTGGGGATGTAGCCAAACTCCTGCTCTCATTAACTCCCAAAGTCACACAAGCAGCAAATCTCTACAATCTTTTTTCCAAGAATAGTAAAAAGTCACACAAGAACAGCAAAATTATCCACCTAAAATTTGGAGCAGCTGGGCCACTGGCAGAGTTTGAGAAGCCGGTGTCACATCAGAGCCCTGTTCTTGGCTCTCATCTGTCTTTTCATAACTGCAGAGTCCCTGGCACCCTGTCCCAGGCTGGGCTCTCAGCGCACTCTTGAATCACCATCAGTCATCACAAGGCACTGCATCCTACGTGCCCAGTGAAAATGCTGCCACTCAGAGATAACTTCTGCAATGAAGTTCACATCTTTCATGAAGTTTGAGCCTCTTGGCAGTGGACTCTTGTGGTCACGGAACAGAGTGTCTAGACTGTGCTGTGCAGTCGTGGGAATACTGTGCAGCATTTGGAAAGGAAATTGCCACATCACAATTAAAGTTATCAATGCCTTTTTAACAATGTCTTCTATAGCATTAATGTTCCTGCTACTATAGGCCTGATATTCCTACTGACCTTAAAAAACCTGGAATCTTAGAACTCCTAACACCTATAATAGAGGAGGAGTATGCTGTGGTCATAATGAGAGTCATCAATATGATTTATACAGATGTACTGATCCAAGATCCCACATGAATAACATTAATTCTCAGTGACTCCAGAGAGAAGGTATTACAATTATCATCAGAGCTGAAATTCTGGCCAGCATTTTAGAGGAAGAACTGTGTGTAACCTTTCTCAAAGGATATTCATGGTAAAGACTGAGAACTTTATAATTTCTACACAAACAATGAATGAAAAACCCAAAGTAAAGATTGGCTAATATAGGTTTCACAGAAACAGCAGATGTGCAGAGATTTATTACTGGCTCCATACTGATACAGGGAAGAATATTACTCCCTGGTCCAGTGACAGAAAGGCATTGCAGGGACAGAAAAGACTAATATCATTTCACACAGGTAAATCCTAATAGGAGACTTCAATCACCGTAAATGATCTAGATCATTGGCACTCCTTGACTGGAAGAAGAGCAGGCAGCGAGAGAAAAGCTCAGATTTAGATGCAGAGGCAGACGTGACTTTCAACTGATGCTATTAAAGTGAATAGTTGAACAGGACACTCCACGGGTGGTTTCACACTGTCAACAGAAAGGAGGACAGCTCTTTCTTCCTTTACTTTCGCATTAGCCCATGCAGAAGCAGTTTACAAAGGCTGAAGATAATACGATGTTTATGCTTAGGAAACTTCTGATTGCACAAATTCCAGTTAAAAAAAAAATCCTTTTGGTGGTTTAGCTTGACAAGGTGCTTAAAATATTCTTTGGAGTTTCAAACATATTCTTCAGCTGCAACATAACTTTTGTTGAACACCATTAACAGGCATAAACTAAGTATTGCCCGTCACCCAATAAAGAAAAGCTTAAAGAAATTTTAGATATCTTTCAGCAGAAACAATCATGCTCAAGTACCACTTCCATTCCTTTGCAGATACAGTTTTAGAGGAAACAACTTGAGTATGGTGATCAAGAGCGAAAGACTTCTTCTGTAGGACTTCATCCTAATTGCCCACCCTCAAACTAATGATTTTGAAAAAAGTCATGATAGTCTGGTGAAATCATTACAGAAAGATGTTCACTCTTCCCTGCAACATGGAATTGACAGCAGAGAGTCTCAAAAGTTAAGTATGCAGAATAGATAAACTTATTTTCAAAATAATTTTTGAGATTAATTTAAAAATAAAATACGGTTTTGGGGGGTTTTGATTACTTGCTGGATTGAGAAAGAGGGTCTCATAAGATTTTCCTGAAACTTTCTGCTCCTGATATTAAACATTTTTGAAAGTCAAAAATGCTTTGGTGTCTTTTTGAATCTAAGACCTTCTGAAAATTTCACCTCATTCAGTGGGGCTACTCCTGAGAAACTTCATGTGACAGCTCATCAGTTAGCTCTCACAAGCTTGGTGTTGCTCTGCTCGGCGTGTTTTTCTCTCAATCATAATCTGCTGAGAGGGTAGTGGAAACTTTGTGGTTCTTTTTTTTAATCATGGCAAGAGGAGAGAGCTTTTCCTGATAGAATAAGTGTCCTTTATTTAAGCTGAACATCCCATAGCAAATCAAACTGTCTTTTTCAAGGAAGTCCCCAGTTTGTCATTGTTAAGGAACCAATCTAAGAGCAATACTTTGTCTCCAAGTGTGGAATGTTTCTGGACAGACTTATTAATACCAGTCCTGGCCTCACTGTACTTTATTACTGCTGGAGTCTTAAAACAATTTTGTTTATGCTGTCTTTTGGACTGAAAGCTCTATACCTCTGCATTTATATAGGCAGTTGAAGAATTTTATTTTCATTTTTGTACTTTGTCAACTTGTACTACACGTATATTGATAAGCTCTGCATATCATATATACACAGAGCAATTGGACTGGAAGCAGTGGGCACATACAATACTTACACTGCTATTGTGCCTTGTCACTATGCAATACTAACTATGTTCTAATGAGTGAAATTAGATTTTTGCAATATTTTGGCATGAAGCTTTCATATTTTCACAAGAACTATCACACTGCATACTGTATAAACACTCTAGTTTCCATTCACAAACAGTAGAAATTAATTTAACAGATTGTAAATTTACAATTTAAATTTTTAGCTTGATAGTGAAGAAAGAAGAAAAGAGTCCCAACAACTGCAACTAGACGACTCTAATTTAATACCTTCTGTTACAATAAAGTCATAAAATAGCCACCCTAGTTATTTTAAATTATGTCCATTTTTTAAATCTAAGTACCTACTATTCTGGGCGAAAGAAACACCATTCTTTTTTTACCTGGATTTACATTAATTAGCAGGCCACAAATTAGGAGTCCTGAAGATACAGCTCTAGCAAAGAAGGACTAGGATATATTCTGCATAGAATTAGAGCACTAGAACATTAAAATTGATGTGATCAATACAATATAATATACCATCTCTAGTACTTTCATCAGCAACATTGCAGCTTCTACTCAAGCTTATACATCTGTTAGAAGAATAAGTCACCACAGACAACAATCTTTTCATTAAGTCATTCCAATGTTTAATTTTATTCAATATTATTTTTAATCCAAATTCATATTCTTTCATCTGTTTGCCTTTCAGTCATCTGATTTATCTTAAATGAAAAATGCTGTGCCACCTTTCTAAGTTACCTATATTAAACATTGCTCAGTGAAAATTTATCTATCTGGTGCCTGGAAGTAGACAAATAATTCTGTCCAACACAGTCATACATATTCTATGTGCGAACTTGGAGAGAAATAGGTGCCCGTGAATATCTACATGCAGAAATCCAGGCCACCTTTCAATTGATGGATTAGATAAGATAGTCAATGACAAATGGAAATTTAGCCTGCTTGTTAAATGCCTGCGTATTTTCCTGAATACAAGTAAGTAACAGCACAAGACAGGTGACCACTCAGGACACTGGATGTAGAGGAGGTAGAGGATGATTTTGAGCAGAAAGTCCACACAGTTAAAATAAATACAAAGAAATTAGTGGTAAAACCTGGATAAGAGCTACGCTGTCAAAGTCAGAATTTCTGTGATTCATGAACGGAATGAGGATAAGCATCAAAACCAGTCATAGGACATAGGAAGGATTCTGAAAAGAGAAGTATTCCAGTTTGGCAAATGAAGCACTATTTCATGCAGCTGTATTTAGCTTACTTTTGTCCTTTTTGGGCGCATTGCTACTCCCTGCTTATTCAGTACACTGATTTTCAACCTCCAATCCTTCTGAGAAGCCTGGTAAATTGAGATATACAGCTAGACATAAGATATTATCAGTACGTTTAAGTTTATTTTAAAGGCAGTGATTCCCAGATGAGAAAAAAATTAATGAGCTGCAAACTGAGGGGGAGGAAAAAAAAAGCAAAAACAAAGCAAAATCATTTTATTAAGATGCTCAAATCAGAGAGTATTCCCCAGATCAATGCTTAGTGCAGTGGAATGGGCTTACAACATAACCAAGCCTTTAATAAATACTTAAATCATGTTAAACCCTTAAAACCACAACCAGGTTTCGTCAATACTTAACATGAGAGGTCAATGCATCATTTCATAGAAGTTCATTTAATGGAGTTAAGAGTGTTAGTTTCACCTAATTTCTACCTGTAGACAGGATACTGTTCCTATTGAAATCCATGAGATATTGACTGTTCACCATCTTTAGAAAATAAGGCCAGAGTTTTAGTTAAATTTACTTAATTTTACATTTCAAAGTGAAGTTACATTTATGTGAAACAAAGGTTTAGGAACAGCACTGTTCCAAGCTTCTTTTTAATTAGTGCTATATTTTACTTTGAGCAATTCCTTGCTTTTAAAGCTTGTGTTTTTACATATATTCTAATCTAGCACAAGTCCAGCACAAATGGCAAAACACTAAAATACTAGATGTTCCTCCAAACAAAGTAGTTGCTGCAGTTGCCTTAAAGTTATTATTATATTCAATCATATTTATGAAGATACAGTACAGTTATGAAATATAATACAAACAAGGAGGCAGTTAAGAACATAGCAAAACAGCTCATTATATTAGCATGACAGTATCATTACTGTCCTCCACAAATTTCATAATCATAATAAGATATATAGTAAATTTAAGTTATTTTGAGACTAAAAAACACAGCAGGCTAAAGTTCTGTGTAGCTCTGCAATTTTTAATTTTTATGAATCATAATATCTTACTTGAAATTTGCATAAAAATAATGTTAAAAGGGAGGAAACAAAATGTGGGACTCTAGAGCATCTAATTTAGGCATCCTCAGTGTCTACTTCTTAGGAAGAGAACTCAAAAATACTCATAAATACTCAAAAATAATGTCTCTAGGGAGAGAAGGAAGAATTTTTGAAGGACTATAAAGAGAGATCTGGTCTGTTTAAATTTAGATAATAAAATCATGTAAACTGACTTCCACCCTAACCAGAGAGATAAAATAACCAGGAGACATTAACATTACAGCCAGGCTGCTGATAATGACATCTTTTAAATTATCACAGTGATTTTAGACAAACAGGAAAGTCATTTAGTCACAGAGGTCAATTGGTCCATTTAAAGCCAAGATCATGCTTACCTAAATATCTCAAAATATATATCAGGTATTTATTCTAGGTTTTTATGTGAAGTAGTTTCTTGAAGCCTTAGAAAAATGGATAATTCATAATCTTTCCGCAAAATCATTCCAATGTTTAATTATCTGACTCCTAAGATGTGTTGTCTTCTATACAACTTTATATCACTTAGCAAAAAGTAGGTCTATTATATTTTTTTTTATTCATAATGTATATATATATTCCTTATCTTGAGACTGAGCAGCTGCATGCTCCTGATTATAGAGATTACAGATACTATTTGCCATCTTCTGATGGTGGAGATTATCTGACAAGAAAGCAACTTGTGTCTCTCCAGCCAAGATTTGGTAGGCAGCTGATATCTGATATCTCCTTGATCTGATATCTCCTTGATCTGATATCTCTCATGGCATCACTACATGAGCAGGAAAGGACTTCCAGAACCACCAGCTTAGAGCTTCCAATTTACTTGAGATTTCTGTTCCAAGTTGTGGGTAAAGTCATATCTGGATTTAAGTCCTCGAACCTGAGTATCTGAGAGAACTGATATTTCTTTTTGTCATTATTTTCAGAGTTAAATCCATGGCTCTGGCCACATGGCCAGTGGATTCAAGACAGTAACACCACATGTATTCCAGTAAACTGAACAGGGCACAAATATTTCCTATTACTCTATCATCTACCCTGTTAAATCTTAGATTAACCCTGGTGTAGTTTTGGTCCTGGCCGTGTACACCTCTCCCTACAGGATCCTCCAGCATGTTTCAGTGATTAGTCTGGACAAAAGACACTTGGAGGGTTGAGGAAGCTGCAGTGGGGATATTGTTTTGGGGCACAGGCATGGAAGGGCACAGTCCCATGCGTGGTGGCCTCAGAGCACTACCCTGGGCAGATTCAGTTTTTCAGTCTGCTGTTACTTTGAGTTTTGATTTTTGTTCTTTCTTTGTTTGGTTGTTTTCTTGAGGAGTGGGTGGTAAGGATATTTTGTAAGCCTAACCTAGATGACAGTGCACTGGACTGAAGCTTCTTGAAGCTGAGATCTTTTTCCTGTTCAGCTTCATTTTTTTGCATGATGTTGATTTTAAAAGTAGCCAATTTATTGGCTACTCTTCCTGTATTGTAGGCCTTACAGCATAAGATGGAGTGATATTCCTTTATTTAACATGTGAATAGCAAGATTGATATCCATTCCTAGCTGAAAGGATACCTATTAGTATCCAGATGCATAATGAGATAGGGTATTTTTCAAAGTTCAAATCTACCAAAAAGTTTTAAGGGTGGGATTTGCTTCTCTTCTGCAGAGCCATTTAGTAGTAGCTTGTGTTAAAAATAAAGTCTGACAGTAGAAAAAGATTTTCCACCTAAAACTATTCTCTAAAATGGAAAAGTTTCTAGAAGAGAACTTTTCAAACAAGCATCTTCAGGGAGAAAACTTGCTCTCATTACACTATAATATCCCTTGTGATTTCTGAGTATGAAACCAATGGGACTGTCTGCAAATTTAGCTTTCCTTTTTAAGATTGATTTTCAACATTTTTTTTTCTTCTTGTTTTATCGAGGGAATTATTTGGAGCTTCATATCGCTTGCAACGCAGGATTCATTTGCCTGAGAATTTTAGGAATAAAAAAACCCCAAGATATAAAAGTATACGAGCTTTTCACAACACTCGTGAACTGAAACTGAACATTAAACATCTGACTATGCTGTAATCACTGTTATGACTCCTGCATAACAGAACGTAGGCATCCTGAGCTAGTTTTAAACTAACTGAACAGAGAGCCAGCAGTCATTTCTCATGTTTAAGATCTACCTCTGAGAATTCACACAGAAATTCACAGCACATCCAGAGATCAGTATTATACTGCTTCTAGCACCAACATTACCTACTTTAAATTTGAAAATGTCTGTAACTGGTTAGCTCTATTCCCAGTTTTCCATAGCAATGCTAATTATTTTCTGGTACTTTGGGGATCTGGAGGACAAAGAATAGTTGCTTATTAAAAACTCAGATACTTTTGAACAAAAAAGAAAAAAGTAACTAATCACTTGCTCATAGTAATGAATATCCAATCATGTACACCCATCACTTCCTACTTTATTGTATTTTCCCTTAAACTGAAACACAGTACTGTTCTTTAGAGACCTAAAAAGCAGGTTTCTATTAATGGTTCATTATAAACCATACACTTTTTTATGACTAAATGCAGAAGACTCCTGAAAATGTCTGCAGGTTCAAACACACCTACAGCAGAAGTCCTTTAACTGCAGGGAACTCAGTATACACCAGGGATGAATTTGGTCCTGGGAGCTTAAAGCTTGAAGAAAACTCTAAAGGAACCAAGGCAAATCAAGAATATTCAATGAATTCCTGATGCATGCATACTGTTTTATTGGATTGTTTCCTCCAGGGTTTATTATGGGTGCATATTTTTTTGTTCAAAAAAAGTGTTCAAAAATTTTTTGGGAAAAAAAAAGACAATCATACCATGAAGGATTAAAAAATTATCATATATATTAATCTGCTGTCAAGTCAGAGATTTCTGCCAAGTTTATGAGATGGTTAAGTAGTAGTTCTCTCTACATATAGTGTATTTGAAATATTTTAGGCTTCAGTGATTATGAGTGTCTCAGCTGCAAGATGTTCTGCCACATTCATATACATCTCACATCTCTCCTCTCAGGCTTTTATTCTTCAGGGTTGTTATGAAATAACAGCAACCCACCAGCAAGTCCTACTCGTGGCAGCCAAAAATCTGTTCCTGACAGTTGCTATGACCAACTAATCAATCTCAAATTATGGTCAGACACTTGCTTACCAGCTACCTGCTTCACCAGCTGTACCAAATACAAAAAGATTACCCAATAGACAACAGAGAAAATTGCATAGGTAAAGCCCTTTCATAAGAATGTATTACAAAGAACTGTTTTTAAATCTTGGTTTTTGTGCACCAAACAAATGTTCAGCTCTTCTGCCCAGACACCTCAAGAGCTATGTAAGGAAATTATACAAAAAGAAGGCAAATATCTTACTTTCTGGCTTACTGCACTAATTTCAAAATGCCAAGTATGAATTCTAATTGTCACTAACATGGACATCATCAGCAATGAATCTTTTGCTAAGAATGTTGCTAGCTCCAGATGTTATTCTTTATAACAGTGGTCACTATAACTAAGCTTTGCCCTGTAGCTCGCATTGACCCTTTCTAATTCTGCCCACTGATACTAGGTTGGTTTTCAATTATTGCCGAAATAGTGCTTTCATGTCATTGGTCATATTCAATCAAACAGATCCTACTGCTTTGGTGGCCTTTTGGGTATATTCTTTCCAAACTGAAATTACTTAGGAGAATGTGGCCAGATTTCTGGCTGTGAGCAGTAAAAGATGGCAAAATATGAATAAATTAATTACAAATTTCTTTCAAATCATCAGCAAAGATACAAATTCAAGTAAACTAGAGTCTAGTGGTCTTACTTTGGCCACAGTGTCCACTTCAATGTAGTATGTAGCATTTATTACATGATCATTTACTATACTGAATATACCCTTATTTTTGTTCAGCACTCCATCTCTGTTTCTTCATCACTCACGTCACCTGGCTCACAGTCTTTTCCCTGATAGCTCATTCTCAGCTGCAGACTCCTTGCACCTCCTGTCCAAATGCTTCCTTAGTCCTAGCACACAGTCACTCTCTAACCTTCGTGCTTTTATCACAGCTCTTTGCCCCTTTCTGTGCCCAACAGCATATGTGAGCAGAGGGCATATTAAGAGGTCTAAGTTTAAGTAATTTGACCAAACGTGATAATTTTTAAAGCCATAAGTCAAATTTCTGAATTAAAAAAAAAATGCACACGTCATTTATCAAGTTCCCGTTGCTGGAGGGCCCTAGAGTTTTCAAAAGGAGTGATCAACATATTTTCTACCAAGACACTTTTTTTTTTTCTTTTGTTGTCTTTTCTCAGAAAGAGATGAACTCATTTGAGTGAAATTGTCTATAAATAACCAAACCTAACAACAAAACTGAGGCAGATATCCAACATGACAAATTTCAGCCAGATAATTATCTTCTGAAGTAACTGAAAGGGTTTTATTTTAGAAAGTGTCAGGAAGGCAATGGTACCCACCAGGTGCTAATGCAGCAAGTGACTTGCACCCACAAGTGCCTAGAGAGTTGGCTGATGTCATTGCAAAGCCATTCTTTCTCAGTTATCTTTGAAAGGTCACTGCAATCAGGAGGTTCCTGGAGACTGAAAGAGAACAAACGTCAACCCTATCTTCAAGCGCAAGAAGGAGTTTCTCTTTCGTTAGCCTCACCTCAGTCCCCAGGTAGGAGATGCCGTAACTAATCTTGACTAGCATGTCCAGATGTGTGAAGAACATGCAGGCAATTGGGAGTAATTAGCACAAATTACAAAAGAGAAACCAACTTCAGAGTCTTATCCAATGAGGTGACTTGCTTGGTAGACAAGGGAAGAGAAGTTGTTTATCTCAACTTTAGAAAAGTTTGTGACACTGTCCCCGCAAATATCCTTATAGTCAAGCTGATGAAGTATGGGCTAAATAAGTGGTTCATGAGGTGAACTGAGAACTGGTTGAACTACTGGTCTCAAAGCATTATAACGAGTGGCATGAAGTCCACACTCTGTGGACTTTGGCCAGTCTGGAGATATGGGATAAAGTTATGCCATATCTAGAGAGGAAGATGTCAGGGCTGTAGCATGGAATGAGGATGTTCTCACTAGCACTACATGGTCTAGAGACTTTCAGATCTCTTAAAGTTGAGATCTTCAAAACTGTAAGAAATTTGAACCTACATTGTTCTTTTTTTCTTTTTTTTTTCTACTTCTGTACTTATGTGCTATCAATGGTAGAAAGCAAAAAAAAACAAATGTCTCTAATAAAACTGAATTATTGTTGTGTCAGAAACCCATAAGCTTTGTTCGTTTTTCTGCAGCTTTCTATAAGACAAAGCTGGGATGCAGACAACTGAGGAAGTTGAACTAATCTCTGACAGTACCACTCTATTTTTACTGACTATAGAAGGCACGAAGACTTCTAGAAAATTTGTGTATTTCGAGCAAGCCAACCCTAGTGTTAGTTGAGAGGGTTCTAGGTTTGAAGGTGCATCCCTAATCAGTCTTATAATAAACCACAGGAAGGTATCACATGGCTTGAACCAGTTCCGCAGAATACCAGCCTCACTATCTGAGGCATAGACATGGTTGACAAGCAGTGCTTGGCAAAACTAGAACAGCAAAGCCCTGGAAAGATTTCAAAATCTGAAGAATTACAGGGAGCTGAACAAAATAGCTCTGATTAATAAATCCACAGTTTTATAGTTATACACACAAAAATTGCAGGAGTCTTTACAAGTAACTAGACAATTTCGAAACTTTTGTAACTTTGCAGTAGAAATAACAGGATTTTTTTACTGAAAATAAAACTTTTTTTAACAGAAGTGAGACTTAAGAACTAAGGAGCTCAAACCTGGCACATGTAGAAGGAAGAGAATCACAAAGCATATACTTTAGCAAAATTTTTATATAAATGCTATCAATATAGCAAATTAATCATGTTATACAAAGACATTTTCCATAGATACAATTAGGAAAAAAAAAAAAAAAAAAGAAGAAGAGAGATAGAGAGAGAGAGATTAGGTTATAAAATCATAATTTAACTTTCTTTTCTGGCAAAGAAGAAATTTTCTCCTGAACTGGAACTCAGTCTGTTTCACACAAGTCACTATAATACATATGAATATATTCAAAAACAACAGGAATTTTAATCCATTCTATTCTGTATTTGCTATACAACACCTTTAAGCAGAGATTCTCCTTTGCTATTATTATTTCATAGTCTTCAGAGAATAAAACTTTTGTAACATCCCCTATTTGCACTCAAGTGGTATTCCAATTAAACATAACAGTTTGATTAAATAAGGGGAGGCAGCACTGCAAAAGCTTAGAACTCATATTGGCAACTCTTCGTACAGATTATTGGTTGATCTGCATAGTACAAAATAGATATGAAAACAGTTTATTCATGTGACGGTGCTTTATTAGTTATTGGAGATAAGTACTCTAAATCCTGACGAGAAGCCCATGTGCAGATTTCTTAGACTCTCAGTAACATCAACCCATTTCACTCCTTTTAATCGTTAGCATATGCTTATTCCCGCATTTTTGAATAAAAATTATTCACTGGTCTAGTAAATGAAGGGTAATATAAATATGCTTATTCCTGCATTTGTGAATAAAAATTATTCACTGGTCTAGTAAATGAGGGGTTAACCCTTCACTAGCTCTACAACATACCTTGGTAATTACATAGAACTGTTATATAGAACTGTACCAAAAAGAGATTTGGTACTTTTAGTGAAATATTGATAATACATGCACATGTTGCTATAGATGCATATCTATCTAGTAGATAGATATATGACATTCATTATAGAACAAAGGCAGAGCAGAAAATTTCAAAAATACATTATTTTTGAGGTTAAAATGTGAATATTATAGTATTTATTCTTTAAAGTTCTTAAAAATTCATGATTCATATCATGAATAAGAACTTGAAAGGATTTGAGTCATATCTAACAGAGAAAGCTCCTGCAGGAAAGACAAACTGAAAACCGTTGCAAATTATAGATGAATAGTTTGCTTCTTAAATTTGAAATTTTACAGGGCTTAAATTTTCTTTAAAAATGCTTTTCTTTTTTCTTATTTTCAGTCTCTATTTTCTTATGCATAATTTTATTCAACAGCAATGTCTTTCGCTTTGTGTTTACTATCTTCAAATATTGCTACAGTTTTGAACCATCCTTAACCCTGACATAGCTTTGGTGAGAACTGCTATCATGCCAAACACAATGTGCCTGATTAATATAATTTAATTAAGAGGGATTCCTCATACCACAGAAAGTTAAGTGGTCGGATGCTATCCTCATAGAGAAGAGGCAGGAAGAGAATTGTCAGAAAATAAGTGGACTTTTGTATGATAAGAGACATAAATTTTGATGCCCATCTCAGAGAATCAATACAGATGCCACTTTGAAAACAGCAGCAGTTCAGGTACATGCAAGAAATAAAAGTAATAAAAATGTCCCTCAGCTACGTTTGCTGAGCCGTTACACCCTGGATCTCTGCATTCCTCCACTAGGTGAGTGCCTGAAACTTAAAGCTTTGCTACCTTTGCCTAACCTAATAACTTTCGGTACTCTCTAGGAAGAATATCATTTCTAATGAAACAATTAGAAAGAACAATGAATAAATCGAGTTAATCTCCTTTGATAGTTCATGTGCTGAAAAAGCTAATTCTTAATTTCTGTTCATACACGCAAAAAATGATTTTTTTCTTTTCATTAAAACTAAAATAGCAGGTATGAGGTTTTTTTTTCTTTTTTTTTAATTAACATTGATAGCAAGCATTTTAAGATTTTAAAAGCTTTTAATGCTATATATGCTATCCAAGGTACAAGAAAAACATTCCCCTGGGACTGAGATGTGATGATAACTTACAGGTGATTATTAGTGACTAAGGTTTTGTCTTCTCTGATATACTAAAAAGTAAGAAAGAAATAACAGCACTAACAAAACCGCTCAGGGCTGATTAAATTTTTCTTTGTTCAAGAAATCTATTGAATGTCAACAAGAGTTATAAATATCCAGCAGCAGCAGAAAAGGAAAAATCTTAGCTTTCAAGCGATCTAACAAATATAGTAGAAGAAAGAGTGGATTGTTTATTGTAATGTAATTGTAATTGTTTATAGTGGTGGGTGTTTCTTGTGTTCATGTTCAATATTAAGCCTTGTTATTTGATAGGCACCTAATGTCTTCATAAGAGAATTTAAGCACACAAATTACAGTGGAACACTTGTATAAATCCATATTAAAATTGAAGGCATAAAAAGACACCCAAAAAAAGTGTGATCCGAAACAATTATGAGCAAGGACCTATTTGCATTAATTCAAATAGCTCTTAGTAGGTTTTAATCCATCTAAATTTGTTTGTTAGTCTTGCTTTCTGTGTTAAAAGTAACATTCACAGTTTCCAAAGCACTTTTCCATAAAGAAATTCTTCACAGTACACAGAAAAAAGTGATGTAGGCTCCATAGCTTCTGTAAGAAAAAAATCAATAAAGCTCTATGTTTTTATGTATTAGAGGACTCATGAGATCTGTGATACAATATCCCATAGAAAGTATTAAAGATGGTTCATCTGAAGCTTCAATATACAATGCAAAGACTTAAAACTGAAAATTTGAAAGAGTATTCTCTCCTTAATTTACTGTCACTAGAAATTATTAATAGAAACCTTTTGCATAATGCTAGATTTCTTCTGGTATTAAATTGTCTCATATGTAAATATGATAGAAAGTTAAAATTAATGTTTGAATGTAAATGTCATGATGGAATGAAATGAAGCAGTGAGACCAAGGCATTTTCCTAATCATTTCTTATCCTTTTTTCTGAGCATCAGTTGCTGGCAACATCTTGAGACAGGATAGTCAGCTTGATGGACCTGTTGTCTAGCAGAATATGGCAATTCTTATGTTCATACAGTCTTATAACAGCGCTCTGCTCTTTGCAAGCACTTAAGCTTTAAAGTGCAAAAGCAAAGATAGGGGGAAGTTGATTGAAGGTGTGAAGCACAGCTTATGATGGGGATTCGTGAAGAAAAGCAGAACATGTATGCCCCAGGCAAATGCAAGGCCCGTGGCAGCAAAAGGAAAGTACTGCACTACAACACACCATGAAGAGGCACACAGGAGGTTCAGCTCTGTCCTTTGAGACACCTACCTGAAAAAGTGGTGTGTGGCAGGTACACAATATGCTCCTCTTTCTGGAAGCGGTACCACCGAGTACAATTGGAACATGGTGAGATCCATAGTTCTTGGTTTTCAAGTGCTATAGCTTTTTTCGTGCACCTTCCCATTTTTACCTACCCAAATGGGCAGGTATGAATTAACTCCATTCTGCCCAGTTATATGCAAGACGCTCCACACCTCACACTTGAAGAAGACAAGCGCAGACAGAAACTTAAATTGGGCATCTTCAGAATACCTGCTAGTTCATACTTTCCTATCCATAATGAAGATGTCCTAATAAATTACCCTTACTGAAAATGAGGATTTCACAAAATGAAGAATTCAGATTTCCATGTCTATGGCTAACTGAATCCTTAAGGCTTCATTTCATAATGACCATATAAAATATTTTCAAAAATCTTTAGAAGCATATTTTAAATTATTCCCTTAAAACCTGCTCAGATTTACTGTATGATGAATGTGGGAGTTTGAGTGAGAGTAGCTTATATGCCAAGGAGCAGGGGTAAAAAAGAATGACAAAGGACAAATTGAATAATAGGAAAGAGGGAGTTAGTTAACTTACACGTTCTTACACTTTCTTTTCTTTATGTATGTATAGCAGGTCCACTTTTGCTCTCTTAGGCATTATTGGGACTAACAGAGCCTATCAGGTATAACTTATACTGCCTTTTGTGTCTATTCTGATGGCTGTATCTCTTTAAATGGCATTTACAGAATCAGCCAAAGCAGTCTACCTGATCACAAGCATTTTTAAGGGACTTGTCACTTTGATTCCACAGCTGGATAATTTCATGACTACAGTTAAAACACCATTAACTAGGTTATTTTTGCTGTCTGCTGATGTAGACACAGCTCTGTGTTTCTCTAATTACCTTAATTTTGCAATAAAATATCTCCATACTTTATATTGTTTTTAAAGATTGTTCATCTTCATTAAATACTGGTAGCCTTAGAATGATTTCGAATTAGAATGAAATGCAGATTTTCACAGACTCTGTCATAGTTCTTCAAAAAGCACTTAGCAAAGGCCAACCATAACTCTTTAAAATCTGAAACAAACAACTCATTCAGCAAGGGGACGCAAAAGGTTTTTATGAACATGACTTGATCAGCTGCTGCACATCTGTCCCAAAGCATCAAAGCTGCAGATCAGGGTAGCCATCATTTATGGAATGATCACATGTTTTGAAAGTTAATACTCTAAGGGTATATATCACAGGAGGGTAATAAACCAGCATCACATTAGTAAACAATGTGACATCTGAGGGACATATTAGTCAGCTCACACTACAACTTCTCTGTCTGCTGTCCAACAGGGATAACACGGAGACCTTTTCATACCACTGAGCACTAATTAGCTGATACAATCTTCTTTGTGCTACCAGTTATAAATATTAATATCCTTCTATGTTTTATTCATTTTTCTAAGTAGTAGTTTTAGGATTCTTCTCATTTTGTAGGATGATATCTCACACTTAAAAATGTTAAATCAAGTTAAAAAGTCAGGGTGAAATAGTCTCTATATTTGTTGGAAAGGTAAAATGGAGTCACATTACTGAATTGATGTGTGCCTCCATCTTTTGACAGATAAAATTCCAATTGTGTAACTGTAATGCTCTCCTTCCTTACAGCCTTTTTTTTTTTTTTCTTTCTCACATAAAGATCAGGTCTTTTTTTTTTTTTTTTTTTTTTTTTGATCTCTTAATGCAATTATCCTATTGTCCTGATTTTTCCAATATTGTCCCAATTTTAGATGCCCTTCATTTCTGGTATAGAGATGTGTACCTTTCCTGATAGTGAAGTATCGCTTGCAGTGTCCAGTCTTTCAGTTTCAATTCAGAAACCAAGCAGCTAACTCTCCATTGCTTTTCCTAATATAACCTTTCCTATACAAATAGTATTGTATCTGACATCTGCTTTGCACTCATAGGGTTGAATTCTCCTAACCCAACATCAGGAGGTTAGTCATCTCTAAGTCTTGCTACCTCAGGCTGCCTACACAGGCAGAATTTCCTTGTCAATGACAAGTCTTTGATCTGTCTTAAAAAGCTTCCTTTGGGCGGGACAAGTCATCCACTACAGAATCTATTCTCTTCATTGACCGTAAAGAAAGTGTCAGAAAACCAACTGAGCTTTAAACCTCTAGCTTAGGTGTCTAAGATAGGAGAAATGGATTTCATTCAACTTGTCTGAACATGCATTTCAGTGAAAGAAAGTGGCACTGGAGAACTGAGATTTAATTTCTATTTCAGCTGTGCTCATGATTCACAGGTGTCCTTGGGCAAATCAATCCCCCTTTCTTCACCAGGAACTGATTTGCGAAGAGGCGAGGGAACCTCAGGATGAAAATCAGCAGCTCCCTCTATAGGAGTATTTAACTGCAGAAGAGCAGTTAAACTAATAAAAATGAGGGATGTGTCTCCATAGCTAGGAAAAGAAAGCATTTGTAAACAGGAAAATGTTATTTTTTCATGCAGAATAGGCCTGTAGATTTCAGAGTATGCTGCTCTTTGTAAAAACCTCATGAAGGGATCTTAGCTGGTATACAGTTGGTTATGCCCAATGATTCAAGAGCAGGCCAGAAGCAGATTTCAAAGCTGAAGTAAGCCCAGGTCAAGAAGGAAAAGTTTAGTGTTATAGAGTCTTTACTTTCTATAGAATATTGGTGTTTTAAAAGTCTTTCCTGCAAACTATTTCCAGACAAAATAACATCAAGCAAAGATGAGAGCAAAGTTAAGCAAAAAATCTGGGAATCCATAACAAACTATCAAACACACAGATAAATGCAGTCTCAGAAGTGCTGGGTAAGGAGCTATCAATGTCCAACCCAAACTCTTTTTCAGATCAGTTGAACTTATTAAGTGTTTAATTACAAAGGAAACTGCCATATGTAGGCCTTGTTTGCTTGATGGTGCTGACCATGGAGACAAAAGTCCTGTTACACTACCAACTCCTGAACTATTTAATAGGACATTCTCTTGTGGGTAATGATTTGGGAGTGCTCAGATGCAGTGATGAAACCAGGTGACGCCAGTGGTGTAGAATCACTTTTTTTGAAGACACTCAAAGCCAGACACATTATTCTTCTACTATAAGAAGATTTTTTAGGATCATCTGTAGCTCAGCAGAATTATTTCCAAGTTCTGCTCATAATAAGCAATCTGCTACTCCATGCAGGCAGGTAAGTTCCATAAAATCTTTCCAGTTTCTGTGAAAGCAGTAGTTAAAAGAGTGGTTTTATATACTTATAGGCTCTATTACATGGGTATCAGGAACTGAATTACAACTAGCAGTAAATCCTGATGAGAAACCACTCTGATTTTCTTCAGTAGCACTTCAGTTAAATCTTTAATGGAGAATACAGTCTTCAGCTTTAAAATTGCATAAACAATAAGCAAGAGAAGAAGAAATGACTCCAGAAAGTCCATATTTAAAATTCTATGTGCTGAAGTAAAGAAGGAAAGGTAGAGAGAACTGTGAACAGCTGCTCATAATATCAAATTCAGACTACAATGTAATTCTCCTACTCACATACTGACTAATCTTGCAGAAGTCAAGGGCATTACTCACATGATTACTCACCTCTATATGACTAAGACTATGCAAATCCATCCCGGATGATGAGGAGCAATGGTATAATGCTTCCTGTGGCTCCTTCTTCTTTGGTCAAACATCAAATGTCACACACACAAACGTCCAGGGGAAATCTGACTCTTTTCAACAAAATATTAGAAACTGATGCTTGGAGAAGCATCAAGAGGCAGAGGGAGGGCATCCAGGCAGTTCCTTCAAGGCCTTTGATAGACTGACCCTGAGTGGGACAGTCCCACTCATTCTGGCACAGAGCTGCTGCCACCCCATCACCATCTCCCACGACTCCTTTCAGCCTTCCTGGGCTTGGTGTTTTGGCAAAGGGTCATGCAACCTGCTTGTAATGTCTGTACTGAATTAACTGCCGCACTCATCTCCCAGCTAGGGAGCATTGCTAAATGTCAAGAAGGAGTCAAGGGGCTGCTGAGATGATGTCAAGGAAGAGGCAGAAATATCAGTTTGTTATAAGCCCAGAACAGTTCTCAGACCCCCAAATGTCACTTAAAAAAAAAAAAAAAAAAAGAAGTCAAGGCTCTAAATATAAAAGAAATCTTTATCTAAAAACATTGTTTACATTCCTGCAACCTTAAAGGCTTTACTTTGACATTAAATGCTAGAATAAAGTACTCATGCTTACATTAGAGCCAAGAAAAATAAGACAGAAATTTTAATATCTCATTTTAGGTAATATTTATCAGGAACAACTGGAAACATGGCAGCTTTATTCCATAGAGACAAGTGCACTTCTGAGATGTAAAGTTAACCGCAAAGAGAAGGAAACTGTTTATGCTGCTTTTGTTTGCTAGGTTCCCTGAGAAGCATAAATTGACATGAGGAAAAGACATTGCTCTGATCATTTTAATTAAAGCTTGTAATGCATCGGTGGCTACCTAAAAACAAACATCACTCTCATCTGCTGTTCTCCCACTCTTCTTTCCCTCAAATATACACAGCATATGGAGCAGATAGAATTTAAGACCTAATGATACACCTCCATCAGCTATTAGTATTTCAGTATTTCATTTTTTTTACATGGGCCTGAGCAGATCCAGGAACCAGGTGGTATTGGCAACAAAAAGGGTTAGGTTCAATCTGTCTGGGAGTCCCTTCAAAAATAAATAAAATGATGGCATGAGCTCTTTCCCATAGCCAAGCTTTTTATTCCTGTCTCCTGGCAATTGAAATAAAATTTTCTTGAACAAATGACTAATCAAATTTGTATACAGTAACTCCTGTTTGGCAAAACCTTTGATAAAGACCAGACATGGCTAGTTGTAGTGGAAACTGGTGCCATGATCACAAGCAATCATGGTTAATGCCATGAGCAGTGCCAGAAGTGCAGGCTGTACTGCAGACAACACACATGCTGAAAAGTATATCTGTTTACCTTCTTCCTCTATGTTCCTTCTTAACTCCTCGCTTTCTCAGACCCCTTTCAGAAGGGACATCAGCTCTTCCCTGATTCTGGTTTCACTGCTTCCCAGACCAAAAATGCATGTGCCATCCTTCACCTGGATGTCATCCCTATACTGCCACTCATACACTGCAGGATGCCCCAGCTTCTGTATACAAGTTTATAGAAGCCGTTCTCTAATACCTGGATTTATCTTATCTATTAAGCATGCAGCCACATGTGCAGTATGCTCTTTCCCATCAGGATTTATCCATTAGATGGTCTAGCTGGGTTGCTTCAGGCTGGAAACTAGAAACCAAACAACTGGAAGCTTATTTACAGGAAATGTCCTGTTAGCACGAAGGAAAACAAGAACAGGAATTCTGCTTCCTTGATCATCTCAACCCTGAGAAATCTGCAAAGACTAAAGAAAAATACCAAACTAGTGCTGAGGAAGCTTGTGGAAACAGAACTGGGAAATAGACATCTTGTTACTTCTACAGCTACAACTGGTGCTATTCCTGCCAGTATAATAAAGCCCTTCTTTCCCCCTCAGGTCATGACAGGTACAATAAACAAGAAGGCCAGCACATCTTACATAGGAGTTTAAACTTGGAATAACCTGAATATTCATGTGTATACTTCTGCCTTGTCCTACTGCCCTTTCCCTTATAGATTAGCTGTGAGAAATATTCTGATGAGTTGTAAAATAAAATGTACAGTAATCAAGTGAACAAATAGGAGAGACAGAAGAAGATTTCTTTCCCAAAAGCCAAAAAATATATGTTCAAGGGATTAAAACGAATGTTTTCAAGCAAATATTGCAACAAACCTTCAGTAAATTTATGTAGTTAACAGTTTGGGAACATATCTATGGCTTAAGTGTATCCAGAGATAAACTTTACCTAACAGTTGCCTTTCTGCCTTCATTACTATATTATGCATACAGTATATTATATATGATAAATGTATATAATAAAGTATAATATATACTTACATGTAAGAGTATATTGTAGGCACAATATACTAGTATCATATATAGTAGGCGACTGTCAGTACATTCAGTTGAAATGTAGTGAACAGATTATGCAAAAAAAATGTAAGCTTAATGCAGGTAAATCTAATTGTATCCAGTAATTTATAAAAGCTTTAAATGTGATCACTGATAGAAATATTTGAGTATCTCTTCAGGTTCAATAAAAAATAAAGGCTCAGCAGAACACTATATCTGTACTGAATAGGCTCCATCCCAAGACAACTTTCTAGGGCAGGAGTTGGTCCTTTTTCTCTGCTTTTTTTTTTTTTTTTTCTTTCTAAGGAATAATGTAATGATCACAGGAAATTAGATGAAGGAGGTCATATGGGGGTTGCAACAGCCCCAAGGGGCATATGTATCATAATTCATGTGCAAAAGGATATAGAAAAGGTTGCACAGTTAATGTCAGCATTTGACTACACCCCCATAACATTCTGCTAATTATATGTAATTTCATGTAAATTAGTAATGGGAAGGGCATGTATCTAACTTCTCTCTTCATCAATTCAGACTGTTTCCACTGTGTATTTGTTTGTGTTTGATTCAGTCTTATTTTAGAGGAATTCAATATTCAGCTATTCTCTTAGAAAGCATTTTAATATATTAAGAAATTTTGTTTTAAGAATCTTTTTTCTCCATCCGTTATGATGCATTTTAACCTTTCTTCTTTTGATTTTCCTCCCTGTGCAGCAAGATCTAAGTAGAATTCTCCATTCCTTTCCCCTTGCAGAATGCCTGAGCCAGAAAGGCTGATCACATTGGCCTGAGGTGGGCAGGTGGGCACAGTGTAAAATCAAAGCTGAAAATGTTCAGGTGCCAAAAGCCCTGGAAGGAAAAAAAAATATATAAAAAGCTAAAAGAAAAAAAAAAGAAAAAGAAAAAGAAAGAAGAAATCCAAGAGGGTTTCTGTTCATAAGGACAAAGCAGGAGGGAGCTGCAGCACCAGTCATTGTATAAACTCATTGCTCGTGCACCCTTACTGCGTGGGTGAAGCATGGTGGCCCATTAGCTGCTAGATGTAGTGCGGATTACAGTCTGATAGCCACCAAACACAACAGCTGTCATGTCTAATGCAGCCAGCAAACGACTGTTGGAACACAGGCACCATGCACAGCGGAATCCTCGGCTCCCAACCCTGCTCATCTTGGTGCATCTTTTCAGCCCTCCACACGGTGCTTTCTCTTCTTCCACGCTTGATCATTTCATTAAATGCCAGGATTCAAGTGTGGCCAACCTTCCTATGTTTCAATAGGTCTTATTTATGTTTTCTTCCAAAAAAATTGTATTGTAAGGTTGGTTTATTTGCAAGACGATGTTTAACAAAACAGTATGAGATGTATCTGATTAAAAACCCAGCCAACAATAAAGTGATTATCTTTCAGCACAGTGTGTGGTGCCATATGGTGACTGAGCAAGTGGGAAGAACTGGTGTTTAATATGCAGCTCCAGTGATTTACGGTTACTGACTTCCTGCAGAAAATGACTGCTTCTTTCATAAAAACCTAATTAGTTTCAAAAGTACATGTTTGCAGAGAAAATATATGTTGATAAAGTTGCCAATGCATTTTCCAAATGTATTAATGATCTATAAACAGCTCCATTGGCAGGTGCATTCTGAGCCAGCTGTCCCCCTCTATCCCACTGACCCTGATCAGAAGAGTCTTGAAATAACTGTGAGCAGCTGTTTTTATTTCTTTTTTAATATTTATTATAAAGACTTTCTAAAGAAAGAAAGCATTCTTATTTCTCCTAAATTCTGAGTCTGCTTTATCCCTATAACAGTATAAAAATACAAGGTAGCAACCTACAAAACATACAAAGAAGAACTAATAAAGCGGTAACACTTTTTTTTTTTTTAATCAAGAAAGATTCATTTCTTCACAGAGCTACAGTGTTTCTCCTTATTAAATCTGTACAAAAAAAATCTGCTTTACTTAGTACAAATTCAAAATAAAGCATTTTGTGTTAACAGGCATAATGGGAAGGTAGATGCCTTTAGGACCAAATCTAAAGCATATCAAAACCTTTTGGAGCCTTTCTGCTCACTCAAATCCTTAATTCCATAAATGGTAAATTGACTTGTATCGAGCATAAGATATCAGATAATTTCTAATATATATGTAATTCAAGCCTGTGGGATATCACAGTAGGTATTCCCTTTATTTCTGTATTTCCTACTTCAACCTTTATATATATATATATATGTTTAATTCCTTCTTTTTATCTTTTGAATTCAATATCTTCTAAATGAATTCACTTCAGTCAGCTTCATGCTAAAGGAAGGCTGAAACCCACTGAACCCTGTAGTGGCTAAAAAAACATGTATTTAATTTCCCTCTTAAGCTGACAGACCCACCGTCCTGTCTCCATCCTCCTCCCCATTCTCTATAGTCTCTTTTCTTCTTTTTCCTCACAACTCCCTTTTACTCTCTTGTTTTTTTTCCCCTATTTTATTTATTTCAGAGGTTCATCACCTTGCTGTAATAAATGTATTCATCCATTCTTCCATTTGCTTTTGTTCTCCATCCTTAACTTTTTTTTTTTTTTTCAGAAAAACAAAACGGTAATCATTTTTTCCCCAGATTATATACACAGTTCTTCCCCGTCTGTTGTGCATACATCAGTTTGGTGATGTTTCTTGACTTGTCTGCTTTGTATTTACCTGCAGACTTGTTGGCATGGGATTAAGCTAAAGTGTCAAGAATATATACATATTTTTCTTCATCATGACAATAGATGTTGAAAGTTCTGTATTGCTTTAACAACAGTGTTAAACACAAGTAGCTTAACTGAAAATAGCAGTTACATACAAATTTACATTTGAATTTAATTCAAATTTAATCCCAGGTGGACAGAAGAATGTACACCAATATACTATGAGTGCTGTTTCAACACCACGATAAATAATACAGTTTCTCAAATGAGGAATATATCCTTTCTAGGAATAGTGACCTACTAGCTAAAAAAAAAAAAAAAAAAGAAGAAGTAGAGATATGGGAATTATTTTCTTTCTTCTGCATGCATGTAAATACGTAAGAGAAACTGTAAAAGGAACATGCACTAACAAGACATCATGCAGCATATATATTTATTTCTTTAGGAAAACATAACTAAATATGTTTATAAATATATATAAAGAAATAAATTCTTAGGAATGTATTGCTAAACATAGTAGTAAAATTTCTAATTTATTTTGAAAATATTTGCTCTCTAACAGCAAATTGCAAATATTCACACTCATGTTGAGTAGAATATTAGACTAGATTCCTTCTAATAAACACTTTCTAATACAAACATTTGATTAAAGCAAGGCTTAGATCAGGTTGCTTAGAGTGAGTTTGCTCACAGAAGAGCAAAAGTAAGCCAAATTAATCCTAATTAATATTAAAAATTTAGTCAGCATAGTGGCTACGGGCTGTATTACAGGGTAGGACTGAGTTACAGGTTAAATAGATATTTAAATTTAAAGATTCTTAAGACCCTTGAATTAGTCTTAAGCACATTGAAGTGTCACTCTAGGATAGATCGTGAAGAGGAACAAGTGAGTATGAGATCTGGTGGTATAAATTCCAAACTGGTAATCAAATTTTCAAATGTGTCAAGTTGAAGGAAATCCTAGAGGAGTTCATGGCGGCATCGACGCTGTCCTGGCTTTGTGCTCCCAACTTGTGATTAAAGAATGATGACAAGTGAACAGTAAGGGAAGTAATGAGAAAGAAAGATGAAAGTGAAAAATAGAAAGATTTTTGAAGTGTAATGGGCTCAATTATGGATTCAGAAAGTGCGGGAGTGGAAGCACAAATGAAATAACAAAAGTGTAATTTAGAAATGATGACATTAATTGCTTTGTTAAGCCTTTGAGCATGCCCAGGATAAACAAAATGCTTTAAATTTAGATTTAATTTGAAGCTCATTAAATGGTTATGTGCAGGCTCTATCACTTGTGAAGTGCTTCATTTCACATAACTTTTCTCAGTCCAGAGTGAACATAGAGGACTGAATGGGGGACAATTCAGGTCCATACAACTAGTTAGCATACAGTCAAGAACACTTCATTTTCAGCTGGCGCTCTACCAGGCATGCTCCACCTATAAAAGGAGTGTGATATATTCCTGCCTCTTCTTTCGATACCAGCATGATTCTGTGGATCAATTAAACTAATTCTGTTACTCTGATTCAAAGCTGATATATTTTTTAAAAGCTCTGCAAGCTCTGCATCTTCCAATATTCCACAAAATGTATAGATAGAAGAGACGCCCATCCTAAACTTATACCTGTGTTTAATTCTCACCAAAATGAGAATCTAAATTGAAATTGGAACTATTTAATTAAACAACATTTCTTAAAGGACAAGTGTAGGGCAGGGGGTACTCTGGAGAATAATTGTTTTTTTTTTTTTATTTTTCCTCAATTTTTTTATCACTGCCTGCTTTCTTCAGCATTGGCTCCAGAAAATAGACCATAATTTGTCCATATGGAGAGTTACCACCTTACGTCTTTCTGCACTCCCCTATCCACCCTCTATATTACCTGTTCTTTTCTATTTGCAACTTGCTACCACTTTCAACAGCAACATCCAAGGCCTGCCAGTGTTTTGCTCTGTACCATTTCCTACAGCCATTCAGCTACAAGGAGGAGAAACGAAGCCAGTCTATGGCATGGATTTTAACATGATGAGCTGCCCGAATGAGCAGCTGAAGGAGCAGGCCGTACCATCATAGCTCTTGTACTTGCTAGGAGAAGAGTCACCTCAGGTACATGGTAGGACACAGTGTCTGGAGTTGGGCAGCTGGCACGTGCTGAGTATCCTGGTGCTAATGTGAATGAAGCAGGTGAGTCTGAGGGAGAATTGTGTGGTGCTGTGCCAGGAAATGTAGGTCTAGAACTGGCAGCAAGTAGATGGAAATTGTTTCAGGAAAAGTCTCAGGTTGCTGTTAGGAATTGGGGAGTTTTAGATCAAAGTTATAGGCCTCTTGGTTTGATAAGGGAAAAATAGCAGAAGATGTTCTTTGTTATTTGGTTAATTAATAGTGCCTTTTAGTGTTAGTCCATCATTTACATCCAAAAGAAAAGAAATACATTAGATCATTTGAAAACTGGAGCAGGTTGTTTTTATTTGCTTTGTTTTGTATTTAGCATATTTATCTTAAGAGTTCTTGTAGCTGTTTCCTCTCATGAAAAATAAAGGCTTGAAAAATAAAGGCTCGAACCTTAATCTTCATCATGTAACACCAGTTCACCAAAGGGGGGAAAGGCTTAAATACCTGACACAGAGAAGGTGGTTTTATTATTACAAATAACTGCTGGTATCCAGGTGGCATCTTTTAAGTAAAGGGAACTGACCCCATGACATCATTGAAGTTTTCATACATGATTTCACTCTTTTTTTTTTTCAATTGTCAAAATAAACAGAGAAGCTATCAGGCTACAACTTAAAGTTACACTGAGGCTGTCAGTGTGAGTGCTGGGGTTATTCTTTTCTGTATTTCCCAGATGGATTTCAGTTTGTCACGGAAGAGCAGTCACTTTTTTGAAATGGTGAGACCTTTGTCTCACCTACACAACACAATGAAGGTTTGTCAAACTAGCAAAAGCAACTTCAGAAGAAGTAGCAACAAGAAAGCCCCAGTATCCACACAGCACAGAGCAGGGTGAAGAGGTTCTCCAGGTCAAATTGAATCACACATTTTTGATGGTCAAGGGCAGGAAAAATTGTCAGTGAAGACATATTCTAACACCAACTCTGATAATATCATGATGCTATTTCTTTACACACGGCAACTGGAAAAAATGATAATTCATTTCTAATATTCTTTTTAATCTAAATATTATGAAAATAATGAGCAGTTCATCCAAATGCAACTTGTCTAATTGCAATATTTCTAATAGTGTACTTGAGCACTGTTGGAATAATTTATTTCAAGAAAAAAATATTTCCTTAGAAATCAGTAAGCCTCAGTTCATGAAAGATTAATTAGACAGGAATCAGATCTGGGCTTGACAGAGTGTGTGCTTTAATGAGACTCCACAACAGTGGGTACTTGCAGAAACACTACCTAGAGATACTGAGTACAGTACAGATCCTATTGGCCTCCCTTCCATGTAAGTCCATGTTCCTGGGATCTAGGTACCTCTGAAGACCATGAGGGAAAGTTAATCTGAATGACTTACATGACCACTAATGTCCACATACTACTGTGGGCAACATCAAATTAAGGTGACTGACACTGAATCTGTTTTATGAAGGATTCAACTCAGAGTCTTTTTCTGTATATTCTTAACTCGTCTTATAACATATTGGTAAGAGTTTCTTTTCACTGTTTTCCTACCTGAAGGTGCTCATTAGCTATTCATTGTACAGTCTCCCATACGTAGAATCTTTGACAATTTTTTGGACTCATGTAATACTATTTGGATCAGTTTAGGACATAAAGCTTGTATCATTTCCCATCTTTTATCTCAACTTGGCTGACTTCCACCTACAAAAGAAAGAGAACAGGTTTCTGCTAAAATAGCGTTTATGACTTTAACAGAAATCAAAAGTGGTTTTGATCTTTCTTTATGTGCTTGTTCCTTAAGATTTTCCATGGGGTTTCACTTCAGAATAGTTAAGAATTTACATTTGAGGAAATCCCTAACGAGATTAAGCCCTAGGATGTGGAAATGGTCGTTAAGCTATAACTCAGGGTAGTAATGCATGTGCCAAAGAACCCAATGCATGTGATAAAGTAACACAGTTCCTGAAGAACAGAAGACTGTATCTTCCACTGTGTTCTGATGGCAAGAGTTAGCCGAGGAGTTAAAATTTCTCGTGTTGCCAGTATTGCCATGTGCTTACACCAGTGTCTTGTTCAAGTCAATATATATGCACTGACAACAACTAGAAATACTAATGAACTTAATGGGCTTAAAATGAAATCGCTCTTTTCTGCTCCATTTGACTTGTAGCTATTTTACTTTACCTACAGTATGTATGTCACTCTCTGTGGTAAATTGACAATGAGGACTTGACTATTATGAATATTTTGAGATACTTATTGAAGTCCCATGGCAACACGATTCAACATTTCTTTTGGGGTTATACTAAGATTTTTTTAATCTTACAGTTGAACACAAGCAGAAAAAAATAGGGATCACAGGACAAGTAAGGGAGCAAAAGCTTTGAATATCATAGTCCCACTGGCAAATATAATGAAAAATGAGCTGTGGGTCTTCTCTATTCCCCCCACCTGTTTTTTAAGGAATGGAATTAGAAAAAAATTGGCAGTAATTTTTCATCATCCTACAGAATTCACAGAGCAAATGTGCTGCGTACAGATTTCTTAGCATATTCTTATTTTGAATATTAATTATAATGAACTACATTTCACATCATTCAAATAAAAAGAAAGATGTTCATCACTCATATGTCAGATGTGTTCTGCTGTTATCATAGAAGGTCCTATGAGGAAAGACTAAGTGAGCTGGCCCTGTTTAGTCTGGAAAGAGAAGACTGAGAGGAGATTTGATCAACATGTTCAATACCTGAGGGGTGAATGTAGGGAGAATGGGGCCAGGCTCTTCTCCATAGTGGCCGGTGACAGGACAAGGAGTAACGGGTGTGAATTGAAATAGATGAAGTTCCATCTCCATATGAGGAAGAACTTCTTTCCTGTGAGGGTGACAGAGCCCTGGAACAGGCTGCCCAGGGAGATTGCGGAGTCTCCTTCTCTGGAGATCTTCCAAACCTGCCTGGACATCACCCGGTGCTCTAGGTGTCCCTACTGGAGCTGGGGGGTTGGACTAGATGATCTCTAGAAGTCCCTTCCAACCTCAGCCATTCTGTGATTCTGTGATTTTATGTCTTATTTTATTTAGCATTAGAAAAGTTTCAAAATCAATACAATTGGACAATTGAAAGAGTTTAGATGTTGGTAGTAATTTTCTAAATGACTCTCATATTTATAAATATGGTTTAAAACTTTAAATAACTTTGAGGAGAATTCTATCCAGCTTTGCTGTTTTTCTGGGAGCCTCTCCACATGTTTACTTCTTACCTGGAAATGATTTTCACACCTGATTCCAAGCAAAGATCGGAAAGCCTGCAGTAGATGGTATTGGAACCTCCTTAATTCTTTTGTGAAGGATATTGGCTGAATTAATCAGATTATGAGTAGTAACCTGTTTAAGCATTTATACACTAAGAAATTGTATTTTCCTATTAGTATAGGCATGGCAAGCATTTCAAAACATTTTTATGGGCACTATTTATAAGATCTGCCTCTACAAATGGTGATGAGATGCTAGGAAAAGGTTTAAATTTAGGCATGACAGAGTGCTAGGCTCTTACTTCTCAATTTCAGATGTGGCATAGAGGTGACATCAGTGCAACACAGAGTGTAGGAAAGGAAATAATATCTCCTCTGGAATTAAATTAAATGCTAATTAATGATAAGAGAGAATGAAGACTTTGTAGAAAACAAACTGTTCTTCTGCCACCTCTCAATACTAGCCAGGAAGTATGAGATGGACTTTTGCTAGAGAAAATTTAACTGTGAATTGTGGGGGAGATTGGGAGGAAGACAGTAAAGCAATGCAGGAGCTTCTGAGAGAGTTTCTGCCTCCCTGCCCTCCTATGTTTTTCTATCATCTGCACTAAGGAAGTGTTCATCTCCTTTGAAGAAACTAAATATTAGATGGTTAGGTGGGATATTTTAATTTATATTTCAAGACTGGAATAGAATACAAAGCATAAACAAAGGCAGAGATTTATGGCATGAGAATGAGAAACATTTTGCATTAATAAGAGTTTAGAAGAACTGATATTCATGTTTCTAACAAAAGTAAAAGCAAGTGTCAAGGCCTCTCCAAAGGGGAGACTTTCTATTATTGATGTACACATGCTGCATATGATTCACCTGCTTTTGGGAGAGTTGTTGATTTGCATCTTATGTGCCTTGGTAACAGAATACTACTTGAAATGACATTTTAAACTAGCAAAGAAAAGAAGACTTCTTAATAGGTACACATATACATGAATTGTGATATTCTTTCTGTTCATAGAATTCTTGCTGGTTTGATTTATGCTAAAAAATGAGTTGGAAAACCTGACTTTTAGTATATCCTGCAAACAGAAACAAAAGTACATGGTTTACTCTTTCGCATCTCTTGATCTGATCAGTTTACTCAGATATAACTGTCACTAGTTGCCACCAGCAGTCCCATTCCTTCATTTTATTTGTTTTCCGTTTTCTCTCATGAACGAATACTGGCCTGATGGCAGCAGCTCATTTTGGTTCGTATCTGTAAATCCTAAATGGAAGGAAGAACTTGCTCCATTTCCAAGCTAGAACTTCAATATCCCCTCTTTCCTCAGCTGTGCTTGTGGCTAGCTCCAAGGTCTTCTCACCTGCAAGATATTTTATGTGAACTTGTATTTAAGTCCCAAATTTCTGTATGTGAGGCACCTTTAGTTTTAAGATTCCCAGAAATTATAGTACGCAGAAAATCTCTGTATTAGAACATGGAGTCTCTGAGCCATGGCCCAGACAGCTGCTAGGTTAGATCTTCTAATGCACAAGGACTGGCAGCATTTCCTACATATACAGAACAGTTACTCATATTTCCAGAAAAAAATATGATTGGGCTGATAATTCCTATTGTCTTAGTCAAAGAAAGAAGTGTGGTTTATTCTTCTTCTGTTTTGACTTAAATATTCAACCATGAATTGCTCTCTTCCTTCACTGCAATTACATTTAACATATGAACATAAAATAACCAGACAAGCTGCAATGATTTAAATAGCGTTTTGCACCAGCTATTCTATAAAATTTTAATGGGTACACACAAAATGATAGACGTTAATGCATTCTGTAGAAGGTAGACAAATCTGCAGATAACTTTTTATGGGATTTTGAATATACATATAGAGTTTATTAAAAACAATATTTTACTGAGGCTTATGAAACTAAAGAGTTCCAGTATCTTGTCAATATTTTATTGACTAACAATTCTAAAAAGTTAATTCACAGAAGAAGCAGTGGGAGGACCACAACAACTTGGACTGGAATCAAACTCCATTAATGACCTTTCATCTTGCAAAAGATAAGGGTTGCTGAAAGGGTTATTTATTTACAATGTCACTACATGCTATGGTGGGTCAAACTACAGTCTTACCAAGCCGGTTATACTTAGGTTGGTGCTTTCCAGCAAGCCAAGGTGTCTGACTAGTGCACTAAAACAGTATCACAATCACATGCAAAATGTCTTGCAGTTCATATTTAATGGTCATGGGATAATAACTATATATATATTTGTATATATTAAAAGCACAAATAGCATGGCAGAAATAATACAGAGAGTGCTGAGAAGTACATTCACTTGAAACTACTTTAAACTATTTCTAAAAACCATGGAACATTTGAATTTGAAATTGTTATAATTATACCGCCCTTTAACACTTTCCTTCTTGTGATCTTGGACAGCACAAGCCGAAACAGCTATTTAAGTTCTATTTTAACAATTGAAGTGCACCATGACAACAGCTTTGTATCTCTGAAAAGCAAGAAGGGAAGATAAACTCCTTCTCTGTCTAAAGGGATTACATCCCTTAATTATTTTCTTTAGTAGGCATCACATCCCAAATAGTAGCTTCCACATCTGCACTGTTTAGAGGCCAAAATACTGCATGACTCATGATGCAAGTAGTTTGCTGATAGCAATTTCTCCAGCTGCTCTGTGGACAGAATAACTTCCATATTGGCAAAATTGATTTTAACTGGGAACATTATCCATGCAAGTTGACTCTAAGAGCCAGATTTGAATCATTTTAGTGATTGGAAGAAGTGAAGAATATGTCATTTATATGACTAGTGGTGACAGGGGTATTTAGGGTAAGTATCAGTTTTGCGCTTAGGTCTATATCCATTAGTTCCACCAGACAATCAAATACGTAAAAATCCAGCATGGATTCCAGATCCATATCTGGAATACTTCTGCTGTGTCATGATTAGAATCTCTTATATTTTGCTTTGCTTGGCAAGGGATTTTCCTTCCTTAGGATGTTGTGCACCACATTATAACCAGGACAAATGACTTGCTTAATCTTTTTGTCATGGCTTGCTGTTAACTTAATTTTAACTGAATGAAGACAAAATGGGCTCTTTGGTTGCAGACAATATTACTCCCTTCAAGTTTAAAGGTAAAATTTAAAGGCCAATATAAACCACTCTATAGGGTAAGCTTCACACAGTTGTGTCAATCCAGCAATATAACTGCAGGATCAGACCAGTACCAAATAATATAAAAGAACCTCAAGTCAAATAAATATGCATACTTTTTTTTTAAATAATAATGAGAAAGGCTGAATCTGAGGAAAAAAAAGTCTTCATGTCCTCTTCTTAATCACTGGATAGTTATTCACCTTTGAAACCACCCTGGTTTGGTTCAGATGCATAGAAAAAAATGAAAAGCAACTTGCTCTCTATTCAAAAATGTGAATTTCTTAAATTGTATCATACGATTTAATAAGATCACAAGATTTAATATCACTATATTGGCAGAGGACCAGGAAGCATTCCTTTTAACTTCTTTCAAATGAAAATTTGAAATGAAATGTGTTGATCTTTAAGGTACACTGTAGTAGAGAGAACACATTGCAATGATCTGGATGTTGTACTGTTGGCTAAAACAAAAATGAAAGCTTACAGCAGAGATGTACTTTGCATTAGACAAAAATACCAAGAAAAAAAAAGAATTAGATTATGCAAGGCCCAGAACTCAAATCCCAATTCTCCAATCATCATGCTGTGCTCTGATTAGAATCCAAAAAATTGCCTCATTTCATCTTTGCTTCTTCATACTGTTATGCTTAACAGGAAGCCAGCACAGTCACCAAACCAAGATGGGTCAGCTTTAGCTGAGTGCCAGATTGCATTCAAATAGCTCAAAGAGTGTTTCAGTGACCAGCAGTGAGATGTCAGTACCCCCGTCACACCTCCTTGTTCCTAGATATGGCCGAGGTGCTGGAACTGAGCTTGGATTTGGGGTAGGTATTGCATTATTCCAGCTTATCATTTTGTCTGTAACCCTTGGATTTCTGAACCTGTTGTGTCACGTTCTTCACTAGTACCTGTGTGAAATGGAATCATTTTAATTTATCTCAGTTTAAAGCTCTTTCTTGAATTCCTTCAGGCTGCTTTTTGTTCTTCTTTTTTTTAAGAGCACAGAAATCAAGCCGGAACTTTCTGTTCTACTAATTGCAAGATTAAGAAGATACCCATGTATATAAGAAACACAATAATATCAGCATTCATATCGAAAGTTTTAGTGACATGAGACTTTTCCCAAGTAAGGAATATCTCCTTCTATTGTGCATATAGTTTACTAACAGGGATGGACAGAAGATGGTCATATTTGTGTTAATCCAAACAGACATAAAGAAAGAAAAATATTTAAGTGTTTCATTCCATAAGAAAACTTCTGTTCTAGTGCAAAGCCTTCAGAAATAACATGAATCTTTTCACTGATTTTAAGGATTTATAGAGTAGATCCTTACTATTTAATTTTAGACTTTTTACATTCTAGTAGAAAGTACTGAGATAGGATGCTTTTTGTCTGAACTGTGATGGAGTACCTAGAAGGAGAGGATATTTGCCATACTTTGAAAATAGCTTCTTAAAGTACTGTAAGCAAGTTTCTTCTCTGGTTATTGATCTACTTTAAATTAATGTTTTTTGAAATGTACATACTGTGGGAACTGCAAAATTTAATTATCCTGTCTGTGGCCAAATGTTTCTGGTACAGTGGTAGCTTCAGTCCTAAAATGTGCAATATTCAGACCTGGTGGCACAATCAAGCACCCTTTCCAAAACCATTAGCACCATTTTTTTTCTTCTAAAATGAATATGAGCTGCACTAATTTGGAACAGCCAGTCTCCAGTGAAAATCATGAAAAAATATGTCAGAAATCCATGTCTGTCCGTCAGGCATCCTTGGTTAACCTCTGATCTGATCACAGCTAGACCATAGAGTTTTATTTTGTATGAATATTACTAGTATATATAGCATAAATGCACTCAAAGAACTTTTGAGAACAAACTGTATCCCAGTATTTTTCTTTTTATAAACTTTTGAATAGCTATCAAGTAATAATCATACCCAGTCATTTCACTGAGAGGAATTTGAACCAGCTTCTATTTCATGAATTATCCAGTTTTCCAGCTGCATTTCTTTTGACCTAAAGAGCAAAATTGTTTTTCTTTGCTTACGAAGCTGGTTATTTTCATTTAACTCTTCTTTATGAAAAAATGTCCTTGTCTTAAATGTGAGGACAAAGGAAACAATGATCTCTGCAGCCCTAGGGATTTTCTATATGTAGACAGTATATTTAAGTGCCTACTTTTTGATCAAAGTTTATAAGCACTCTTTTCATAGGTTTTTTTGCATTGGGTATTTTTTTCCTTCTAAGTGCAAATTCAAAGAACAGCATATCATTTTTTTTACATTAGCAGTGAACTGCTTTTTAATGCAATGCAACAAGGCTTTGCTGTTTAATTCACACACCTTGAAGTACCAAAACACTTCACAACTGGACAACTTAGTCCTTCTTGCAGGGCAAAGTCCTTTACTTTTACTGAGCTCCTGATATATTGGTAATGTCAGGCTGTCATGTCATAGAAACTTTTCTCATGGAGAATGACTTCCAGCAAGCATTTCCAGTGCTCCTGGTCAAACCCTGCGCAGCGCTCTGCCATGAATAGCTTCATGGATCCTGCACATTTGTTTCCTGAATTATAGGCTATGCACTGGCCGGCTTCAGATTTCATTTTGGTAAGTTTTTTGTTAAGCAAGGTGGAATTGCCATGACTGTGTGCATTGTTTATAGCTCTTAAAAATACATTAAACACTTATGATTCAATATTGTTATTTTTACTGACATAGGTTTTAATTTAAGCCATTTACACCCTGTAATTTATTCCCATCTGATCTTAGTAGCAATTTCACTATGCAAAACATTGCCATGCCAGTTTATTTTTGAGTATTATGCCTTTGGTGCCTCATTTGAAAATCAGCATTTGAAATACTGAGGATGTACAGAAAGATGCACTAGAATAGTGCTTATTACAGCACATCTGCTTCCTTTCTGAGGAAAGCAGCAGTCTTATGCCAGTGCTTCATATTTGTCAATAGGAAGGTCTTCTGGTTCTCTATACTTCAGGAATATGTAACAGTCAGTTCAGCACACTGAGGCCAATGAGATTTTGAGCATTGGAAGTGGGAGATAAAGTTTTTTTCTGCTGGGGGTGGAAGAAGGTGTCAGTAGAAAATAATCCCCTTGGTTTACAACTTCTTCAATATTGTTATGAAAGGGAGGCTGGTTCCGCAAGGCTTTAGTGACATTGTTCTGTTACTCATCACAGTCTTGCAATTTCTTTCTGAAAGGATATTTAATTAATTGCTGTGTGAAGAGCTGTTGCTTGAACATGTTATGAGGGGAACATGACGGAAAGCTGCATAACTCCTGCTCCTTACAAGATTTTTTAAAGGGCTGCTTGTCGCTTCTCATCAACATCCACTGGATTAAATAGCATCCACAAAGCCTTGTTTTCATTAATCAACATGCATGATTCATCTTGAAAGAACAATGCAAAACAATACGTTCCTGTAATTATAGTGTAACACAAGACCAAAACTTTATATACCGAAAACAATTTTGCTTTACTCAAGTGTTATAAAGCAAAATACATACATGTGAGCAAGCAACCAAGCAAACAGTGAAAACACAGTACCGGAAATAAATGTAAATTCATACAGACACTGTTTTAATGCATTGAAATAGTCATGTCAGTTATTAGATGTAAAAAAAAAATTACATAGGAAGACAAAACTGGATGAAGGCTACTTAGAATCCATTTAATCTATATTTGAGAACCTCTCTTTAAGATGCAACTACCTGTCTCTATTGATCACAAAAGCACATTTAGGATGCAACTTGTACCTTAGGTAGAAAATACATAATGCCTGGGCTAATGATACTGGATTCCATACCTTCAGGCTTCTTAACTATTAACTCCTCTCCTAGACTCTGCTGCTGGCACACTGCTGCTTGTGTCTCAGCTTTCCTGTGCGTAAGGATTGACCCTGATATGGAAAAAAAAAAAAGCCTACAAAAAGCACCATGGAGATGGAGAGTGTGGGTTTTATATAAGTCTGTAAAATGCTGTTATGTCGGTAGGAGGATTCTGGTGGCAAAGACACTGCAAATGAGAGTCCCTTGTTCAAGTACATGCTAGGAATTATATGGTCTCAATAAGAAGCTAAGAGTAAGATTGGAGGAACTGGGAAAACCAATTTCCTAGAAAAAAAAATCATGTTCCATTATATATTTCTGCTATTGCATTTCTGCATAGCGCAGTCGCAGAAAAAAAATCAGAACAAAAGGGAAGCAATACATGATTGTTTATTCCTGCAACAATCAGTCAATCAATAAAAAACCATTTGCATTGTTCTTAAGTAACTTCTAAGTAAACTGAGCAGCTCTGGCATAATTTCAGGTTACCTCTCACAGAGGGTCCAGCCTGTGGTGTTTGCATTCTAGATGTTGCATGTATTTTCACACTAGCTGCAGGCAGAGGTAATCTTGCTGTCATTTCAAGAATTGCCACTTTCAAGATAAAAGTGATTTTAGGTTTCCTTGAAGTTGCCTATTTGGAAAAGATAGATGGAAGTATTCCTTACATCTGACCTATCTTTGAAATTTCAGAATCGAAATCCGTATTTTGCATTTTTCACAGATACCACACTCACAGCAGAGACGATAACTGTGCTTGCATGTACTGGGAGCTGAAATCGCTGGGCTCCAGGGACAGATCTGTACACCACTATGCCCTCATGTCAGTGCCACAAACATCCACAGTACTGTCTCTCCAGAGCTCAGGTGCAGGCATAGTCCAAGGATGTTCTGCAGAGTGAACTGTGTTTGTAGTAGATAAATCCAGATTTGAATTATGTGCCTACACCCAGCCAAATATCATAGATTGGTTAGAGTTTGGAGCATTTTTGAGCCTTCCAAAACTTGGAGGCATGCACCTAAGAGCCAGAAGTCAAAGCAGTATGACTATCATCTCCATTCCTTAATTTATTATATTCCTCTAAAACATTCAGTTATATATGTATCCCTCTAAAACTTTCTTTCCTCCCTCTTGTATCTAGAAGTCTTTCCCTCTTGTATCTGGGAGCTATGCTACCTGCTTCTGCAGTATTTGCACTGCTTGGCTCTGGCTATAGGAAGGAAAGCTAAAACCGTATTACCAATATAAGGCTGCTCTCTCTTGGCCCAGAGTAGTCAGATTATATTGCCTGAATCAACATATTCAAAACAGTGGGTACTCTGAGTTGTCTTTTGTGGAAAACCTTTTACTCGTTCTGCACATAGTGACAAATGACATCAGTCTACAGGGCTGCCAACATAGTTTGTATGAGGGCAGATGAAAAATAAAAAAAAAAGTTTGCCCCGTTCCTCTGCTCATTTGTGTGCAAATTCAGTGTACTACAGGAGACAAACAACCTTTAAAGTAGTAATTGTCAGGTTTGGGATCCCAGGCTCTGGCATATTGTGGACGATTTTGACCTTCATCTGGCCTATCATAGGTCAACTACTGTCAGAAGCAGACATATTATTCCGATAGCTTCACAGCACTTTGCAGGCAAACAAAAAAGGACATGTTCCTGCCCTAAGGATCTTGCTTCTAAATTGGATACAATAAGCAACAGATGTCAATAAGGAAAAGATGTATATTTATATATATTTATATACATATTTAGTTGGAGGTTGCAGTATAGGAACATCTGCAATAGTGTCAGCAGCTTTCCGGATATTTACTGAGCATTCAGTTCACAGGATCAGGCATGTAAATTATAAATGCCTGCAGTTTTTCATAGATGCAAGATAAGTATGATATACGGATACAGCAACAGTCTGCCAAGAGCAAGTATTGGTATCTTTTTTTTTTTTTCCATAATAGTGTCAGTATTGTCATATTTACCTCTTAAAAAAAAAAAAAAAAAAAAAAAAGATAAACATTGAACTTACCAGGAAATAACATCTTGGTAAATAGCCTGCAAATCTACACACAGCCTTCATTATGGCAATTTGAATAGCCATACTGCAAATAAGTAGTCCCTAGATTTCACTTTGTGGAGCTGAGTATATTATACTATTGCTTTCCTAGCATGTTTAATTCTACTACTAGAACAAACTCATTTTGTCTTCAAAAGTCATTTTAAAAACTGAATTCTGAAATAATCAGGAAAAATAGAGGGACTGTGTTTGCTTGACTATTCTTAAATTTATGTGTGGAACTCTTCAACAGAAATATTCAGACAATTTGGAGGTAAAAAAAGGCATCTGGTTGCTTAAACAATAAGTATTATTAAGAATTGTTATCAAAATGAGGGGACTAGAATTTCTAATGAGAAATATGAGCTTGTTTGCTGAAGAATAATTCTACAAATATAGCAATATTTTTATTCTACAGTGGTTCACTAGCTGTAGTGACATTTCTTCTTCTTTGTTTTTTGATTATTAGAATTATAAATCCCAGGTTTTGCATTATTAGAATTAGGTAGGGGTACAGCCTGTTTCCACAAACCCTGCACAAACTTTCCGTCAGTCAAAACCCAAGACTAGAGAAGCTTGCATACTGGGGCTGGTGCCATTTCAGGATTCACATTGACATTTTGTCTATTCTACAAAAAAAGACACACACAGTCTACAAAACTTAGAGAGGAGTTTTAATGAGGATTGCTACAGCTGCAACATTATTTTTAAAAGTCCTGGAGTATTAGAATCCAGGGCAGACTGTACTTAAGATTCACTCAAAAGATTGATGACTCAATTCAGAAAGTTTCAAAAGATCTAAGTACAGTCTTTATGACTAGAAATGCTTGCAGCAAAAGCCGGCAGCTCTTAATTTCTCTGAGTAACTTACTTGCCCTTTAAAGTAGGAATAATACAAATGTGAAGGTGCAGGGAATTTTTTGTCAGACTTCAGAATTAACTGTCTTCTAGAATCTACATCTTCCCTAAAGAAAATACAGAACAAACATTTCAGGTAGTAGCTTCGTTCAACGTATTGAAACAAAGCGCAGACTCTTCCATTAAAAAGCAGCCAGTTTAAATCAGCCCTCATTGGTAAGTGACTAAAAGCTGAATTCAGAGCCCATTAAAGTAAGCGGCAATCTTTCCATTGACTTCAAAGGGTTTTAACTTAGGACTGAAAATCAAAAGCATCCAACATCTGCTGGTGTCTGTTCAGAGGCCAAGATGAAATTAATTATTGTTGTTGGACTGTGTTTTGATTCTGCATTTAGAATAGGCAGGAAAACAAGTCAAAGAGCTCCCAGTGCCAGTAAGGAGGAGAATACTCCAGGAGAAGACCCACTGCTTACACATCTCAGGAAGGGAATGGTCTGTCTCTCCTTCTTCTCCTTACATTCCAGGGACAACTAGCTGAACCCACAAAGTGAGTAATTTAATCCATGTACCATAATATACTATGCCTATGGGTATTTAGAATGCACAAGCTAATAAGTTCCCATATGCTGCTGAAGTGCACCAGAGAAGGAACCATCAGTTTACTACTGGTTGGATTCTGCATATACACTCGAATTACTACATGCCTAAATGTCATGTAGTGTACTACATCAGACACGTATTTTCTTGAACCTCTGAGGTTTATAACCATTTTCAGATAATATTTTCATACTTCCTTCTGATATGTCATCCTCTGGGGCACAACTTTAGTTATTCCAAACACCCCTGAATGTGGAAGATTTTTTTGCCTTTTTTTTTTTTTTTGCTTTTTTTTTGTTGCAGCCTATCAACATAAACCTATAAACCTCAACTTTTTGTACCCTAGTAGCTGTCCTAGTTAGTGTCTAAAAATACCTGAGAATTTAAGATTTGGAAGTCCAAGGATACTGCCAAGAAATCATCTCTATCTATAATGATCCTTTGGATATATCCAATGGGATATAGGAAGGAATTCACATCCAGAATGCTAATTAACAATGTAGATGTGTAAAGAGTAAAGCTGTTTTAGGGCAGAAAGGGACATACAAACAACTGCTAACATATCATCAGCCACATACTATCCAGACAGTAAAAATAATTTTGTAGTTTCACCTAAAAAAAAAAAAGAGATACACAACCTTTCTTTATATACACCCATCTAGCTACCAGGTAATTAGAATCTGGAGAATGTTTAATAGAACCTAAAATATTTGCAGCAGTAACGATTTCAATTCCTACATGGATGTGGGATTGCAACAGTGGGAAATCAACCAGTTAGTGAATACCAAGCAACATGAGAAGCATTTCCAATAATAAACACAATTAGCAATGTAGATGAGAAATCTATCTGATTTATGGGCTGCATATGCAATTATAACACATTCATAAAATGTTACCCACAGAGCAATCCAATACATTTGTTTATTCGTGCTCCCAGATTAAGAAAGTAATGTTGTCAACCAACCAATTGTGGGCATTACAGATTCAAGATTAATTACCATCTGCATGGGACAGATGTTAAATCTTCAATTTCACGGCAAGGCATCTATAGCTTATTTCCCAGGGAGTGCTTCTTTCTATGATCAATAAATGTATCAGCCTAGCTGTTCATCTTGCCACAAAGGTCAGAGGAATGACAGAAGTACATCTGTTTTTGTGTCAAATAAGGGCTGAGGAGATGAATCCCATCCAAGCAGATAAACAACCCTGCTACAATTGTCCTTCAGTCTACTCAGCTACTGATGATGATGAAGTTTTAAGCATTTGGGAATTTGTAAGCCTTAGCACATTAAAAAAAAAAAAAAAAGAGAGAGAGAGAAAGGCAACCTTTTACAGGCTCTCAAACTCGAATTTATATCCAAAGTTTTTCTGCACTAAGCCTGATTCCCCTCTGCAACTTCAATTGATTCAATGGCTGCCAGTTTACATAACATCTGATTCTGAGACTGTACTCTTTTTTCTCTATATTATTTCACTTCATATAAGTATAAAGTATGTAAGTATAAAGTAAGAAGATGAATAATCTAATTAGCTGTCATGTTAGTGATTGAAGAGTGTATTTTTTGAAAAAGATGTAATAAATACCACACTAAATGCACTGTTGCTTCACAGCACAACATACAGAAACCTCCTTAAATTAGGATTGGACACAGAGTATTCTGACACAGCAATTTCTCTTTACCTAACCATGTGAGTCTCTCTACTCCTTAGATAGTGCCCTGCAACCTCGAGAACGTGACTTGGTGTAACCTGGGTCACCCATGACTGATCTGAACTGTCTGCTCTGCAAAGAAGGGAGCTGTAATGTAACCCTGGTCCAACATGCACAGGTAGCTGCTTCTGTTAGTTTAAGTGCCCTAGGTATGTCCAAAGAGACAGAATCAAGCTGCAAATGCCTCTCTCTGATGAAGTGGCAGCTTTGCTCACTGTGTGCATATGAGATGGGTTGTCTAGTTATTCAATTCCAAGGAAATTCCGTCCCAATAAAAGAACTTTATCTGCATTTTCCACCAGGAGTGCCCTAACCAGCATGGAGCACAAATGCCTTCCCTCCTGCTGATGCCTAGACCTGACCTGGCTTCAGGACAATCACCAGCACATCACCACATGCCATCCCATAAAACATGTTCCCAGTGAGCGATGGCTGTATTTTTCCCAAGG
This sequence comes from Tinamus guttatus, assembly GCF_059628265.1. Taxonomy (NCBI): domain Eukaryota; kingdom Metazoa; phylum Chordata; class Aves; order Tinamiformes; family Tinamidae; genus Tinamus; species Tinamus guttatus. The sequence continues at coordinate 1,399,261 of NW_028288727.1, read as the reverse complement.
GACTGGAGATGGCAAATATTTCTGCCTGGCTTCTTGAACTCTCAGAAATAGATTAAACTGGATCTCTTTGTGAAGATGGAGAGAAGTAGTAAAGACCTCCTGCAGAGACAACTGAATAAGGCATTCAAATGCTTGTGTCCTATCAGGCTGCATGAATTTTCCTGGATGAGAATCTGTAAATAAAATTTCTATGAGGCAACACCTACGTTAGGCAGGAGAAAAGCAGACATGGGTTTGGGTTGAATTTCAAGTTCTACATGACAATCTAGGTGCAATAAAAAATAAATTGTGTGGTATTTAGCATTTTCTTTAAAAAGGGATGTTAACAAGTGCTAAACTGTAATGTCACATTGTATAAAGGCAGAATTAGGATTGCACAGCTAAATTTTACTTTAAATTATCATAACTAGTCATTTTATCTAGACAAACTGCCAGCACTGGTGCTAGATATATATCCTGATCTTACAAAGGAAGAACAATGTAGATTCAGTAATTTGTCTAATCATTTCAGCTAGTACTCCCAAGTCTACTACCAGGGAATTAACTTCAAATAGTAGTTCCCTCTTCATTTTTAAGGGTATTTCATGCCACTTACAGTGACTCTGATGAAAAGCTTACTCTGCACCGAAGACAAACATGCTCCTCTCTTGAGATGTTCTGTCTCTTGGACAGCATGTTCGGGACTGTCCACGAATCTGGTTTATGCTGTACCTCTTTATCTAATCTCATTGTCAGTGCTCTCTACAGAGACAGGTACACAGCTGTATGGCTGGAGATCCATGTAAGAGGAACTCGTTGACTTTGAACCTTCGTTCTTTCCGTTATACCTTTTCGGTGCGAGAAGAATAAACAAGGCTCTGAATCATTTTACACAATATGTAGAGAACTTGAAAACTCACTTAAGCTCTCAGCCATGAACCTCAGGAAAGCCAACCCTGCCCTGTAAATAAAGTTTCCATTAGGAATAAGCTTCTTGTAGCTGCTATTGTTGCAGTAACATTTTAAATGGGGAAAAGAAACTCAAAAGCTAACACTGCTATTAAAGACCTGAGGGGATTGGTGAGAATTTCTGTTGTTGCTTGAGAAAGTTAAGTAGAAGAGAGGAAAGAGGCACTGACGCTATTCTAAAGAAGGGGGAGTCAGAACAAGGCCGAGGACTGACCAGGTTACAAAGATCTACGAAGTTCTCATGCAGAGCCAGAAGCTGTGACAAAGCAAATTCGTACACACAACAAAGGGAAGTTTGATTCTGGAATGGGAACTAAGATTGATGCCATTGTTGGTTTTTTTTCAGCAGACAGAAAACATTATAAAAAAGCAGTAATATTTTCCTGGCACCAAACTCCAGATTTATTTTGCGTTTTTGTTTGGCTATTGTACATACGCTCCAGAAAGCAGTTTTATCAGAGTTGTATCCAGCAGTGCCCAGGGTGGATACCTGGTGGAATTGGCAGTGGTGATTTTTTTTCACCAGGCGCTAAGCCTAGAATTTCTGCAGTGAGTATCTGGTTTTATCCAGCTGAAGATGTGTTGCTTGGCAGAAAAGAATTAAAAATGCAGAGAGAAAAGAAAAGCACAGGGGGGAAACAAGATTCTACAGCTTAGCAGTCAGTACTGACTTTGGGATAAAGCAGTTTGGAGCTTTAATGCTGAATAAGAGAGAAAGGAAGGCAGCATGGTTTGTACCACAACAGCACTCATCTGCAGCAGCCTTTCTTGGATTCTGGTTTGTTTCTGGAGCTGCTTCAGTATACTATACATTTACCAAATATATAACAAAAGGAAGGAGAGTGCCTTCCATGCACAGAACCCAGACTATGGAAGTAGGAGATTTTACATACTCCCCACTGCACTATCTACTGTCTAGCTCTAGACTTTTTTTTTTTTTTTTTTTTTCAGGAAGCACAGTAGTTTCCTTGAATTGTTATTGAAATACATAGTTTTATTTTTCATTCTCTTGATATCTTCTGTTTTTTTTTTTGTTTGTTTGTTTTTGTTTTGTTTTGTTTTGTTTTTCTGGTGTGTCTTACAATTTCTAGCTTGCTTTCGTGATTTAATCCTTATGAAAATATGCGATCACAAGGAGAAGAAAATAGTGGATGGGTAACGACAAGCTAGAAGTGATAATATGGACCAAAACCAGTAAATGGAGTTTACTATACATAATTGTTTTCGTTCTAAAGTATATTCACAGCAAAGTCCTATTGATTATTTTTTACATGTCTCTCTGACGTCATAACAGATCTTCCCAAACATGAAGATATTGTATGGATGTTTTCCTCCCAGACTGAGGTGAGATATCCCATGCAATACAGAAGGAAGAACAACTGTGCTGCACAATGTTGGCACTGCTAGAGCTGTAGGACAGAGGAACTTAGTCTAGCCCACAGCAAATACTGGAGAAGAGAAGAACTAGGAACCACTACTGGATTTTTTTTTTGTGTGTGTGTGTGTAGTGTTTTCAAATATTTTATGTGCCATAGAAGTGGTTCAGAATCTGTATTTTATCCAAACATTTAATCCAAGGGACTATATTTGCTGAGAAATTAGCCCTAGACTTCACCACTGTCACAGACCAGGAATAGATGTCTTTCTTTCTCTGCAAACCAAGCCCCTTTTCCCCATCATCCAAAGCACATACTTGAGATAAAAGATAATATTTCATACTTCTAGAGTAATGCTCTACATAAACTGTGTTTCATTCTAAGTCTTGATTCTACAGCAGTACAAGTGGAATGATTCTTTGTTTGCATGTCATTTTTTGTAATCTCTGTTCTTCATGTCCAAGTCTTTTTTTTTTTTTTTTCCCCTATTTCTGAAGTAGTACAGTGAACCATCCGTCTTAATTGGGGGAATTAAAAGGTTTGCCCTCAGTAGGGGAAGGATCAACTTAGGGAGCATTTAAGTATACTGGACACATACAAGCCAATGTGACCTGATAATGATGCACCCGCAAATGCTGAAAGAGCTGGACAATGTCATGTTGTGACCACACTCAATTATCTTTGAAGGTAACGGCAATCAAATGAGGTTTCTGAAAACTAAAAAACAGGATCTGAAGAACTACTGTCAGTCAGATCCACCTTGATTCCGGAGCAAATATTCCTGCAAGCCATTTCTATGTACAGAAACAATGAGAAGGTGATTTGGAGTAGTTAGCATGGCTTTACTCATAGCCAATGAGTAAAAATCATACTCAATGAAACCTATTGCACCTTTTACATTGGAACAGCTAGGTCAGAGGATAAGGAGAGGGCAGGGGCCATTGTTTATGGTGACTGAGGCTTCCAACACTGTCTCCCATAACATCCTTCTCAGTAGTATCCATGAAAAGAATAAGAGACAATGGGCCCAAACTGAGGTATGGGAAAATCCATTAAAAAGTAAGAAAACTCTTTTACTGTGAGGAATGGTTGGACTCTGAAGCAGGTTACCCAGGGTGGTTACTGTAGAGTCTCCATCCTTGGGGATACTCACAACTCAAATGCACAAAGCTCTGAGCAACTTGCTCTAGATGACCCTGCTTTGAGCGGGGTAGGTGGACCAGATGATCATCGGAGGTCCCTTTCAACCTCCACCGTTCTGCATTCTGTGATAAATACAACTGTTAGATCCATTATCATTCACAATAAGAAATACTTAGAAGAACAGACTCACTAGATCTTTTTCTTCTATATAATTATTTCTCTCATCCTGGTATCAGTAGCATCAGGACTCTGGGCTTATTTTTCCATTGCATGGAAGACTCTCCTTTTTTATCTGCTGATAGCAGTTCCTGCTTTAGCCATCTCTTCTTGTATTTCCCTATACCGACAGCAAAATCTCTACTTCTGCTGCTGTGTTTTGCCTCAAATGTGGATAAGAAATGACTCATAACATTAATCTGCCTTGCAGACTAATAAAGAGCAATGCTGTACCAGAATACCAGGTGGAGAGCTTGTACCACATAATGAGACAGCAAAGACACTGGAGCAGCAACACTGTGATATCAAAATGACATGTTTTTGCAAAGCGTATCAACATCAGACAGATACCAATAATCACAGGTAATGAAACCCTGCGGGTACCGGGCCGGAGTCCTCACCGTGCAATAACGCTGCAGCCCGCAAAGGGGCACCCGGGTGCTTCCTTTAAAGCCATTTTCCTCCAGTGCTTTCTGCTGTGTATTTCTGCAGACACTTAAACTTCAGAAGTTTCCAGACAAAAGTTTCCTCTCACCACGACACCATTCCCAAGCCTCAATGAAATCCTAGCCTATCAAAAAAAAAAGAAAAAAAAAAACCTTCAAATCAGCGGAGTTCGTTTGAATATACATTTAATTAATCTCTCTTCATTTATCACTGTGACAACTGTGATACAAAAGTAATTTATGGGTGCTGCTTCTTTCCAACCCCCTCAACACTTTTTCGACTAATGAAACTGAGGCCAGCAACAACACTAAAAAAGCAGCCTCCAAGGAAAATTGCCAAGTGCTTATTTGGCCAGAATGTTTGTTATAAAAATAACATTACACATGCACAAATTATTATCAGTTAGATGCTGCTTGAATTTGCTCCAGTCCTCATGGTCTACAGCCTTCTGAATCCCTTTGCTCTTATGTTTATGGATACATAAACATTGCAATTTTGCCCCTTTCCACTGCTGGAAAGGGAATTAGGTATGATTCAGCTTTTTCAATAACCCCACCACATTCCCATTTTGCCTAGTAAAGTGCACTTAACATCTGTACACCAGTCCTTTTTCCGGTAAAATCTACTCGATGTCTGTGACATTGAAGAAATAAAGAAGGGAGGGGACCAGTGTTGAGGCAACCATAATGTGAATGTTATACCCAGCTGGTACTAAGTCTGAAATTAAAATGGCTTTGTAGCAGTTGTAAAGCATTTAAAAATGCATAATTAATACATGGCTGTGATTTCTGTGCCATACATTTGCCAGACCACTCCTTTAGCTGGCTAATGGTCTCTGAGAAAGCAGCTCTGAGCAGCTCTGCTCTATTGCTAAGAGGGGAAAATGGCAAAAATCTGATTAACTCAGTCAACAGAGGGAACAGCATTACTGCAAAGCAATGGACTCGTGTTCCTACATGAGCGGACCAGTGATATTCTGACTGAATGAGGACATCCTACTTTCCGGACATCAAAGGCATTTCTCATGTACAATTAACCTTTGCTATGGGTCTACCACTCAGTTAATAAAAGAGGATTCTCTTCTTTTCATATTAAAGCCTAATATTGTATCTAAAATGAAAGCATCTGATATACGCACTTATACAGGTCTGACATGACTTTACAGCACTAAAATACATATCACATTTCCAACACTTATCATCCATTATGGCAAGCAGCAATAGTTTTGGCTCATATTGTCAGCTGTTGGTGGAGAATAAGTCACAGGCAGTATGATTTAAGTCATTTTCATTTGGATTGATGTGTTCCCATCTACTGCTAGAAGACTGAACAAGCAGCACTGGGATATTACCTGAGGAACATGAAATAAAACTGATGAATTTTATATCTTTGATGAATTTTATATCTTTTTTTTTTTAAAAAAAAATGGTAATGTTCACTGTTTTCAAGTTCTTTTGCAGACTAAAGTAGTAATGATTGTAAGGCTGTATGGGACCTGCAGCACTGTTATGCTTGGACACGGGTTTGGGCCATTTTTTACCACCTGAACTTGTATTAAGCCATTCCACATACGCTTACTTAAACTCTTGCTGCAGTGAGATATGAAGTGTCATGAGACTCAGCTGTAAAATAATAGCACACAAACACATTTGTATCTTGATATGTCTGGTCCAAAAGAAAGATTTATTATGTCCTATCCATTTACTACACACGGCAGTCAGAGTCGTAATTGGCTAGGAAGGCAAGATTTGATTTAGGATGGTGATATTATCGGCTTGGGTTTTAGCTAATCAGGCATAAGTGGTCCATACTGCAATATATCTCCCTATGTTACGGTCTGCCCTAGGTAAACTGCATGCTGCAGTTTAATCTATGTATGCCTGCCTTTATGCCATGTTCAGTGACAGAATACAGACACGTTTTTGATCACCCTCCATATTTATAAGACAGAAGAATGATATTTCTCAGAGGCTTAACCTAAACTATAAACATTTCCAAATCAATAATGATTGTTAAGAGGATTACAGCTTCCATTTAACTCACTAAGACATTGGACGGATTACAATGATCAAAGCTAAATATCCTTTGGCATGAGGCTAAGGTCTCTTATTCTGTACTTGCTATAGCCTAATGCAGGAGAATCAAAGAATTAGATGAGAAATGAGCATTTATGAAGTAAGTAATTAGAAGTATGGTTTATGGCCAATAATCATTAAATGACTGTATTTTTAGATATATGTGATGAATCATATTAGCAGAATGAAGTGCAATAAAAGTAATGAATGCCTAATTCTTTTATGGAAATGAACAATGATATTTTCAAACAGAATCCTAATTACATAATTTTGCATGAGATGTTTTCTTGTTTTTCTGAAGTCAGACCTGTGAACATTTTTAGACTGTATCCTCAATAGCTTTTTTTTTTCATTTTTTTTCTTTTTTCTTTTTTCCTAAGAGGCTAGACGGCTAGATGGCACAGAGACAGAGATTTATGTAGAGTTTTTTCTCTAACACATTACTGCAATGATCTGGACCCCTCTCAGATCAGTAACAGTCATACATTAATAACATTATCTAGTGGCTTTTTAAAGTCAGTTTCCCAATTTATTTTCTAGTGAACATTTGTGTGTATGACGGAACTACCAACAGCATGGACACCTTTGCTGGAAATACAACATTTCTAGAAGTTGATGCTTGAGGCATCCTGGCAGGGCAAGAAGGCAGTGAACTCAATAATCACAGTGTCTGGTAGCAACGACTTAACTGTCTGGTAAGTAGCGAAGATTGTGTCTGTTGAATGAAAACAAACATTGAACCAGACTTAGGAAATGGAATTTCTGGATAGTTGCTACCTCCTCCTATTAAATAATCTCATATTATCATTTAAAGTTAAAACTACAGCTACCTCCTTGCTGCTGCAGAAGCCCTGGATCATCCACAGTTCTGTAGACACTAGTGGTTAAGGCTATGGCCATGGACGCTGGAGATAAAAGTCCAGAATTCCTTGCTCTGATGTGAACTGCTCATGACAAGCCAATTAGTCTCTCAGACTCCTTTAATCTTATGTGGCAGCGGCGCCCCATGGGGTGTTCGGGTTACCCAGTCTTCCAGTTCAAGAACTGTGTGTAATGTTCCACAGCTCCTGCAGGCCCAATATCCATGGTTCCTGGGCACAGGAGCAGAGTATACAAAGGAGATCAGCATGGAAGTGTTCTCAGGTCCCAAAATTTAGAGCTACCCACAAAGCTGCGGCTTTTCATTACTACCATGGAAAAAAAAAAAAAAAAAAAAAAGACTTTCCTATTATGCTATTGTAAAGATTGAGACACTCAGATACCGGGGAAGGGAACTCAGAGAGCTCATCTCACACACTAAAAAAAATCAGTTTTGTAAAATATTTTAGAGAGTTACCAATGTTACGAATGGCATTTGCAGACACAACATGTGTTCTATGTTGAGAGACACGGTTTGGGCTACATAGAGCCTGCTATCATGCTTACAAAGATGATGCCAATCTGTTAGGTTCCTTTAGTGTCTTTTGGAATCACTGAATTACAGGTCTCTTTCACCACAAGTCTTCATTTCATAAGAAAAAAACTCTAAACATGTTGCCTGCTCTAAACAGCAAAAAGACTGTGTAACTCTGAAGCAGTACCCAGAGCATTTTAGTAGAATAACAGACATCTTACTGGCATCCTGAGAGAGAAAGGAATGTGAGGTTATTTGGTAAAATCAATATTTTAATGTACTAAGAACAGCAAGTTTTGGAGAAAATCTCAAATAAGCCTTAAAGGTCTCTCTGTTTATAAAAGCTAAGTAAAGCTTTGTGTTTTCCTTGACCACCTTTCACCAGGATTCAGGCTGCTGTGATGTTTCAGGCTTTAAAGGAATGTGAGAGTGTTTATTCTTTCCACTTTTTGCTCTTTCAACAAAAACTAATATGTAAAAAAGGTTCATGGGCTGTGAGTGAAAGACGACACTGAGCCTTGTGTAGCTCTAAGAAGAAGACACATTTAAAGCTACTTATCTTCAGACACTGATATTTTCAGAAAAATGCCTCTGGCTAGTGGGTTTCTTGCAAGTCCCAGTTTAATTCTTCTCATAGAAAGTGAACTTTGAAAGTCACTCTGCTACTGGGAAAAGGATATTGAAAGCAATAGCTAGATTACTGTGTGTTGCAGGGCAAAAGGGGTCCAAAGGGAGAGCTAGAGAAAAAAGATACCAGCAAAAGTCAGTGAAAAACGGTACCTTTCTAATAATGTTTACCAGATATCACTGTTCTGCCTTATTTTTTCAGTTCTTCTCCATAAAATGCTCTTCTTAAGTGAATGTTGGGACGTATGCAACAAAAAATCAACACAATTTTAAAGATTGCTTAAAAAAGGAAATGAATAAGAAATATTTGCAGCTCTCAAAGGAATGCTCCAAGGGAGCAACTGGCTTTTCTATTCAGGACATGCAATAGATGGCCCATTAATAGGCTCTCACAGGGCCAAAGATTAGCCATGTTCTTTTAACTGTAAGATTATGCTCCTAAACTTGTGGAGGATTCTTTACTGGGCTATGAAATAAACCACTCTAGTAAATGAGATATTTGCTAGTGACTGTGCTGATATTTAAACTAGGACTGTAACTTTGGTTATTTTTATTACCTCTTTTAATTTGCATGGAGAAAAATGTACATTAATAGCTGTAAGATAGCACAACATTAGGTGTTGTTTCAGGTAGGAAGTCTGCCATTTGTGACTTTAATTAAGTGGGCAAAGACAAATCAGCTCCCAGACTTCCTATCCAGCAATGGTGAGAACAAATTTTGCATCTACAATCCACAGTAACAAGATGATCCAGCTCTACTTCTGACTGTGACCAAAATGGAGTTATGCAATTTTGAAACAGAATGTAAAATAAAACAAAGCAAAGTTCCAAATATTCCGAGTTTGTAATTAGGCTGTGGTTGAGAATCTTGTCCTGTAACAAATATGACCTAAATGTTTTAAAGCCTGCAGTGTACTCGGACAATGATCTCTATACTCTTGTCCCCTACTATATATGCCTGGCTAACACGCACCCTTGCTGAAGGCTCCAGTTGCTGTAACAAATTCATTAAGCCATCGTTTTCACGTGCATCAATAGACTAGTTGATATTAGTGCATATGAAACAACATTGAATCCTGCCCCTGAGCAAACCATGGAGTTCCTACCCATGCCCACCCTAAGGCTGTTGAATGAATGGCTCCTCCTTCTCATAACTGAACTTTGGTTCCTGTTGAGTCATTTACAGCACCGCATAACAGGATCTATTGTCTCTTATTGCATGCATGATGTACAGCCATTTCATCAAAATTTTGATGTGGCCATCAATCAATGTGCTGTAGGCAGCAAAAGTTTCAATATATAAACAAGCGTTGTTTATAGTGGTTCTGCATCACATTTAGTGTTTTTAAGTGTATTGGTTCTCTAGGTAGCCCTGTTATTTAGGATACATCCATCTCCTCCTTTTCCCTTTCTCCCTTCATCAAAAAAGTTTAAGATAGGATTGGCTTTGATGCTGAACATTTGTTCAAAGGAACTGATGTGAAGACCACAAACGAAATCTGTCATGTCCCACCTGCAGCTTCATCAAATGTGAGGTGGTCTAATTTGCCAAGTTTCCTAGAGATGTCAGGAACAGCTGCTACACATTTATGGCTTATAAAGGGCCTTTAATCAAAGCAATGTGGACTCTTGGGGGCTAGCAGCAATAGCAGGGAAAGACTGAACTCACTAGGCCCTTATTTATTAGTGTTAGGTTAATAGGTTTTTGAAAAATAATATCTGGCTGCTGTAGCTGGAAAGGTTGACAGGATTAGGTATAAGTACTGCAAAGGTTGTACAATAAATATTTGGAAAGAAAGCCAACAAAGATGTAGCTTCTGAAACATAAATGATGCAAAGATAAATGTCAATAGCAGCACAATATTAAGAAAGAGATTTAATATCAAATGTCTGTAGGAGGAAAACCAGATAATGAAAGCATTGAGGTTGTGCATAAGTTCTTTCTATACAAGGCAGTTAGAAGAAAGGGACACAATCAGTTATAACACAAAAACAACAACAACAACAACAACAAAAGAGTTGCAAGCTTGTTCAACAAAGTAAATCTGATAATGATCATTATTAAACAACATTGTCTCTGAGATGGACTGAGTAACAGGCAGTAGCTTTCATGTAGAACTTAAGTCTTCCCTTTCCTTGGAAAATTTCAATACAAGTCTCTTGTTCTGTTAATACTTCTATTTTCAATGGAAAAATTCTGCTCAGAAGCTAAATGCCTAGATGAACCAGAGGAAGCAGACTTTGGTTTTCTGGGAAAAACAGCAAACAAATTGGGGAAGATGATAGGTTCGCATGAATATACATATGAATACATGAATATCCAGCCCCCAGTATAGAAGACAAAGCTTATATGTGAAGGATATGCAGGCTGACATAAATCATCATCTCACAGTTCAGCAAGTGGCTGCAGGCAAAACCGGTGATACGAGGCTGAGGCCAAGATGTACTGTGAAGGTAAAAGCTTGTCTCTAAAGTGTTACATTAGCTGCAGGTTTGAAAAATAAAAAGCTTATCTATGTCAGCTATGATCTAATTATGATCTGATAGTTAGATGGAGGGCACTTTCATTATTAAAAATAAAAGAGCTAAGTGTATCTGGCTGGTTGCTTTTATCTAGGTGATGGATTATTCTCATGGGTGACTGCAGAGGTCAGGGATCATAGGCCAATCATCACAGGATGACTGTGTCCCAGCAAAAGACTAATGAGCATCTGTACACATAATCACTAGTCTGATTTGAATCAGTCATAAAAAGGAACCACAAAATTTACAGGGACCAAAAATCAACAAACTGGGGCTTAAGTGAGGGTACTTCAAGCACTTGCTTGCAGGAAAGGAAGTCTCTTCAAGACAAGACTTCTTGCATCCCTTGAAGAAATCAGTACGCTCAGACACCTCTCTGAAGTACCTGTACACAAATGCACACATGGGGAATAAACCGGAGGAATATGTGCAGTTGCTAGGCTATGAGCAGCATGTCTCACTAAGACATGGTGGCAAAACTCGCATGACAGGAATGCTGACATGGATGGATACAGGCTCTTTAGGAAGGAAAGGTCAGGAAGGTGAGGAGCTGGAATGTACTGAGCTCTGCCTAGGGTTGGGCTATGGGCTAGCTGAGTGCTTATGGATAAGGATTAAGAGGTGAACTAACAAGGTTGACGCTGGAAGGACAATACAGCAGGACACAAGCAATTCAAAAGGCTTTTGGAGCACATTAACGGCAACTTCCTGACACAGATTTCAGAGTCTCTGCTGGACCTCATACTTGCAAACAAAGAAAAGCTCTTTAGAGATTTGTAGAGGGAGCTTGATTCAACTGAGTCTAGCAGAAGGCAGTGCCAAGCCCAAACCTGTCTGATTCCACACGCGGGAGCTCTGGAATTACTTACTTGATAAAAAAGGTCCAGTGCTGAGAGTATTTTCAGGAAAGTAACCAGTGAGAAGACCTGCCAACAGTTGAAAGAAGAGCTGGATATAGGCAGCAAGGTTAATCATCTGGCAAGCCAAACTGTCCACCTGTTGGCAATGTCGTTGAAGGTGAGTTCTTCTAATCCCTAATCCCTAGCAGTATAGGCTTCATCTTTGAATCTGCCAGTGGAGCACGGTGCCACAGGGAGAGTGTCCTGGCATCTTCTGATCTAACAGGCTCCTTCTCCCCACTGAACTCCAAGGTGCTGCTCAGCAGAAGCCTGCTGCCTGCAAATGCTGCCAGCCTGGGATTGAAGGCAGCTCTACCACCTCTCACCTGAAGCAGCCAAAAGACACAAGTACTTTTGTGAGCTGCAGCAGCAGCTATTCAGACTGCCTCTCTGTTCCTCTGCTGACCAGCTGGAAGCAGGAGATCAGCAGCATGCACAGAAGCTTCCCAGATGCAGACCTGTCCTTCTGGAACAGCAAGCTGAAAGTTAAGGGACCCAGTAATACAAAGTAGAGCTTTTTCTCCCACAATAGGTAAAGCGCAGCTTCGAATACTGGGCACAGGAAACAACACCTTGCCCTCCTGGCCTTGCACTCGTTGAATGGCGCTCCCTCCCCAGCACATCTCCCGGCTGCTCCCTGCAGAGTTCCCTTTCTCATCTGAAGGCTCGATCTTTGCCAGCTCTGTACTAGTTTCAATCCTGAGCTCCTCCTCTGAAAGTTTTATAAAGAAGCCCAGGAAGGACAGCAGAATAGCTAGCAGACATATCAGAAAGCACTCCAGGGTGTTCACTGCCTGTGGGGCAAAAGGCCCCTTTTTTCAGACACTTCTGAGGCACACAGACCTTTTCCCTTCCAGCAAGGCGTTCCTACCTGCTAGTGTGGGAGAGTCAAGTCCTGCCTATGCTATATTTCAGTCACCTTATTCTGACTGTTGACATTACTCTGGTTTAACTCCAGGACTGTCCTGTTCACATCTGTTAACAGTCTGGAGTTATCCTCTAATTTATGAGTGTTATTTTTTTTTCTTTCTTTTTTTCTTTAGTTTATCTTTAAAGATAATTTCCTGCCTTTTTTTTTTTTCCTCCAGATTTTTCTTCCCAGACATGTTCAAACAGCTGTTTTACTTATTTACTTCTCCTCTCCCAGCACAGGATCTCCACATACTTTTAGCCAAGACTCCATTCCTTGACAGTAGCTCATAACAACACCATACTCTTATAAATAGGCTGTCATTTGTTTTCTCTCATATGAGAAGGAGAAGCTGGGGAATAAAGTACAGTTTAGACCTGGGATTTGCTCATCTGAAAGGACCAGTGCATCCTGTTATGCACCATATGTTTTACACCAAAAATGAAAAGGCCTCCTAAATTTAACTTTTAACCTCTGGATGAGAATGCACACTCACAAATTTAGCAATCTGGAGAAGGTAAGCTAAGGGTCTTTTTTGGTTAAAATTAAAAAAAAAAAATCAGCACCCACTGTGGCAGGGTGTCTTTCTGGAAGTGATGCTGTGGAGTTGTAAAGCAGAGATACACACTCTATGTTGTGTTGAGGAGTAGTCCCACTTCCCTGCTTCCAAAACAGGAAAAAAAAAAAAAAAAAAAAAAAAAAAGGAGCTCTAATCTCCTGTACGCTAGAGAATCCATTAGCGAACCAAAGAAACAGATCTGGTCCTTTCAATACTGTACAATTTTATACAAACAGTGTCTGTAGCTGTGGACTTCCCTGAGTAGATCTGAGGTGGCAAAGGTGCTCTGAGTTTAGAGCTCTGTTCATCAGGTGCAAGGAATGACTGCCAGCTCCATCCACCGCCCCTGGCTCCAGAGACCTGCAGGAAAGGTCCCAGAAGTCACAGGGAGGGACCTGATGCTGCCTCCCTTGTTTGATGGATGTCTCAACCACTCCCGAAATGGGTCAAAAGAAGCTTCCAGAAGCCCCCAACCTGTGGTCCCTCTCTCCTGCTTCCTCAAGCTGTTCAGTAACGTAACACAAGGTCCACCTGGGTTTCTCACACAGCCCCATAGGTTTGTGCAGAAAATCTTGCTGTCAAGAACCTAATGCCCACAAAAGAGGCAGAGGAGTCCTAAAACTTCATTTGAATAAATGGAGACTCCACTGGGGCATACCCCTATGGGGTCTCTCAAATTGCTGGAGGACGCTGCCTCCTTTTACCCTAATTTCCTGACAGAGGTACCCCCTCTTCTTTTCCCCATTGGCCAAGGTACTCAGAAGTTACAGACTTCCCACTGGCCTACTGTGAATTCTCGGCCTCCCTCCTGTTCTCACCTGAGGTCAGCTGACTTCTTTGTCCCACTCATCAGCCAAAGACTGTGGAGCAATTCCCTCATTTGCAAAGGCACCAACTTCTTGTCAGTTGTTCCTTTGTCCTGCTCATCAACCCAAGACTGTGGGCAACTCCCTTATTTGTAGAGACATCAAGTTGTTTGTTCTGCCCAGCTTAGGCAGGTATAGTTGTCAGAGGACCATCTTTGCAGAGCATCCCTAGCATTAAATTGGTGTTTATGCAGGAACCTGAAGTGTCTTTTCACCTTAATCCACACCGAGGGGAGGTCTCCCCTTTCAGAGGGAGTTGACACCACGGTTCCCCTCTCCTAGGTGGGAGATGATACCAGGGAGTTTAGGCAACCTCATCTTTCAAAGCCAACTAGCATCATTATCTGCCTTTTAGAGTCTCTCTTCAGGGCTAAATATGCACAACCAGACAGTCCACCATAAGACTGAGTCTGAAAAAAAAATGTTAAAGGCAGCCCAGATAGTGAAAGGTTTGTGCAGATGTGTCCTGCAAAACTGATTAAATGGAGGGCAGGCAGCTTTTTGAAACTTGCTCAAACAGAAAATACAAAAATATAGCAGAGCAGGCTAAGTACTGTCTGTTCTTCTTGTCTGTACCCCGGTCAGGTTTTCTCATTTCACTTATGGTCAATGCAGTGACAGCACAAGTCATCTAGACTCCTTTTGACAAAGTATAGTTGACAGGAATGATATAATTCTCTGAATTCTCCGTTACGTTTAACCTCATATATTGGGATTTGTTGCATCACATTAACAGTAAAACTTTTAGAAAGTCCTTTGGTATTTTCTTTATTTTATTTTTCTTCATGGTGCAAGGGCATATTTTGCATATCTTCTAAATTATGGAAAAAATCAAGAATTGGGGTCAAATAGAGAAAAAATAGGTGACTTTTTTTTTTTTTTTTTTTTTTTACTGTACATTTAGATTCCAGATTAGGAAACTTGCTGTTTAGAAAGTCTAAAAATTTATGTTCCGTCCCCATCTTGCCTTACCATCTTGTTGTAACTGTGTCACATAATTTCTATATATCTGTATTCTCTCATCCCTAAAACAGATATGGCAATACTTTATTTCCTTTGCAGAAACATTATGTGGTATGAACAGTTAATATTATGAAAGTGTCTTGAAGTCATAGAACAAAGATTCTCTTTCAAAACACTATTATTCTCTAAAAGTTTTTTATTTCCCAGGAAGGAACTTGATCTTCTTAGCTTTTCCTCTTTCCTCCTCCTGGTCTTTACCCTTCTCACTATTAATAAACTTGCATGAACAAATTTTAAAATTCATTACTAGAAAAGAAGTCCATCATTTTTCAATGCCACAATCTGGCATTGAATGCACACTAGGATCACGGGATAATTCAGGTTGGAAGCACCTCAGGAACATCTATCTAGTCAAGTCTCTGCACCATGGCCCTGAGCGCACCCTTTCCTCGGGGATGTCTGACCTAGGCATGAGTCACTGGTCTGTGCCCTGACAGCCACCTCAACAAATAACTTGTTTATTCCATACATCTTCTAGATAGGCCAACATTTTTGTGTAGCAAGTAGGCCCCATAATTATAAATTTGGTCTTTTTTTTTTTTTTTTTTGAATGGCACACTATCCTAGATATCCTAGATTTATTCTCAATAAATGAGAAAGTAGAAATTCCTCTGGATCAGAGGTCTTTCAAGGCAAGTATTTTGAGTTTTGTCTTCTTCCTGATCAGAATGTCAGAAATCTTTGTTGGTGCTTAAAAGAGAGGTCTTGTAAAACTGGTAGTTTCTGCACAGGCATACAGAAATAATATCTGAAGATGTGAGTGAGGATTTTAGTGTTGAAGGATCATGCAAAGACCTTGCAAAATCTGCCAGCATTCACATAGTAGGAGGCTAGAAATAGTCATTTGAAAATCTGGCAGAAAGTACACTCCCACAATCTCATTATCGTTTGATATTTACTGGGAAAATGAAAGCTTCATCTAACTTGATACATTGGTTTTGTACTACTGATAGAAAAATACCTCCCCCCCACAGTAAAAAATGTGTGCTACTGTTTAACAGAAGAACCTCTGAGCATCCAGCTCTCATTGAAGTCTCTGGGGAAATTCCCGTTAGTGAGTAGGATCATTCATATTTCTTTTTTTAACAGATTAGTGGGTGTTTACGTAAAGGCCCTGTAGGCACCAATTAATCTGCGTTCATATAGCAAAGGCAAAGCTTAAAAACCCCTGACATTCTTTCTTATTGGTAATTCAGAAATATGCTTTGGCAAGCAATGGGACTCATAGCATTCATCTTTTTCAGAAATTAAACTTTCAGTATTTATTCAAGATTTATTTTTAACACATGTAATTCTAAACACGAACTAAGGATAAAACAATACAACATCTTTTTTAAGGTTGTAGGCACTCAATTGCAGACCTTCTGCTGCAGCTCACAGCTTTGCTGGGAAGCCTCAGAAAGAAATTCAGCAACTGAACTGTTCAACTTCACAGTTACAGTTAGAGACCGTGTGGGCAGAAGAGGAACAGTCAGGACTCACATACTGCTGCTACTTGGGAAATGTTGAGTAGCATCAGAGAAAGACGCAGAAGTAATACACAAAATAAAAACGGTCAAAATCAAATATTACACCCAAAATCACTTCTTTGACTTTCATATAGAAGCCTCTGGAGTTTTCATTTCTAGCTCTTTGCCCATTCATACACCTGCATGTCTACACATTGCCTGCAGGTGCTCTCTGTGAGGATTATGATTGTGTGGTGGTAATAGTGTGCTTTTTACACTCCAGAGGATGTGTTCAAATAGCAAATTTAATTCTCTGGATTGACTCTCACGTACAGAGAATTGAACTTATCATCTATAACATGCCTGTATTCTGTTTCCCTCTGTTTAATAAAGATTTTTTTAAAAAATGCAAAAGTTTTGTTGATAGTGAGTATTTTTGTTAACAACTAATCTGGCCAGATCTGATAGATGTAGACCTCAGAGGCAGAGTGCAGTAGCTGCTTGCTTGAGCCTTAACAACCTAGGGAAGTGGTGAATGAAGAATGAGACTGAGAGAGATAAAATCTCATTAAATGACAGGAGAAAAGAGGCTGTGTAGTTGGAGGAAGTCAGAAAAAAAAAAAACAGCATTATAGTGAAAGGGCTGTCATGTGACATGGGACAAGACAGCATGGCTTGTTTAGCATAGCAGAAAAAAGCCTGGGAGAAGATTTGATTGTTTTCTAAAAATACACAGGTGGAGTGAGGGAAGTGAGAAAAGGAAGTAAATATCATTGGGAGAGAAAAGCTTCACATACTAACCAATTCCAGTACAGGGATTAACATATTAACTGTCCAAGAATAAATTCAGGCTGACAAATAGAAGAAAGATGTTACAATTATGGTGGCAAAAAAACCCTGAAGTCACAGAATGGACTAAAAAAAATCTCCAGTCTTAAAAAAAACGAGTTTGTGGATAGTCTGATTACCAGCAACACAGGAGTGAATGATCCAAAACATTTCTTTAGTTTCGCTAGGAACAACCAATAGAGCTTCGGTGGAAAATCACTAGACATGCTTTTTTGTTGCAGACAGCAACAAATCCACTGATTGTTCCTCAAAGCAAATACAATCGCAAGACATATCAGGATGGCTTTAGTGACTGTCCATGCACATGTTCTAAGTCTGGAGAGAGTGAGAGCACCTGGAGTTAATTAAAACGCCTTCAGTCGACTTCGCACTGGAAATACCTCACCTCTACAGCAGACTAACACGCACCGAGAGGTTTCATACCATGGATGGGAAGATGCAATACCATTTGTTCTGGTGTTTACATCATAAGTCACTTGTATTACCACAACCACTTACCTCCGTTAACAGCAAAGTGCAGGGAAAACTCCCTGGAGTTGCTAGAACTTTTATGAAAAATATATAACTCCTTTGGATTCCAGACGACATAAATTCTGCATCTCTGTAGAAATAAAATGACCCCTTAAAAACTTAAAGTAGCTTTTGATATGTTTTAGCTGTAATAAAATTGAAATACTTAATCATTTGATATAAGTGGTGGTAGGTGATTCTGATTTCAAGCTACAGTATTTGGTTGAAGTTGTTGGGCATTCTCACTTCTTTTTTTTTTTTCTTGGTCAGACACAAATCCTTTCAACCTGGACGTGATAATTATGAGGATTTCTCACATAAGTGCAATAAAAACTCAGCCTAGTCCAATCTTTAGAAGCCTCGGGCACTGTCGTTCATTTGCCAGCTTCGAGCTATTATGTTTTAGAAATACACGAAGGGACTCTGGGAGACAGCTGTACCTGGATTTATTTTTCTGGAGTCTAATGCATTTTTACAGAGGGCATCACATTTGGAAGAGGTGAAACAGTACAGAGTAACTGCATTTTGTACCACATCACTGGTACCAACAGCCCTCTTTCCTACTGGGCTGCTAATTATCTTTTAGCGTAGAAAGGGCCATATAGGCCAAGTGGACACTGCTTTGAATATCCTCTAATTAAAGAAGAAGATATATCACTGCTTACTTGATACACATGAACCCTGTTGCTTAAAAGGACTCCCCTGCGCAGTTCGTTCACTCTCTTGGAATGTGGACATTTCATCATATATCTTCTTTTTCTAATAAGGAGCTTCCAGAAGTTTCCCAGTGGATTATGCATGGGAAGAACTTATTTGTTGTGAGGATAACTCAGTGTGCAGTTTTCACAGCACTCAAGAGAAAGTTCTGCAGGTTACAGCAGAGGAGAAGATATTTTCTGGCCACGTTCTTCCAACACAGTGTAAATAACATGGACTGAGAAATGTTGAGCGGAATCGTTGTCACAGGTGCCAGTTGTCTGATTTATTCCCACTCGGAGGAATATATTGGCATGTATATGGATAGCAACACCTTGCCAGCTGGCCAGGAGGTGACATCAGCTGCCCTTTCAGACAGATGAATTACACTGTATGGCTGCCAAAGGACAGACTTTCCAAAAGAAGTAAAGGCAAAAACCACTTCATGTTTCTCTGACAGTAGTTTTTACTTAATATTTGTTTATAAAATTAACTTTATTGGACCAGCTTATCACCAAAATTCTCTTTTTGACACTGCAGTAAGTTGCTGGGAATGGATGCTATAAAGCCTAGCAATTCACGTAGGAATTTGCATTCTCTCTAATGTCCCTGAGCAGAGTGTATTTTTCTCAGTGTGGTCATAACACTGTATGTGCAATATGATCTTATTTAATCTCCTTTTTTTATGACCCTAGATCACTGGGCCAAAATAAATATCCTTACCTTCAGGCATCTAAATTAAATAGCCAGGTTTTAAGGCCTGTTTAAATGGGCCGAGCACTCATAACTCTACTGATAGTCATCTGCTCGTGAAGGCGTGCCACAAAGTCTCAGATGGCTTTAGGGGACAGAGCTCTGCTAAAACCATCCGTGATCACACATCAATACCACCCAAGAAGCTGGCAATGCTGAAGTAGTGGGTCTCAACACTTTTTACAAAAGGATCCCAAATGGGGTTTGGGATTCTATGACAACTGGAGGATCCCATGCAATTTAATCATAAAGAAACAGAAAATGAGTACACCCAATTTGTTTGCAGAATGAAAATGCAGGCTTCCATGTATAATAAGAAATGATAGGAATGATATTTAGCTAAGCTGAATCAGTAAGAAAGGATAAACATTGTGTGAAACAATTCCACAAGATTTGTAAGACTGTCAGATTAGAAATATAACAATGACTTTCTGATATTAGAAGCAGTGGTAACAATTTTTAAAAGCCAGCAGTGTCTTTTTAATTCATTTCTGGGAAATGTAGGTATAATTGCATCTGCTCTTTGCTAGAATATGTACCTTTTTCCTGGAATGAATTAACGTTGATTTTTTTTTTCATGTTTAGAGTCTTGTTAATGACCTCCGATTTTCAGTTCATTATGTCTACAGTAGCTATGTAGTTCAGCATAGGATCTTTTACAATGTTGATCATATTGTGTGAATATATGAAAAACTATCTTTTTTAATGATAGACATGTTTTCAGATTTGAATGCTCATTGTTCATTTTCTCCATGCCTCATGCTCTTTAAGTCAATTGTTTAATAGATTTCAGCTGAGTGAATTAAAAGAAGAATTGGAGTGAATGGTTATTTCTGGCTTATCTGGGTGCATCTCATACTACCCAAGTAGGGAATCTGGGTTTTCCAGAGGAGAGAGAAGATTATTTTCCCATCTTTCTAATGTTCCTGCTAATAGATCTGATATTCTTAGGCATAATATCAGTCAACGGTTGGACAGTGTCCCAGGCTGTATGGTCTACTTGAAGTGTTAAGTCTGCTTAGCAAGTGTGGTAGTAGTGGAAGTAGTTCCTCTTTATAGTAGAGTAATAAAGGAGCTGCTGCATTTTGTCTCTGGTATCTGTGATTTAGGTAAAATTGGATTACTTCTACATCTGCATCATTGAGGAAGAAACAAGCATAGCAAAGACATGATGTGATTTAGAGTATCTAGATGAGATCTTAACTCTGCAGGTGGAGTCCTTTAAATTTTTGTCCGGCATTCATTCTTACTCCCGCTTACCTGAGGACACCATCTCCATGTCTGAGTCATGACAACATCCTGAGATCATTTGTCTTCAATTCAAAGTCACACAGCACAGAGTGAGTCACCACTGAGTGTTTATTTAAAGCATCTGAGCAGACTTCTCACTGAAGATGAGCAACTTTCACACAAATAGTTAACGTGACTGATGTACAAATGCTAGTGAACAGCAGGGGCAGTACAGTCTTAAAATACCACAGCTACCAGCCCACACTGCTCATGCCTAGAGCTGAAGCTCTCTTAATGCCACCACCTATTTCTCATCCCAACTAGATATAGGCTGTGGTCTGTCTGATGGAGAGTGAAGGAGCTGCCCACAAAATCCATGCACATGCCTACAACTGCTGGACTTCCCAAATTGTGTTGCTTTAATTAAAAATATTAATCTGCTTTATACTTCACAGATGGACACTAATAGCATGAGTCTCTTCATGTAAAATATTGATGTCAGGCTCCGTGATGCAGAGTAGCAAAATACTTCATGCAGAAGCCATACAAACTTCATCTAGATTCCCTAAGGATTTTGGCCCATCCTAGCAAGTACCCATTAGACTGCTTAGGTAGCTGTCAATTACATTGCAATTTCAGGCACTGAGATTGCTTGGACTGTATTCTTTATTACAGCCAAAATAAACCCACTGCAGTGGATTGTTTTTCTCTACTAAGCAAATGAATATTGAACATGCATTAGCAATCGAAAGCACTCAATCTTTTTACTCAGTTTTGTCATTGACTTACCTGGTAAATGTGCAAAGTTCAAAGTTGGCAACAAATATACAGCTATAATTCTCTTGTGTGACATTGTATAAACATGGCTTTTAGAATTATGAGCTGTAATAGTCATTCTATGTGTATGACAAGATTGCATAACATTAACGGCCTTGGTCTCCATGACAATAACAGCACAAGATGTTGGATGAAAAAAAATGTCTATAAAGATGATTTAAACAAGTTTCACCACACTTTCAAGGCCTGTTTACCTAGCAAAAGTTTTGAATAAACTGGAAATAAACAAAGTATTATTTTGCTTCCTTATCTGCTTAGACAGCCAGTTTTCTAGGACAGAGATTGACTTTTTCCCGCATGTTTGTAAGTGCCAAGGCTAACTCACAGATAATGGCCCTCATCTTACTAATGTATCTAGGGATACCCCTTTCAGGAATGCTGGGGAGTGCTGAAGAGTACACAGAAACTCCAAAATGTAATGTCAGTCATATGTAACCAACTATACACAGCCCCAAAGTCTGTTTCTCCCTTCTGATTGCAAAGGTTGCCCCAGGTGTTCAGGGTCACCCACACACTGTAACGTGAAAGCAATATTAGCCATGCAGACATATTTACTGTGTTGGGTATGCTGGGTGGATAAATACTAAATGCCATAGACAGAATAAGGAGTTTTTCTTCTGCATCCCTCCTAGCTGGTCCTCTTGAAGCATGCTCACCAGTTTCATCCACCAGAAGATGACAACGGGATGGTCTCCCACAACAGCCTTTATTTAGTTGCCCAGCAGTTCGAATATCAGCGTCGATAAACAACAGACTGAAGCTTCTGGGGATTCTTTTTATTTCCCTTTTGAGGAAATGAATATTTTTTTCTTTATTTAATTTCAGATCTGCTTTTGACACAGCATTAGTTAAAGGAAAAATATTTTCCGATTTTGAAAATGTATTCTTTAATTCTCTTTTCAGAGACTGTGACATTTATTAGAATTCAAATTTTTAATGAATCACTATGTTAAGATAATAGCAGCTTCAATTTATACAGCGAGTGTCCATTTACACCAAACAGAAAACAAATGAGTTAGTTAATCTTTTTTTTTCAGAATAATGTATTTCAGGCACCACTACCATTTCAAGCTAGCTATCGGGCATTGCTAGGGAACCCTATTCCTGGATTTCTTTAACTAAATAAAACCATTCCCAAAAGAGTAATTGCAATCATTCTGTATTAATAACTGTATTAATAAAGATGAAGGCTCAAGATATCTTCAGATGATCATCTCCAGTAAGTATTGTTGAGACACTGTCTTTAGCAATTTCCTTTAGGAAAAAAAAAATAATGCCAAAGAAGATTATTTTTCATATGCATTGGCAACAAGACCCTTTGCTGTCTCTCAGCTGGTCATGAACTCTTAATTGTAACTTACTGCAGTATCTTGGAGATCTCTTTCATCTCAAAATCAAGTTAATGGTTGACTTATTGCAACTATCACTGAAATACACGGTAAAACCCAGTAAACCAAAGAGACAAGGGAACATTTTCTCAGATATGTGGTAGGCGTCAAGCTTCCAAAAAGCAGTGAACTCAATATCATTTTCAAGTCAAACTCCCTATTTTTATGTTTCATAAGCTGTGTGTTCTAAGCAGCTGAATACAACAAAGTGAAATTTAAACCACAATGTCAGGAAGTTGCAAAAAAAAAGGATAAAATGCATGAGAAATCCATTAAAAACAAATGCATTTTTTTAGGAAGGGTGTAGAATATGTAAAATATTTTCACCAGCCTACTTCTCAGTGTAACTTTGAATGATTTCAGTTTTATTGCCATTGTAAAAAATGCCTTCCATAGATGATTTTGCCTTTTCTTTAGAAAAAAAAAGTAAATATCTGACATACATAGTGTCAGACTCCAAGTAAATTAGGTTGTGTCAAAATACTTCAATTTCCAGGAAACATCTTCAGTATTTTATTTTTTGAAAAAAAAATAATCCTGAGGCCGCTTGTCCTAATTTCTTATAAATTTCCATGTGATAATTGCAGCTACATTTCTCAGATGTTTCCAAACAGGATCAAAGATGTTCTATAACAGCTCTTCTTTCCGTCTTCACCTAGAGTAGGACACATACTACGTATCCTGGACAAAACTAAAGCTGTGCTACCAATGTCTAAATTGCTTATTAAGTCTTCAGTGTGTCAGCTGGGGAGTTTGGGTGTTCTTCAGACTTTGGGAAATAATCCTCTTTGCCAGTCTCTGCAAGATCAAAGCTTCCTTGGGCTCAATTCATGTGGAAACATCAAGAAGGGAACTAGCTCTCCAGCTGCCTTGTAGTGTGTGTTATTCCAGCCTCCCACTGTCTGTCAGATGTGAACACACCGAAGAACCTTTTGCAGTTTCCCCCTGCTCAAGAGTAGGTAGGATCACAGGCTGCTTAATGAAGCAAGTAGCCATCTGCATCGAACCCCTGTCTCCAAGCAGACGTAAAACTGAGTCACCTCCATCAGTAACTGCATAAAATATGCTGGAGGACATCAATAATTCACAGAGATCCCAGAATAAGATGCTTTGTGACCCCATCTGTCCTATGCAGAAGAGAAAGTGTCTGTACAGCAGCCATCCTTGACCAGGGATTGGAATTCTTTTTATTATTTTTTTTATTATTTTTCTTTCCTTTTTCTTTAATTTTTCTTTCCTTTTTCTTAATTTTTCTTTATTGAGACAAGTAGCTGTCTGTAACTCATCCAATAAAACCAGAAGCTGAAAAAAAATAGACCTGGTTAATTTCGTTCTAAAATGAGAATGCAAGTAAACGGAAAAATGAAATAGTTGAGAGTTTGCTACCAATGCTATCTGCAGCGAACATACTAAAAAATATTTTTCCAAAGGCAAAATCCAGAGTCTATGTTCAATCGTGGGTAAACATCAGCCAGTATTTATAAATCAGAAAACAAAAGTGACTCCCCAAGTCATGCAGTCACACCAACGCACATGCAGGTGCAGCGGGGACAGTAAAGGTCCGGAGATCACATCCTTACTACAGCGACTTGACTTTTGCTTCCTCTTTACTGCATTCTCCTTAACCCAAAACCTTGCATTCAGTGTGTGATCCAGAAATTTGCTGAACTGAATCTTCTAGCTGGTTTTAGTGACATCAGATCAGCTGCCTCATGTGTTCCTGACTTCATCCTTCCATAGGCTTTTATTGTGAAAGTTTTAATTCCAACAAATACACATCAGCAACCTGAGTTCTAGCAGAAAATACAAATGCACCATACAATGTTCATACACAACCATTTACTGAAGCAGCATTAAAGCAACCGTCCTTGCTACCCACAAATATGCAAACTTATGTGTGTCTATTTTTTCAGAACTTGTAAAATGAATTTAGAGGAGAACCTCATATATTTCTGTGTCGATATGTCAGACTTGTAGCAGAACAGGAATTTGATAATGATAGCATTATTATCTGCATCTGACTTTTCTGGTAACTCTTTCTTGTTTTCTCCCAAGCATCAGTCTTTAATCCAAACAGATCCAACACAATCCTGCAATGAACATCTTCACCACGCTGCCCAAATATTAGAGGAAGTTCTTCTCTCAGGTTTCTCCTTTGACAATAAAGTGTGTTGAGTTTGTGAATGCCTGGTTCTGTTCATCAGCAACCTGTTTTATAGCAGAAATGCCACAGATAACAAGATGATAATGGCATTCACTATTGGAGAAAATGAAAAAAATCTAAGCTGGATAAATGCATGGACATGTGTTTTATTTTTGTTTTTGTTTTGTTTTGTTTTTGTTTTTGTTTTCCATTTTTAGAAACTTACTACTATATTTTCAAATTGTCATAGACCAAAACTCAGTTTACTCTGACAGGCTGGTCCTTCAAATACTTCTGCAAATATGGTTCTGTTTATCACTTTCATGAATACACTTAAGCATCTTTTGGCACTGAAGTGGAAAACTGATTGGAAGAGGTATTCGATTAATATTTGAACTTACACATGTAGGGAATACCTTGAAGGAAATATCAGACTTAAAGTGTCCAGTAGAAATCCAAATGTTTTGTTGCCAGACAGCTATATGCTCTAAATATAATTCAAATTTTTATTATTTTTTTTAATCATAAGGTATGTTCCATTTCTTCTATACGCATGAAATTCTCTCTATATAATTTATATAACCTCCCTATATATAAATTTTTTGTAATCTTCTCCTCCACAAAAAGAAGTTAGTCAATTTTGGAAAAAAAAGCCACTGTTCGTAAAATACGAGTTGCTGTGATTTAATTATTCTACTAGATAAGACAAATGTGTTTGACACATGTGCTAGACAAAGCTTTGGCTAGTGCAGTCATGCATAGCAAGTGGACATTTCCCTTGAGATGAAATGCATCATTCTGCTCCATTCCTGTTAAAAAAAAATAGATTTTGCAGTGTCCTAATTAACAGAAAAAAACAGCAGTTACAGGAGTAGGACATATCAGCACCTTCTCAGCAGCAAGAAACTGGTGAGAAAGGGTTCATGGCATCTAAAATTTTAAGCAATGGGCAAAGATGATACAAAGAAAAAGAATCTGATCCAAAATCAGAACCCCTAGAAAGACAAACACTGACTTCAGTAGGCATTAGATCAGAATCCAGGGGAATTACTCAAGGCAGTACAATCTCCAACAGATCATACAGTGCTTCAGCAACATTCGAGCCTGTCAGTGATGCCTAAAGAAACATTCAGTTTAATAAGAATGAATTAGGGTGAAAGTATCTGTATATTCCTTTTGCCTGCAAATAGTTTGTATTTTAAGATCACATAATTAGAATCAGGCATTCAAAAACATTCTTCCAAAAATTGAATTTGAAAACCGGTGCTTGCACACAGGTTGAAGTGGGCAGGTTCTCATGTGAAGACAGACATTGTAACAGCAGAATACTTTTGGAAGAAATGGTTTGTTACTGTGGTAGCGCTCACATCTTGTGGTATACTCACATCCTGCAAAGTAGTGTAAGAACAGGAGCACATTTGTGTGAAGACACCTGAGCTCCTTTCTGCCAAGACAACTTAGTTATTTTTATATAAGTCCTAATTATTTCAAAAAGATACGATGGAATTGCTGATTCTGTGGCTGTGTTTGAGATTCAATCCACCTTATCCAATTGAATCTCTCAGGGAATGTCATTGCTAGCACTTCCCTAGCTTTTGGACACTGTTTCTGGAGCTAATCTTCTGGATTTGGGGAATTCTGTTGTGGAAAGGCCTCTAACATCAGAAAATGAGTCACTTGGAGGTCTTTCCAGGGCGCTGCACCAATGCCTTGGAAGTGTATCCTTGTAGACACTCACTTCTGGTTGTGTCTGCAGGACGCTGCAGGTCACCAGGCCTGTGTGGTGCTCGACAGGGAGGGGACTCCACGGGAAATGAAGGTGTTTGCACTTATCTATGTCAGGCCTCATGAAAAAGATTTTTTTTTTTTCCAGGGGAAGCAATCGGGACTCGTGCTTCACATCCAAACAAACAGAACTTCCCTACATCCAGAAACAGCGACAACAAACCCTCTCGCGTTACCTGTCATTTCCCCTCCACGAACATCCCTGCTGCATCCCGGGAACACCGCACACGCTTCCCGACGGCCTCCCGCGAGGTGCGGGAGGTGGTACAAGCGCGGCGGTGGTACAGCCGGCATCCGTCGGCGCTGCGTTGCTAAGCAGCTCCGGAGCAACCAAATCCCCAGGCAGCCTGGGCTGTGCAGACACCTGCGCGTGGCCCCGCTCCGCTGGTTTAATGAACAACCGGCTCCGGCACCGGGCCGGAGAGCCACCGCCACCCATCGATTAGGGCGGCATTAAGCAATCCGCCCACCATGTGTTCCCACTTAGCGTGTCAATGAGCTGGAAACGCGGCGTTTACTCCAGCCTGCTTAATGGGAGGTATCTCAGAGCAGAATACGGAGCGTGTTGCAGGAGCCGAAAGCAAGCTGTCAGATCTGTCGCTTCCCATTACAAATGCATCTTAGGCAGAGCGTCTTGCATCCTCTTGAGAAATATCAATAATAACAGTTTCCCCCCAAAGAAGCATCAGTATCGCTTCATATTGCAGCTGAAGTATATCTGTTTGCCCTCTTTAATGGACAGACAGATGTGTAAATGTATACAGGTATAAAAAGCAAATCCGTAACAAAACAATAACGTTCTTTTTTACACTTCCTACTAATGAATGTCCTGTGTTCACTGTAGGTATCTGAAGATGTGCAATACTCTCCTGACACATTCTTTTTATACATTTCCAAATTCCCAATGTCCCTCATATCAAGCAAAAGGCATTGGTAACCAGGTTTAATCAAGAGAAACTGCCCCTTAGAGTCAGCGCAGCTTTAACGTTATTCTGCACGTGCCAAGTGCACGTGGAACTCCTGCTTGGAAACTCTGCTCTCTCGAGAGCAGCTACACATCAGGCAAATTCTTTGCAAAAAGCTCTACTCATGGTCCAATGGAGGATTCATTTTTAATATCTGTAAGGTACAATGTCTGAAGTAGAATTTCATGTAACCATATATTTTACTAATTTCCAGAAGTGCTGTTTCAGTTGTGAATGAGTTCCTAACACCCAGGGCACAAAATCACCAACAAAGAGCTGCATTGTTACACGTACATTAGACTCTTTTCCCCTAAGCCCCCAGGAGGGTTTATTGGTGTAAACTAAGCTGCCAGGCTATGTTTGAGAGTCAGTAAAGACTGTCAGATGGAATAGGAACTAGTAAGAACAAGGGAAGAATTATTTTTAAGTCAGAAGCTGTCTCTTTTCACTTGTATCAGAATATATCGCCTGTAAAACTACCCAAGTTAATGAGCTTTTTCAGTCTGATATTGGAATGAGATCAGAGTATAAGCAAAAATCCACAAAAATCCCTACTTTTAAAGGTAAATATGAACACTTTTTTTTTTTTTTTTTTTGCATAAAGAATTAAAAAGCCTAGCTATTTACCAGAAAGCCTTTTTGTTGACTTTAGCAAATAAACATTCAGTGTACAAAAAAAGGGTACTACTAGTGTGACCTTTGCTAAATAAAACCTGAAATACTCATGCCTGGATGTGGAGGTACCCTGTAACAATGCTTGCCATATCTGAAGCCTTAAATGAGCATTTCCTTTGCCTGCTAATGAAGGTATTAAAAAACAGCTATGCAGTAGTGACAAAATGAGCAACAAGGCAAATACAATTTCCCCATTAACCTCTTCAAACTCATTGGATGTATATATAATCTATATTAGGAGTAAGCAAGTAGCAGCCAGAGGCTCCAATTAGTTTAGGGCCCTCACTGTGCTGAATATTGCAGAAATATCGATAGGAAATATTCCTTGCCTCAAAAAACCTATAATCCAGACACCAGCAGCACACAGAGGAACTGGGGAGAGCAGTGTGGAGGAAGGATGCTGAACCTGAGGGCAACTAATTGGAGCTCAAGAATTGCAAAAACTATTGGCTGAGCATTCGATTGGAGACCTTAAAGATTTTTTTGTTGTTGTTGTTTTCCATAAAACAAGTGGGCAAGAGATACAAATGAATCACTATCAGCCTGCCTGCTTAAGCGCTCTCATTAAGCATGGATGTCGTGGTGAAGATGGATCTTAGGGCAGAAACTCAAGGCAACTAGGAGAATGGTTGTGTCTAATGATTTGGTTATAAAGGCAAAAATCTAATAAGGCATCAGTTATCAGCTCACACTATTAGAGAGCTTAACAAGACATAAAGGTATGGTGCTGGCAGAATTTCTATAACCAGCTGATACACATAACATGGGTTGGTGGGGAGAGCTGTGGACAGCACTTAGTATTAAGTCCTTATATTACCTGAGTTAAAAAAATCCATTGTAATAATCAGAAAATCATTGCATAGTCTTAATTTCTGTGATCGAGCTATTAGAAGGGGGAGGAAAAATCCATAAAATGAGACTTTAGTTGGGCAATGTTTACAGTATCTGTGATCTGTGCCCCCTCTCCTGCTGCTGTTTTCCTCATCATGCTTCTCCATGTGCCAAGGGCTCCGCGCAGAGCCAACCGTTCCCGAATCACACTTTCTGACAGCCAGGGCTTGTGCGAGGAGAGATGGACTTAGTGGTACAAAGTCAATGACCTGAATTTTCAGAGACTCCTAGTGAAAGCAGAATATGTTAATGGAAATCTTTGGCTACCTCTTTGCAGTTTACCATCTTTTCTACGGTAACACTAGTGGAGAGCCAGTAATGGAAAGGTGACCTGGGAAGAGACTTGTATCCTTCTGGCAAGGTAATTTTTGTCTAGGAAAAGAAGTCTGATTAGCAGTTTTTTTAGTGTGTTTTTTTTTTATATATAAAAAAAAAAGAAGAATAGAAAAAAATGAACAGTGGAACAGTGACTGGCAAAAGCAGAGCTTTTTAGCACACATGTAAACAAGATGCTGATCTGACATCAGGTCTACTTTTTCAGCATGCTAATTAATAAAAGCTCTTGCTATATTATTTCTGCTTCTGCATCCTGGGATACATTTGTTGTTTATGAGATCCAAAACATTGTGTGAGTCACATTCATAATACACAGTATAAAGCCTAATGACTTCTATCACATTTCAAATAATCTTTTTTTTTTCCCCTCCAAAGAAAAGCTTTAGTAAGTCATAAGAGGTTAAGAGTGATAAAATAGAGTTAGGTCATCTAAGTCTAATCCGGAAAATGATTTGAGTGAAAATCTTGGTCTCTGTGATATCTGAAAAAAAAAAAAAAAAAGAAAAGAGAAAAAAGAAAATTATAAGACAGGCAGTGGAGGAAGGAGAGGGAGAAGAAGAAATGCTGCAGGAGGCTATTCCTGCTGGGCATCAATATGGGAAGCCTCAGCTCCCCTTGCTCCTCTTGGAGTCCTTGATGGCAAATAAGTGCTCTAGAAAGCCCTTACCAACGAGAGACAGAAAACAGAGTCAACACTGCACTAAGCAGTGATTGCTCCATCCTTTCTCATCGTGGATATTGACAGCTCCAGATACACCTGATGTGAGTGTTGTCTGCAGCCTGCAGAACCATGCAGCCGGGGGAGGGAGGGAAAAGGGGGATAAATCATGATCCAGCTGCAATAACAAGGCAGTGGTGTGGAAATCTGTCAAGAAATACATACCCCTGATAATAGGAAGGAAGCAAGGCCTGATCTTATTTATTACAAGATGGGAGTTAACACGTTCTGCTACATGGCAAATAAGGCAGTTCCCCTCGTGTGAGCAGAGGTGCCTCTCAATTTGCATGAGAGCAGCGCACAGCTTGTGATCACTTGATCTTCCAGACCCTCCTCCTCTCCTCAGCTGTGCTGTTATTATCCTCTGCTGTTATCTTCATATTTCCCCTGGTTATTATCAGCACGTTACCTTTGCCTTTATGCTGACAAGCTACCTGGCAATTTTTTCCTCTCCAGCTGGCTTCCCTCTTTCCTGGGTGAGAAAACTAATGCTCTCCCTTCCAAAGTGAATGTCCTGTTCATTATTCTCAATGTACTCTGGCATGGCAGCACTGAATATCAGAAAAACTCCAATAAATTCTCATCTCTTTCTTAGTGTTATAGAACAATTAACTGAAGAATACAAGTAGCGACCTTGCTTTTCTTGTCCCCAATGACTTTAGTTTTGACTGTGCTTATATTTCACAGTTGCCCAGACTT